>NC_140347.1:14537977-15137977 GCF_963514085.1 Chelon labrosus | reverse complement strand
GGCTATCTGTGTTTCATAATTAAAATGAGACTTTTTGCTCTGATCGTCTTTTGTTCTCTTTCCAGTGGCTTCAGCTGACCATGTACTCGTAGTTCAGCTCCACGTGTCGCCGGCTTCTCTCTCCCAAACCGTCTCTTAATTTAACTGAATGTATTTTTGCACAGGCGCATTTCATTCATTATTAATTCGCCAGGGTAACTTATTGTTTTTATAATTGGACTTCTGATGGTTTAAATTTAAGGTCAACTTCACTTTGACACATTTTCAATAATAAAGCCAATTATTAAGACATTGTGCCAAAATTAGCTAAAGTTATAAATGAGTTTACTTTTGTTGCTAATGTTCTAAAGAAAATGTCTGAGCTATTTCATGTGTATTGTTTGTAAAATAAAGTTGAAGTGAACATTGTACACCGATGTCTTTTTGTTGCTGTGCGTACACGTCAGATATTAAACATATGATGTGCACACTGTACACTAAAGCATGCAAACATTCAGTTTTCTGGACAGTTTGCTTTCAAGAAATGACAGCTCCAGAAATGTGAAAAATTAACAGATGTTTAGTGATGCAAAAATGGATTATTTTTATTTTCAAGTTTGTCAGGATTTTCAGTTCCACAAAGAGCCAGCGGTCAGAGGAGTCAGAGGGAAAAGATGGATAGAGTACCTCCACATTATGGAGTACATAACGTAGACTACAACCAACAGTCAGCTGTCACATACATTCTGCAGCCGTGTGAAAGGAAAGCATTAACAGCAATTCATAGCAGCATGCAGCAGCACTTTGTGTTCATCGTCAGATGGAGGATGCCAGGAGAGCTACAATTAGCTCGGAGGCTAATAAGCTAGGATGAGCCGGTTTATTCATTCATGAAGATGTAAACCAGGAAGATCCTTTTGAAGTTTTTATACATTTCCTCATGCACCGCTTCTCTAAGTTCATCAGTCAGACAGAGTGATCGCTCCGATCGCTGATGCAACACGCCGAATCAGCTGAAAAGCCTCCAACAGGGGTTCAGCTAGCGCCAACGGTGCGGGACACGCCACAAAATTAAGGCCATAGACGGCCTGACACCTGAAGGCAGCCCACTGACAGTTTGGTACGTCATGGTCCTTTCATTCATTCATACATTCATTCACTCATCTTCTGTACACTTTAACACCACTCTTAACCACTTCATTGCCTCAAGACAGATGTTTTTGAACCATTCATTAATTTTTTTTGTAAACGCTTGTACAGTGAAGGGTCGCAGGAGCCTATCCCAGCTGTCATCCAGCGAGAGGCGGGGTACACCCTGGGCAGGTCGCCAGTTCTATAGCAGGGCTAACACAGAGAGACAGACAACCATTCACACTCACATGCACACCTACGGCCAATGTAGAATGGCCAATTAACCTAATGAGCGTGCAACATGCAAACTCCACAGAGAAAGGCCCAGTGGCCCATGGATTCGAACCAGGGAACCTTTTTGCTTTGAGGCATCAGCGCTAACCAGCACGCCAGAACATATTCCTATTCAAAAAGGATAGCTTCTGTGGTTAAGTTGCACTGTGGGTAATAAAGGCACCAGTTTATACAGAGGGGTACAAGGATCAACAAGGATCTCTAGTTCTGCTGCATCCGTTTCATCACAAGTCTTCCAATGTTCTCGCTGAGGTTTTGGAGCAAAATGTACTTTAACAAGGCAGTTCATGGTGTTCACTGCTTCACAAAAGCTACTCTGAGGTCTTCACGCCAGTGCTGCATATTTGGAGAAATGATTAGTGTCTCATACATTAGTGTCATACATGTTTAACGCATGTCACCCAAAGCCTTGTTCACTTCGTCTTCTCAGCAATGACGAAAAATGTGTGGAGCAACAGATCCAAACGTAGAACAACAACTAAGTTTTAATTACTGATTACTCAGAATAAACAGAAGTCTGCTGAATGATACTGAAAATAACAGTGATTCCATAAAGAAAACCAAAACGAACATGATCAGCCAAACACTGGATTTGCTTCTCAATATTAACAGAAGCCGAGCTGCTCGTCTGCCGCATTGTTTAACCTCCACTCGTGTCACGGCAGCACTTCACTGTCTTTCTCTACGTGGTTCCTCATGTGATCGGGAAGCTCCTGCAGGAGAAACACAAACTGGTCTGAGGAAGTGCTCGCTTAGAAAAGACAGAAATATTAAATATGGACACATTCTTAGGACTAAGGCAATGTCATCTCATTTTTGCAAAGAAAAAGAAAACCATGGTTTCCAGCAGTCGAAGAAGCGGAGGTGTATTTCTAGTGCATCGTCACCTACTTCCAAAGCGCACAAACGAGGATAAGAACACTTGTCATATCTGAAACCAGTAGACTGGGACGTGTCCCATCACACGTGTCCCATCACAAGACAGTGGCTTTTATCAGGGCTGAAATGCATCGGTCTAATATAGACTAATATAGACCGATGCATTTCACTGATTGCAGTTTTGACCTTTTCGTGAGACCAGCAACTCCTGTACTCTGTGAGGTAAAATTACTGTTTTTGTCAATGGAGTCTGGTGGCTCTGAAGAGACTGATATAATGGCTTCAGATCCACGTCGTAGGAGGTTGCCTAAATACGTTTCGTTGCTGATCCCATCCGCAGAAATTCATGATTTATGTGCTGGTACTTTTCTCTTCGTCTTCAAACTTTGGGCGGTTTAACCACCATCTATACACCGACTTCCATTCATCCATTCATTCATTACCTGTCTAATGGACTGCTGTGTGGCAAAAAAAGCGTTGCAGCCTCTCCATCGACATTTGAGCATCTGCAGATTCGGGTTGGTGTGATCCCCAGTCAGGTGTTGAACTAGATGTTCTGGCATGCCGAAGATCAGAGAACAATTCTGCCACTGTGGAGAAACATACATAAAGAGTAAAGGGATTGTCTAAATGCTTTAAGATACACTCTCTGTGTAATAACAACAGGTTCTTACCCAGCAGCGGTAGTTTTTCATCAAGTTGAGCTTCACAGCTTGAACAGAGCCGTCGTAACAGCCTGTGTAGATCTGTGTGGAGAAATCAAGAATAGGAATATGATTATCAAGAGTATTTGCCCCTCTTTAGCTCTATGGACCTTTGGTATGAATGTTTAGATAAAAAAAAAAATAATAATAATCCACTTACAACACTCTTATGTACAGCCATACACATCACCATGTCACTGTGACCTCCGTACACCTGCAGGCGGTCGTGAGACTAAAAAGAAAAGAATCCAGCTTTTAAAACAAAACATCGGCAGGTTTAGTAGTAGTTTTACTGACCAGCCACAACATTATGACCACCTTCATAATATTGTGTAGGTCTCTCTCGTGCCTCCAAAACAGTTGTGACTAATCAGAGAATGGACATGGACCTTCTGAGGGTGTCCTGTGGTGTCTGGTAACAGAATGTTGTTAATGGGGGCCTTTGGGGCCTTTGAGGGGAGGGGCCTCTGTGGATTATCCCACAGATATTTGATCAGTTTGGGATCTAGTGAATTTAGAGGCCAGGTCAACACCTTGTGCTGTTCTTCATGTTTTTTTTTAGTTGCATTAGCATTTTTGTGTGTGTCAAGGAGTGTCATTGCTATGGGGTGGGTGTGCCTGGTCTGGTCTAGGTGGGTGGTACATGTCTAAGTAACATCCACATGAATGAATGCCAGGTCCAAAAGTTTCCCAACAGAACACTGTGTTACCAAAAGATGGTCAATGTTATTTACTTTGCCTGTCAGTGGTCATAATGGTGTGGCAGATCGGTGTATAAACCAACAGATGATTGGATTTCAGGACTTCAGTTGAGACACTTTCTCTTGATTTTTAAGAACACAGAGATAAGCTGGTTGTATTCTTTACTTCAGTTATTTTGTTGCATATCTTTTGTTTAATTTTGGGAATAAATATTCGTCATAAACACCTGTAGCTCATAAACTCGAATCAGTTTATCCACACAGGCTGTTACCATCACTTTCCCCAAGATGACAATTGAAGTGACGGCGTGACCGTGACCCTTGTAGATACGAACCAGCTCGCCCGTCTGCAAACAAGAGATGGAAGACAACAATATTAACAATGAAGCTTTTCACTGATTTTCCAAACTTATTGATAATGGTGATCTGGAGTACTTACGTGGATGTTGTGTGCATGTACGGTTGTGTCACTGGAGCCGCTGAAGACCAGGTCATTCACCACCTGAAGACAACAGGTAATAATGTCTTTATGGGGTAGCGTATTGTTTGTGTGTACCAAGTAATAATCAAAAGACAGCTGTAATCTCCAGCATTTAAAATGAACATTACAACATTTATGTGCTTGAGATTTGATAAACATTTGGTTAAATAATTGTGGTGATTTTTCAAAGTGCTAAATTGAGATTCTGAGCCTGACATGAACACAGATCTCATGTTTTTCACACAATGGAAACAGGAAATAACATTTTCAGTTCTGGTCTTAGCCCTGCGGTTACGTGGTTAAGATTCTTTGATATGCAGCCTACGTTTCGCTCTTATTTAAAGAACCGCTCGATTTCGCTAAGCCTCCTCACAAGTCTCACAAAGCGTGCGAAAACTGCTCTGCTCTCCTCACCTTCATGCAGAGAACAGTCTTGGTGTGGCCCTGCAGCGAGCGCAGCAGCAGGCCGCTCTTGGCGTCTCGTACGCTGATGGTGCTGTCGTAGGACCCGACCAGAAGCAGCCGGCGGGCTCCTTCCTGAGCCGTGTCCAGACAGCTCACCGCTCGGGGGCTCTCAAACACATCCAGCTCTTTCAGAGTCTAACAAGACAGAGGAGGATGCGATTAGAGAAAACACAAGAGAGAGGACTGGGAAAAGGATGACTGGTCTTCCACTCGTGATTTCTCTCACCTTTAAATCATAGCTAGGGACTGCTCCACTGGCGAGGCCGGCGTACAGAATATTCCAAGCTATGTGGAGACACAACACTCTGTCTGGTAGAGAGAGTTGCTCCAAACACTTCTTAGACTAACAAAAAAAGCCAGCCAATTAGAACAAATTTGTGACAGCAGCTAAAGTGCATTTGTAATTTAAGTGTCGCACCTTTATGCTGTAACAGCGGATGGTCTGGTCGCTGGATCCAGTGTAGAGGCGCGTCGGCATGTTCGGGAGGGACGACAGCAGCAGGCAGTTGACTTTATTCGTGTGGTCATCAAACACTGCTTGGCACTCGCCTGTCTGGATATGCAGACACAAAATATATAACCTGTTATTTAAGAAATGGGATTCGCAATTCATGGAGGACAAAACGGTCAAAAGGATTTTAGATGGAACTTGCTGGACTTTGAGGATTTTAAACCACATTTTAAGAGTCAACAATCATTAGCTTTAACAGCACTGCATTATCTAAAGTTAACGTTTCACAGCAGCATAAAGAATATTCTAGTTTTTCCTATTAATGTGCGATGGTGCTTTAGGGGAAAGCCCAACCTCAGTAAAAAGGTCTGATCTGTTTCTTGGTAAATAAAAATTAAAGATCCTATGCGCAGGGCTTATTGCCATCTAGTGGTGAGGTTGCAGATTGCAGGGGTCGTATTTGAGGAACATCATGCATCATGCCTGTACATTTACAAGCTGCAAAAAAAGAGACGTACCACCAGATTGTAGGCCCGTGCTGTGTTGTCTGCCGAACACGTGTATAGCAGTCCATCGTGGATTTGCAGGCCGTGGACAGGGCCGGTGTGATTTAAAAAGGCTCCTAAACACGGCTCCTTATCCTCAACAGACTCTGAAAGACTCTTTTGTTTTTCTTTCCAATACATACAAAAACACAATGAAACACAAAACTATGGTACTAATATTTACAACACAAAATACAGTAAGCAAAAAACAACAACAATTAATCTGGTCAAACTGAATTACTGTAAGAAAAAGAATAAATCACTTGTTCAATTAAGTTGATTCATTTCATACATTTCCTTCCTCTGCATGCTACAACAGACGATCAGGAGGGACTCTACTCACCTTCAGAAGTTCTGGCTGAAGGTTTAACTTTGCTGAGGGATCAAGAGAAAACGCCACATTTCTCATTTGCTTACTTGAATCTGACATTAGAGCAGCCCTTTAAAGTTCACCTATGAAACTCACCATTCAGCGGCTTCACTTTGCTGATACGTCTGTGTGCTAGCAGAATTTATCTCCGCGTCCACCGACATCTGAGGAGGTTCTGGGTGCACCAGAACATTTGAGTTGGTCACAGGCGAGTCCTCATTGTCCAATTTGTCAATGTCTATGACCTCCTGGTTGGAGGAGCCAATCATTTCCACAGAGGCGTCGCTCTCGTTGCCTTTATCGTCTGCAACTCTTTGTCTTTCAGGAATAGAGCTGTCCACTGCTGGTTCTTTTCCTTTAGCTTGATCTTTGCTGAGATTTCCTTGCATCTCTTCCACAGAATCAATTATAACTACTTCCTGTCTCTTGTGTTCCTGCTGCCTGGCAGATGATTCAAGAAGAGGAGGCGTATTCACAGATGTAGAGGACCCTTTGTGCGGACTAGCAAAATCAGCAGCGGTTGCAGGGGCGGTGAAATGTGCTGGAGAGAGCAGCAAGGAGGGGAGGAGATCAGAGGGAAACATGGGCACGGGTGGCGTTAGAGGGACCTGGAGCGCGTCGGGCAGGTGACCGGCATGTCCAGCAGTGGGCAGATGGCACATTTCTTGCTTTACTAAAGTCGGATGAGTGTGGGCGAGAGGCGAAGCTGGGGTTGTTGCTGGTGATTGCTGGCTTGCAGAGTTGGGGGAGGCACTTGAAGAAGGAAGAGAAGACGGCTGAACGGTAGCAGCAGCCTCCGCTGATGACGCAGTGGCTGCTACATTAGAAGCTCCAGAATACCCCTCTAGAAGACATAAAGAAATAAAATGGTTATGGTCATTTTAAGCACGTTTGCACTGTTGGGGTGAATCTACTGTACCTTGCATTCCCTGTAGGATCTCAATACGCTTGGCTCTCAGACTGTTGACCTCGGCAGTAAACTAGAACAGCAGAAGAAACATTTAACGTAAGGACACCTAAGAAGAACAGAAGCATCTGTAAATTGACTTGAGTTTTCTTCATTAGTAGTGAAACCTGCTGTCTCAGCAGCAAAAGTCTTTGGACTTCTGCGTAGGCAGCTTGCAGGACGTTGCGGGCCTGGACCAGAGACGTGTCCAAATCTGTCAACGAGTTGCTCAACTGCTCCTCCCTCAGAGACACAGACAACAGCTGGTCCATTCGATCCTGGTCTGCAGGTGAAAAGTAAGTTGGGATTCGGAAGTATTTACAAGTTAATACAAGTTCCAACTTTCAAAGCAAAGCAGCATCCGGCCGTTGACTTGTAATCATATAGTATGTATATCATATATGTATCATATAAGATGGTCAGAATTACCCTTATTTGTCTTCTTCTTCTTTTTCTTTTTCCCACTTGGCTCATCTTCAGAGATGTTTTTTTTCCTCTTTATTCCACTTTGCTCCCTCTCAGAAATGCTCTTCTCAGCCTCCAAGCTCTGCTCCACCTTCACAGAGACGCCTGCTGTCGTCTGATGGCTGCAGCTTTCCTCCACGGCGGCAGGATGCTCCACAGCTTCCAGCATCTGGGCATCTGTCAGAGTGTCGCCGTGAAAGTCAGCGTCTGCTGTGTCTTGAGGTGGAGGTGGAGGTGGCAAAGTCGAGGCTGGGCCCGAGGGAACGTCTGGAAGCGACTCCCAGTGGAAACCTTCGGAGAGTGGCAGGTCAGCGTCTTGTGGTTGTGTTGAGTTTTCTTGGTCAGCCGGACGGTTTTCCAACTGGATTCCAAACCTGTAAACGTACACAACGACAAGGTAAAAGATTTAATTTCCAACTCTCACATAAGAACTAAGATGCACGACATGAGATGTGCGGTCCTCACCTCGCCGTGTCTCTTATGTTCTTCCTTTTCAGGCCGTCATACATCTCTCTCCAGCTCAACTTACTCCTAGCCCCTGACAAGCGCATCAACTTGTTTAAGGTGGAGTTAAGCCTGGAATCCTTCTCACCCACAGCTTTGCCTGATTTGTGGGCAATTCGGATCTTGCGTGTGTTGCTCAAGTTGGGCTTGGACGTCGTTGTCTGGCCCGCGCATAGGCTGGGAGAAGTCAGAGTTGACAGTCTATCTGGAGCTCCAGAGCTCTTCTCAGGATGGCGAGTCGTTTCTTGTGTCACTGTCAGAGTTGTCTGTTTCGGCTTAGCTGCAGCGATACTGGAAGGAGCAGGGGCGTCGACCTGCGGAGAAGACACAGTTGGAGCCGAGGTGATGTGGTTCCTGAAGGAGGCGCCTGCCAGCTGCTCTGTCTCAAGTTGTTGTGCTGAGCTACAAGCAGCGACCCGGACGCCGGTGGAAGTGTTCTGCTTCCGAGCTTCTCGATCCGCTCTGCACGGCTCCCTCACACCCAGCGCTCTTCTGATTTGCTTCAGCATGGCGACGACGTCCTGTACAGGAGGTGCGCTGGCGGATTCGTTTGCCGAAGCAGGCTGACTGCTGACTGGTTGACTGTGGTAACCATCCTGTCCTGGCGGAGAGGATCCCGTACTCTGACGGTGGTGATAATCAAAGATGAAGGATCCATTTTCAGGTAAGTGATCGCTGGTGAAATCTCTCTCCGTTGCACTACTGTACTGCCTGTTGTGATGGTTATACTCGTCAAAGTCAGGCCATGTCACTTGCTCTGGCAAGTCAGCATTACGTCCTTGGAAATTGTGTGGCCCGTTTTGGTAGTTCTCCACGCTGACTCGGTTTCCTGGAAAGTTGTGATCATACCTCGGGGGAAGAGCTGATTGTGTAAACTGATCCTGAGGCCAAGTTAGACCTGCAGGCTCTCTGGACCAACACACCACCCTCCCGCTTTGATTCAGAGGCGATTCTGTTTGATAAAGACATCTCTGCAACGTGGACACATTGTTCTCCTTGTTCTGGAAAACAGCATGGTTGCTTGCATTGTGTTTGTGCGTTTCCTGCGTCTGGCTCGCTATCCTCATCTGTTTGGCTTTGTCTAGCTTTACGACTTTGGATGCCGCAGTCTTTTGCTTGGTCGCTCCCTGAAGCATTTCCGCACACCTCTGAACAGCGAGCTGCTTCCGTTTCTTTTTTCTCTTTCTCAATGCTTTCTTCCTGCGACGGAAACACACACACAGTCAGTCAAATACAGAATTTCAACATTTTACAACACGGAGAAAATAGCATACAAACTAATTTCATTTTAACTCAATAACAGACAATATCAGGTGATATTCTTACGCCTCTTTCTTTAGTGCCTTGTTTCTATCCAAGATCTCGGTCATGGTCCTCGTGTCCAGAAACTTATGCAGAGGAATGGGCACTACATTACTGGACACCAGTCTCTGCAACTGGGCCTTGTGCTGAGGCTTTGAGATGTGCTTGGCGTACTCATTTAAACTCATGTGGGATCCATTGCACGCTTGGCAGGCGTGAAAAGAAGCCCTATTAATAACAATAGTAAAAAAAAGAATTAGTCAGATATTACAAAATGTAGTTTTAACCTTTAACTATGTTTAATACTTGATTTTCATATCAGTTTTATGAGTGAAACTTACACACACTATACACATGGAGGGATGGATCAGTTTCTTCAACATAGTGTTGTATGAGCTACTTAACCATAGTCAAAGGATTACCTCCATAGAGGTCAGGGAAACAGAGGGGAGTACACGTTAATGTACTCTATAGTCAGAACATTATCACAGCTTTACCTTAGAAGATAGCTTTTAATGACAGGAAACTGAAGCAACATAATAACGACCAGACTCCATTGACAAAAACTGTCATTTTACCGCATACAACGAGGGGCTGGTCTACCACTGTGTGACTTGTGTGTATGTTCATCTTGATCTGGACCAACATGCTAAAGGGGAACTACTGTTTTTTACAACCTGGACCTTATTTCTGGCATTAAATACGATTGTTTACTCACCCATATAACTTTTGTGTCATTTGCGCTCGTTCGGGAGATAATTAGATCAGCGTATATCCATATAGTGGGAGTGAATGGGGCACCGGGACGCAGAATCTAAATAACGCATTATCTGCCGTGAAACTTGTTCATTTCACCAATATTTTGTTATGATACGGTAATGCTATTCACTGCTAGTTTTTTGCAACATGGATGAATATTTTTCCGATTCTGAGGTTGTGGAGAAACTATAGCAGTAGCAAATTACAGGTAAAACAAGCCGACCGCCGCGGGTGCGCGCAGCGCTCAGAGATGACATCATCCAGGTCAGAAGACACCATGATGATAACAGCTAACTCTAGACTCAACAGGGAATAGCACTAGCGTATCATAACAAAATATTGGTGAAATGAACGAGTTTCGCGGCAGATAATGCGTTATTTAGAGGCCGCATCCCGGTGCCCCATTCACTCCCACTATATGGATATACGCTGATCTAAATATCTCCTGAACGACTACAAATTACGCAAAAGTTATGTGGGTGAGTAAACGATCGTATTTTATGCTAGAAATAAGGTCCAGGTTGTAAAAAAACAGTAGTTCCCCTTTAAGACACCAAAATCACACGTTAACACAAACCAAGCGACTGAGGCACAGGTAGATCAGTTACTCTACAGCAGTTTTGCAAGGTGGCTAATATATGTTTGCTTGGTGACCCCGTCCAAAAAGTAGTTCACTGCTCGGCCACGGTGGCGGTACTCCTCTCCGTTTCTCCAAACAAGGGGTGTGCCGACCTCCATCTACTGTTGGTAATAAACTGACTATAGTGTACACTACACAGCCACCACTGTCGGCTGTGTTTTAAAGTTTAAGGGGGTTTATTGTCATTATTATAATGTCTGTCATGAATGTGTGCACTTGTTTTACCATTCTTTATGAAAGCTGAACCATTAATTGAGAGTAAATGCACATTTTTCTTTATTGATCATATCTGTGAGCACTCACCTGCCCACTGCTTTCTCCAGCTCTCTGTGATGCAGCATGCTGTGTACATGCGCCTGTGCCTCCTGCAGGTGGGAGACAAACATTATGAATCATTTATAGAAGCTGCATGCATGTTAGACATTGCACATTAAAATTTATTTTACATGCTTACATGCTTCAAATAAACCTTGCG
Organism: Chelon labrosus; assembly: GCF_963514085.1. Lineage (NCBI taxonomy): Eukaryota > Metazoa > Chordata > Actinopteri > Mugiliformes > Mugilidae > Chelon > Chelon labrosus. Next base: position 15,126,886 of record NC_140347.1, on the reverse strand, counting down.
ACACAAGACACAGTAGTTAGTTTTGCGCTTCGTGGAGACTTTTGGGCGTTTCTTCTTTACAGGTGGTTTAACCTCCCCCTGGTGCGGGGGCGTAACGTTGGCCATTTCTGAAAAAGTTAAAGACAAACCTAACTAAGAATGATGAGCATCAAAACACTGCAAGCATCGTGCTTAAACTTTAAGGGCAGCCAAACGTGGTCTTCAAATCACAGCTAGCTTATGTTAACTGTTAGCAGACGTTAAACTGCGTCATGTTTGACACAAGCCGCTGGGTAACGTAAACAGCATTTCAGGTGATATCTGTTTGGATTTTAAGATGCACAACTTCGGGTAAAACTGTCAACAGATCATAATTACCACACAAAATTCACATGGCAACAAGAGTCCACTGCTGTTACGCCGCCATGTTTGCCTACGTAAATTACGTCCGTCTTCCTGTTCTTTGGGCCTATTGGCGACCGTTACACCGAACGCGACACCCGGAAGTTCGACGGCGGGCGGTTTCCCTAGATCTACAAACGACATGACACAGCGAGTTGGAGGTTTTACACTGATGTCCGGTATTGAGGATGTTTTACAGATCTAATGAGCTAGAGGGACCGCCGTTGTATGCGGAAGTGGAGTTTAGGTACAGAATATTTTGCTATTTGTTGGCTGTTAACAGTGTGCTAAATTACTACCGACTTTTTTTTTTAAATTTTTAAAAATAGTTTTAAGTTAAAATGTGTAACGGGTGCGTGCAGAAGGAGTACCCGGACCGGGTAAGTTGAAGCGAGGAGACCCCACAAATTGTTTAGACGTAGTAGTGTTAGCTAGCAGTGATGCTAATCTGTTAAGAGTTAGGCTAACAAACAAACAAATTCAGACTATACTGAATAATCTCTGATACAGCGCTTAAAAATAAAACTGGATGTTGTTTTTTTTATCCAGGCCAACATTTGTCTGGAGAATGGCTCTTACCTGATGAACTACCTGGCCTGTGCCAACTGCCATCAGAGGGACTTCGTGCTGATCAGCAATAAAGCCACTGAGGATGAAGATGGAGAGGAGATTGTCACATATGACCGTGAGTCTCAGTTAAGACAGGGACACCAGTGGATAACAACACTGACAGAACAGATAATAAACCTTAGCATGTGGAAACGTCAGTGCACATAAGTCTTATTTGTGCTATGTTTTGGGTTGCACTAAATCCTCATTCATGATTGTTACAGTGTTCAGTTTATATTGAAACAGCATAAAACAGGTGGTAATTCAACTGGATGATGATTTTGAAAGATGTTGATGCTTGTGATCTAATTGGATTTCTGTTATTTAGCCTAGCCCTCTGGACTAAAATGATGTTGTCAAAATAATTGAAACACACGTCGGTACAACACAACACAATTCAACAGCCAGCACTGCAAACCACAGCCGAATCAACCGCTCTCTCTCAGTTATGTCTAATGAAGGGAGAAGTGAGTGTTTTCACTTTAGTTGGTTTTGTAACTATACAATCATTTCCCCCTTAAAGTCTTTTACTCCAGCTAGCTAAAATGGGTTATCACCAGGTTTAAGTTTTAGTTAGTTCTAATGGTGGCAACAGCTTGAGGAAGGTGACTATTAGCTTTTGTGTGAACAAGCTCCATTAAAATAAGTCCCAGTTTGTGTTGAAGGACTTGACTGCCCTGATGGGGCGTGGTAGTTAGCACTGATACCTCACAGCAAGAAGGTTCTGGGTTCGAATCCATGGGCCTTTCTGTGTGGAGTCTGCATGTTCTCCCTGTGTCTGTGTGGGTTCTCTCCGGGTACTCCGGCTTCCTCCCACCATCCAAAGACATGCTCATTAGGTTAACTGGTGATTCTAAATTGGCCGTAGGTGTGAATATGAGTGTGAATGGTTGTCTGTCTCTCTGTGTTAGCCCTGAGATAGACTGGAGACCTGTCCAGGGTGTACGCCGCCTCTCGCGGTTACAGAAGATGAATGAATGACTTGACTGCTCCTGCACCTTAACTCTATCCAGGACCACTGACTAGGAGCTTGTAAATTAAAGTGAGACAGCCAAGTCCGAACGTCTATCAGAAAGCCTTGAAGAACTTTTGAATTGATACTCGTGTATGAAGTGTCATATGCCATTTTCTTTGTTATTCCAAAGTGTCTTGTCTTGTCGGTGGTAAAACTCAACCACACCACGTTTATTCGTCTTTCCAGATGTTTGTAAAAACTGTGACCACGTCATCGCCAGGCACGAGTACACGTTCTCTGTTGTTGATGAATATCAGGTAATATCAGTAATAACTCCAGGTCTATTTGCCTCACCTGAGTAGCATCCTGTAGTCCTGGTTTCGTCGTTGCCACAGCCTGACTCGTTTGTTTCGTGTTATCCAGGAGTACACTATGCTCTGCATGCTGTGTGGAAAGGCCGAGGACTCCATCAGCGTGTTACCAGATGACCCCAGACAATCTGCGCCTCTCTTCTAGACCTCACGGCACCGTCATCAATGCGCTTCTGACTCCTTTCTTCAGGGTTTCAAACATGAGATTTTATCTATCGGTAGACAAGCACAGCTTACTTTTTGGCTAGTTTCTGACATATTATGAACCACTGTATGCTAGCGGCAGTTGCGCAGGAGTTGCAACTTTTTATGAACCTTCATAAAAACTGATAATTTGTTGTAAATAAATAAATTTTTTACTCCTAAGAGTTTTATTTCTATTGCATATCTCTTCTCCTTGACTTGTCACATCCAGTGCTGCAAACTCAGACTGATATGAAGCTATAGAACCTTTTATTTATAATAATTTCTTGTTTAAATATCAAGTATTTTTAAGTGACTGACTTGTCTTGCGATGAGATGGTTTGCTGTAGTGTCAACATCAGGCCATTTGTTGTTTCCTGTGCAGTAGTACAAATATAAAACCTACCCTCATCTGCCTTACTGGACTCTTACTATCTAGTGAAGTGTTTCTCATACACATGAACACCGATAAATCTGGTTAATGTAGCCTAAAGGCGATTAATATGCCTTTATTTAAAGAGATGTTTTGCCCACGTCCACACTTTCTCCCATGCTCCGTTAATTACTGCTGGTTACACGTCGTCTTCTGCCACGTTTTAAATCTCAGTGAACACAACAGACGCAGCCTTCATGTTACGGTTGCTATCTGTAACCCCACCAGCTCATCAGCAGTCGGTCTTAAAAAGCATGTTTAGTCAGGGTTATCCATTTTAGACTTAGACAAACTTTATTCATCCACAAGGGAAATTGCTTGGTCAGATTTTATCTCATTACCGATAGTGCTGCTGAGCCTGGCACTGTTTGTACCACAGAAACTTACCCTAATGAAAACTGGTCCCGGCGTATTTTTTTGTTGATTAACTTGGAAACCGTTTCTGGAAAGAAATGCCCCCATGTGTAGCCAGAGAAAGGGAGCCATTTACTAATTTACTTACTCGTAATATAATGTATATTAAAGGAATAATAAGGACACAAAAATGATGCAAGCCGTCGCTGGTCTATATTATGATGTATTTTGATTGGAAGCAGTTCAATAAAAATACAGATGCTTTAGCAGATTGTACAAATAAATAATAATAAAAAAAGAAAATGCAATGATACTCATGCACCTTTATAATACTTCAAGTATGAGTGCACTTAACATATACATTCTAATGTGATGATGCCTTTTGCATGACAGATATATTCTAGCAAAGTAAAAGCACACTACTACAGCTGTGATATGTCAGAAGGAGCAATTCATTGTTACACACTATAATTTAATTAACCTAGCAGTGAGGTCAACGTGGGACTGCATGCCCTGGTTCTGTACACGAATGCTGATGTCAGTATACTGCTCGTGGTGTTATTTACTATTAGTGTGTTTGTAGTGTTTAATACATGGTTTCTATTAGTGTCAACCATTTTCTTAATGGTACAATATCTACAGTTAGCGTCATTTTTACATCCCTCAAGTATTAAACATGATTTTTTTGGTCTCGTAGTAGGCCTATATGGAGTCTTAAGAGAGGGGTTGAAATGAGAGGTAAGAGTTGGCAATCTCAAGACTTTCCTCAAAGCTTTTTTTTTTTTTTCTCTTTCCCAGCTGCAGGTATCAAGCCACAATGTCAAGTATTCTGAGAGACATCCAACAAATGAATAAATTAATAAATACAATTTATCATACATTTTACATTACATACAGTACATTCCCTTGAGTAAATACCGTATTTACACATGCTATCAGGGCCTGGGTGTGAGGCAGCCCCGTCGCTACAGTTGCACAATCCGGATCAGTCACTTTTTTTTTTTTTCGTGAGTCATCGAGTCACTTTGCCGCAGCTTTTGCCCTCGTACGTCTGACCCCTTCCTCTGGAGCTGTGGCCCCACTGACCTTGCACGGACCTGTCTAGCGGGTGAGCGTGCCGGTTCGGAGGAGGAGGAGGGGAGCTCGAGAAGCTGGACGGGGAGCGGCTGCGCCCCTGCAGCGCCGCGCTGTCGCGGAGCTCCTGGCGGGAGGGGGAGGAGCTCAGCGAGCGCTGCAGGGAAGAGGAGGAGCTGCGGGGGCGGGGAGGAGGGCTGAAGAGCACCCCGCTGCGGTCCTGCATCAGCTGGGTCAGGCTGGCGAGGAAGTCGGCGTCGCTTGTGCTGCTGGCACGCACTCTTAACCGCCGCCGCCTAGAAACAAAAACGTGTGTCATACTTTCACATATCAGGAGTGGTGATATTTGCAAGCAATAATGGAACAAGAAAGAGCAGATGCAATAAACAATAAAGCTTCTAAATAAGTTAATAATAACTTTTACTGCTCCCTGATGCTGTGTGAAAACTATTTGTACCAAGTTCAGCATAAAATCAGATCACGCTGGCTTGCCGCATGATAAAAACCCTGCAGTACTGAACCACACTCTCTGATACAGACAGTAACTTCAGGTGTTGCCAAATCAACTCATGACTTTAAACATCAACCATCTAAAAGGTCATCATTTATCTCTGAGAAAACGGCAGAACACAAACCTGTTATCCACACACGGGCGGATGGGTGGTTTCCCGGGAGGCGGTCGGGGCAGAAACCTGCTGGTGAGTTGCTCTGGCACGAACGTGGCACTCACCGGACGCGGGATCTTACTTTTGCTTCCCGATGAGGACGACAGGGAGAGGGGGTCTTCTCCCGCGCAGTCGGACTTGGAGCCTCGCTCCGAGTAGAGCCTGTCTCTCAGCAGGGCGAAGGGCAGGTTGTCACAGGACAGGGACGGGGAGGGCGAGTGGGTGGGGGAGCCGGGCACCGGGCTGCTCCAGCGCTGACGCCTCTCCCTGTTCAGGTCCCTGCACGGGGAGTCCAGCGGGTTGCTGGGTTCTCGCACGGGTATTCGACTCGATTTCGGGGAGGACGGAGAGTCTCTTCGGAGGAGAAGAGCTGGGGGCGGGGAGGAGGAGACGGTGACGGTGCTCTCCACGGCGCCCCCAGTCGTGTCGGCTTGAGGCTGCTGATTCGGCTCCGAGGAGCGATCGGGCAGGCCGGAGTCGCTCTCTGGGTCTCTGTCGTTGGTCAGATGAGGGGTGGGGCCTTTGGATGGGTGTGGCACTGGAGCCAAGTCCAGCCTGCCTCCGTCCTTTAAGATCTCATCTGAGATGTCTTCAGGTTTACAGGATGGCGCTTCTAGTGGTATTGCATCACTCTTCTCCTGTACAGGTGACTGTGGGGCACAGCTGGAGGACTGGAAAGAAATAAATGTTCATTAAAACAAGCTTGAAAGTAACTGAGCAGGAGCATTATCTGAATACAGTTCCATCATGCCTGCAGCTACTAATTCCACAAGTTCAAGAAAATACTTGTCCTCTAACCTGCTCCATCTGGGATCTCCCCATGATGACTGAAGGCATTTGTCCCAGCATCCCCGGCAGCCTCCTGTGGCCCAGTAACCACGTGCCGGGCATGGTCATCTGCGACAAGACAGGGCTAGTGGGCACCGCGGTGGAGTGGCCGTCCTGCACCTCGAAGGAGCGTTTCTCGGTCTGAGCGGTCTCGGGCTTGTTCTCGTGCAGCGCCTCTGCCGAGGGTTTGCTTCCTCCGGAGCCACTCCCTTGCTCCAGCTCCAGCATCACCCACTCCTGAGAGTCCCCCTCCTGGGGAACAGGACTGAAGTTTACGGCCACAAAGCCGCTGCTTGCCGCGCCCTCCTCCGGGTCGGGGGTCGCCGTGCCGGAGAGCTCCTCGTTGCAGGAGGCCGTCGGCTGCCCGGGGCCCTTCTCGGGAATGGACTTCTCCCCGACTTGAGAAAGGACCGGACGCTGTTTGCCCAAGCTGGAACGAGACATTTCAAGCATTAAGATAAGTTCCTGATTTACCTTTTGACTTTTTACACATTGTAATTTGTGCATAATACTAACTAGGCCTCTAGGAACCGTTCGATGGTGGGCTTGGGTTCAGGTGCAAGCCTCTTTTCGAATGCCAAGCTCTGGCTGTGTCTCATCCTGCGGAGCAGCGGTGCAGCCCGGTCCAAGAACATGGTCTCTGATCTCACTCGTCGTGGTGAACTCTGAATGGAGCCAGTGTTGGGACTCTGGTTCCCCTGGTTCTGACTATGTTCATCCTCGCTCACCACCTGAGAAGAATGAATATGAACAAGACTCAAAACACTGAAATAATGCAGCAGAACCCCAGAAAACTGTAGCAAGACCTCCATTTCTTAAAATATATCCGACGTAGATGTAGTAATAGAAATGAGGAAGGCCTCAGCCACTTATCTATGGGTAAATTTATGCATAAGCTCAAACATCGACTGCACTGTAGCTACATTATGCACAAAAGACAAGCAATTACCCAAGAACATTATTAACAGCACTAGTTAGGAGCATCACACTGAAACATTCCCCTGACCTTCCTGATCATCGGCGGAGCGTGCTTGTGGTTTCGGTTGCGGTCCATCTCTTCCCACACATCTGCGCCGGGGGTAGTCGGCGTGGGGATGGGGAGGCAGTTGTCAGCGTCAGTGAGGCACTCCCCTTGCAGGACGTCCTCAGTGTTCTCCCTCTGCAGCTCGCCAGGTAGTACGGAAGCTTTGGCCATGCTGGGGGGGGGGGGGGAGACAGGGAAGGTCACCCTGCGGCTCGTCTCCACGGCACAATTTGGAGCGGCAGTGATTTCTCAGGGAGCTCTGACTGTGCAGATTTCTAGTCTAAAAAAAGCCGCGGCTATACATTTTCGAACACATGTCCAACAAAGCGAGAAGGAAGTGCGAAACACCACATGTGAAACTGAAACAACAACCCATACAGAATTTAAAAAAAAACAAAAGGACTTAAAGTAAATTGTTTTTTTAGACGCAAGTACCCCAAGTAAGCCGGTGTGAGGCGGGTAAGCTGCTGAGCAGTGGTTGCTGCGGCAGTGATGGTCAGCATATCCTCTGAGTCACACTTCTCCCAGTCATAAGGGTCGTTCTCCAGCACGTTGTGGCTCTTCATGGCATTCTCAAACACCGACATCAGGAGCTGTCAAAAGAAAGAAAACACATTAGCACGTGTGACGGCCGGAGGGGGAAGACGTGCAAACTCCGCCAGACAAGAAGAAGGCCAACCGGATAATCGGGCTTCGTGAAGTAGTCCAAGGTCAAAATGTGATCCAGGAAGGTGCCGAACTCCGAGGGAAGGTGCTTCAGCATGAGTCGGTGGTCGTACGTCTCTTTCAGGTTTCCCACTTGTTCCTGAGAAGAGATGCGATGAATCAGCGAGGGGCTGACCTCACAGCGCGTTACAAACATGCGCGAAGGAAGTAACAAGAGGGACGTACTTTGTCTTTAATCTTCCTCCAGGGAAGCTGACCGACCGTGAATTCCACCAGCATGTAGAAGAGAGACCACAGGTCGTCATGGCGACCCATTTCCTGCAGACACACGGCGAAATGAATTAGAAATGAACAACTCTAGGCCCTTTGATTGTGCAACCATGACCCCTAGGAAAAAAAAAAAAAAGAACACGTACAGTGATAGTTTACAGACAAGAATACTGCTCCCTGTTTCATATACGGAGTACAGGACATGGTTAATTATTTTTTAATGTGTTGTTATTGTGCTCACAAGATTGCAGATAGATAGATAGATGGATAGATAGACAACTTTATTGATCTCTTTGGGAGGTTCCCGCAGGGAAATTGACATCTCCATCGCATACGGCGCTGTCGGATGTACATGTGCAAGAATTGGATAGAAAACGAATACACAACACCCAAAAAAGATTAATAAATATGATTGTAGATGGTTTGTTATTGCACATTCTTAAAGAGAAAAGACAGATTTCACATTATTATTACACCCTATTGTTGCAGATTATTCAGAAGGAAGGGAAAACTGACTGCCCCCCCCCGCCCCGTCCTACAGTCCCTTTTCTTTTTGTCTTCCTCCGCCCAAGTGAGTGCTTGAACAATACAGAGTCACAGACGCCAGCATGACAACATGATGCGGCACACATCGTGTAGAGCCCCCCGTGACCGTTGGCAGGGCGCAAAAAATAAAATAAAAGGACGATAGCTGAATATGTCTGGGTCATCCAAGGCTCACCTTATTCTTGTGAGCATTGATTGAAGCGTATCGCACAGTTCCTCTGAAACCTGCAACAGGACGAGGCTGAAAGAGAATAGAAATTAAGCAGCATTAAAAAAAAAAAAGGGACCTGAAATACATATTTTTTTCCTCTAAACCAGGCTCTCAATAAGAATAGGGTATATTTCTGTATAAAAGGAAACTAAATTTACTATTTTGTCAGTTCTGAAAGTTGCTAAGGTCATCATCTGTCACAAGGTCACACTCTTCTTGCTAACTGACAGGCAATGCTTTAAAATCAGTGGATATGTAACTCATATATATAAAAGCCAGTGGAGTTGGCTCAGGGTGATTCACTTACTGGACGGACTTCCTGGCTGGAGTTGGTAAACTGACGAGCCAAACCAAAGTCGAGCATATAGCAGCATCTGCAGGTACTGGCCAGCCGTCCCATCGCAAAGTTCGACTGCAATTTTAACAGAGACAAGCATTTTTAACCGCTGCAACATAATGCGCCTGCGATGAGCGTCTGTGTGCAACCTACGGGTCAGCTTACAGGTTTTATGTCACGGTGCAGGAAGCCTACAGAGTGGATGCTTTCGATGGCCTCTAAAATCTGCTTGCCGAGTCTCAAAGTGGTGGAGACGGAAAAGGTGCCGCGGGTCATTGTTCTGCGCAGATCTGCCAGATTCCTCCCCTTTGAGACAGGAAATCAGCGTTAAGAGGCACACGTTCACGACGCAGAGACACAATGGGTTTTAGATAATGCAGCGCTGACTCGCAGGGACCTCACCTGGAGCTCCATCACCACGTAGTTGAAGCGATCATTCCTGCCGCAGCCCACGAAGCGACACACGTGGTCTTTGCCTGTCAGAGAACGCAGTCGAGACACTTGAATTGAAGATATTAAACAACTCATTCGTGTCACGTTTCAATAATACATATTGATGCAAACACTGAGTGCGTGAAATAACAAGATTATAAGTATTTATGAGATACTTGAAACTTCTCATTCATTGATTCATTTCATGTTTTAAGAATCTCTACAGGACAATACTGATACAGCACAGTTTTAGGATGTTTTTTTTTCGTTCTCCAGGATATTTAAGTCCCCCACAGAAGACTTGTCCAGCAAGGTTAGTCTCTTCTTCTTCTTCTTCTTCTAGGCCACTGATCACAGTCCACCAGAGTTCTCTATCCTGGGCCTTCTTTTCCTTAGAGAAGAACCTTCCTCTATCAGGATTGGAGTCTGTCTGTCTGTCTGTGTTCAACGTTTCTGTAGCACATGTATGTTTTTTAGGAGTTGGGTTTGCTGGCCCCAAGCCCAACCTTCCCCCATTTCTGGGTTCGGGATTGTTTTGGGGTTGGTCTGTTTAACTCAAGGTTAGTACTGTAACAACAAATCCTATCAAGTGATCTTCCCGAGGCGTTTTGAAGTGTTGGTGGGACGTAAAATTTAGTTTTTAAGCAAATAAAACAAGGCATTTGCTTGACACGGTAAACCTGCTCATCTGTTTTAAGTGTGATATCGTTCAGCCACCATCCACGCAAAAAAATGACGGGTTCCCAGCTAAATATTTCAGCAAGCAGCGTCACTCACCCTGGAGCTTCTTCAGCACAGCCACCTCCATCTTCAGCACCTGTTTGGGTTGCTGAGCAGACTCCACCTTCAGTGCAACTGTGGCCTGGTTCAGCTGATCCAGGACTTCATAGATCTCCCCAAACCCGCCTCCACCTATCTTCCTCACCTGATTAAAAAAGAAAGAAAACAGTCAACCCAGAGTATAAGTGTTAAGATGTGCTTTCCTTCAAACGATTTTGGTGACTTCTCTCACCACTTTCCATCTGTCCCGGACCAGGTCTGCCACTGACAGGATGTCCGTGTGCTCTCCAGCCCCACTCATCCCGAGTGCTCTCAACTGCAGCCTGCAGCTGGCATCAGTGTCTCAAGCCCCTCACTGAAAAAACAGGGAGCAGATTTATTTTTTATTTTTTTAAAACAATCTGTTCAGTTTTTTTTCCCGCATAGGACATGCAAATGAGCATGCAGCGAATGAAAGAAGCAGCCGCAGATACGATTACATCCCTCGGGCACATGTGGGGACATTTAAACGCCTGGAAATGTCTCACTAACACACAACTCACGTATCCAAAAAAGACGCTAACCAGTGCTAGCTAATGGTCAACAACTAGCAGCTAGCTGGTTTGTGTTAATCAGAGCCAGCACACAACACAGCTAGCATAGCGCAGCGGGCAATCACGGGTGATAAACTCCCGTTAATGTGTCTTTACAGAAGATAAGCCGTAGAGGAGCTAATCTCTCCGCTTTGCGGGTTTTCAATGCGGCGGCGGCTGCGGCTGCGGCGCCGGTGGTCCGTGTCAACAAGCTAACTATCATGTTTACCAATGAGTAACGGTCAGGTAGCAACCCTCTCTCTCTCTGACCTCTTCTTACCTCGCTCCTCTGCACCGTAGCGTTTCCAGCTGGCGTGTGAAACCAAAACAGCCCCCATGCCCCGAGTCTGCTGTCCCCCCGAGCGAGGGGAATCATTCCGAGCCGCTGTTTAGTTCAGGAATGAGGCGGAGGTGGTGTACCATAGCTTGGCGTTAGCTCCAGTTAGCCACCTAGCCTGCTAATGGATGGGGCGAGGAGATGCCCCGTGCGCACACACACACACACACACACACACACACACACACAGCAGCAGCAGCAGCAACGGCGGTGACGTCAGAGGGATAGTCGCTCCTGATTGAGCCACAAACTCCCGCATCCTCCAGACCGCGGAGCCGCACGGGACACACACACACACACACACACACTGCACGTTATTAGCCCACACACACACAGGTAACTGATAATCAGCAGAGAAAAAGAAAAGCGTCCGTTCATTCATACTGATCTGTCCTGAATATGGTGAATGGGAAATAAAGCAGGGAGCATCAGGACATCTATGGACCACACACCCTCCTTCACCACAGTGACTCAAACACACACATTTGTGATTCAAAGAATGTAATAATGCTGCAAATTAGAGTTTGCATTGACCCTGAAACTGCTGAAGAACAGGTCTTGCACCTTGAATATAGTCACTGAGAGTTTGTAAGGTGTAACAGCTTCTGGGAAGTCTGTTAGTTCTGGTCCTGAATCTGCACCGGCTTCATCCTGTGGGGAGTGGGGGGTTAAACAGGCCCTGCATCAGCTGTTGTAGATGTCCTCCATTGCAGGAAAGCTACAGCCGGCGATCCTCCGTTCAGACTTCACTACTCGTTGCGAGGCCTTTCTGTCTGCTACTGAGCGGTTTCCGACCGTGCTTTCCGTCACACGCCTGTAAAAAAGATGCGGGCCTGCAGGATCCAGAACAGCTCGCTTGAGCCTCTTCGGGAAGTGCAGGCCCTTTTTTTTTATTATTATTAAGCTGGTGGAGCTGTTGTTCCAGCTGAGGTCGTTGGTGATGTTAAGTCCCAGACATTTAAACCACAGATTCTCCTTAGCAATGGGGGGCAGGGGGATTCCTGCCAACTTTTCTGAAGTCACTCAGTAATTAGTGTCTATGGTAATGACTGTGTTAGAAAGTATGCTATGAGCACTTTTATGATAACACATTGACAGTACAACATTTTATGAGACACTAAGGCCGATGTTGGGCAACTGGTGAGTGTTTGTGGGTAGTTTTAACCCAGGCCTTTTTGGCCAATTGAGAAGTCATGCTTTCCATCATGAGTTGTCTCGGGCCGTCAGTGGATGTCTACGGCTCTTTATGGCGCTGGCGCTAGCTGGACTAGTGTCGGCTGCTTTTTTGGCCGGTTCAGCATGTGGAGTCAGCAGAGGTGCATAACGGTTAGTGAGATCACTCTGACTTCCTGCTCATCTTAACAAACCACTGCATGAAAAATGTAAGTCACAAAACCAACTAAATGACAAAGTAAATAGGGCACACAGACTCTTTTTTTCCATCTTCGTCTCATCTGAACACTTTAGTATGACCATCTAGATCATATGTGTCAAACATACGGCCCGGGGGCCAAAACCGGCCCGCAAGAGGGTCTAATCTGGCCCGCGGGATGAATTTGCAAATTGCAAAACATTGAAGACATTAACTGCAAATTTTCCAATAAAAGTAATTGCTATTCTTATAGGGTTCACACAGATTTATTAAAAGTTGTGGACATATCACAACACTGAGACCTAGAACTAAACATAAATTGCACTTATTTTTCTTAAGAAATGTCCAGTCATTAAATGTAAACATTTTTCATAATGTTCTTCTTTGCACTAAAACAAAGGGAAACATTTGGAGTTGTCGTTATTTACAGGTAAACATCGTGTTATTGGTCTGGCCCCCTTGACATCAAACTGGGCTGTATGTGTCATTGATAGACGTGAGGAGAGGACAGCTCTGTGCAAATGTTTGTATATCCACCGCTTTAGGACTTCTAGGTTTTATTTATGAACGATGAATACCGCCTGCTGCTGCCTGCTGATATGAAGAGTTACTTCCAGATTGTACACGTGCTAGTTGGTTGTTGGCTGCTAATTCTTAGGCCCAGAAACAGAAGACGTAAGGTGTCGCCACAGTCGGCCTTCGGGGCCTGCCAGTTCTTTTAGGTCAGCTTGGTGTATCCAGACATCAACTGGTCTTTGGGGTACTGTTTTGAGGCTTTGAGTTGGCCCGTGCCATCTGGTTTAGAGAAAGAAGTGGCCATATTTGGAGAAGAGGGTGGATCTGACTGAGAACCCAAAGACTCAATGCACACCGCAGTATAATAATATGCATTATGATGCATCAAGGAAGACTTGAAACTAGATCATAGGACATTTTTCAAAGCAGTATGAAACTAAAATACAGCCCTACATTCAAGCAGACTACTGAGTTGATGCATTGGGTTCGGTCTAGTGGCCAAACCACGTTACTACCTCTGGATTCATCACTGGCACACACCCTCACTGGAAAAAGAGCATCTGTAAAACGATAATTTGGAAAGTCTAGAGGGAGTATAATCATTTCTCCCATATTCATGCACGTGGGGATCCAACAGGAAGTAGCTCAGCTCGGCCTGTGGACTTGGACACGTAGATGGCTCAACCAGTAAAAGACTAGTGTGCTTTTTTGTCAGTGAATTAACTCAGCTTTGCAACACATCATCAGCCACGTCTTTAGACTTTACCCAGAGAGAAACTATAGGCACAAATGTAGCAGACCTACAACAACCAGAAGAGCAGATCATGTTTTATAATTTAAAGTTTCACACATGTGCACATTTCTTGTCACTTTTATAATTTTTAAGTTTCTTAACTTTTACAAATCTACATTAAAGCATCATAAAGTGGATAAAATGTAATAAAAAATACTGTAAAATGGAGTTTAACTAAAATAAATAAACCAATATTATTAATTTTAATAGATCAGTCAATGAGTTGTCGAGGTTGTGTGTGATCTGATTGGAGGATGCTCGAATTCAGCCTCAGCATTTCCAAAATCCTGACTGCGGCCCTGATTTTTTTTAACCAGCGACAAACTGGGTCAGTGCGACGAGGCTCAGACTCCGCTTTCCGGGAGCGGCCCCGACAGCAAACCAAACGTACACGGATACAGCGAGGGGCGTGGCCAGCCGCTCGGATTGGATAACAGGATGTGAGTTGAGCTGTTTTGGGGTGAGGCGGCGCGTTTGTGGGTGCCGCAACTTTCTGCGTGTTTGCGCAGTTTCGCAGCTCTCCACACGCTCCGGACCAAACCTACAGAGCGGCTCCGGGTCCGCGGAGCTCCGCAGCGGCAGCGTTGAAATCCGAGGAAGTACCAGAGGAGGCCGCTGCACGGCGGAGTTGTCTCACTCCTCCCGTCGTCTGCATGTGTGGTTTCTACTCGTTGACGCGAGAGAGGAGGGGTAGGGGGGGGGGGAAAGTTGTGGACATGTTTTCCTGGAAGTGCACGGTTTTACGGATACAGTGTGCAACATTGTAACTGCGGCGTTTAATGAGCCTCCTCCAGCCGTGACCGGACTTTGGAGTGCGTCTTCGTGCGGTTGTTAAGTCGCCATATTGTGAAACTCGAGAGGAAAGTTGTCAGAGTTATGACATTTGCTGCGCACAATCCCTTCATGGAGCTGCATGCAGTCGACTTTGATCGAAACCAAAGTGACTCCATGGAGCTGGCCATGGAGAGCCCAGTGCACCACTGATAAGGTACAAACGCTGCGTTTAAGTGCTTGCTCACTAATCTGCCTAACAGCTCCCCGCTTCTCCGCTGCTTCCTTGTTGCTTATTTTTTTTTTTTTAACACAACATCACTGGCTATCGCTCGGGTGATTGCACGAGCCCCTTCGTTTCCTGTATTTCTTGTTATGCCAAATGGCAGCTACACTGTAAGCTCCTCCTTGCCGCCTGTCGCCTCAAAAAAAAAAAAAACTTCTGCTCGTAATGTCCTCTCTGCACGCACCTGGACGTTCGCGTCGACATTTCCTCCCTGCTTCACGTTTACAGTAAATGTTACAGACGGGGCTATCTGCTGGGGTAGGCCTCAGTTTCCTCTTTGGTGCAGACGTCTGTAAAACTTTGTATATGCTCGCCTTCCTGCAAAACTCAAAGTGCCTAACTTCTTCTTTCTCTCACAAGGTCTTGCGCCCCAAAGAGGATGAGAAGAATGGGCAGCGGATCACGGATTTGATTCTTGAAGGAGGACTGCATGTTCCCCGCCCTGCACTTTCCTCTGGGATTTATATTTCCTCCCAGACACCTCTGTATACACAGCTCAAGAATTCTTAGCAGTGAAAGCACACTACGGAGGCACTAACTCGGTTTTTGCAGAGACCAAGCACTGACTCGAGCATTTTCACACCTTATAATATTACTATGAGTCTTCCTTCTCAAGTTAATACTGGCAAGGGTGGTAAGCATCGGGCTTCAGCCATGAAAGAGGCGGTTCAGCATTCAGGGGAGGTTTATTATGGAATGGGACCTCCGGTTTTAGAGGCAAGCCACAGTGACTCTGCCAGCAGCTCTGGTGTTTATAACCCAGAGAAAGGGCCCCAAAGTCTGCCGCACTATCAACAGGCTGCTCCGGTGAAATGGATGCAGCAGGACTCCATACAGCCCTCTGGATGGACTCAGGAAACTCCTGTAGCAACGTGGGGCCAGAATTTTGGCCCTTACATGACCGGCGTGAACGTCAGGGGTCAGATGTTCCACAAGGGGGTCCACGAAGGCGTACCTCTGCCGATGGGAGCAGAGAATCAGCTGCCCGGACCCGTGGAGGTTTACAGGGATTCCACCCAGCCTCAAGTTCAAGGGAGAGGGCTCGAGTGGGACCAGCACGCCGCGGCCGCGATGCACCAGGCTCAGCTGCAAGCCTATCAGCACGGCCACAAGGGCGAGCTCCAGGGCCAGCCGCACGTGCCGCCCCACAACATGCAGGGTCCCATGCTGCAGCCGTTTCAGGCAACATTCAGACCCAACAAGCAGCCGTTCGCTGGGCCGTATTACCCCGGCTTCCCGGGAAACAAGGCGATGTCGAACCTGGCCTACACCGAGCAGCCTAAAACCCAACAGCAGATTCTGCATCAGATGCATCAGCAGCAGCAACAAATGCATCACCAACAACAGCAGCAGCAGCAGCATCAGCAGCAGCAACATTTGCATCAGCAGCATCAGATTCAGTTGCAGCAGCATCAACAGTTGCAGCAGCAACAGAAAATCCAACAGCATCAAATGCAGCAGCAGCAAATGCAGCAAATGCAGCAGCACTATCACCAGCAACAGCTACAGGAGCGACAACTTCAGCAAATGCAACAGCAGTTGCAGCAACAAAATGTGCCACAGCAAGAAGCGACACAACCACCAGTGCAACCAAAGCAGCAGCAGCAGCAGCAGCAGCAGCAGCAGCAACAGCCGACCCAAAACTTTGTAGCTTATCAGTCTCCTGAACCGTGTCCACCTGACACTGGGTCTGAAAAAGAAGACGTAAAGTCAGCAGAGCCGCCGCAGGAACCAGAGGCTCAAACCAGTGCTGCCTCAGCTGCACCCGATCCATGTCCTGAAAAGGTCCCCACGAATACTGCAGAGGCGTCCGAGGCTCCCGCGGCTCCCTCCCGGCGCTCCCGTCGCCTCTCCAAAGACGGACAGTCCCCTCTGGGTCCTCCGCCGCAGACAAACATCTGGCCTCAAGCCTCCAAAGACCCTCCGCCATCCCTGAACGGAGTAGCAGGTGTGCAGCCCGCGAGGGGAGGGGAAAGCCAGGTGACGACAGGAGGCGTAATCCGCAGGAGAAGGAGGGCGTCCAAGGAGATCAATCTGGAGACGCTCGCTCAAAAGGCGTCAGAAATGGAGTCCCTGCCTGCCAAAGCTGCTAAGGTTAAAAAAAAGCCACTCACCACACTTTATCACGTAGCGAATTTGTTATTCATTTATTACACAAGCACAGTGAAACAGCAAGTGTGAATACTTTAGTTCACCTGAGAGAGAGTGGAAACGTTAATGCAGCTGAGAGCAGATTGTCTCATCTGGCAAAGTTGGCAAGCAACCGTACAAAGAGGAAGAACCCTGTTTCTATGAAGAACTTCCCTATGGTTTACAAAATCCCTTTCTTGGGTCTGTTTACTCCCACAGCTGTAGAGTGTCGGCTATTGCAGGCGGTTGTTACAAGCGCACACAGTCATACTATAAGGCGCATTATCTCGCAACACTTTCTGGTGCAACCTGAATATTGGCTATTGTTGAAGCTTCCCTCTTTTTTTTTTTTGGATTTGAAAGATTGCTTTCATTTCATCGCTGCAAGAAAGACGACACCTTTAACCTCGTTATTCAAGATTTCAAAGTGTTTACATTCTCAGTGGCACACCCACTGCAGCCTTTTTTTTTTTTTTTTTTTCCTCCTCGGCGGCTTCGTTACGCAGATTCTAAACACAAAAACTACAAAAAATCGGTTTATTTTGAGTTTTGTTCTCGACACAGTGCTCTTCCCTGAGTGGGTTTCAAGGCTTGCCGTAGGTTTTTCTTTTTTTTTCTTTCTTGTGTGTGCAGAGCATGCACAGATACAGTTGGAGCGGCTGCATGTCTGCACACCTCCACATTCCTCAGGCCTTTTCCCAGTCATTCAGCGGAGCACGGGTGTGGCCGAGCTGTCAACCTGCGCAGCTACACTCCCTTTCCCTCCAACGCACGCCAAACAGGTTTTAATGTGGCTATTCACGGCCCTGAGCTGCCGATTTGTGGTTAGCGAGCAACACTTATACTAGGTCAGGGCAGGAAGCTGTTCATTCTTGTCTCTTGTTCTTAACTTTAAATATAAATCTTAAGGCTGATTTATAGTTTTAACGGCTACCAGTTGATTTTTAGGAAGTTTTATATCCGTAAATACCAGCGAAGATCGTGTTGCACTCTGACAAACTGCAGGTATACACTCACTTGCCACTTCGTTAGGTACAGTAGTGAAAATGAATGCATTCTAATGTAACCGTCTCACACTAAATGTTAACTTTGTGAAGGTTGTGGTGTTCAGCATTTGTCTAAAAGCAACAGAGAGGGCTGTTTATTTTGTAGGATGTGGTTTGTAGTACCATTGAAGTGCATTGTGTTGTGCCGACACATGTTTCTATTATTTCGACGGCCCCGTTTCAGCCGTTGTGCCAGGCTAAATAACAGAAACGCTTAAGTGTTTGCAGTTTGACTGCACCGCAAACTGCAGCCTCACAGTTGAAACGCCGCCTCTAAACATTATGACAATCATAAAGGAGGATTTAGTGCAGCACTGTTGTAATGGAATGCAATAGTTTTCTTAGTGTACCTAATGAACTGGTGAAATTCTGTGTAGAAAACATAAAATAACGAACCTTCCCGACTCAAATATGTGTTTTGTTTTTGTTTTAATCTGCATAATCTGTCCTTTATTCAGTCAAAAACCTAAATAAGCACCGGTGTACGCGTTTTTTTTTTGCCGTTGTTAATTGTGAAGAGACGTTTTTAAGATAAATGCTGACAGGCTTGACTGCACCTTTAAGCATTTTTTACTTCTCACGGAGGACGACAAGTAAATTAACGTCACCGTTTATCTGGAAGTAAATCACATTTCAGAACTGCTGCGTCGTTTAGATAGCCATGTGCACTCACACCATCTTCCTCTTTTTGTACCTCCATCCCTTTTTCCATTTTCCCTGCTACTTCCTCAACCTCCTTTTTGTCACTTTCTTCGCTCTTTGTTGCTTTCGTTTTTTTCCCCGTCTCTCCTCTCTCGTCTCTGCGCCCCAGCAGGAAGACGGCGCCTCGGGCAAGCCGGCCTCCATGGTGCCCCTGGTCATCCCCGTGTCCGTGCCGGTGCACAGGGGTCAGCCCGATCCCCAGGGCGCCTGGGCCCACGGGCGTCCCGGCCAGGGCGAGCGGCCGGCGGATCGCAAGCCCTCTGTCATCGTGGCCCGCCGGCGGTCACTCAGATCGGTCAGTGTTAGCCAGGTTAGTCCTGTTAAGGTGTCGCTTTCGTTTCGGTTAACTGGAAATCAGCTGGTGGAGAAGTCATTTTATTTACTTATCAGCGCCTCGACAAGCCCTTGAATTTTTTCATGTTTGTAGATGTTTATTCAGACTCGGACCACATTACTCAACAGCCACGAGACCCTACTAAAAACAAGTTTGAGGACAGTTGTTAGTAATTACCGTGTAATCCCACCCAGTTACACAAGCGGCCTCAGAGTTGAAGCTCTTATTGGTACAATAAGTCTCCCAGGGGTCAAACTTAGAGAGGTTTAGTCTGGAAAACATCTGCTGAGGAGCAACAGAGATGTGCTGCTGAAACCTGGATCACTGCACAATGAGTTGGCTGTGAATAAGACGATGATGTGAATCTCTAACTACGAGGACAGCTGTTTTACACGTTAGATATTAGCTATGGATTTGATTCGCTGTTAAATTCAGATTCTGCAGAACGGCTTATCACCACTGAAGTAAATAACATTGACCATCTTGTGACAATTCAGTGTTCTGCTGGGAAACTTTTGGACCTGGCATTCATGTGGATGTTACTTAGACATGTAGCACCCACCTAGACCAGACCAGACACCCCCACCCCATAGCAATGACACTCCTTGATGGTAGCAGCCATCCCCACGGTTTGTTGTACTAGCAGAGCTGCAACTGATATTAAAGAAAAGTATATCCAAAAGTATATAAAAGTATAAAGTATATATATGAGATAACTCTAAATCTCACCTCTAACCCTTTACAACCCAGGATGGTGACAGCGATGCAGGGCTGGACGAGGACGGAAAGGCTAAGTGCAAGCGGCGGCCCCGGCCCGAGCCTCTCATAATCCCTCCCCCCAAACCCTCCACCTTCATCCCTCCGTCCGTCTACTCCAGCATCACTGCCTACCAGAGTAACCTGCGCTCTCCGGTGCGCCTGGACAACCCGCTCACCCTGCCGCCGTACACCCCTCCGCCCATCCTGTCTCCTGTGCGGGAGGGCTCGGGCCTCTACTTCTCCGCCTTCCTCACCAACATAGCCGTGAGCAACCAAATCCTGCCGCCGCCGCCTACTCCCAAGTCTGCGGCGCGCAGCCTGTTGCGCTCCAGTAAGTTGTTTTTTTGCTTCTCGTCTTCTGCGGTCATGAATAGAAATGAATTCTTCCAGTGATAATCTCTCAGATAACGTGTACGATTTATTCATTTTTTTATTTCTCATCTTTCAGCGAGTTCTGATATTGAACCTCCCGTCTTGCCTTTGATCGCCGATGCCACACCTGTGAGCCTTGAACCGTAAGTACGACCTCAGACACTTGATGTTTCTTTCCCGTCTCACCTCCATATCTCAACACTTCGCCTTGGTGTCCAGGCGCATCAACATCGGGCTACAGTACCAGGCGGATATTCCTGACATGCGAGATCAGCCATCCTCCCATCTGGACCAGCACAAAGCTGACCTGGTTTGGGTTCCCCTGGATGAGTCCAGCCTTAAACATGGTGACCAAGAGAGCAGTTAGTATCTCACATTACATGTGTGTTTTATTTTTTTTTTTATACGAGTTCCTGTCGCTTGCTTACTCTGAGTCTCTCTTTCTAGTGGAAGATTTGATGAGTGCGGCTTGTTCCAGTGTATTCAGGGGAGGAGGAACCAATCAGGAGCTGGTGTTACACTGTTTACATGAAAGCGGGGGCAATTTCCTTGTGAGTAAAGTAATAGTTCATACAAGTAGTTCTTTTATGAGTAGTAATTTTTTTCAGTGGCGACCTCAATCAGCAGCAAAATGTTGAAATCTTAAAATGTCATTATTAATTATGCATTTCTCAGATCTTACTGTCAGAGCTTTCAAAGTTGAAACGACTCTAATGTGGTTGACGTGTGATTAATGCATGCAAATTATGCGGTTTCATTGCCGGCCTGATCGAGGAAGAGATGCTGCAAAAATGTTTTTACAGTGGCAAGCCGAAACAAGCTTTCTTGTGTAGAAATGTATAAAAAAAATACATATAAAACAAGAAAAGTTCAGCTTCAAAAGCCCTGCCAGATGGTTCTCTGGACAAGATCAAAGTTATTTGCATTTACCGTCGATGTGAATTCACTTACCTCCACCGTACGTCAATTCTCAAATACGGCTTGCTGGCAAAGCACACGTCTGACACAGAGAGTCCTCCTTTCCCTCAGCAAGGGCCGATCACGGTGGATAGTCTGCAAAACAGATGCAGCATATTTTATGAGCATGCACTATCTTTGAGGTAATTCTGGAGAGATATTTGTCAGTGTTTTGGGTTGTTGCAGTAATGACAACACTCATTTGCATAAGGCAAGCACATGTGTCCGCTCCCATGTGGATTTGAGTATTAAAAACTTTAAGTTGCATTAAGAACAGATTTTACAATGTGCGATTAATCGCATTAACTACGGAAAATCATGAGATTAATCGCTATTAGCCATAAGTATAGTTGAAGCACTCAATTCCTTTCTCGCTGTGACGTTGATTTTAAGGAAACACTGGAACGCTTGATGCTTCAGGACCCAATTTTCCCCAAAGGCCATCACCTGGCAGGCTATCACTACTCAGGTAAAACAAACCGTTTTATTCTTTATCGCTTCTATTGCCCCCACCCCTCCCCGCGCTCTTTAGTTTATGTTCAACTTTCTGCCGCATTGTTTTCTTCCCAGGCTCCGACAGCTGGTCTGCAGAGGAGAAGCGCTACTTCAACAAGGGGATCTCTGCCTACAGGAAGGACTTCTTTTTGGTGCAGAAACTGGTACGCTCGTTAACTTTCACCCCGCAGCACGAGCACATCGTGAATCAGTGTATATAAATCTAAAAATACATCAGCGAATTTGATCAGCCGCACTCCGCGCAGAGCCAATAAAACCTCACCGCACTCCTCGAGGCATTGGTATAATTACTTTAAACAAACAACACCATCAGAGTCCTTTTACTATAAGAGGCCAGATTCAGATGTGATGGAAAATATGCTTTTGTAAACAGGAAGAGGATGTTCTCCTCTGAACACAAACAGAAAACGTTTTTAAAAAAAGGTTCCAAAAAGTGCAAAAGAGATCGACTTGATTGACTACTTCACATCCTCTTAGCGACAGGAAGTGACTAAAATTGTAGGAAATGTGGTTTGAGTAACGTTACCACTGAGTTTCTGCTATTGTTTCTATAAAGTGCTTTAATAAGATGCGCGTAAATGTCAGGTAAAAATAAACCGCTTCTCACGAAACTGTTCATTCATTCCTCATCCCCGCTCTGTTTGTTTCTTGAAACCGTTTCAAGGTGCGGACTAAGACGGTGGCTCAGTGCGTAGAGTTCTACTACACGTACAAGAAGCAGGTGAAGATCAGCCGCAACGGCATTTTAACCTTCGGGCCTCCGGAATCGCCCGTGGAGAAGCACACAGAGGCCGTGGTGGACGTTAAGGTGAGGTGGAGTTTACTTGACTCGTATGTGAAAGACAGTTATTTGGATGCATGTCACAATTTTATACCAGTAATAAAAGTGAAGTAAAGGCATGGACCGTCACAATCTTGACATGACCTGATGACCTGACGGTGTGTTCGCACTAGGAGTGAGTGTTCTATAGTGGTATGAACCTGACGACCAAGACTTATAGGACTTATACGCAGACCCTAGCGCCGTAGCTGACGTGCACCTCCCCAGAAATGTAGCTACACGACGTGTTGACACAGACTACAAGAGCTGTGATTTGTCCGATTGGTAGTAGCGTGTTTCCGCTTTAGTATTTCTGGCTGCTTCTCCATCTCCGCAAATTTCGGATTGATTGTTTTGGATCAATAAAGATGGAACACATGGAGGAAAGGTTAACTGAGGAGGTTCAGAGATACAAACATTTGTATGACTCGTCTTTGCCGAAGAAAGTCCCAGTCGCCATTGTAGATGAAGGTGGAGCAGGAAGAAGAAACAAAAATGAACTCGACACAGAGCGAGTGTAAATGGCTCGCACCGGCGTAGGCTAGGCGTGTAGGCTACTGCGTCTATGTTCCCCGAAGTGCGTTCAATGAGGCTTTAGTTGTCGGGCGAGACATGCAGCAGACGCATCAACCAATCATATGCATTTGCTTCACCCGTTCCTAAGTTATTTAAAACGCCAATGCCTGTTCCAAAACTTCCCGTCGATGAATTCAGTGGCAACACTGAGTGAGGTGTAGCTTTTTGCTGGGCATGGTGTGAATGCACTGTAACTCCCAACTAACTCAGAAATGGGCAAAGAGGTGTCACCCAACTGTCACTTAAAGCAGCCACAATGCTAAGGTTTTAGCTTTAAATGTCATTAAATGAAATGAAATTAAATAAACATTCACCCTCCTACAGTTACCACAAGTGTAGACATTAGTTATAGAGACTAAAGTCGTTTTTTTTGTAGCAGGTTGTAAACTTTATTCCTGCCGTAATTTGGGCATTTTAACAGAGATCTATGGATTGACTCGTTTTTCGGGGCCGGCGTTTTATTTTTTGATATCCTGCCTTGCCTTGGCTTCATCTTTCAGCCCCAGGGGTTGCCTCTTGTTACAGAAACAGACTTCTGGTGATAGAGTTGGGTGATGTTTAATGGACAGATATGAAGAAGGATCAGGTGGAGATGGCTGAATTACAATTATATTTGGAGAACAATGACAGGGACTAACTGGGAGAAAGACTGTTGCAAGTGATGTCAAAATTGTGAATGAGGTTATATCGATAGCGTGGGAAAAAGGGAAGGACAATAGAGAAGCGTATTCACCCACAGAGGAATAACGGCAGAACATAATAAACTGATCTTCCTTGTTGGACCCACACCTAATCTTCACATTATTTGCAATGCCCTGTCTAATTTCTCTGGTGTGGTTTATTACTCAGAGCTCACAGCAGCCTAAAGTGGCTCAAGGCGAGGCCGACGGAGAGGACAAGAAGGATCCTTACGACTACGAGAGCAGCCACCAGGCGAGGGTTGCTCAGTCCCTGCAGGCTCATGACTATGTAAGTATTTAATTGCGTATAGGGGCGGATACACATGCTTCTAGTAACTATGTCAAATTAAAAGACTTTTAGCATTTTAAAACTGAAACCCCTCTCTTATCGGTGCTTTTATTGTGAAATATTTGCAGGCGTACCACATACAAAATGTGGCCGTATAGGACAAAATTTAAGAACAAAAAAAAGTTGAAAATGGCCTAATACAATACAAACAATAGAAATGTAGTTTATTTATTTATCGTCTAGTTCAAGGACTTACTCTGCTTTCTGAGTCGCGCTTCTGCGGTCAACACCTACGTTTTACCGTCGCTCCAGGTGCTGGTGATCAAAGAGCCGGACGCCGTGAACAAAGAGGCCCGTCACCCCCCGGCGCCTCCCCGGCCCCGGGCCGAGCCTGCGGCGAAGAAGAGCAAAGCCCCGGCGAAGCCCCCGCAGGATCCTGATGCAGTGTTTCCATGCAAGAAGTGTAGCAGGTAAGTGATCGCAGATTAACTTTGATTTTATTTATTAGGGATGCAACTGAAAATTGCTGCGGTTGGCATCATCACAAGATTCTGTTTCGGCCGTGTTGTTTCGGCGATAAATTTTCGGCTGAAAATGGCCCGAAAGTGCATTTTCGCTTTTTTTCAGCCGAACATTTTCTCACTTTTAGCGCCGAAACAACACGTGCCAGCAACAACCGCAGCAATTTTCAGCCGAAAGTGGCCCAAAAGGGCATTTTCGGTTTTCGGACAAAAATTTTTGGTGCATCCCTATTATTTGTAACTTCTCTGTGCTGTATTTTACCCACCGTATTACAGGTACATTAATATTGGGCTTGACAAAGGTTTGGAGTCCTATGGTTGGTGGTTGCCGTTGTAGAATTATTATTCTTCTGCTTCCTATTCATTTCAATTCTTTCCTCTTTTTTTTAATAGGGTGTTTTCTAAAGTGAAGAGTCGCAGCGCCCATATGAAGAGTCACGCCGAGCAGGAGAAGAAGGCCGCCGCGTTGCGTCAGAAAGAGGAGGAGGAGCAGGCGGCGGCAGCTCGAGCCAGGAAGTTGGCGGCGGCGGCGGCGGCGGCTGCATCGGCGACTCATCAGGGAGGAAATGGCAACGGGGTGACGGATCAGGCGGAGGTCAGCAGCCAGGAAGACTCATCCGAAGGAGAGGATGACGACGACGAAGACTGGCACTGAGAGACGAGGAAACAAAGAGAAAAATAAACACGGGATCGGTAAACAAAGAGTCGAGGCGGTGAGCGGATCAGGGAGGGATTAAGAAAAATATGTAATGGTGCTCCACGCGGAGCAGAATAAGCACAAGAGAATCAAGTCTTCCTCTTAATCTTCGCACTCCTCTCCTGAGTGAAACTGTTTGACCCGTTACTCAGCTTTACACCGTCAGCCAGGCACAGTCACACTCCACATTTTCACATTTGTACCTTTTAAATATTCAGAGTAACTTTATTTTTTTGTAAATGCACTTAATACTGTGCTCTTCTGCTTTTTGCCAATAATGCCTTTTTTTTTATATTCTTTATTTAATTGAATATATATCAAAACCTTATACGCCACACACATCACACAGACTTAGTGGCTTTTTGATATTTCATAAGGTAATCAGGATATCTCGCTTGTTGCCAATTTAAACAAGATCAGAACAATCTTTACTTCGTAGTCGCAGGCCTTTTAACTAAAGACACAAGAGCTTGTGTTTGAAATCTTTGTCTTAGAAAAATACCGTGCTGAATTTCGCAGATTTCCATCAGACTTTTAGGTTGGTTGTACACTTATTTTTTACAACTAAGGGACCTTTGCAATGAATATGTACAAAAAAAAAAGTATATATGAGATTGCCATATATTTATGATACTGCGTTTTGCAATGATTTTGGTAATATAAAAAAAAAAATAATCATGTTGGCTGAAATATGGATGGTGAGTTGAGAAATGTATTAAAAAGTCTACTGTTTTCTGAAGAGTGCAGCTTTATTGTGTGTGTGTGTGTGTGCAAGGCTTTTTGAACCAGCAGATGGAGACAGTGGTTCAGTATGGTGTAACTGTGTGTGGATGCATTTTGTTCTGCATGGATTGCGATAACTGTAGCTGGGATTCTTTGTGGATTACACCAGCAGCTAAACGACTCTTTCCTTTATTATTTGCTTAAAATAAAAACATTGCCACACAGCCTCCACAGGGCTATCATTTCCAGATTAAGTGCCGGAAAGCCAACTGGTCTGCGGACACCAGGGTGTGGTGAAACGTTGCATTGATCAGTGGTGACATAATTCAGCTATTTAAGAGCGCGCTCAGTAAAAGGAAATGTTGCCCTAAGGGGGTGAAATGCAATGCATACAGCAGCTGGCCAGGTTTCCGCCTGTTGGGAAGATGGATAACGCTATTGTCCATGTTAATGTAGCCGCTGATTTATCGCTGATTCTTACTCATTCACCTGCTGCAGTGGAAATACACGTGCCTTTTTGTAAGAAGACTTCACTGACAGTTCACAGGTTTAATGGAAAGAAACGTAACAGAGGGATTAATGATGCGAGGGTGTGGATAGATGTGGTTGTCTTATCAGGCTAAACCAGGACTCCTCGGTGCTTGAGGCCAGAGAGGAGGAGGAGGAAGAGGCTCGGAGTGGGGAGTTCTGGCTCAGGGAGTGGGGTGGTAGCAGGCTGAGCCAACTATGGACCCCAGATGGTGCCTGACAAGAGGAGAAAGAGGGTAGAGTGATTTTAAGATCTTTTATCATCCCGGCTGCATTTACATGTGGGCGGCACAGTGGTGTAGTGGTGGTTGTTAGCACCGATGCCTCACAGCAAGAAGGTTCTGGGTCCGACTGGGGCCTTTCTGTGTGGAGTTTGCATGTTCTCCCTGCGTCTGCGTGGGTTCTCTCCGGGTACTCCGGCTTCCTCCCACCGTCCAAAGACATGCTCGTAGGTGTGCATATGTGTGTGTGTGTGTGTGACTCTCAGCTGGGATAGGCTCCAGCCTCCCTGCGACCCTCCAGAGGACAAGCGGTTACAGAAAATGAATGAATGAACAAATGAATGACTGCATTTACATGTACGTTAACTGATTGGCGTGAGAAATGGCAGAAATCAGTGTTTCCCTTCTCTTTGAACAAAAAAAAAAAAAAAAAAAAACAGGTCAAAACTAAAGGTTCTGGGTGGAAATCAGTTGTCTCTAATCTTTTATACCCCACTTATGGTGATCAGTTATATCATATACATGACAGTAAAGGGGTGAGCTCACTGGGGAAAGTAGTTTGTCATTAAAAATGAATGAGTTGAAAAAGAGATTCCTTTTTAACACGTGGGTTTACTCGGGAAATCGGATCAGCAATCCATCTGGTTCAGCCGTGGTGTAAAAAGCATTCACTTTCTGCGACGTGTCGCCTTAATTATCATGTTCACAAGAACGTGCATCAAGTCACCGACATGACATTCACATTGTAGTATGATGGTGACACAACACTCCCAATAACTTCTGTAAATGAACTCGTTTGTTCTGAGATTAATTTTAGGGGCTCTTATTTATAAAGTGAAATTTCAATCTGTAATCACAGCATGTGAAATCTGAGAGTGAAAAGTGAGCTTAATCCATTCAACGTTTATGTCTGGACTTATATTTTAAGTCCATTTAACTGCTCTCAACTATACAGTGTGATGTGCTCAGTGTCTGCGAGGCAGTGCTGCGGGTTTACGATGGGGATCAAATGTCTTCCCTGAGCACAGGCCCTGCTAATAGGGCCCCATAAGAAACCCAGTTAAATGGACGCTGTGAAATGGGTTAGGGATAGAGGAGAAGATGAAGACATTACGAGGGTAGGGACTGGTGCGCAGCGGCGGAGAGAGACAAGGGCAAAGCGCTGAATCAATGTCACTAAACGTCCGGAAGAGGAATGAGAAGATCAATGGTTCTTCTGCAGCGGGGGCCGAGGTTAAATCTGATGCAAAGCAGAAATATACATCAGGATTATTTATGTTCGGCCGGTGGACCATAAAACTTTGATCATTTTCTGCGCGTGACCAGGGAGGCTGCAGGTCAATGTCATACTTGATGCAATGAGACACAGAGGCCACAGAGTACGGCATGCGGAACCTGAGCAAAGATACAACCTGTGAAGTGTTGAGACATCCTGAAGATTTCTGCTAAAAATTACAGCAGGAGTTGAGATGCAATTCATTCATTTATTCATTTTCTGGGGGCTGGAGCCTATCCCAGCTGTCACAGGGCGAGAGGCGGGGTACACCCTGGACAGGTCACCAGTCTATCTCAGGGCTAACACGGAGAGACAGACAACCATTCACACTCTAGTGAATTCACACTCTCCATTCTTTATCTACGCCTAGTTTAGAACCAGTTAACCCAACCAGCATGTCTTTGGAAGGTGGGAGGAAGCCGGAGACCCTGAGTAAATAAATAATTACAAATAAGACGAAATAAAACACTCCAAGAAAAGCTGAGAAACCAGGGAAACATAAGACACAAACTATTATCCCACTTCCCTCTCTGCCAGCCTGATCCATCACTGAAAGAACTAAAATGAGACGGACAGCGACTGTGTCCGTGTCAGTTTTTCTCTCTCTTACACTGACGTGAGAAAGCTTTGCTCCAGGCTGTCAAACTGTCAAAACATCTGGCCTGTCCTAAATGTTCAGTAAGACACACACGAGAAATGTCTCTGTGCTGCTGCTGCTTCTCTCTCATTCCTTAGACCTGAGCCGCGTCCCAGTTGCACAAAAAATACTTTTAAAATATGTAGAGGGTCCGCAGAAGAAGTGGGGAAAAAAAAAAAAAAAAAAAAAACTGGGGCAACCTCATTGCCTGAAGGGGTTAAAGCACCCACCACGGACCACCCACTGGTTTGTGTCTTGTCGTTAGCTGCATGTCGCTCCCTGTTTCCTTCCATTTCCTGTCACCTTGCAACGGCTGTTACCACAAAAGAAAAAAAACCCACACACACGCATATAAACAATCAGACTATCAGACTTAAAGCTAGAAACTAAAACATGTTGCACGCCTGTTTCCTGCACATTATATATCACATTTAGGATTGGCATAATTATATTCCACGTAAAAGGGACCAGACTAATGTTAATATGTTAAAAACGACAGCACAGTTCACATCTGCCTACCACAGCTCCGCTTTCGCTTTCATTTCAAATGTTATTATTAATGACTCGATAGGGATAAGACTGACATGACGTCCTGCCAGATTAACGCAGAGCTTTTGCTGCATAAATCTCTTCAACATGCAAACAATACTGAATTGCTTGAGCAGAAAAGATATTGCCAACATATTGCAGGCGGCAGTAATGTTTCCCCGATCAAAGTGAAACCAAATGAGAACCAAAGCACGCGTATAAATGTATTTCTAGGAGACAGAGTTGTAGTAAAACCACTTTTCTTGCACCGTTACAGCATCAGTGATGAATAAATGATTTACTGACTCCTTATAGACAGGTTATACATCTCAATTAGCCTCTATAGCTGGTGTTCATGAATCTATTTGGTGATAATCTTGTTATAAATGATGGCCGTCTAGGAATTAATGCATGATGGGGTGTTTGATCCAGTGCGGTCGAGTCAGTCAGAGGGACTTTTCATAAGCTAGATATGAGGGTTTTAATAATGACATTTGAAAGCTCTAGTGAATTAGTAAACGTGGAAATCATTAAATCTTTGGAAAAACATGTTTGTTTTTTTTAGGGATGCACCGAAAATTTCCGGCCGTAAACCGAAAATGCACTTTCGGGCCATTTTCGGCCGAATGTCACAAAGGGTAGCGGGGAATGGGGGTTTAGGACCCAAACGCAGGACTTGAGGCAGGAGTAGGCGAAAAAAGTTTTCTTTTTAATTAACAAAAAACAACTTACAAAAACTAAGGTCGCTGCTGACGTGGCAGGAAATCCAAGAACAAACAAAAATCATAAACACTATGAAACTACGACGTGGCATGAAAAACTACAACATGAACAAAAACTATGGCATGATACATGGACAACGTGAAACACTATGACATGGAACCAAGCAGTATGACGCGACAAAGGGACAAAGGGGAAGGCAGGGCTATATACACACACGAGGAACAGAGGGGTGACGAGACACAGGTGAGGCAAATCAAGAAACCAAGGTGAAACCAATGAGCTAATCAAAAGAAAACATGGAGTAACAAAAACAGGAAGTTCAGAACTTAACAAAATAAAACAGGAAACAGAACAGAAAAACTAAACACTAACCATGACAATGAAAAAAACAAGAACTTAACAAAATACAATAAACAGAAAATCCAAGAAACTAAACCATGACTATGAAAAAACAAAGTACAATAAACATAAACCATGACAGAAACTAAACCATGACTGTGAAAAACCAAAAAAATTAACAAAATACAATAAACAAACCCAAGAAACTAAAACGTGACAGAAAACGTGACACCGAAAATTTATCACCGAAACAACACGGCCGAAACAGGATGTTGTGATGATGCAAGCAACAACCGCAGCAAGTTTTCGTCCGAAAATGGCCCAAAAGTGCATTTTGGTTTTTTGGCCGAAAATTTTCAGTGCATCCCTATTTTCTTTAGTTCAGTCAGACTTTATTCCTTGTGTCTGAAGCAGTACACAAAAATCCCAATCACGCACATTTGCCGTCATTAAACTCAGCTTGCTTTCCTCATCCTTGTAGGGACGCTGCTTCCTCTTGAAGCCGCTCTGCAACACGTAACAATCCCCGCAGCCCTGCTTACACCCGTCCGTCCTTGATGCTGAAACATAATCACATCAATGTAACGACTGCAGCCGCCATATAACTGACAAAACCCGTGGCTCAATTTCAGCGTGTGGTCAGCAGCCTTGAGAGGTGTAATCTACCTCGCTGACCTCCTGACCCGTGACACCTCTCACTTTGATTGGTCATACTTGTGTCGTCTTTACCCACAGCTCTGCAGCGTTATATAGTCAGCGCCAGAACATAAGACGGCCTCGCTCTCTGCTGTAGATCAGCTCCTACTCAGGCTCAGGCTCACTTAATGGAATTAAACCCATTTGTCTGTATTTTGAGCTGGAGTCAGCAACATTGCTCTTGCGTGGTTATGCAAATCGACCGGAGCCCATTCATCTCCGGTGCGGCGGAGTCGTGACGACTCAGAGACGCGAGGGGTTATCTGACTGACGCTGGCGTGTTACATGAGATATGTATCTCTGCTGGTTTTAATGGAGCTTCACCTCTTCGACTGAAGAGGCTCTTCTGCCGGCTGTCAGCTGCAACAAGAGGAATTCTTGATCGTGTTCTGGCAACCAAGTCCATTATATCCTCCCTAAGGGACACTATTGAGCTCAAAGATGTAGCTCAATATTTTAGGGAAAATGTGTGTATTCGCTTTCGTACCAGGGGTTAGATGAGAAGATGAGTAACAGTGGAGCTGAATACAGGGAGAAACAGTTACTGGCTGAATTAAATAATGAGCTTAATCACGGATTGTCTTTGTTTCTTGTCCTACGTTTTGTCTGTAATGCAGCAAATGAATCCTATCCTATGATACTAGAGGAATTTT
The DNA here is from genome assembly GCF_963514085.1 of Chelon labrosus. Classification (NCBI taxonomy): domain Eukaryota; kingdom Metazoa; phylum Chordata; class Actinopteri; order Mugiliformes; family Mugilidae; genus Chelon; species Chelon labrosus. The sequence goes on along the minus strand of NC_140347.1, from coordinate 15,095,397 downwards.
AAGATTACGATCGATTATGGCTTGAGGCTGAAGCCACTGCAGAAGTACAGTAAAGTGCGGTGCTGCTGACAGATCCAAAAAAATACCCTGACTCCAATTGACTTCCATTCAAAAAGTTCAGTTTCTCTCTAGACACCGATCAATAGCCACAATGCTGCGTTTGTCAGTTGGCTCAGACTTTTGGTGTTTGTGGTCTCGAGCCGCAGTAGGGCCCTGCAGGGCACTGTCAAGGAGTCCTAGCTAACGTTAGCCCGTCTGTGCGCCTGTTTTTCTTTTGGTTCTGGTAAACTAGGGTTTGTTTCCAGAGCTTGAAATGAGATCCGGGCGGCACAGTGGCGAGGTGGTTACAGCGCCTCACAGCGAGAAGAATCCATGGGCCGGCAGGGCCTTTCTGTGTGGAGTTTCCATTTTCTCCCTGTGTCTGCATGGGTTCTCTCCGGGTACTCCGGCTTCATCCCACCATCCAAAGACATGCTGGTTAGGTTAATTGGTGATTCTAAATTGGCCGTAGGTGTGAGTGTGAATGGTTGTCTGTGTCTCTGTGTTAGCCCTGTGACAGACTGGAGACCTATCCAGGGTGTTAGATGAGAAGCTGGGATAGGCTCCAGTAGACCCCTGCGACCCTTAACAGGAATAATAATAATATAGAAGATGAATGAATGAATGACTGAATGAAATTAGATCCTGGCTCTAAAAGAAAAGGCATCAACTGTGATCAGATCGCATTGGCTTCAAACCAAGCAGCAACCTCCAGGTTTGAACAGACAACTGTCAAAAAGTTGCAGTTCCACAAATGGCCACTTGAGGCCAGCTCCAAAAGTCAATCATTTCAGACCTCTTTGTTAAAATGTCCAACTTTACAGCAGAAATAAACATATTTACAAGCTTTTGCAAAAGCTGATTTGGTCTCTGTAGATAATTTCTCCTTTCACGGCAGCTATGCAGGAGGTAAATTCTCATAATTTAGCGAACGGATGCTATGTGTGGCCGGTCTATGCTTTACCGGGTTGCTAGCTGACTGCCTAGGCGTCATCAGCTCATGTCAGCTCCACTCAAACTCCTCCTCTTTGCCCATTTTTGTATTAGCAAGGAGTTAGGAGGAGTCGGACATTGATGGTTTCATGTTTCAGGTAGGGTTCGTCCATCTTCATATACAGTTTGTGGTTAATTTCTGCAAACCGGTTTTTGAGTTTATGTCGATCTTAAACCACGTACTAAACAATCCCAAAAGCAACATCAGTCTAAGTTTAGGCATACTTTCCAAATGTCAAATTATTCTTTTAAATATTGCACAGGTACACCGCTGTAACGTGATGTGAAGAACCCAAATCTGACATGAATAGTGAGACACAGTTAAAGACGATTTAAACCACTGCAGCGAGAATGTCATCGAAGCAGTGCCTGGCTGGCTTGTCCTCCCCAATGAAGCCATTTCTTGTTTATTACCAGACCCTCTTCCTTTGTTCTGACTCTGCAAAAACGAACAGCTTAGGAGGCCACCTTGCTGAAATTTGAAATTTTCCTGTGAGCAGCGCTGAAGCCATGCCAAATGCACTTACTCACTATAAGTGCTCTCTGTTCAGTCCTCATTTCCTGACTCCTGCCAATCTTCCCAAGAGAGAACAAGGGCTTTTGGCTCATCCCAACCGAGTCAAGGTTTCAACAAAGACAGTCGATATTCAAGGACATTATTTATCCCTTACCCTGCAATAAAACCTCCTTACTGCACTAGAAATGGGCGAAAGAGTGCCACAAAGCACATTTGCATCGCCTTATGATCAGCTTTTAATAGTAATTCTTCATTTTTGCTGGTGGAGGCAGTAAATGTTTCAGATAGTCATGAATTTGTTAGGATGGCAGCGGGGTCCAAGCTGAGCCTGAACTATCTCAACTGATCCCTAAAGGGTGAAAGGTTTTTATTACTATTTTTCCTACAGTAGCACCAAGAGGTTGTGAAATGTACTGAATGGATTTCTGTGAAATGTGGTACAGATATGGTCCTACCAGTCAGTCATGTTTCCCTCAAACCCCTGAGCCAACAGTTTTTCGCTCAGCCAATGTCCTGCTCAGTCTCGTTGTGATCCATCACCGGATCTCTCCACGTCAACTCTCAGAGGCGAGGTGATATAGCAGTCACGGTGCTCGCGATTAATCTCAGTGATTCTTTTTTTTTTTTTACCGTAAGTCGTGCACTTGCCCGCCCCGTCTCACACACACCTGTCCACCACCAACATGATTAAGCAGCCCTCCTTGCGTCCAGATATGATGGAGCGTCAGTCTGTATCAGCCTGAACTGAAGGAGGGCTCATGATTTGTTGAAATCGTGGCCTTGTGATTGATCCAGGCATGAAGCCAGAGCTCCATTAGTGGACATGCTGTGCTGATATCTGTGTGGCAGAGATTTGCTGAGGGACCGCTGATGTTTCTCAGAGGGGCTCTCCTCAACGTGCCTCGGACATCCTCTATAAAACTGTAAGCCAACGGGTTTAGCATTAATATTATTTATTTAAGAGTTATGAAGACATAGCACGGCCCCAGAGTGAATGTGGAGATGATGTTTGATGATTTTAAAACACAATGCACTTAACTTGGAGCTAAATATTCTGCATTTGAATTTTTTATACAGAAAAATTATTTTTGAGAGGGGAAGTGTTTAGGATTTAGTGGCATTTAATGGGTTGCGATAGCCATATATTCAAAATTGTTCTTTTGAAAATAGCTGACATATTAATTTGACTACTCACTGGACTTCCACACGGCACATAAAAATAGTAACCTTTCTGCAGGTTACAATCAATGAATACAGTTTAAGATCATGTAATATGTTTAAAGTACAATGTAGAAACAGATGTAAATGTTTTAATATTCTCTTTAGGTTAGTTTCTGGACATTTGTCCTTTGTGCTAGTAAGAGACAATAACTATGTGATATTAACCATAGGATTCCTACAGTAGAAAGCAGTTTAATAACTTATCATGGTTGACACATAGTAGATCATTGGGATTGCAGTTTGGAGACGTGTTTCATCTATAGACTGTACAAAGACAGGCGACACAACAGATCCTCAAAAATAAAGCCAAAGCAAGTAGAGCTCCCCCTGGTGGCTGACTGTAGTATAGGTCATAAGCTCCAACCCCTCCATGTTAGTGAATGGGACATGGGCCAAACTAAAACACAAAAAATACACCTCAAATAATTTTTTTAAAGGACGGTTTCTGTCATTTTAGGTAGTTAATATAATGTTGATGCATTCTTCTGATAAGTTTCGTTTTAGTTAGTTATTTGACGCTATAGAAACAGGATGGGGCATCGTGATCACTACAAGTTGCCATGCCAACTGCTCTGTGAAGCTATCCCATAGGACTGTGAGAGTTGTAAAAAGTACATAATAGTACAGTATATAATCCATCATTTCTTTGTAATATTGTTTGAGATAGAGCAAAGTGGAGCTCCACTCTCAGACCATACTGGACAGACTCTGGCTCCAAACTCACAAGATGGTGCCATCCGAAAATAGCGTCAGTTTGGCCAATGCAAGGAAGTGAGGACGCCTTGTCCATATTTATGTGTAGTCTATGGTTTCAACCAATAAAGAGGAAAAACACCTCTGCACCCAAGTAGATAGTCCTAACAAACTAGTTCAGCTCCATGTTGATCAGATGACGTCTATGACTACGTTGCTCTTGTGTCCATCACCATGAATGAAAAAAGGCGCAGAAGCTTTTACAACTTTAATCCTCTCTCAAATCACAATCGCACAAAGTAGCCATCTGTGATTGGATTCACAGCTTAGATTTATAGTTTTACAGTCATTCTCCTCTTTCCCTGAAGTGTCTGATATGCTGACACACGCTTCTTTCAACAACACGCTTCCTCACCCTACTCTGACTCATCATGTCAGCCGCTCAAGGACGACAACGAGTGGCGAGAAACAAGCTGTATTGGAATCACATCAGTAGACCAGCTCTAATAACAGACAGCCTTTTGACGGCAGTGATTTACAAGACAAGCATCTTATCTCCTCATAACCGCGGCTAATTCCTTTGTTTTGACGCATTCGTATGCAGAAATAAATATGCCAGCACATAAATTTCCCGTCAGTTACACTTCATAGTACAATCGATCAACTGGAACATCTCCTCTGGTGCCTGGGAACGATTTAAACCAGACTTGTTGTCTCTTAATGATCACACAAGATTGCTGTTACTCCAGCCCCTGCTTGACGGTCACATTTTACACTCTGTGTGTTATTAGACAAGACAATTGCTCTGTCCAAAAGTGCTTTCTCTGTTTACATACTCGGGTAAATACACTGGTGCTGTCCATTACACAGTGAGATTCTTGTTGGGCGCTTATTTAAATTGAGCTGACAAGTCCAATAACGTCCGTATCTGCGCTCCAAGCATAAACAGTCGAGCTCATTCTCTGCAGCCGCGGCAGATTTATGTTTGTACCTGTGTATGGATTTTGGAAATATGTTATGTAATACACTATTAATGTCATAAAGATGAAGTTCTGCTGAGGCCAAACACCATCTTGGACGATGATGTGTTGCTGATTAAATGAAAAGCATAGTTCACTTGCTGATAATAAGTCACGGTAGGTTAAGAAGCTGAAGAATACTAATAAAATACTTCCCTGCAATAAATATATGAGGTTACTATGGGTAAATCAAGTTAACACCCTTGTTTGTGCCTTTCAGTTTGACTTTCCCGGACAAAATTTCATTAGAAAGATAAATCGGTCGAATTAATAAAGAATATGGAACACATTTGCTTTTTTGTGATCCGGGCTATGTTTGAGGAGAGTCCCCTGATTAATCACTTTGACAAGATCCCAGAAAATAATTTTTTGGATCATCAGACCAGAACAGGAGTCCAGGACGGCTGTGCTTTATTTAAAATGAGAATCGGTTATCCTTCACTTGGAAGGTCAAACATACTCAAATGAAAGTAGTGCAGCTAAAAGTACACAAATACGAGCAAAACTTGTAATTAGGCGTACTTTCACCTCTACAGGAGAGATCTGACGAGGCATTAATCACCCTGCGAGAAATAAAATTCACGAATCTATTATCCGCAAGGTCATCTCGGGCTAATCAAAGTAATCACCGGGGCGCAATCCTGCTTAGTAATGCAGCGGCCAATTAGGCCCTGAATAACGTCTTCAGAGCTTTGTTAAGTGCTTCTGGTCTCGCAGCACACCAAAGTCAATTTCCATTTTAATGTCAAATCGACAACACAAAGTAACTGATCCTGACACTCTGACACCGGATGCGAGCAGAGCAACGCTGGGTGCCTGCTTGTGTCATAACAATCGGCGTAGGATGAAGACAAATAGCAAATTAGGAAGAGAGAGAGGCCAAGCTGCTTCCAAAACTTTAATATAAAATAAACTTATAAAAAATAATGAAGCATTTCCCTCCCACTCTCCATTATTACTATGGTTAGTGGGGAGCTGCAGCACATGCACCAGACAGTTTGTCACCATTGAAGTTGTCAGATTTGTTCCCTTTGACATGATTCATAGATTGCTTTTATGGCGCATCATTTCGCACTCAGTGACAAAACAGAACTTCCTCTTTTCATTAAAAATCTTATATTGTATTAGAGGCTCGAGGGCAAGCGTCGCAGCATCATCCCCACTTACGTTAACTTTATTACGATCCATCAGTTTGATCACATGCACTTCCTCGTTGCCATTCAGCGACGCCGCCGCTTTTAAGACAAATGGACAAGAGCTCAATAAATCGCGCTGAGGATTAGAAAGAGATTAAACCATGATGCATAACACTAACTCGTCCGCGGCCGGAGCTCAATAAGTATGGATTCTCATTGATTTTTAATTTGCAGACATTTATTGATGCCCTGAAAAAGCTGAGTGGGTATAATTATGTAGCACGTGCGTTACACGGCCCGGGCAATTGACCGCATGCAGTCTTCTCCTGCTGCAGTGACTTTCAGGCTCGGTCTGATGGATTTTTATAAGCTCATGAATGAATTAAGTGACTATGGGCTGAAACTGCATGTAGGGAGGACATAGGGGAAGTCACATGGGTTTGATTTTTCTCTTGTGACATGGTTGGCTGCAGGTTTTCTGTATTTCCACTGGAGGATGTTTGTTTAATTTTGTATTTGGTTTCCTGAAATCTGAGCACTTTGCATAATTTTCAGGTACGGTGGACTGAATGGTCATTTGGTGCTGCTCAGGTAGCGCACAGTGGATTTATCAGACGACTGTGGCTTGACTTAAATGATGAGGCCTTAAAACCAAAACAGTTGGGTTGGAAGACACTAAAATGCTCCGTTGATCTGAGGGAACTGAAATAATGTTCTAAAGGATTGATATTATGAGTAAACCCTATCGTTTCAGCTTTAAAAGCTGAACATACCTGTATCTACAAATGGTATAACCAAAAATTCTGGTGATACACACTATACAGTATAACATGAACACTCTTATATTTAATTAACTTTAGTGGTTCTCTTGTGTCTAGATTATTTACTATATTCCTTCTATAAAAAATAATGTTAAAAAATGGATAAATAAAAGAAATTTGACACTTTTTTACTTTAATGAATCCATTTCCTAGAACTGCTCCACAATTAAACAGTTATTATCACAGCACAGACGTTAAAAATATTATGATTACAGTTTTTCAAATGTAAAGATTTGCTGGTTTTCCGATGTTACTTGATGTGAATTCAACATTTTTGGTTTTTGGAGTGTTGTTGAGACAACATAGTACAAGACCAGTCAATCTAGTGGCGAATAGACACTTTATGTTGTGTTTTATTTACCAGGAAAACCAATCATCATCAATAATGAAAGCAATCTTTATCTTCAGACCCACAACTAATTTATTTTTCACAATATCGTCGGTCTAACTCTTGTTAACGATTTCCAGGCTACTGAATTCGGTGCTCAATATCATTTCACCGCAGATTTTATGTTTCTCATTTTGTGTCTTCATCTCTAAAGATTTGAGGATCCTCGTCTTTCTCTGGCTCCTCCCTCTCTCTCTCTCTCTCTCCTTGTTCCTCCTCCTCCTCTCTTCCTGTGAATTATTAGCAGGACTCCTCCTCCCCCCTTCCCCGCCCTCTTTTACTGCCTCCATTAAATCCTTGCTCTCTTCATTGCAACTCTGGAGTGCGTCAGTTCATCATCCGGGCTAAGAGCCGTGGCCGTGTTGTTGACATTTTTCATCCTGTGCTCACTTCATCCTTACTCAGGCCGGGCTGAGCTCAGCTCCCTGTCACTCTGAAACACATTAATGAAATATAAATGCAGTTCATATGATTAACTGCAGGAGAGACACCGTATGAAACGTTTACATCATTCCTGCTTTTCTTGTACATGCTATAGAGGAAAATTGAAATGTAAAGGTTTATTAGAGTAAATGACTAATAAACTGTCCGATTAACGTCAGTTCAGTTGTAAATTTGTATCATTACCCAGTTAATTTAATTTGTTCGGAGGGATTAAAGGTCAGAAATGCATGAGCGCAGATCGTTTTCAGTGTAAAACTGAAGCAAGAAAACGCTCCACGGAAAAGACGATGAACAAACGGATGAATCTTTCCTCAAAAACATCGTTAAAGGTTAGAGGAGAACCCAGTTTTCTGATCTCTGTTAATAATTGCATTGAAAATTTCAGCAGCGGGCCACACAACAGAGTCAGTCACTACAAACTCTGTGCAGACAATCTTTGCTCAAACACAATACAAGTCCCAGAGGTGTCAAAGTTGTTTAATATGATGCACAGAAATGAAAATCTGTATTTGGTGCAAAGGTTCATCCATAAAAACATGAAGTCTTGGGCTTCAATATTTGACTCTGTTAGCATCGTGTGCAGCAGCTTCAATAAAAATCTTATTCTAATTCCGCAGTGTCAGACATGGAAAAATAAAACTTACAGAAAGAGCAGTGAGCGGGAACATATGCACACGTCTGTGTGTATATTTAAATATCACTGATTTATAGCTGAGCTCACTTTTAAAGGCTTAAATGTGATTCAAACATTGCCAGAACCTCGTAGCGTTGAGGCGTCAACCTCACATAACCTGTCCAAACAAAACAGGAATTGAATCCGTCTGCAAAGTCAAACACTGCACTGTCCCAGTGGAGCTGATGCTGCTGGAGCGGAGGATGGAAGGAGGGCAGCCCCCCTCTGAGTGGGACACCAAGCCACACACGGGACACTGGATTATCCGCTTATCGCTGCCTTCATAATTGGGTTTCTTGGGCATGAGAATGAGGATGGACAATAGGCGTGAACAAAAAGGCTAATTGAAAGCCTTCAGCCTTTCCTGGTTCTAAATGCGATCAGTCACACTAACAGCGTCCAAGAAGAGGTGAAGGTGAATTTGATTATTTCTTGCCAGACTTTGACAATCCACTTGGGGATCTTTTCATTCTCTTTATTAATAGTTTAGCCATTTGTAATCTAATATGACTGTTTCTTTATATAAGATTTGATCCTTATTTGTGACACAAAATCCGCAAGAATGGAAGAAGCTTTTTGGATGAGTGGTGAAACATCTTTAAATAAACTCAAGTAAGTCCACTTGCTTTAAATAAACCATGGACTGGATGACAGAGACTTTTCACCGATACAAGGAATTAGAAGGATACCACCCAAACGCTATATTTTTACACTGTGATTATGCGACTTCTTGGTCACCAGCTGGTTTTAAGATCAAGATACAACAGCGCTATTGGAAAACTTGGAAAACCACCGGGAATCCCTGATCCTTGACCTTGGAAAGAGCTTGACACACCAGTCCCGACTCAAGGTTCTGTTTTTAGGTTCTTTCAGTTCAGCTCCGTCAAATGATTTCTGTCAGTGGACGTAGTTTGCCAAGTCATGCAGATGGATCTGTGAATTTCCAGTATTTGTTCTTAACCATAAAAGCATTAGACAGACCTTGAGGACTGTCAAACATATATAAATTTGCCAGTTGTTAAACCTGCTATTCGCGGTCTCGGTGACTTGGAGTTTCCAAAACGGTTCAGGATGTCAATAGGTGGAATTTCTAATCCATGTACTATATGGAACCAGGATTATTTTAATCTTGATTTGAGACAGTTCTCAGAGACACACTCGTGAATAATTGGATAATGACACAATAAGGAAAATGTGGCAGGCTTTTTCCGGTTGTGTGTGAAAGACCCATGTAGGGACTGGCACTGCAGACTAGCTAAGGCTATAAATGCTGTGGTATGTGGCTTCCATCCATGTACTTGTTCCCACTAAAATAAAACTGGGAATGAATAAATACAGTGTGTGTTTTTAACCTTTTAATAAACAATGTCAAATACAACGTTCAGGCTGGTTTTGTGATGGAAAATAAAGCTCCTACAAACTTGACGTTTAATAGGAAACCGTAGTAATACACTTATCTTTAAGTAAATAAATATAAAATCACAGTCAATTTAGGAGTTGTCCAGCCAAAAACTCAATCTCTGTCAGTGTAATAAATGATTATGGACATGCACAATAACATCGTCCATCCAGCTTATGTGCAATAAGCCTGCTTGATGGCAAAAAGCGAGATACAAATTTAAACAAAGTGTTCCATCTGACCTGAGCTGAAACCACACAGCTGCTGGTAATATCTGAGTGAAAGTGATCTGGCTGCACTCCACAGCGAGCAGCACCATGTAATGATCAAAATACTACATATGGGTTTAAGTACAGAAGCAAATGGAAAAAGCAAAATTGTTTTCTCCCAGATGAGGTCTGAACAGTCCTTCATTCACTTCAGTAACAACAAGTACACTTCTGCTTTTCTTTTTTCAGACAGGCATAAAAAACGTTACGCCTCATTAACGTTTCCAACATTTGACCAGTGCAGACACATTAAAGTGTTTTTTTTTTTTTTTCTTTTTTAGTCTTGGATCGTTATCGGCCAAATATTTTGACAATAATACACTTTTATAATTGGTCATCGACCTGCAGATGACGCTAAATTAAAGCTGGTTGTGTTGTTAATAAAGGTTGTTGTTCCAACCCATTGATTTACTAAAACAGATTGAGCAATTTAAACATATGTCTCTAAGAAATCAACAGTAGTTCAACAGCTTTAAAATCCCAATAAAAACTTTTTCTGTTATGTTTTGATGGAACAATTATTTTAGCAGGACAGCCACAAAAGAGATTCAATACTATTGACACACTGAGCTTTAAATCTACCAAGAGAAAAACAGAGATGTAATATTGCAAGAATTAGAGCTTCATGCATAAAAGCTCTTTGTGCCATGGGAACAGTTAATAATATGTAGTCCTGACTGAGATCAAAGATTATTCTGGCTCAAATATGATTGGAATAACCCAGGAATACATTTGTAAATCGAATTATGTCAGCAAGTGTTGACAAGGAGTAACTCAAAGAACACCATACAATGGTTTAAAAAGCTCGAATCTCCATTCTTGACACTTTTTAGCTGAGAAGTCAAAACTATTTCCATTTCCAAAAGCTTTAGATCAATATAAACACTATTTGATCAAGACAAGTCAGGTGTGTGTCAACCGTTTCCCGTATTAAAGCTCTTTTAGCCATTAGCTACACAACGGTTAACACTACTTACGACAACAACAACAACAACTAGCTTCTACTGCTACTACTTCTACTAATGCTAATATTTAGTAATAATCTTCAAAAGACTAGTTTGCATTGTCAAAGTGTATTTTTCATGCAGTAAAATACTGAGGAACATATGCTAACGTAATCCAGGGTAATTTATCTAACACCATTACAAAGGTTCACCATTAGAGGTATTTTGTGTTTTTGGGGTTAAGTGTACATTGAAATCATAGCTAATCTTACTATAGCCAGTACTATTTTAAGCGCCAGACGTGTTTGCAAAGTCCCATTAAACCTTTTACTAAACGGGCTGTATGTTAGCTAGCTAGTAACAGTTAGCTAGCTGACAACAATCAGTCCAAATGTAAATATGGCTAATCTTCACATTAGAACTACTCTGGATATTAACTAATTTTAAATAAGTGATATCCAGTTTTCATGCAGTAAAATATTGAGGAACATCAATATGCTAACATAATCCAGGCTAATTTATCTAACACCATTACAAAGGTTCACCATTAGAGGTATTTTGTGTTTTTGGGGTTAAGTGTACATTGAAATCATAGCGAATCTTACTATAGCCAGTATTTTAAGCGCCAGACGTGTTTGCAAAGTCCCATTAAACCTTTTACAAAACGGGTTGTATGTTAGCTAGCTAGTAACAGTTAGCTAGCTAACAACAATCAGTCCAAATGTAAATATGGCTAATCTTCACATTACTCTATGTGATACTAACTATAAATAAGTGATATCCACTTATTAAACACATCATAACTAAGCTGTATTTAAGCATATGAAGAACTAAATCCTATTTAACACTTTAGAACAAGGCTAAGTTTGAGCGTATGAAGGACTACTACACCTAGCTTCAGCAGAATTTCACGGAACATAAAACTCCCCTTTGCCTTTTGCACATTCATCAGTGTATGCGGTGACCTTTTCTATTTGTGCGAGGTTCAGGGACAAATGCCACAATAGGCCCTGAGGCTCAATGTAATATAAAACTCCATGCAGTCACCTGACAACAAATGTCAGCCTTCACAAGGTAAGATTTATTTTTCCCCATCAATATCTTGACACGGGCTGAAGCCGAACACGGGGAATAAGTGTGGAAACCTGCAACCCTCCTCCTCGTCCCATCATTCTCTGCAGTTGACTTTTGTTTAACATTAATGTCCACCCGACTCGGCAGAAGTATCCCCTCCTGACAGCACTGCAAGCTGAGAAACATCACTGTCTCCAGTCTGTGCACAAACAACTCACTTCAAATTAACATCAAAGTGCAGTCTGGTGATTGCAAGTATAAATCTAAACGAGTATAAAAAATAAAATTCTTAAATACGTTTTATTGATCTGAGGTTTTTCTTTTTTTCCTTCTTCCCACTCATGAAAGTGTGCAGTGTTTCTGACAGGAATCCAATCATTCAGTGGCACCTTTTATCCTACTAGCTAATGCTCCACCACGTTCAGTCAGCTTGGATTAAGTTTTCATTTGACCTGGCAGGAGTTTCGCTGTAAACAGCTTCACCTCAGCCTTGATATAATGGAGGTTGTTTCAGTTAAAGGAAAAAAAAAAAAAGAAAAAAGAAAACGGGGAAGTTTGTGCTGACACACTCAAAGTGACCTTTCCAGGTAATTGGCTTTTCCTTTATTTACAATATCATCCAGACCAGCCACTATATTCTTATTTCTATATAACTCACTCGAGTATTTTCTAGAATATGTGGGTGGAGAAATATAACTCAGATACTTTCACACAGGATTAACCTGCTGTATGACTCGCTAGGTGGACACACAAGATGCTAAAGTCCCAATTAAATCATATTTAAGTGTTGTTATATTATATTTCTTGCACTATGTCACCTACATGTCCATATCTATCCAAAGTTATTGACAAATGGGATATTTTCTAGATGGTATTTTAAAGTAATTTCCTGGTAAACAGAGTGTTGATGACTCATCCTGCTCTAGGGGGCGTGTACTAGGTTGTGTCCAATAAAATGCTTTCTCAATGCGTCTCCCACCACCAGCGTGTCTGGGCGGTGCTTGCTTAGACCAATTAGAGCAGACCTCACATTTTGGGAGGGGGGTGTGGCTTCCTGTTTTTACAGGAAACATTTAAATATGCGTAATCTAATTGCACTTGTCTTAACTGTAAAGTGTCAATGAAAAATATATTAAATTGTATTTTTGTTAATTTTTGATACGATTTCCATTCTTGTCAAGTTGAACTTGACCCACAAACTTGTAAAACTGTGCAACAATTTGTCTTGACAGTGCAGAGGAATCCTCTTAATCCGCTTATTAGCTGTGTGTCAAAATCACTTTTATAAAACCAGCTCTGTCTGAGGAATAGTTTGCAATACTGCGTTGAGGCAGAAACTGATGATACAAATGATAAACTCTTGATTAGTAGGACTTTCCTTTTACTTCCCTGTGCCATTCTCTGCCTTTACACTGAAATACTGCCTGATAGTCTGAGTACTGTTAATACATGTACAGTATGCAGGAACACGTGTCATATCAGTGCAAAACCAACTAAACAGCCTCAGGATTTCTGCTGAAAATCCATTTCTAATTTTGCCTTGAGTGTAATTATTGCCATTTGTTCTGCGGCGCAAACTCCAACTGCTGTGGGGAAATTATGGGAAAATGCGAGACGCCGCCGTTGACGTAGCCCCTGTAAGTGAAGTCTTTTCTGCTGGCAGCAAAATGACAGAATATCGAAATCCACTCCACTCATCAGAACCAATCCCTGGTGAGGAACACACAATCGTCTGCTGCAATTTCTGCAGCCAATTCCTCGGCGCAGAGGCCGATCGCCGTGCACACGATCACTGAATAAAGACTACAGATTCTTTCCATATTGTTTATCCTTTATGTATCCCACACACTTCTCTCAATGCATGTTAACACTTTTCATTTTTATTCTAGTAAAGGCGCTGAGTAATATTCAGTAAAACAGCATCGGTCAGTGTCGGTAAAGGAGCAGCAGTAATGATCATCACATTCATCCATTATCATTTCATTGCAGCCAGTCATCTACTGTAGTAATGCCTCAAATATCTTACATTATTACTCCTTTTGTGTAGTTATTGCAGTGGGTGTTGTTGTTGTGAGGTTTTAAAGTGTCTGCTCATTTGTGAGGACATGAGTTATGAGCAGCGAAGATTTTGAGTAAAAAAAAAACACTCGTCTGGTGCCCCCTCCCCCTTACATTTGTTCTTGATACAGAAACTTTTAAAAAATATATCGACGTAAAGATGCATCATGCAAACACTGTCATTAAAATTGATAATGCTCTTTATACCTTTATGTACATTTACTGAGGACCAGCAGGAAATCAATTGTAAAATGAATTTTACCATAAAACCAAAAGACAAATATAATTTTCACATAAAATACAATTTCTTTTCATTTTAATCATCTGGTGAGCCCTCAGATATATATAATCTTGCATACGTACATGCAAAGCCACCAGCACTGAATAAACGGTGCTCTTTACGCCTGTAAATTCACTGATAATCAGAGGTTATCCAAACCAATTCTCTCTGTCTGACATTAAAACGAAAGAAAGCCTGAAGGTGTGGATTAAGCAACATGCTAATCCGCTAAGTGATGCACACCTGATATAGGAAGCCAAGGGATCGAAACTCATTTGCTATACTGTTACTGAATAATCAGGGAGCAATTGAGTTTATCTGTCTAGGTTAGACTGAAGTTGGCCAGGGACACAGCCTGCCATGAAGTAAGAACCGTGTGTCGTTGCTTGCAGGCATTCGCGATCACTTAACAGGTTTCATTTCCTGAACTGCCGTCAAATTGAGCCGCCAGATAAGAAGCCAGCTAAACTTTATCTGCAATCAGAAAATAGGTCTTTCAAGTAACATTTTACTGCGGGGAAGGAGCTCGTGCAGCCGGCCACACGAGCTCCTTGGAGCGGAGAATCCTGCAGAGGCAAGATTTTTGTACATCTCTTGTTTCTGCAGGAGAGCAGCTCATCCAAGTGGACGTTACAGCAGGAGACAGGAAATCAATGCTTTCAGGAAGAGAAAAGTGTGAATAGGTAAAGAATGTTTCCTTTGTAGTGTCACTGCATTTACCACTGAAATGACTTAGTTTTGGATTAGAGAGTCATTTTGGGAAGTGAAATTCTGCACAGTCCTGGCTAATTTTTGATAAATGCAGCAAACTTTAACATTAAAAAATGTGAGTATCACATCGTCTTGTAGAATCGTCTTTCTTCAGGGTTTTATTTCATCGCCACATGAGCCAAACAGATCTCCAAAACAAAAGTTTAATAACTACTCTGGGAGAGAAATGGGATGCCTTGCTTCATCGGCATCAACACCGCTGAACGATTCCACGCAACTATTTTTATTACTCTCTTTCAAGATGCATTTATTTTTGGTCATGCAGACTGAGTAACATCAGTCAGCTCAGAGATCTATAGCGCCATTTTTAAACACCAAACAGTGCCGCTGTCGTTCTAGACTTTCATATCTGAACTTTCCGCGAGCAGACAAATCAATAAAGGACATTACTTTGAAAAACATTAACATTACGGCCTCCTACATGCATCATTGCCGTTTTCTCAAGCGGAAAATGGGCTTTCAAACATCTGAGCAAGGTTCAGATAATTCCCTTTAGGTTTTCTTGGTTTTAGCGACGCTGTATATTTCACAGGCTATTCCCCCCTTGGAAAAAAGAAAAAAAAGAAAAAAGAAAAGCTTCATGGCCACAATATTTCTCTGTCAAATTGCAGGAGAAAGGGCAGGGTCAGTGATGAAGCGCTCTGCCCTGAGAGGCACAGAGTAACTAGCGGTCATAAAGGGAGTGGTACTCTGTGAAATGGTGTGAATCTCATTTTGCTGGTCCATTTTCACAAGTGTCGCTATCATACTCTTCAATGTCCTGGAGGCTGGAGGCATCTGTTTCGTCCCCTCTGCTGCTTACACTGTTCCTGAAGGTGATGCCCCCTATAAAGGGAATCACACTCTCTGTGAACAAGTCTCTGATGTTATAGTTAGGAAGTTCTGGGTCTTGTCTCTCTGGTTTAGTGATACCCTGTCCCTCCATGGCTTTGTTTCTTTGATAGTACTTTGAAAACTTATTAAAGATGATGGTGATGGGCAGAGCCACCACTAACAGTCCGCAGATAATACACAAGGTTGCCACGATCTTCCCCGCCAGCGTCACTGGGCACGTGTCGCCGTAGCCGACTGTGGTCATCGTGATCGTCGCCCACCACCAACCTGAAGGGATGGTCCCCAGATCTGTGTTCTCCTCCTCCTTCTCTGCAAAGTAGATGAGGGCGGAGAAGATGGAGATTCCCACTGAAAGGAACAGGAGGAGCAGACCCACCTCGTGGTAGCTGTGGCGGACTGTGGCACCCAGCGCTCGCAGCCCGATGGAGTGGCGGGCCAGTTTGAGGATTCTGAGGACCCTCATGAGGCGCAGAACCTGCACCACTTTCCCAACGTTTTCTAGGTCCTCGTTCTCCTCTGCAGCCTCCTCGTCGGCCGTCTCCAGCGCTAATGTGGCATAATATGGCAAAATGGAAGCAACGTCGATGATGTTTAAGGGGTTCCCCAGGAACTTCCTCCGCGAGGGCGCAACAATCAGCCTGATGATGAACTCTGCTGAGAAGCAGGCGATGCATATCTCCTCCAGGACTGCAAGGACAGGATCCTCGATGGGCCTGTCGTTGTCGTCCAAACGCTGAAAATCAGGCATGCTGTGAATGCACATGGCAACAATAGATGTCAGGACCACGCTGAGGGAAGCCACCGCAATGATCTTTGAGGCTGTGGAGTGACCTGGATCTTCCAGTCTGAGCCAAATGTAGCTCCTCAGTTCTGCACACCATGCACCTTTAAACTTGGCGAGGTCTTTATCGAGAGCAGAGAGCTCCTCGAAAGAGGAGTCAAAGCTCGGCTGGTCGTCGCTCCTTATGTCCCAGTCCCTGTCCTCGATGTACTCCTTCCTCTCATGATACCAGTTGTTGCAGCAGGTGCTGATGTAGAGCTCCTGGATGCCCCAGTACTCGATCTCCTGGCTGAAGGAGAAGACACACAGCTCCTCCATCATGTGGATACGTCCCGTTTGGTAAAAGTTAAGCACGCAGAGGAAAACCCGGGGATTTCTGTCAAAGTAGTACTCCTTCTCTGCCGGGCTGTAGTCGTCGCACAGCTCCAGGATCGCCGCCTCGCTCTGGCAGCGCAGCAGACGAGCCAGGCGAGTGTGAGGGAAGCGCAGCAGCATGTGCGGATCCACTTCATGCCGCACCCCTCCCACGTTGAGGTGGACCTGGTCCTCCTCATTCCCACGCCGGTGGAGGATTTGCCCATACCCCATGGTCCTGGTGAAACAGAGACATTGTGACGAGAAATGAAGCCACCATATTCTTAGCCCATCACATCCTCTCCAGTCAGGACTATAAGTGGTACATTCATACGGACATGTTTGACTGCACTGTTTGTAGGACACATTAGTTGTCTGAAGAAAAAAAATCAATAGAGCACACACAGGAAATGGCTTCTTCTGGAGTGAGTGAAAACGCGTGAGGTATAGTCACTTCTTGTGAGTCCAGAAGAACAGAATTATAAAGGAATCAAATTACAAAATGGACCAGACTAACTCGGAGGAAATGAGGGGCAACAAGTTGAAACAGAACCCAGGCATCATTTCATGCAATTACTACAGCTGATGTCCAGCAGGTTTTTATGTTTTCTATGGTAAGCTGTTCCACTAGACATTCATATCAGCTGCTTTTTGCGTTCCCTCTGCTGACCTTTACATGAAACCAAGGTTTTTAACCCCAACAGTCCTTATATAAGTGTGTTGTATTTCACTAAAACTGAATGCAAAACGTAAAGCTTAAACGCACCTGTACTTGGAGCCTTTCTTTCCATGAAAATAACTTTTATCCGGTTGTTTTTTTCGTCTTCACATTCTTCTGAAATGCTGCAAGGGGCAGGTCGCTGGAGGGAGTGTGAGGTGCCGCAGCTCCGCGGACGGGACAAGAGGAGCTGGAGGCGGGACAGCGGCACCGCGGCAGTTTGTTCCCTTGAAAGGAAGAGGGAGGGGCGAGAGGAGGAGAGGACGGGAGGAGGAGGAGGAGGAGGAGGAGGGAAGGACATGGGAGGGAGAAAGGCTGCACAGATGCAGAAACACCCAGAGAGAAGTCACCATAATTGCTGGAGAATTTATTTGTCATTTTTAAACATAGGTTAGTCCTTCTGTGATATTTAACCTCTGCTTTTAATTGCCAAATCCCATGACTTCCTCTCGATGAAAGGCTGCACCTGCAGTAACTTTAATTATATGTTTAATGTTTAAAAAAAATTTAACCTGACTTTTATTTGAGTGGGGTGTAAATAAAAGAAAAAACTGCAGCTAAATGCAACTTACCTCAGCTCGTCTGCAGGCCAGAGGCAGTGAAGTAGCCAAAGACTGACAATTCAATCCTACGTGAGGAAGCACTGCTGCCAGGCTGACTGCCAAAGCAGGCACTAACACTGGAGCTGCCAGCAAAGTGGATATACAGCGTAGCTTTAAGAAAGAAAAAAAACTTAGTGCAGCTACAAACAATATATTTAATGACAAACTGGTTCAGAAACTGTAATTTGACAAATTGTTTCCTAAGCTGCCTCGATGAATAAGCGCCCCCCCCCCAGAGTAGATTTGCTGTCTAGAGCATAAAACTACAACTGACACCTCCCTGAGAGTCGTGAAGCAGGATTTGTTAGTAAAGTTGTATTAGTGTGTTCTTGCTAAATTAGCTTGATTGCAAAATAGTGTGAACATTTATTTAATTTTTTGTTGTGCTCACAGCTTCTGGTCTGTATGCCTCAATAAAGTGATTAGAGCTTTGGATTCTTAACTTAAAAAGGAGCTTGTATTGTGTGACAGCAAATGGAAAAACAGAGTTATCCAAACCATTTTTAGATGGTTCTTCATGGACATTGTCTGGCTTGCAATTGACCTGTTTGAAACTACGACTCTTACTTTTCAAGTGTTTTACACATTACATACAAAAAGAGAAAACTATCTGGTATCTGGTCTGATTTTCAACGCTGCAGACACCTAATCGTTTCTAAATTACATTCTTAAAGGCAATTTCATTTGCTTGTTTATCTACATAAGGAGCTGCAGCAGGTTCATCTCGACAAGTTATTTAAAGTCAAGTCAGTCGACCTCTTTCCACACAATTATCCCTCTATCAGGCTGTGATTGGATCCACCTGTGTGTGGCTGTATTTGTTGAGCGGGAACCTCCCTAAATCTATCCAAAAGGCCGCTCTGTGGGGCCAGTTCCTGCAACGAAATTCATTAAAAAGTGCAGAAACAAGAGCTCCACGGTGAACAGTTTCCCACCTCTTGTGCCATGGGTCATTTGTTTGGTTGGGGGTATGTAGTTTTTTATTTTCTTAAATCCATTTTTCACTGTTCATGGTTTCAGATGTGTTTTTTTTTTTTTTTTTCAGGTGCTTCATTGTCTTGATAGCGGTTATTCACATAGAAGCTCAGAAGAAGTCATCTTTAAGTAAGTTTTTGACTGTTATTTGGTTAATTTTCCTAAATTTTACTTAATTTACTCAAATGAATGTTTAACCCCGGAGATATCAGCTCAAGATGTCTGGGGAATATCATGCGTGTGGACGTCGGTCCACTTGGAGGAAAAGTTCTGGAAGTTGTTGCTGTCTCAAGTAAGTAAAGTGAAATCTCTGCTTATTTTTTTTTCTCCCCCTCATTTATTATTTTTTTTTTAAACTGTCCTTTTTGTGTTTTCCCCTTCCCTCAGACAACCTTTCCTATCCTCTTACACCAAGTCTGGCGTCTCAGTGTGGCTTCAGCATCAAGAGAAACCAGCTGGGGAACACCTTTATCTACGCCTCCCTTCAAAACTGCTTTGCGCAGAATGTGGTAACAAGCCTGAAGATGTCATTTTTGTGAAGTGGTATCAAACGTGTGTGTGTCTGTGATGTAATTGCTTCAACCTGCGATTGTAGGCAGATGAAACCTTCACAACAGTATTGAATCTTCGAGCTTATTGGAACAGGATCGGTGAGGACGAGGTGTACCAGGTGACTGAAACCTGCCGCTACTCCGCTTGGGCCTCCAGGGAAATTCTCTGCGACCGCAACTACATAGAGGCAAGTGAATGCAGCACGACTCTCATCAGGGGTCACGTTCCGGTCTATAAGATAAGTGCCGTGTATGAGCATCAAGGCTGGCACGCTTGATGTCCCAGCCGAGAGGAGAGATGGATTATCACTCACGGAGTGGCCTCATTTCTAGGTGTCGGTGAAAAGGGCAGCTCCAGATGATTACGCCCTGCCTGGACAGCCCGTCCCCGAGACTAACCCAAAGTTTGGTGATCCCAGACGAGCTGCAGGGGTTTGAATTTTAAATTATTTTGAATATGCTGGAGCCGTCTTCTCTGCACGTGAAGTAACATTTTAATCCTCGTCTTGCAGAAACCACCTTTAGACGCAGGATTCAGAATCGCAACGGTTGTGTTCTTCACACCTGAGGAGTGGGCAATGAAAGTGGAAGATGCCCGAAGAGGTGGCTATTGGGTGGCAAACACTCCTACCAGGCTGGTTCTGCGGAGTCCAAAGGTTGCCTCGGCCACGTACACCCAGAACGTGAGTCTGCTGCAGTTCTCCTCCTGAACATTTCCTGTTAAACTGCTTGGAGTCCAATAGATGACTCACTGGCCGCTTACACTTGCAGCCGGGAACCAATTACATTTAGATCAAATAACATCATCACCTTTGTACCATTTTAAATTGGGTACACCGTCTCAAATCCATTTGGCACAGTAAAACACATCAGACTAATTTTATTTACAACCATTCACTATATTGAAACTCACCCCTCCCCCGCCACACCACCTAAGGAACTGTCTGTTTGTTCCAACAGTACATTGTTCCTGGACTAAGGACACTGATTCACGATGTGTAACCTCACCCCGCAGGTAGCAGAGGTGCCCATGAAGGTGTTCAAAACCTCGACGATCTTTAAAAAGAAGTGGCTGGTGACTCAAATTGATGCGGCGGCTGCTTGTCCAATGCCGGAGGGTAACGAATCGTGTCCAGAGAGCTGTGGTCGGGGGAGGGGGGGTGATCTGTGGGGAGTTTGTTAACAAAGTTTCACAAAGGGTTTTTTTTTTTTCTAGCATGCGGTATTTTAGTTGAAGGCCAACAGATTTAGGGCAGATCCTAGGAAGGCTGTGAAGCGTTTGGTGGAATAAGATTTAGAGATTGGACAGTTGAGGGTAGGGCAATGTGGTGTTTAGCTTTCTTTCCCATAGTGTAGATAAAACCACTGCTTGGCATAAATATTGGCCCACAGCTAGCAGATCTGAACCCAACCAAGATCTAGTTAGGCCCATAACTTTATGACATGAAATATATTACAAGTTGGCTGCTTTGCTAATCCATGCAAGGCTGGGGCTTAAAGGAAAGTATTCTCAAACTATTTGAATAAAATGCAAATGATTAGCGTATCACAATGTATTTTTTGGAGGGAGAACTGTGAAACCTACAGGCAAAGCTGTTGATCCTTTTCCTCTCCTTGTGCACAGGCAGCGTATTCACCGACGCGAACGCAATCACCTGGTTCCTGCCTCAACACATCGACCCACTGGTTTCCTCCCAGCAGTTTAACCTGTTGGAGGTACACCTGGGAATCGACGGTCGGAGGCTCGATCCCGCCGAGGTGCGGGCCAGAGGATACTCCATGGATGTCGACCACATCCACATCGTGGTCAAGATTCCTGTTGGGGCAGTCGGTGGATACTACAGGGTCAGTTCCCGCGGGGATTTTAAAGTGGCCGGGTTTGGTTTAGCCACGTGCTGTGCTTTTAAAAAAAAAAAAAGTAGTAAACTAGACATCGGAGTAAATTAACCATACATGTACCCCATTTGAAATGCCATTAAGAGTAGTGCAGATTTAGTCATATACACACTTGGCTACTTCATATTTCCTCAGATTAAGTATAATTCAGGGAAAACCTTAACTGAAATTTCTGATTTTTGCAGAGCCATGCTCAGGGCGATCAGTACTTCACCTCTTACACAATCGAACCAATGCTTGAGCTGCTCTGGGCCGAAGAAGCCACTCATGAGGACACGAGATACAAAGTCCTCCTTCCCATCTCGACACCTTTTCAGCCACAACATCCTCAAGTTACTGACAGTGAGTCTTGTCGCCCTCATAAATTTTGTGGTGGTGTTAAATAAATTTCAAGCTGACTTCGTTCTCCCCCTCCCCCCACAGACACTGTTCCAGAGGAGCGGGTGTTTAAGGTGGCGCTTGGGCAGTTTGCCCTCGATGTGACGCTATTGAACATTACCTTCACCTATGGGGTTTTGTCCGTGAGGGACGCCAACGTCAGAGGCTTCAACATCCAGGAGCACATCACCCCTGATGGCAACTTGAAGGTCTTCACGCTGGAAGTGCCCTTCACAGACCCTCTCGTTCTACAGAGGGTAAGATTTAATTTCGGCTTTAAAATTGAAGTGGTTTGTTTCTTAAATTTGACTCCTAATCTTTGTTTGTTTTTTCTTCCCAACAGAATGCACATGGGAGCATAGTTTACTCTCTTCACATAACCTTTGATTTGCTGGTGCTGGATGAGTTCATCCCATTTTTTAACACTGCTTATCTGGAAGCCACTCTAGTAGACGTTGGTGTGTATTTTTGGATGAATTGGATTAATCTTTATTCCACATAGTTTCCTTGTTAAAATCTTTTATTTTCCTGTCTTCAGTTGGCCCCTCCATCTCTGGCAGCTGTGATTATCAGAACTTTTATGTCATTGTGAAATACGGATCCCAGGGCTTCAACTTTCAGACCGTGGTGGGAAAACAAATACTGACCCCGGGTTTGGCTCAGCAGTATGGCTTAACGGATAACGGGACGCACTTCCGTTTTGAGGTGTCCTTTTCATCCCCTGATGTTGTATTTGAGGTATTTATTTTTTTTTTAATTTGTTTTTTCAATCGGTTCAAGTTTGGTGAAGAAAACTTCCATGTAAAGTGTTTTATCCACCTCTTCTCAGGCTGTTGAGTCATCATCCATTAAGAGCAGACTCGATGTGGTTCTGAGGAATCTGGAAACAAATGCAAATATTAACGAGTTCTCTGTGTCCTGCAATTTCCTCTCCACACTCACTGGTTTGTTTTTCTTTATTTTATATTCCCGTCAACCCATGACACAAACTAAACCCTTGCTCCTCTTCATCCAGAGTGCTTCCCGAACGGGACGATGACCGCTCTGGCTGTGAAGCTGGAGTCTGTCCCCAGCCTGAACCCCGGTCAGCTCACACTCAAGGACCCCAGCTGCGGTCCCACCTACAGCGATGACCGCTACGCCTACTTCGTCTTCACTGGGAACTCCTGTGGGACCACCAGAAGGGTAGGGTGCCAATAAATATCTTCCTGATGCAGGCCGTCAACGGCGAGACTGATAAATCACGTTTACTTTGTTCTTTTTAGTTCCTGCCCAACGCGATGGTGTATGAAAATGAAATCTCTTTGCCAGACGAGCTCGAGAAGAGACTGCAGTCAAACTCGGAGGAAGCAGCGTTTGAGTGAGTGTCTGAGACTGAATCAATGGGTCAGCTGATTAGATTAAATGGTACCCAAATGTAAATGGTTGCGAGATGTCATTTTATCCGGCAGCAAACTGAATATGATTTTAAAAAGCACTGGCACATGAACAGACGATAAGAATGCCCTAAAACGCCACGTCTAAAACACTGCTTTTGAATTACAATTGAGTAAGAGTAAACAAATGGGACATCAATCCCTCTCTGGAACTAGAGTGAACAAAGAGAAGTTGTGCAAATGGGATTTCTTGGGTCAATATTGCGGCTACATTTGCATTAAGTTTTATTGATTGGATATTTTTTTTTTTTTCTTTAGGTTAAAGGTTTTGTGTTACTATGACATCAACACAACCCACTCTGTGGTCTTCCACACCAGACCACGCAGGAGCAAACCGTATGCTGAAGATGCAAAAGGAGAGCTGCAAGTGGAGATGAGACTTTCTTTGGGTAAAAAAAAAAATAATAATAATTCTGTAACCTTCACAATGGAAGCTTTTTGTTTTTAGGAAAGTTGCACAAGTTTTATACTGGTGTGGCTGGAGGTTTCTGAATGAGTTTATGTCCCCTTATAGGCGGTTTAGGCTTTTGCGTTAATTTGACTCCCCAGAAATGTAACCACGGTGATGCAGACCGCGTGATTGAGCTGTGATTGGTCCGCTTGGTAGTAGTGTGTTTCTGCTTTAGTATTTCTGGCTGATTCTCCACCTCTGCAATTTTTGAAATTGGTGGTTTTGGATCAATAAAGATGGAACACACCGAGGAAAGGTTAACTGAGGAGGTTCGGAGATGCAAACATTTTTAGGACTTGTATTTGGCGAAAGTTTCAGTTGCCATTGTAGGAAGTGGAAACAAATGAGCCCAACTGGCCAAAAAGACAAAGAAAACTAGTGTTCAGGGGGTATTTTTACAGAGCGAGCCAGACTGACAAGTAATGAATGCACCGACGTAGGCTACATACGTAGGTTACGTCATCTTACATCCCACATTACTTTAAATGAGCCTTAAGTCAGACCCTCAGACATTAAGTTCAGTGAAGCATCTTTAAACCTAATGACTAAGCTGGTGATGTGATGCAATTTAGACCAATATGTGCTTTCTCTCTCTCCACTTAGACGACTCCTTCAGCGTGTTTCACAAGCTCGAGGACTTTCCCTTGGCAAAGTATCTACAACAGCCGCTGTATTTTGAGGTGGAGCTGATGAGCTCTGCAAACCCCACAGTGTCGCTGGAGCTGGAGAACTGCTGGGCGACGCTGAACAAGGACCGGACGTCCCAGCCAAGATGGAATCTAATCATCAATGGGTAACTTTCCAGATAAGAAGTTGGGTCAATACACAAAATGCTTTTGGCGTCTTACTCGGTTAACTCTCTTTAAACTCTTTAAAGCTGTGCAAACCCAGTAGATCCGTACCAGGTGGTCTTCCATCCAGTTTGGGCTGATGACAGGGTTCAGTATCCCTCTCACTTCAAGCGCTTTGAGGTCCAGATGTTTGCCTTTTCTGAAAACCAAGAAGACTTGAGTGAGAAGGTAAATTTTAAACAAGAATAAATGCTCTTTTGTGGCCCAGAAACTTGCCAGTGCCAATCACAGTAGCCATAAACCTGTTAATCTCTTGCAGCTCTTCGTCCACTGCGATGTCGTCATCTGTGATTCCAGAAATCCACTGGGTGGAGTTTGTACTGGGCAGTGTTCAAACCAAGAAAACAGGATAAGAGGTATGCTTGCGTGTCATTTTATAATGGTGTGAGGTTTTCACTTGTTTACCCAGACAAAAGGAGCGGGGTGTGGCACGGCTCCACCTCGATGCTTCTGCCTGACTGTGGTTTTTATTTGATGCTTTAAAGCTTGTGAACGCTACCTTTAATTTTAAAGATTTGCTGTTCTGTTTCCACAGGTCAAAGAGGTGCTGCTTCAGATGTACAGAGTTTCAACCATGCATCACTGGGACCAATTTTGGCTTTATACTAATAAAAGATTTTAAGAATTGACATGTGTGTAATGAGTTTATTTTGGGGAAATTTCTTTCTCATGAAGGTGGTTGCCAAATGTTAAGACGGTGATGGCCAAATGTTAAGACGGTGATGGCACATGAGACTGAACGGTTTGATTGTCCTGTGGTCTTTCTTTGCTGCTCTGAAAGGATATAATTTAAAGTCACTTCAATCTTTTTCATTTAAGTTGAAAAGGTTCAGGAGTGGGGCCATGCCTGAACCACTCCCCCCTAAATGTCTCTCAAACTTATTTATTCCCCTCCACCTAAGGTCCATACTCTGCTTGGCCAACCTTCACCCACGACGTGAACCCAATTTCACAGGTCACCAACACCAAAGAGCCCAGACTAACCTGATTAGATGACCTCCATGTCCATCCTCTCCCTCACTCCCATTGTTCAAGCTACACAATCGCTTCCATTAAACTTGTGAACGGTCATTTGTGGTGTCGTCCTTGAACCAGCGACTTTAGATGTTTTGGAGGGTGATGAAACATGGGAATATTTTGGAAATGAGTGTTAGTTTCAGGTCATGCTAATGTCAGAGCAATGTAAAACTGCCATAACTGTACATCACACAACCCCAAAGTTATACTTTAAAATGAGATGTTGGCCTTGGAGCTTCTAAACAGTTACTGAGGGTCTACACAAACTGAATTTTCTAGATGGATGAGCATCCACTTCCAGCAAGGACTGAGACTAACCCAGTCTAACAGAGGTCGATAGACCAATGGGGCAGAACTGCCAGACAATCCTAGATTTAAGATGTCTTCAGTATCAAAGTAATTCACTGATGGTTGCCAGTGGCGCATGGCAAAAGGAATAGTTAATTCAATATGCTTGTTTTTCCTAAACGTACTCTTATTGCAGCCCAGTTTATCCATGGCTTTCCCCCCTCGTAATCATATACAAGTTTATTCATCACATTTAGTAGTAGAGTTCTGGCAGCCCTAATGAGTCTAAGTATTCTCCATTATCCAGGTAGCAGTATAGCCAAGAACAAATCCAACTCCAATTAACAGAGCATCTGCTTGTTTACAGACCCTAGTCATGCAAATTTCAAGTTTGTATCAGCCACATAAGCTCCTTATGAAAACAAATTCACCAGCTGTTATTGGAGATTTAGTTGTATGAGTGGTGAAGAAAACTATTGTGAAAAAATATTTTCAGCCATAATTACAAGACAGGATCAAGTGGTACTTCAGGGAACACAGTAGAGGGCCACTACTCTGGTAACAAATTAATCCCAGTCATAGCAACATTCAAGACAAGTTTTATGTTTGTATATAGAGTTACACTGGCTGTTTCCATGACATCTAGTATTCCCCTAATTGCCCAATCACAATGCAACCACCTGGACTGGAGCAGACTGGCCAAATGGCAGAAAATTTTAGGTATAAGTGTTGTTCGAGCTTGTTCAGTGACTAAGTACCATGCAATAGCCTGATCTGATCATTTCTTTCTGGAATTAACTGTCTGCACATTCACAGTAAACATTAGCCTTCATGAGTCTCCAAGAGGGACCGAAACAGCGGCAGCACAGTTAAACACAAAGCCATTTCATTCTCTCAAGTGAAGTTTTTCAAGTGCAGCAGGCAGAACCACATTTTTCCATGTCAAATAATTTTTTTCCATACACATTTACATTAGAATCACTTTGCAGAGAGACCACATAAATGCAACAGTTGTTGATCTGCCCCAACAGAACACACACTAGATTAAAACAAGGTCCCAAATACAACCGACCCAAAGTAAAACAGATTTAAAGGTTCAACAAAAAAAAGGAATCAGGACAAGACAGATTTTGTTATCTGTTTTTATTGAGGGTTTAATAGAAGAATAGGTCCAGAGGAGAGCCGCTGTTGTTGTATTGAGCCTGTACTTCTTTGCTCTAGAAAACAAAAGAATGTCGGTCACCAACTGCACATGTAGATTTAATCATATATTTTTTTTGGACACTTACTCCTTCTTGCTCCTTTTATTCCCTGATGTTTTGGGTGCACACACTGACCTCTGCAGGAAGCATCAGCCTGGCTGTTCATGTCACAAATCACTGCGTCGCAGTGGACATAGATCTGTGGACAGACAGGTTTTAGTACGCAGGGCTATAGCTCCAAGTACATCCGGTTTAAGGAGGTCCAAGTGTTTTCACCTCATCCCTGAGAACTTCTTCATCTTTAGTGAAGGTGAACATCTTCATAGAGAAGCGCTTGACGTGGGACGGGATTGGAACTCTGGCGTCGCTCGTAACGGGATGGAAGATGGTCACGTAGCGGTCGTCGGGGTTCTCACAACTTGTGAAGGAATAAAAGATTCAAACGCTTTAGCCGCCGCACACTCCTCTGATCAAAACGTCCTGAAAGCCACTCAACAGCAGGTTGGACTAGTTCGAGAAACTCCTGGAGATACTGTCACTTTGTTTAGAGCTTATATATATATATATTACCTGTCCACGATGATGTCCCAGCTGGGCAAAGATGTCCTGTCTTCTTTGAGAGTGGCCCAACAGTTCTCCAAGATGAGCTCCAAGTTGGGGTCTGTGGACTGCATCAACTCCACCTCAAAGTACAGCTGCTGCCTCAGATATTTCACCACTGGGTAATCTTCCTCTTGGTAGAAGTATCCGTATGAATCGTCTGAAAGATTTGAGATGCTGCTTTCTTAAAAAAAAAACCTCCATAGGGTTTCATTAAGGTAGAAGTCATCCTTACCCCAGGCGAGCTGCATCTGCACCATTAACTGGCCCGTACCAATCTCTGCACTGGGCTCAACACTTCTTGGTTTGTAACCGAATCCAACCGTCTCCGTCTTGTTGACCACATAGTAACAGGAAATCTTTTGGCTACAGAACGGACACTTGTTGAACACCTCCGTCTAAACTGAACAATCTGAGATTTTAACAGTCTTCCTACCTGTACTCTGGATCAATTGGCGATGTGTAGCTTGCTCCTTTAACGTCATTATAGGAAAGGCCGATCTCATTTTCATACAGCATGTAATTGCCAAAGAACTGGAAAAGAAAAAGATGTATTAAAGCGCTTTAAAAACAAATGACCGCTTTAAATAAAAGGTTAAACTTACGGTTCTAGTTGTGCCACAAGAATCGGCACTGAATGAAAATTTAGCAAAGCGGTCGTCACTGAAAACTGGTTTGCAGGACCCGTCCTTCAATGTTAGCCGACTCGGGATGAGGTTTGGCACCGATTCCACCTTCACAGCCAAGGCAGTGATCGTCCCATTGGGGTGGCACTCTTAAAAATTAAGAGACACAGATTAAGAAAGTGTCCTTACTCACTCAATCAGCAGAAAACGATTTTAAAAACGTCACACTTGTCGTCGTCAGTGGGAAGTTGCAGGCCAGGTAGAGGTCACCGAGCACCCACTGGTTGTTGGGGTCCCACAACAGGATGTCAAGTCTGGCTCTGACAGAATGCGAGGTGATCAGCTGCAAGACAGAAAGTGAAGTCATCCAGTGCAGCTTTATTTATCATGAGAAGTTCCAGTTCAACATACCTCAAATGCTGCATCCTCGGCAGCGTACGGGACTTCGAGGCTGAAATGCGTGCTGTTTTCTTGATGGCTGTACTCTTTACCCAACGCGGGGGTTAGCTCTCGAGGTCCAACCAAGGTCTGAAAGTTGCGGCCTTGAGTGCCATATTTAACGCTGATATAAAACCGATTCTGGTCGCAAGAACCGGCGACTGTAGGCAGCACTTCAAGGACCAAAAAAAACCAAGAGTACCGTTAGACAAGCTGCTCTATAGGACTCGTGTCTTAGCTGTGGATGGTTTTGATCCAATTTGTTCAATTAAGGAAAAGCATAAAGCAAAGAGCAGAATCAAGATCGTCTTACCAGCGTCCTGCAGAGATGCCTGCAAATCCACTGAGTGGGCAAAGGGAGTTTCTTCAGGCATGATGACAAGCCCAAAGATCAGAGGAAGGGTGTAGACCGTGACCAAAGGTTCGGGATTCTTCATATAAAGAGAGAAAGTTTGGTCAAGTCTCAGGTGTTGGAAGAGAAAAAAGACAAATGTGTTATTTTCTGTATCAATTGTCACATACATGCTTCAGGACGACATCAGAATCAAAGTCAACTTGTAGTGAGAAGGACTTTTTTCCGTCTGGGAAGATGTGCTCCTGGACAGAGATGCCTCTAGCGCTGCTCTCCTCCACAGTGACTACTCCAGTAGAGAGGGTGATGTTCCTCAGCTGCACGTCTTGAAGGAAGGTTCCCAACTGAACACTGAACATGCGGCTCTCTGCGACTGTATCTGAGGAACACGAAGGGTTAGATTTACGGCCTCCCCACAAGAACTGGATTCACAAACCGAGACTTACGATCTTCTGCGTGGGGAGGTCGAGGCATCAGGGGGGTTGTAATTGGGAACAAGACCTTGTATCTGGCATCATCCTGGGCGTTTTCTCCCCTCCACAGCACCTCAAGCATGGGCTCCACAGTGTAGGTGATGTGGTACTGGTAATCTGGGGCATGGCTCTGCAATTATTCATGGCATTTTAATAAAACATGCAAACGGACCCAAGATTGCACACAAACTAGAGGCTTCCCGACCTTGTAGTAGCCATCGGGCGAGCCCACTGGGATCTCGGTGACGATGTGAAACTCTGTGGTGGACAGCGTGTACCCCATCGCAGCCATCTGAGACTTATCCAGCCTCTGCCCGTTGATGCCCATGTGCATTTCTGTGATTTTAAACCTGGCATCCATCAGAGGGGTCAGACGCCGTGGTACATGCCAAGAGATGACATCCTCGGTGAAGAGGACACCTCCTGTAAACGATAAAGAACCTGTTAGCTACGCAACGGCTAAATGTTTCATTTCAAAAGGCACAAATTGGAGACTCACCCGACGGACAAGCAGCAGCCAAGTTCACAACATTCAGACCTTGCTGGGTCTTGTAGTAAACGCCCGCCCTGAAAACGTTCATGGGGACTCCAGCCACCTAGAAGAGAGGCTTTAAAGTCAGTTACAATCAGAAAAGAAATAAACACTTGACAGCAGAACTGCTACTTACGTCCTCCGAGTAAGTCTCGGCTGTATTGTGAGGACTTCGCATAACTAGACGGGTTGAGGTGGTCGTGGCACTGTAGCCAGCTTGTTCGGCCTCCTTCAACAGCATTGGCACCGGCTCAGGAGTGAAAAACGTCATCTTCCAGATACCATGCTCTGCACCAGAGCCCTGCAGTAAAGAAAAATTCACTTTCATTTATCCCCTCAATGAAAACAAGGTGCATTTTGACATTTTAAAAAGCATACACCAGAAATGTCACCGACTTTGTGATCCTCCTCTTTAATATTCTGAGCTTCAGCTTGTGAACCGGTGGCAGCCATGTGGGTTGACACCTTAAGAGAAAAGGAGGAGAAAAAAAAAAAAAAAAAAGGCAGGAAATGCTGGAACTGGTCTGTAATCTCACACATAATCAATGTTAAGTGGGAGAGCCTTACTTCCATGTAGTTCCTGTCACAGAGAATCTCTTTGGAGGCCCACCGAGAGTAGCTACATGTCTCGCTCACATCGTAACTGAACACGTCTGACCGACCCTGGCTGTACATGCGGAGCTTCAAGCCAATGTTGAACGTTACATCATCCTGGAAATAAAAGTCAGGGAATATTTTACGTACCCAAGACATCTAGTCATATTTTTCTAGCCATGTTGGCCTGGATGGACCCGTTTTACCACTTGACTCCCACTTGAAACCATATTTGTGACTAAATGTCACAAAAAGTAAACCTCAGTTGCAGAATCTCACACCGATTCTCTTCATAGAGAGAAATACACGTACTTTGTTGTCCACATAGCAGCCCATCAGAGACGTGTAGATCCTGGTGTTGCCCCACGGGTCGGACTCCATGCTGTAACCGCACTGAGCAGCCAGGCTGGGTGTCAAAGCAAAGCTCTGGGTGCCATCTGGAGAAGAGACGCAAACATGACAGGGGGATCCGCCTCCCTCGACGACGAACCGGTGAATGAACGAGCAGATCTTCTACTTACTGATGGCTTCCACCTCAAGCTGGTTCCCCACCGCGAGAGCCTTGTCCAGCGACAGCCTCATCAGATTACCTACACAGTCCGACTTTAAACCGCTGCCTGTTTCGAAGAAAACGCTGATCAGGTACCACATAAACTGACTTGGCAGGATTATAGAGTGATTTAATGGGAGTTAGTCTTACTTGACTGCGAACTGGGCTTATTTGGCCTTGCTTGACCCAAGACAATCACTGCAGCCACCAAGCTCCATAACAAACTTGAAGGAAATTAACACTGAGGTTAGAAACAACTAACATCTAGCTGATGTTGAAAAAAAATAAGAAATTTAACTTACATGTTTTCAAGCCTCCACATGTTGCAGCGTGAATTAAGCCAAGCAAAAAATAACATATATAAGTGAGGACCCAACCACTACCAGAGCTTGGCATTAAACCCCCAGCAAAGCCTCAACCAAAGCTCTGAAGCGTAGGAGCTGACTGCTTGGCTTAGTCATCAGCAGCTGTTTTATCTGTCGCCTAATCACAGCTGCACAGGTGAGATGCATCAGTGAGGCTGGCTGCCTCAGTCGCTGAGGGCGAGCGTGATGTCTGTGGTACAAAACAAACAAACAAACACACCGGAAATTAATTTTGCACAAATTAAAACGTATGAATCTGTGGTGTGAGATTAAATAATTTATTCTTCATACATTTCAACAGACACACATTTGTGTTTGAACCAACAAATTTATATTCATATACAAATCGACAGTGTTAAGATTTCATACTGGTTGAGCTTTCCTGAAAACCACATTACCCCCTTGTTCAAACAGTTTTAGTCAAAGTTATGTTACATGTTTTTGCAGCTGAGAGATCCCTTATTATTACTAAGTCACCTCCTGATTATTATTATTATTTCTTCTCCCAAACTTTTCAACGTGGCGCACTCACGTTTATCACTCACGGGTCGATTAGTCTAACCGTGCACGCACAGAATCACGTGACAATGCACTTTCATTTACGAGGCCACTGCGTTTTTTTTTCTTTCCAGCTGAAAGGATTTGGAGTCGGTGCAGAAAAGGAACATCGATGCTCTGCTTCATAAAAATCTATCAAGTGTATCACGCCTGCTCCTGTGGGACGCATTTCGCAGCCATGTTTTGATTTTCAGCTTTGTCTTCGTTTGTGCAGAAGGCTTCGTGAATTAAATAATGACAAATAAAGAAAGCGACAGTGATTGACGCGGTGTGGCTCGGTAGATTAGAGATTGCAGGGTAGATATTTGAGATGTCATCTGTGGGCCATGAGGTCGTCAGTATCCCCTGTTTGCTTTCTCCTGCTGGTCCAGAAGTGTCTGTTGCAGGCTCACTTTGGCATCTTCAAAGTTTGGATTGAGCTTCAGTGCTTGCTGGAAGTCACTCTTGGCGTCATCAAAAAAGCCTGTGAGACGAGTAAAATACAGAGTCAGCGTTTCCTTTTTTTGTGAGCAGCACGAGAATTAAGGGCTGGACTGCAAATGCACAGCTCCATCTAGTGTCTGATGAAAGCACACAGCAAAGAGACTAAAATACAAAGAACAACGTTACTTACAGAACATTTTTTTAAATGCTTATACTCTCTTGTAATTCCTCTACAAGTCACACAGTTTTTGTCGGATGAGGATTTTGTAAGTTTGCCATTCTCACCGTGAAGCATAAGAAATAATGTACTAGATCATCTAAACTAAACGTTTAAATGGATATATCTTCAGCAGCACAGTTGAAACCATTCTCAATAACTGTTGACATGGATGCTATATAAAATGATTTGATAAAATATATGTGTTTACATGGCCAAGAACATCAATAAGATTTTTTTTGACATGTGTGAAGTGGTTCTCCCCAGTCGTGGAGTATTGAATCGAATGTAAATATAACACAAGATGTTTTTTTTTCCAACTTTATTGACAACACAGAGTTCGTTTAGTAGAATAAACATGACCAAGACGGATCCACCTTTTCCGTGGCAGTGCCCACATCAATTCTGGCTTTGTTCAATCTTTTCAAACACTTTTTACTACCTACATGTTCTGTCTCCGCAAGGAAGTGGACACTTGATGTTTATCTCACGTGGGACAGACATGCACAGGAAAGAATGTATTCATCCCAACTTTATACATGAGACACAATCAGATTGCATAGTTATTAGTTGTTAACATTCACACGTTGAAAGAATTGTCAAACGCTCTCAATTCGACTAAGAAACTCCTTCAGTTCAGTACAGTCTGTTTGAATTTAGGTAGTTACAGGACAGTTTTTTGTTTCTTCTGATTGGGTTGTTGTTCAGATTACTGGCTGAATACTTGTGTTCAAGTAAAGGCAGCAAGTAAAATGAAGCAGAAGAGCTTGTCTGACGTCCTAAGAAATGTTTGTACAAAATCACTATCATTTAATTAATGCAATATTTTCATCAGGTTTACATTGAATTACTGCAGATTTCTTCTTGATTGATTTTTAGTTTTAGACTTGCAGGAAAAAGAAACACAAAGTTGAGAAGTCGTCACAAATGGAACGTTTATTTTGAAAGTCCAAAGCGGAAGTAGTTTGTTTTGTTGTGGCTGGGTTGCAGACGACGGACAATTTAATAAGCAATGTTACTGCTCAAACCGACTAAAAAAGTGTGTCTATTCTTACCTAATCTATAGCGAATGAGTCCCCTGTTGTAGAAAGGTATGTCAAACTGGCTGTCAGTCCGTATTGCGGAAGTGTAGTCGTCAACTGCTTCATGAAAATCCACCCGGAGGTACTTTATCTGCCCGCGGTTGTTGTAAGCAGTGGCCAAATCATCAGCTTCACAGTCCCTGTATAAATATGACACAATTACAGCTATTTTTTTTACGAAGACGAATACAGTTAAATGACATCGAAGGACAGAGGATTTAAACGGACGTTAGCTAGAGGTTAGCAAAGTCCGGGGTCACAGTATTTGACGGGTAACAGAATACTTTCTAACACTACCCTAGCTCGCTGTAGCTAACCGTTAGCTAGTTTAACGTCTCCAAAAACACAAACAGTACCTGGACTGTAAGCAGGACGTGATAAACTTTGTGTACAGCTCCTCTGCGTGTTTAAAGTTCTGCTTTTTATACTCGGAGTTAGCATCTTCAAGTACTTGAGAATTGTTTTTCTCCATTTGGTACCTTTCGTGTTTTTCAACTGCGGATGTGACGTATCACAAGACAACGTCCAATCATATTTTACTACACGTAGTGTGGGCGTGGTTTAAGAAACTATTCATTTCCGGGGTTTTGTTCTCCATGACCTTTAATTAGCCGTAATTAATAACGTAAACATGAAAGATGTATAAGATAGATTTAATAGACTTTGCATTTTCAATAATTTCTCTTATTTATAGTCTTTCTATCACATTCATTATTCAAATTTGTTGTTTTTATTTTATTTTTATGTCATATATTCTTGCCCAACAACATACAATTGTGTTTTTCCATCCATAGTTTCTAAACTTTATAACATTTGCAAAATAGCGAGCAATCAAGTCCGTTCAGAATTACACAATCATACTGTAATATCTAATACAATAACTAATACACCAAACCTTCCTAAGTATGTGGTTACTCTTATATTTGTGTGTCTATCTATATTTTCGATTTTTATTTTATCCTCACATGTGTATGTAAACTTCCAGGTGAGGTGGAACGAAATTAGTAACCCTGGTCCCGGTGCAAGCCAAAGCAGAAACAGTGAGAGTATAAAAATAGAATAAAATTAGCTAACTGAGTATAAAAAATAGGCAAGTAAGTAAAATAAATATAGAAAGTGACAATTGTGCACTACTGGAGTCTGTGCAAAACGACTGCATTCAGTGCAAAATGTATTTGTGGTTGGTTGGGGGGGGGGGCACTAAGATGCCACAACCTATTACACTACATGAGCATCTTAAGTTGAGCCACACAGGCTCAACTTAAAAAAAAAAAACTATAATACAAGGAAAACAACAATCCTATATATGTCTATAAATAAAACAGATTTTGAGTGTTTATAAAAATGTTTACTTTAAACAAGAAAATACAACAAACCAACATTTATTTTAAAGTACAACAATGAAAACAACACTAAAAATAATGCTGATTCAACATCACAGTCACTTATCAGCATAACACCTGATATACTTAATCAAAGTAATAATAACAGTTTATGGTCCTGGAGCTTCCTGGTCAGGAAGTTCAGAAGATCCCTCTGGCTCAATGTCTGGAGCTCCAAAATATTTTAGAATTGCTCCTGCAAAGACAAGGTTCCTTAGGTTATCAAGCAAAATAGATCATTAGCACATATTCCTATTTTTATATTTTGCAGTGATGTTGCTGTAATACAGAAAATTAAAATAAATCTGTTTTTATATTAAACATCGTGATGTAGAGTGTACCCAATTACAAAGTTGTCACTTTTAAGAGTTTTCTGCATTAATTTACACATAGGATTAGTGAAAGAAATGAAACTAAGATGAATGATCTACTGACACAGTAGTCTAAAATAAACACAATGCCTCATATTTATAAATCACTTAAAAGACAAACCTTTAAAATATTTATTTAAATTATAAAACAGTAGCACACTTCTAATTAAAGGCCTTATAATACACACTAAACTTGAAAATGAATCCTAAGTAATGCTAAAATAATGTTAAGTGTCAAATATCTGAGAGACCACTGACACTGACACTGACACTGACAGAGCACTGGCTCAACTTAAGATGCTCATGAAAACAACTAACCACAAATACATTTTGCACTGAATGCAGTCGTTTTGCACAGACTCCAGTAGTGCACAATTGTCACTTTCTATATTTATTTTACTTACTTGCCTATTTTTTATACTCAGTTAGCTAATTTTATTCTATTTTTATACTCTTAATTTTTACTGTTTCTGCTTTGGCTTGCACCGGGACCAGGGTAACTAATTTCATTCCACCTCATGGACCAACATGTGTGTAATGACAATAAAACTCCTTGAATCCATCTAAGGGTTAGGAATCTCTTCATCATAGTTTGACAAACTAGGGGCCCCCAAACAACATCTTGCTTAGGGCCCCCACGAAGCTAGAAACGGCCCTGACAATAAAAATAATAATAATGATATGAATAACGGGGTCTCTAGTCAGTCAGATATAACCATGGCAGGACAGACTGTCCATTCACACGAGACATATTCATTTTATATTAGCCAACTTTCATGAAGCAAACACCAAAGCTGAGTTTATGATGAACAAATCCTAGCCAACATTTGTCCAGGGCTAGCTAGTTGGCTAGCAGGACAAATAAACAAACTTGCTAAACGGCGTTTCACCTCCACCTATCCAGCCCACATCACCAACAAATGCCTCACCTTTATCTTTTGACCATTTTTCTTCCTCCGTTTTCTTTTTCTTTTTTCCCCCAAGCCCCCTGGTGGCTTGGGGGCCCTAAGCATTCGCCGAGTTCGCCTATGGCAAGAAACGGCTCTCATACTCTATGCATTCTTTTGTAACAGCAGGTGGCAGTCTTGACTTAAGTCTCATTAAAATCAAGTCAGTGATCTCAGTGTCAATACTACGTGAGCAATAAAAGTTGATTCAAATATAAATGTATCTGCACCTAAATTCCAAACAGAGGCTCAACATCTGGAATTATATCGTCCCATTAATGTATAGGCAGCTGTTTTCCATTTGAAAGAAAGACTACCACCGTCTCAGACATCTGTCACAGCAGTAACATAACAATGTGGATGCTCACTGCAGTGAATATACAACAAGGGGGCCAACCCATAAACAAACCGGTGAGAAATTCTCAGACAATCTCCCAGGTGAAGAAGTCAACGGTCCTGGAGAAAAATAACACCTTAAGGAGCGAGGGGTCACTCGGAAGCCGCGCACTTCCCCTTCTGTGGCCCATTTATCTCCAGACTGTGTGGATGAGTTGAAGCAGATCAAACGGAGACCGCTCTGACCCGGAGGAAAAGGATGTAGGCACTGTTGAGAAAATGGAAATAACATGGTACTGTTCACTGTGGGCCATTACATCAGATGAATGAATGGCTTTTTTTGTGCATTCAAATATCATCTGGTGCCATTGTGATTTCCTTTTAGGAGCCCATTTAAAATGATTTTGGGGAAGAACTTCATAGTTTTATTTTTGCAAGGGCAAACTGAAGCACAGATTGTTATGTTCAGGAGCCTCCCTGCTTTTCGGGCGCCCAAAATGTTACTGTTTGCTGAGAGAATTAACACAAAGTGTCAAAGTCCACTTTGGTCTGGCAGAACCAGGACACACATCCATCATACACCTTCATCCAGGGGGGTCTTCCTCACTGAGAGACACACAACACTGTACTTATCACTACAGTAAAACAAAATTCCATGTGTCATTTTTCTGTTTAACTAGAAGCTGTTAGGTGAGATCTGTGTTTGTGCAGAGAAGCTGTACATTTTTGCACTTTAATGAGGTATTTTGGCCTATTTTTCATTTTTCTGTTTCAGCGAAAACAGTGAAACGCTGCGGTTTCACTAGAAGTTTAACCAAAATCTTCTGCTGTAAAAGATTAATAACGTGATGATGTTTTTTTCTAAAAGGCTAGACTGACTCAGAGTCTACTTTCTTTTCTTCTGGAGCTATCTAATGCACAGGGGTTGATGTGTATATGTGCAGCTCTGTAGGCTGCTTGATTTTTGAAGCAAAAATAAAATAATAATAAAAAAAACTTCTTCAGCACATATACATAACAATTAGTCTTTCTTTAACTGTTAGTGCATTGTATGATTCACACCTTATATATTTTCGAACAATGCAACATTCATGATGTTCAGCAAAAACTGTTCCTGACGTATAAAGATAGTTTGATGTTTGTTACAGATCTAAATAAATAATAAAAAAAAAAAAGATCAAAAGTTGCAGAAATAGGCAGATTTATTGGTCTCCTGAGCTTCTTGTGTGATTTAGGCGAAGACGCTATAGTTAATAAAATATCCTGAACCATAAAACTCGAGCTGTGTTGCAGAGACGTCACATTTTACGTGGTTGATTTTATTTGGAGCCCGAAGCAAGCGACAAAGTTTTGTTCTCGGGTTAGAATAAACGTGACCAGTCATCGCTGACACTAGATATTTTTGTAAGACCGCATGTGTTGCTACGTTTATTACATGAATTTAAAAAATAGAAACAAATTAAACAGTAATTTTTGTGTTTTTAGGAGTGTTTACATGCACTATTTCCTGCAGATGAAGTGACTTCCTGGAATCTTGTTGTCACGGTGACGTCGCCAGGCAACCAGCCTAACACAGCACAATATGTCAGCTTCAGTGTGTCCACAGGGGAAGGAAACAAGCTTTAACATGTTTATTAGTTTATTAGTTAGCTTTTAAAGGGGAATTACCATTTTTTAGAACCTGGACCTTATTTCTGGCATAAAATACGATCGTTTACTCACCCATGTAACTTTGGTGTCATTTGGAGTCGTTCGGACGATATTTAGATCCTCTGGACTCAACGGGGAATAGTACTAGCGTATCATAACAAAATATTGGTGAAATGAACGAGTTTTGTGGCAGATGTGTAGCGTTATTTAGAGCCTGCGTTTCGGTGCCCCAGTCACTCCCACTATATGGATATACGCGGCACTCCACTGGATCTAAATATCGTCCAAATGACACCAAAGTTATATGGGTGAGTAAACAATCGTATTTTATGCCAGAAATAAGGTCCAGGTTGTAAAAAAAACGGTAATTCCCCTTTAAGGCTTTGGTAGCCTGTCCCCCGTATTTATGCTAAGCTATGCTAATGGGCAGCAGGTTGGTATCTTTATAACTGATAAACAAATATATGAGAGAGGTGGTAATCATCAAAGTTTCAGCAAGAACACTCAAACTATCCTACAGCTGAGGAAAACATTACACGAAATTATAGCTATTTTCCTTTTTACACAACCACAAGTGGTTAACTAAAACATGCTTGTGACATTCCTCATTGCACATCACAAGGGTACTGGAGAAAATCTGTTGAACTGAAGAATGTATTTCACCACACTTGATGTGTCTTTTCCACTTCTCAGAAGCCTGTGAGTCTCATTCATCCCTTTCCCTGGGCTCACCTCTCCGACGGCCTGCGTGCCCGTGTGTGTGCTGTGTGTGTGGTAACCATGAACTGAAATAGCAAACAAACATAAAACAGCTGTCTGGTTAAAGGACGGAGGGAGAGGATCCAAACCAGACTAGAGGTAAACGTTGGGGTGTTGACTCTCCGCCTCACACGGACACGGCAGACAGAGAAGCTCTGTTGTCGGCGCTGTTTCGGACAAATAAGCCGACACATTCCAGAGGTCGCGCGGTGACCCCCGTGTGTTGTTTCTTTTGGCAACGCAGAAGGTGTAAAAGAGATAATGACAAAGAGTACAAAAACAGATGCCGCCTCAGGAAACGATGACACTTCAGATTATATTATCAATTCAAAGCCCAGTTCATCAGTTTTAATTGAGCTTTATGTTGTATTCTTGTCGAGTATAAAAGATTCAGGTTCGGGAAGCGATCTCCTCGTGACCTCAGACGTCCAAACGGTTCGTGAAGCCAAAGTGAATTATAGCACATTGTTAAGAGAAATGTCAGCGCTCCATCATTATATTTACCTTTCCATATTGACATAGAAATACATATGTGGCATCGACATGTACAGTTATGAAAGATGGGATGATATAAGGCCTCTAGTGTAGATATGTAGCATAGTTTCCCAAATACGTTCAAGGACCTGAAAACTTCACAGAGGCCACGACATGGTTAATATTCTTCTAGAGATATAGAACATGCAATTTATCATAATGATGGTCCGTTTATTATCCATAACAGCTTGTCCTTGGAGGCTACTGGACAGGTGGCAGGTCTATCGCAGGGCGAACACAGAAAGGCAAACAACCATTGACACCTACAACCAGGAGAACATACAAAAAGGGTCGTAGCCAAACCCTCTGTACCACTGTACCACCTTTATTACTAACAATCATTTATATTTATTGATGGGATTTGACCTGAATTGTGGGATTTTATAATCAACATCAAGTTTAAATAATAAAAATAAAGAAAAGAAAGGAAAAGAAATAGAAAATCCATGTTTATATAGTTTATTACAGGATAAAATACGAAAAGCGCATTTAGAAACACAACATTTCTTACATATCAACAAAGGAATTTAGAATAGAAACGTTTTTAACTGATAGGTAATCAGTGAATTTACTTTTTACCATGCAACTCTAGCTCTAAAAGAAGCTTTAGAAGTGTGGTGTTAAGATGAGACTGTTGTTCTCTGACGGACACAGTTAAAATACAACAACAACAGACGTCTTTGTGATTACTTTTTTTGCACGTATAGATTTTAATAAACATTATGTCGTCTCGTAACATTCAGAAGATGAACATTTATTAACCTTAAAATATAACACAGGCTTGGGTACATACACGGTAATATAAAGGCTACTATAAAGAAAATACATAAAAAATACTTTATACCTAAAACTACGACTATAAAAGAGTAATAATATTAATTATAGGGCGTTTTACTACAAAAACTGTTATATACAATATCCATCTTTGTACAAAAATGTATTATATAATCCAGCACAGGAGATAAAATAACCATATTATGTTCATGTAGTATAAGTAGTATTTGCAGCATTCTTAAAAATATAATAATAATAATAATAATAACTGCAGATATTGTTGCGTTAACAGTCAGCAACCTGAGTCTATGAATCACTGCTCGGCTCAGTGTCTGGTTGAAGCCTGTACGGTAGCTACAGGAGGGCAGATGTCAGTGTAGCAGCAGTCCGGCGAAGGAAACTAGTCGGCCTCATCTGCTGAGGAATAAACAAATGTCGGGTCAAGCAGTGTGAGGTCTCCTCTGGGAAGCTTTTACTACCAATCATTCGGGGGAAAACGGCCGTCGACACTTACAGCTGCGTTCAGCTTCAAACTCGGCCC
Organism: Chelon labrosus; assembly: GCF_963514085.1. NCBI lineage: Eukaryota > Metazoa > Chordata > Actinopteri > Mugiliformes > Mugilidae > Chelon > Chelon labrosus. The sequence continues at coordinate 15,054,220 of NC_140347.1, read as the reverse complement.
ACCATGTTCTCCAGACGCTCTATCCTCCCAGACACGGAGGCTAGTTGGATCAGTCAAGGAAACTCTGTCGAGGCGCGCTCTGTTAAATGACAGTCAAACGTGCTGCGGGCTCTGTTTACAACAAACCATCTGAAGCAACACAAAGGATATGCTTGGCCGTCAGCTGCTGGATGGCCGCCTGCGTCTGCTTCTGGAAAGCCAGCCTGGCTTCACATTTACAGGGGTCCTCCACCACCTCCACCTTCACCTCTTCACCGGGACAAAGCAAATTTCACATGAGCTTCACAGATCATGTACATATAGGGAGAAAGCACACACAGAGATGCCACCCACGCAACCTTTTCAGACTAGGCCCAAACAAAAACAGGTTAATAAGTACAAACTGTACAAAAGTATTAATTTACCATTTGCCGCAGACATAAATTCTATAATATTACCCGATAATTGTCCAACAAAGTGTAAAAATTGTGATTTACAGAATCAGGAGGTGGGCACCCGTTGGTTGTGATGTTGTGAGGCCCTGCTCAGAAGCCAAAAATTAATTGCTTTTTCTTTTTTTTTTCTTACACATTTAGCTCTTGAGCAGCGTTAGTATGACAGCAAAAAGCTGCGGGAATCCATACGGTATACTCTTACGTTTCAGGGCACATGTTTTCTTGTCCGCATTCAAGATATAACCGTTCCGGCACTTGCAGTAATAGGAGGCGTTGCTGTTGACACAAATGTGCTCGCAGTCATGTCCCATGGCACAGGGGTCCAGACCTAGAATAAGCCGGGATTAAGGGATGGCGCTGTCAAGATGGCAGCATGGGTACAGGTTCATGTGCTATAGCGTACAGCAGTGCGGCAGCTTGTGATAGGTAAGGTTGCGCTTTTAAACAGAGCGTAAGCTGCAAAAAACAAAGTAAAACTGGTTATTTTACTTCACATGTTGCTATTTCTCAGCTAATTTTTAGAGATTTTTCTAGTAGCGTGTGCTTTATCTGCAAAGGTTTCTTGTACTTGTGCTTCAACGTGCGGTCAAACACTTTCACCACATCTGAGCCAAGGTCATTTGTGGACTGCTGTGTGTTGGACAACACAGGTAAAATCACAGAACCCCTGAAGTACGACAGTTATTAAGACAGTTACACACAAAACATGGACACGGGATTTCACAAATGAGAGGACAAGACAAACATCAGACAGCAAGTTTGCAGCAGAACCTCAGCTATCCAAAACCAGACCTAATTGAGGACAGTTCTTTTAGTTACTGGTGTTTAAGTTTATTGTGCATGCACAGATTCCAGATAAAGAATATACCTACAACTCCATTTATCCGATTGTTGAAAAGGTGAGGTTTTACTGCACATTTAAATCATTCAAAATACAAAGACATCAGTTCAAAGCATGGGGATGCTTTGATTGCAAAACAAATCATCACGACAATCACCTTATACAATATTTTGCTTTGATAAAAGAAGCTGAAAGTTTAGGGCTGCACGGCTCTAAAACTTTACACAGGTTTAAAACTACAAGCGGGCTCTAGAGCCGACATCTGCAGTCCATGTGGGGGTGGGTTTTTTATTTTTTCTCAGGATTTTAGAGTGAATGATTCACTTCAGACACTATATGATCCACATTCTGCAACAACACCCCTCATGTAGACTGTAGGTGCCCCTTACTGTGGAACTAGAGCCAGGGTTAATGGTGCGAAAAGCTCTTGAAGGCCCCTCTTTGTCCTACCACAGAGGGTCTCCCTGAACTTGGAGGTGAGCTTCTCGATGACCCCGTAGGTCTCCACGTAGAAGACGTGGTCCTCCAGAGGGATGCTGGCCATCTGCTGCAGGGAGGCCATGTCCGCACGGTCCACGCCGACGGCGTAGATCTCGATGCCCGTGGCCCGAGCCGCGGCGGAAACCTCTTCCACCTGGTCCTGAGGCCTCCCGTCTGTCACGATGATGCCCACCTTTGAGATTTTCCTGGAGCGGGGCCGGGCTCCGGACTGCTCGGTGAAGGCCTCGTTCATTGCCGTCTTGATGGCGAGGCCCGTCATGGTGCCGGCCGCCAGGGGCTCGATGCGGGAGATGGCCTTCTTCAGGTCAGGCTTGCTGAAATGGTCTTTCAGGAAGAACTCAATTTTGACCGTGCTGGCGTAGTTGACCACCGCCACTCTGGTGGCCTCCGAGCCCACGTCGAGCGTGTCGACCATGTTGGCTAGGAATATTTTGACCTTCTCAAACTCACCAGGACGCACGCTGCGAGAGCTGTCAATGATGAAGACCAGGTCCAGGGGCCGGCTCCTGCACTGAGAGTCTGTCTCTGGTGATCAACCAAACCATGGTAGGGTTAAATCCATTTACGAAAAAACACAGTTGAGCATTCAAACTCTCACAGAAACATCACAGCATGTTGTGGGTTCTTTCCCAGTGACACAGTTAATCATTCAGAACAGAACAAAGAACACTTAAGGACGCACAATACGTGTTCCCACTGGAGCAAAATGAATCTGTTGTGCATCGGTGCAGTGGTGAAATGATTGTGTATGCGTCACGACATACTGCGGATCATTTCAGAGAGTCAACAGTCCATCGGAGACATGCTGTATCCTTTCATCACATTGTCCTGAATGAAAAGGATGCCGACAAATGAAAAGTGACATTACATCTAAACACGGAGACAGCGTTAGGACCCCTGCCCGTCCAATCACATACACATATACCAGACTACACTTCTGTAGTTCAGATCCTCTTTAAGTAAAATTTGAGTTTTAGCTCAGACTAACCACCTGCTGCTTCTACCTTACATACATAATAGTGGCATAAATCTTTTAAATAACTAAATAACTCTTCCAAACAAACAGATCAGACCTGGAAAGCATTGAGGAGCATTGGTTTGGGTTGGGAAGCAAACCTGACTGGTAATTTTCTACCTGTCTCCACAGGACTGACGGTGGTGACGAAGCCGCTTTGGGTACTGACCGGTAGCGTCACGGGAGCGGCGGTCTCCGCAGGGGTCACCACCACTGGCATGGCGGTCGTCACCGGCGCCGCCGTAGTCGCCGGCAGAGTTGGCAGCACAGTCGGCTCTGGCAGAGTTGGAAAGACGGTAGGGAGGTGCACCGCGGGTGTCGTCGCTACCGTCGGCTCTGACTCTGTCGGGCACGGGCCTTTCACTCTGTAAGGGAACGGCCCTTTGACCCCGTGATGGGGGTGGTGAGCTACTGGTGGAGACGGACCTTTGTATATGTGATGCATGTGCGGCACCACCGGCCCATTGAATCTGTGGTGATAGGGCGGCATGGGGACTGAGGGCCTGTGGTAAGTCACCGGCGGAGATAGAGGAATGGGTCGATACACTACCGGTGGAGGGATCCTTGGTGGCTGGTAGTGGTAGTGATACCCTCCTCTATACGTGTAATCACTTCTGTGAACTACAGGGCCGCCAGAAAGGAAAAGTGATAGAGAACATTAGTAGGTTGGGTGGAAGGTGAACAGGAAAGTAGAGTAAGCTGACATTAAGTTGTAGTGAAATATACAACAATCACTTTTTGTTTTTTTTTGTTTTTTTTGACAAACGATTAGTGGAAGCATGAGCGTGATGTCTGCAGCCACCTGGGTTGTTTCGAACAAGCGGGGATTAAACAGTAAAGAGCTTGTGAAACGCCCCAGTCCAGATTTGAGATTTCATGCATTTTGTGTTTGAGAAAAAAAAAAAGAAGGTACAATCCTGTTAGAATAAACGATTGTAAGATAGCTACAAGCCTTTAAGAGTCCAGCTTAAAATGTCATGTAAGCAAATCAGAAATTTAATGTGGCTAGAGAGCTTCAGGTAGTTTATTATAATTCTGCTTCTCCACATCCGGGAGGGAAATATTGTACTTTTTGACTTCCCCTGATTTCATTTGACAAGTTACAGCTGCAGCTACAATGCAAAGAAATGCTGTGAGCTCATTGGTTAAGATGAATCCTTAAAAAATGATTAACCTTTTAATGCATGTTTATCATTTGTGGAGGAACAATGTGAAAACGCTTCTCTCCTTACATTACATAACTGTATAATTAGATTTAATGATGCATGAATGCATGGTTAAGGTGAAGCTCAACTTTATATACAGTTTAGTTTGCATCCATTTTTCACACTCTTCTTAATGTTATCTTTGTATTTCTAAATAAATATTACTATTTAAAATCAAAGGGGTAGACACAGTTTTTCCCATAGATCAAAACGCTGCAAACAGCTAAATGTTTAGGAAATGATTTATGTCTTAAAAGCACAATATTTCTCTCTGCATTGCAGCAAAAGCTTCATGTAACTGAGTCACTTCATTGTTTTCACACTGCTGCATTTCTAATCTAGTAGCAGAAGTGATATCAGTGTTTTAAAAGACTCACTTGCTGGATTCAGGGTCCTGGACGGTGGTCTTCCATTATTTCTGGTCTGAGCGTAGCTCTGTGCAGCTATGAGCTGGGGGTCCCCTGGGCTGAGGTGGTGTTGGTGGTGGTGGTATGTGGCCAGGACGTCGGACAGCAGCAGAGCGGCGCTGTACAGCAGGCTGCAGACCGAAGACTTCATCGTGTCAGGACGCTGACGAGCTGTTGTGGCCTCTGTCTCCTCTCTGTGTCTGAGGATCCGTCTGTCTCCTGCTTCTCTCTGCGGGGGTCCGACCACCCCCACATATGAAGGGGTCTCGGTGGAACGCGTCAAAAGTGTCCGTCCAATCCAGAAGTGGGACGTGACCTGCAGGACGAGGTGAACTCTATAGGGTGTGGAGTGAAGAGGAGGGTGAATAAAACGACTGTTTCCCCCTCTCTCCTTCTGTCTCCTTTGTTATTTCCTTGTTAAGGCCAGATAACCAAAACTAAAAGTTCTTGGTTACTTCAATTTCTTACATTCTTTGGGATAAAATACACTAATTATGGACATATGCAAGATTGGAGGACTTCTGAAGAGATTTAGTTGTCATCTGTGATTTTTTTTATTTTTAAGGATCAATGATTTGGTGCTATTTGCCCCAGTCTTCTGTTTTTTAAGGCCACAAAATGTATTGTTTTCCCCCCAATGTTTTGTCCATACATAGTTCTGGGTTGTGAATGTAATATTTATTTAGATTAGCCTGACTGTTCTTCAATGGGGTTGGCTGCATTACAGTACAAATTAATGTTCCTAATGTTTTTTCTTTTATTTCACAAAATGAAAAGTGGGTATTTGAAGAGTTCACATTCAGACTTCTCACTGTCTTTAATTGGTGATTTAATCTTTTAATTATTCAGTTTAACTTCCGGTTTTTGTCTGAACCGATACGTTTATCTCTGCATTTTAGCAAAAAATAATGACAAGACCAGTTAGTGGAGCAGCCACAATATTGATTTCAGAGTTTAGTAGTCGATCAATTCCAGATTTCAACTTGTTTTTAACTTGAGCTAAACCGTGAGGATATAAACATTCCCCAAGCATCGGTCAGATTTGTCTGACTGACAGAGTGTTCTAGTAAATTTGCAGCTTCTCTTATTAGGTTGTAATCATATATGCTGCTGGTCAGGATGGATTTCAGTCCACCAGTGCTCAGGACAAGAATCAGTCAGTCACCTAACTCATGGCAAACTCAAGGAGGATGGCGCCCCCTGCTGATCTTGAAGCGTCATGGCTACAACAAATCTAATCCCAGCTGATGGTTCAGTTCATTTTCTAACAGACACACTGTGGCCAACTTATCCAACAGCTGGATGGACACGGTGTCATCTGTGTGTGTGAGTCTTGAATAGAAACAAATTACCCTCGATGTGTGAAGGAAAGATACAGAAGGTCTTTCCTTCCTGCTGCTGTTAGGCTCCACAACGAACACTCTTGATATACGTGCAATATTATTACAAAACAAGCTGTAAAAACTTCATAACAGCAGTTTGACACCAGTCTGTGCAACATTTTTATCATATTCTATTTCATTATTTATCTTTTATAAGCTACTCTTTTTGCTCGTTATTTTTTATTCTGCCCTTTCTGTGAGCTGTTGCAAACTGCAATTTCCCCATTGTGGGACAAATAAAGTTTTTTCTTATTCTAATTAGAGACAACAACAGTTTCGTGTCGCTATTACAACACTGCGGCCAGACTTGCTGCTCATCTCAGAAGCCTCCAAACAGATCATTCTCCTGGAGCTCACTGTCCCTTGGGAGGACGGCATCGAGGAGGCTAATGAGAGGACGAGGGCAAGATATGCCAAGCTAGGAACAATGGCCGGCCAGTCTCTCTTCAGGGCCTACAACATGCTGGGCATCGCAGGAGGTCAGTAAATAACTGCCGACACGTCGTCCATATTTATGCAGCCTATGATCTGACGCGAACAAAGAAACACAAGAACACACAAAATGTTCTGAAATGTTTATTGAAGTCAAATGTAGTTCCACAAGGATTAAAATCATATTAGCACTAAAGTAATGGGGGAGGGAGGAGCGTTGATAAGCATGCAACAACTAATGCTCACAAGACTAGCTGTTTGCTCCAGAAAGAAGGTGAGAAAGAAGCAGAGAAAAATGATCCAGGATCAGAGCTCTGCTTCCTCTCACTCTGTCTGAAAGAAAAAAAAAAGAAAAAATAACAAATCGAAATTGACTAGCTTTGCGTGCACATCAGGGCGTCAAGAGAGCGGTGACGACATCTGGATTGGTGGTTGGTGAACTGAACCACAGTGAAACTAAATAAATAACCGACAACAAAAAGTGCTACAGACTCCATTCAAGACTGACAAGGAATAGTCTTATTAATAATTAGGGGGAAGCATAACACAATTCAACAATAAGAGCTATAAGTGGATTGTCATTCTTTTTTTGTTTTCTTTTTTTTACACTTCACATATCAGTCTATCGATAAGATGGTGCTGGATTGATGAGAGCATTTCAAGTTATTTATTTTCACATATATCCCTTTAACTAAGACATTAAAAAAAAAAGGATATGGGGGAAGAGGGAGGGGATAGCTTCTTTCGCTTTTAAACACTGCATTCATTCGTCTTCACACTGATCTCAACATCCCACCGTTCTGCTCTCACATCTCCAGGATGCTCTATATTCTCTCTTTACAAATACAGAAGGAGGGCTGGAAGGAACGTCTTCTAGTGGCCTTGCACGTACACAGTAGGTCAGGTGGTCGGGTCGGGTCGGGGGGTTAAGGGCGTAATGGTGTTCAGAAAGGGTTCGTGAGGCAATGTAGGAATGCATATGATGGCTGTGTGTGTGTGAGAATGTGTGGGCATGATTTGGCAACAGGGCTTGTGCTTAGGCTGGCATGTAAGGGGGAGGTGGTTCCTTCTCTGGCATCTTCATTGCCATCTCGTAAGTGGGCAGGATGTACTAGAGAAGAAGAAAGAAGAAGAAGAATATGACAACTAGTTAGAGTCACTGAAACTATACGTGTGCTGCCTTTATTTGACTTATTTCCCTACAGAAAAGTGACAAACAGTAGAAATTATTAGTTTTAACCCCGATTTTTTGTTCATTTCATGTTGAAAAGACAATAAAAACACATAATGAGTAACAACAACTGTTTCTTCCAAACATTATAAAGTATTATTAAGTTATACTTCATGCACACGCCATCCTTTAAGCATGACGAGCTTGTGGCATGTGAGCAACAGCCGCCTACTGGCTTAACAGCACTACATTCTTCACATTATAACAGCACCAGCGTGTCTTTCTATTAACAGGGCCTGCTCGTCTGAGTGTGTTTGTTACCTGGGGAGGGGTCTCAAAAGCAGGGTAAACGGCGATCTCTGGCATGTTCCTGTTGTTGATGTACTTGTAGCAGTTCCACACACAGTTGATCAAGTAAGCCTGGAAATCAGAGAGAAGACTGTGTTTGTACATGTACAGAGCTAGAGCAGCCTTTTCCCCTAATGCCAGTCTTTAGTCATAGACTGTATAAACATGGACAATGTGTCACCACAATTTTCACAGGGATGCAGGCGGCACCACCTTGTGAGTCTGCGCAGTACGGTCCGAGAGTGGAGCTCTGCTCTACCTCCACCAGATACAAGGATTACTGGCAACTGGTAGTCACCATTATGTGTTTATATAGCGTCAAATAAATAACTAAAACGAAACTTATCCAAGCAAAATTGGCACTTGACATCAATTTTTCATCAATATATGACAGAAACCATGCTTCAAAAAAAAAAAATTTATTTGACATTTATTTTAGTATTTTAGTTCGACTCAAGTCCACATCCACTAACATGGAGGGGGCGGAGCTTATGACCTATACTGCAGTCAGCCACCAGGGGGAGCTCTACTCGCTTTGGCTTGTCTATGTTCTTTGTCATCTAGCTCAGTGTTTTTCAACCACTGTGCCTGAGAGATCGTCAGGTGTGCCGTGGGAAACTATGCAATTTCACCTAATTGTTCTTAAAAAAAAAAACATTTTTTTGAAAACGAATTAATTATTATCTGTAAAAATATGCCATTGTCAAGCGTCAAGTGTCAAGTGTCTGTGTACATATATACATATTTGTGTACCTATAGGCCAAGAGCTGTGTTCATCCAAACAGGCCCAGGTTTCACACAGAATAAGTAGAAATATGAGAGATCATAAGACTTTTTTCTGTGTGTTTATTTGATTCTTATTCAAGACACACTGACAAGAATGACTTTATATTGTTAATATAGGCTACAGAGTTTCATTTTTTTTTTTTTAACATTTTCAGTTGGTGGTGTTCCTTGTGATTTTTTCAATGAAAAAAAAAAATAAGTACTTTGGCTCAAATAAGGTGGAAAAAAACTGATCTAAAGAAGCCTCATCGAACTCTCATTGAGACGTTGAATAACCACATACGCGAAAATGTTGGATATTTTCCCTTTAAACTAAATCTACCGCGTTACATTTTCTTGAACAAGAGCGGTCTGAAGGAAACACATTAAATGAACACACTATATAAAGCATGCTTCTGTGACTTGACTAATAGTTTTACCTTGAGGACGATGAGGAAGGCGAAGAAGACCAGCACGAAGAGCAGCAGGCAGCTGGAGTTCAGAGACAGGAGGTTATCCTTGTATGGGAAGTCAGGCTGAGGAAGAAAAGAGCAGACATTTAATTCAGCTCCACCTCATTCACTGCAGACATTTTGACTTGTCCCAGTTGGGAATTGAACTGAAACACAAGTGAATTAATGATGTATCCCTGGAAGTCATGACAGCGACCCAGCATGCCCCACAGCAGAACCTCCTCCAAGACGAACGCAGCCGTCATTAATTCACATCTCTGCTTTCCCTACGGTCACAAGTCACGTGTGCCATGAAAACGTGCCGTCATTATATCAACATGAAATAACTCAAGCCTTCATAATCTCCAGTGGGACATGGGGCTGATGCAGCAGCAGTTATTTATAGCAGTATTTATTTTTGTTTTAAAAAAAAAAGTCACATTTCAAAAATGCAGTTCCCAGACTCTTGTTATTTAGTCAGTGACCATTCTGAATCATTATTAGCGTACAAAATCCCAGGGAACAAATAAGTGAACAAGTGCGTGATTTCAGGTGCAGCCCAAGTCAGGCGTCACGGCGACTCTTTGTGGCAGAATAAACATGGGAGGGGTGCAGTCTGATGGCAAGATAATGTCAACAGCACGATCAGACGTTGAACTGACCAGCTGGTTCAGGTAATCCCTGATCCTGGGCAGGTAGGTGAGGGAGCTGATGGCCACCAGGCAGCTCAGGGCGAAGTCGAACAGCTGGTAGCAGAAGAACGGGATGAGCCAGCCGTCGCGGTGCTGAGGAAAACACATGAAGAAAAAAATTACTCAGATGGAGAGATCTTGATTTCGGCTTTGGACGGACCATGATGCTTATTTGAACCTTGAACCAATCTCTAGACAGTTTGTCTCAGATTAACGTTCTTACATGCGGGCAGCTGAAGGTGAACTCATATCCTGAGCAGAAAGAAAAGACTAGCAGCTGTGTGATGACCAATGAACACGAATAAAATTCTGCAAGCTGCTGCAATGACAGTCGGTTGAGGCGACGACCAATGAGAGCGACTGATACATTTATTTTTCAAGTAGAGACGTGAGACAACAAGAAGAGCAGGCTCCATGAGGAATGAGTGAATTCAAGTCAACTTAAGTTTTAGGTTTTTGGCTCAAGTTTAAAACTCTACTCTCTGGTTTCCTGTCAAAAACATTTTCCTTCTGCTCAGGTTGTGACATCAGACGTGGTTTGTCCTTCAGAAGCAGGGACAGATGTCACAATATATTTGTATATTAGCTCGAATTAGTGACAAAACACGCAGACAAGGTTTAAAATCAGCAACATGGTCCTTCATCTGGGTCACAAGAAACTCTACGGGAGTTCTTTCTTTCTTTGTTTCGTTCTAGAAGGGACATTTGCCGCGCTACGCTGGGGGAAAAAAAAGGTCTCTGCTACATTTGAATACACACTACACAGATAAAGCACAACTCTTGCGCAGACTTTTGGCATGCGGTGTACCCAGCCTGCAGAGTCATACTGTAACTGTGACTCCGTCTAGCAGCGTCAAAATGCTGTCAAACCTGTTAGTCCAGATGCCATCAGGCGGCTTGTGAGGTAAAAAACATAACAGGCGGTGAAAACACAACAACAGTCCCACTACGTCAGGATGTCTGACTTACCTCTAGACTCTGGTGCTATTTATAAACAACTTGAAAGCTGCTTCCTTCGTGCGTGTATATTTTTGGGATTACACATTTGCATACGGAACCACGACGGTGCCTTAAATATAGCACATGCTGTCAAAAAAAAGGAGGAAGGAGGAGGAAGGACTGTATCCACAGTGCACACTTACAGTGATGGCCCCGTACACCATCATCGCGCTGATGGTGAGCATCAACAGAGAGATGGCGAATCCAACACAGGCATTTTCTGTGTGAGGGAAAAGCGAGAAAGACAAAACACTGGTTTATAATTTTAGTACAGCACTCGTCTTATCTGTCAGTGTGTAGCGCATGTGGATGAATGGATATTTCCCTGTGCTCTCAGGAGCAGCTGTAATTTGCATACGGTGAAGTGTTTCCAGGGCGTCTCTCTCTCTCTCCCTCTCTCGTTGTCTCCAGCGAACTCTATTTTAAATGTCAGCTCTGGGGAGCATGAAGCCTCTCCATCTCGGCTGTGTAATGTCAGAGACGAGTCAATAAAACTCAAGTGTGGGATAATTAAAAGGTCTGCCTCCACATCCTCCTGTCTCTCTCCATCACTCAGTCTCTCCTGCCTGTTGCACCGGAGCTGCTCGTGAGTGAGCAACTGCAGCACTGCGGTCCAGACAAATACCTGTTTTTTCAGGAGCTCAGGGAGGACGGGGCGTGCATCGATATGAATCTAAAGAGGCAGTCTGTGTCTGCAGCTTAAAAAGTCTGTACTCTGGACTTCATGAAAATATTAAGCATTTCAGTTCTTACTAATTTTTTCATTGTGATATGAAGTAATCTATTTTTTGAGTATAGTTTGGTGTTTTTGCAATGTATTCAGTCACAGGATTTTGATAGGAAGGGTCTGACTTATTTATTTTTCTAATCAGACTAACTAACAACTATGTTCGGTATCACTTTGCTCAATCAAGTGTCTTTACAGTTAAAAAATATCCAGAGGCCCAAATGTGAGGCCTTCAAATTTCCGCTTTTAATCTCTTCTGCTGAAAGGGGAAACTTTGTCTCAGCTCAATTAAAAGTTTTTGGGTAAGAAAGATCTCTTGAGATTCCTGGATAGTACAGAAGCATCGTCCAACGGGCAACTTATGTCAGGATACGTCTACAGGAGTTTTAAAATCACCACCAATTTTGAAACTGCCTGCCCCAAACCCAGCGGTTAAACTTCTCAAAATAAAATATTTATCATTCATTTAAAAATGATTATATTCATAGATTCAGACACTCAGCTCAAGCCAGGCGCCATTTTCACAAGTTCTTTCGACCAGTTACGTAACCTCTACGTGGCCTGGTTTGTGGAATGATTGATGAAGCTGCACAAATGGTCTGGAATAATGACAACTACGCCCGTCTGAATGTTAACATTGTCTCTGCAGGCGCTGGACAGCCCTCCTCTGTGCGCCGGCATTAGCACGCTGTGGGAAGGTCAACCCGCAGCAGTTATTTCCTGTCCTCTCCGGCTGAGTCACCGTTTTAGAGAAACGAGGAGGCCTCCACCGCCGAGCCAACCAACAAAACAGCCTCGGGCCAGCGAGACAGAGAAAACACACGCTGGTAGTCCTGCCAGCTCTGCTTGAGCGCATACAAACAACTTGGGCAAACATAAACCCTGGCGGAAACACAAAGGCAAAGTGGCACCACCCAAAAAAAAATACATTTTTATGTCAGGACGTAAACAGCTCGACAGTGTTTTGTCGTCGTCAGGAGTTGTTTTGTATCGTCGTCACTGGGGAGCTGACCTCCCTGTGGAAAATAAATCACATTTTCAACCACTGAATAACAGCTGGGTTACTGAAAAACTCATAACAAATAAAGCCTGAGACGCTCTTCTTAATCCAACGGAGTGAATGTTCTTATCACCGATGTTTCAGAGGGAAGATTACAGATTAAAAACACGAGTTTCATTAAACTTATTCAGATTACAGTGCTCACCAGACATCCTGTCGGAGGCAAAGTAATGATCAATGACCTCGTACTGCAAGTCGATGGTGGGTACGTTCTCTGGGTGGGTCACGGCTACAGTCAGGAGGATTCCCATCAACAGGTTGACCACCTGAGTGGAGGGAAAAAACAAGTTTTAAAAATAGTCTCCTCCCAGTATTCTTGGGACATATAATTAGCGTTTACAGCTACAGATTTGTAAATCGAATCCTCACTTTACTGGTAAGCTTTCGTTTCTTCACAGATGGTAATTTATCACCCTTTTAGTTACTTTGTCAAGGTGTGGGAGTGAAGTAGTGAGGAGTGACCACTCAAGGACACTCCAGCACTCGCAACCTGTGAGGCGCTGCATTCCTTAGATACAGCACATTGTTGAATACAGACAAAGAAGACACTATGAATGCTGTGACACACAAATGACGACAAACTGAAACCACTTCAGGGTCAATGTCAAATACTTGTGCTGGTTATAACTGGAGAACGGGCCTTTGCAACAGGCGGAAAACCTGTTGCAGGCCAAGCAAACACACCATCAGCTTGTTAAAGCAGAGGCAGCTTTAAAAGGAAGCGGCCCACCTGAATGATCATGTACCCATAATTAGAGCAGTGACGTTACCCGTTAACGGTTGTGTTCTGTGTTTTGTGTTTTTCCTTGACAGCAGTCTTAACATCAACGAAAAATACGATTTAAAGGCTTGGGGTTCAAAGTGCCACTAGGGCAACTAATTCACATTATATCATAGGATTTTTTTTTACAGCGTTAGAGCAGCATAGGGCAAAGGACAGTAGGACAAAGGAGCAGTAAAAGTAAAAAGGTAAGGGCAAAAGTAGTTCACATGCAAAAAAACAAAAGAAAAGAAAGAATCGTTAAAAAAAAATGCAAAATTGGCTCGACACTGCACATATTTGTAGTAGATTTCATTGTAGTTGTAGTAGTGTTCATTCTCCTCCTGACTTCTGAACAAATAATTTAAAAAATGGGCTTTATTCCACCAAATTATCTCATCTACAATTACAATTAACATCTTTTTAACCCACTTCGCAGCTTTGCACAATAATTGCACCAGAAAATAATAAATAAAAACAGATCTATTATAAAGTCCTTGAACCAAATTGCCCACCTCTACTCTACAACTGATCAGCTTGTTTTCATGTCCCAACCTGGTCCTTCAATGGCAAATACTGACAGGCTAGAGAGAGTATTAAATCTCAGAGGAATGGAGGGGTTTTGGTGGAAATGCAGAAAACCGGTTTTGATTTTAATATGGAAAATACTGTCCAGCTGGGGGGGGAGAAAAAAAAACAAATTAAGATTTAGAAACGCCACCGAAACGTGGAACATCTGTTACGTGATGAAGGGAAAGAGAAAGGGGATTAACTCGATGAGTAATTCAACGCTGGCCAGATAGGAGCGCTGCAGGAACAAAATGTGCATTGGACTAGCTAACAGTTGGCCAATATTAGCTATATATGTGCACACATTAGATTAGTTATTCGATTTAAATGTCTTCCAACAGCTTAGGTGTTTGCTATTAACATTAACTTAAATATATTATACGCCACCGGTAGCGTGCAGACCGGTTTCCGTTACAGTTGGCTACAGCTATGCTAGCAAGTTAGCCGAATGTCCGCTTCTGAAGTCAAATGTCACATGTCTTAAACCTTCAGGTCCCGTCCGTGTGTTTGGTAACTTGCAGAGACGCTATCCACTTCTTTAAACATGTGCATTGGTTATCTAAACACATTCTCAAATGTCTGCTAGAAACCTTGAGCTGAACAAAAATAAACACTTACGCTAGTTAGCCAAAATCGATAAGATAGCAGGCTATCGCTAACCCTAGCATTAACGGGACTTGTAACGGTTATTTTAAAAAATAAAAAACAACACATAGCTCATCGTTCACTTCATAACAACAATTGTAACACATTATTAGAGCACATTAACGCAGTCTGGGTGAGATTCATTATGCAACGTATTAGTTCTCGTTAACTTAACGCGACCGACAAACAGTGCTAGCTAACGCTAGCTTGCTAACCCCCTGCCATCGAGAACCATCTTACGTACCATGTACCACGTCCCAAGGATGATAGTCCCCGTTCGGACATGGCAACATCCGCAACACCTGGTGGTGTACAGTCTGTCTCGACTGGGCTTGAAGTGATGCATGTCCTCCACAAGTGTAGGAAGAAACATCGGGAGAGCTAGCTGGCCGAGGACGACAAAAATCCTGTCAGCATCAACAGTCAGCGAACGGACACGGAGGAGGAACGCCCACCAGCTCAGCGAGGACCTGCGCACACCGCCTATAAAAACAAACGCTCTGACGGGGAGGAAGGGGCGGGGACTAGACGTTTGATTGACAGGAGTTTGAACCAATAGCCGTAGAGAAAATGATTTCGACTTTTTACGTAAAAAGATCGTTTTCTTTAAATATTAATATTATTAACAAGAAGAAGAAGAAGAAAGAGCAACATTGTAAGTGTTAATAATAATAATAATAATAAATTTTATTTATAATGCACTTTACATCAAAGCAATGACCTCAAAGTGCTACAATGCACATAAAACAACATAAAGACTTTAAAACTAGCATAAAAGAATAAAAAAGAGAGACATTAAAAATAGCAGTTTTAGCAATAGGCTTTTATAAAAAGATGAGTCTTAAGGCCTTTTTTTAAAAGAGTCCACAGTCTGTGGTGCCCTTAGATGCACAGGAAGAGTATTCCACAGGCTGGGTGCAGCTGAACAGAAGGCGCGGTCGCCCATGGTTCGAAGCCTTGTCCTTGGAGGCTGGAGGAGGTTGGCCTGTCCAGTGCGGAGATGGCGTGAGGAGGAAAGGGGGGTGATGAGTTGTTTGAGGTAACCGGGGGCAGTGTCATGGAGGCACTGGTGGGTCAGAAGGGAAACTTTGAATTCAATCCTGTACTGGACAGGAAGCCAGTGGAGGGATTTGAGGATGGGTGTGATGTGGTGGTACTTCCGCACCCCCATCAGGATCCTGGCAGCACAGTTCTGGATGTACTGCAACTGCTTGATGTTCTTGCCTGGGATCCCGATGAGGAGTGGGTTGCAGTAGTCCAGCCTGGAGGAGACAAAGGCATGGACAAGTTTTTCGAGTATGGGGCGGAGTTTTGCAATATTCCTGAGGTGAAAGAAGGAGGTTTTACAAAGGTGTTTAATGTGAGCCTCAAAAGTCAGGTGAGGGTCCATTCTGACACCGAGGTTTGTGACTGAGGATGAGAGGTGGATGTCATGGCCAGAGAAGGTGATGCTGGTGATGGTGGATGACCGGGTCTGGTGTGGAGTGCCAACAAGAATGGCTTCCGTTTTTGAACTGTTAAGTTGCAATCTTTTATTGTGACCATTTAATTAAGTGATTACTACATACATACATACATTAGAAGGCCATATCTTTATTACTTGTCCAATCTTTTGTTTTAATTTACAGCATATTGTGCATGGTGCAATTTACAAAATAATTAATAATCCGAACTACTATACTGAACTATATACAGTTCACACAATGTGCAATGACCTACATGTAAATAAAACAATTTCCTTGAAGGATTAATAAAGTACTCTGATTCTGATTAAATGTAAATAGATTCTACCTTCTTTAATGTCAATTGTGCAAATAAAAAAAAAAAAAAACACAGATTGAAATTGTTACAAAGATACTTTATTAACAATTATGGAATACAAAAATATATGCACATATATTTATAGAGGTGACATTATGTGTTGTGTTATAGCAGCTGCCTGTCACTACTCCATCGCTGTCATTTACCTTCGTATACACTCTTGAATGAACCTCACCTTTCTATCGTCATAGCTCAAATAACGTGGATTATTTAGCTGCAACAGGGGATCAACACAGTTGGTCAAAGATTTAAAGTGACACCAGGGCCAAAGCCAGGATTTTAAACATCCTGATACAGTTCACTTTGAGTCCAGACGGTCCTGTAAGCCAGTGTGACAACAACACTGAGATCAGGAAACTGAAACATCTCACTGGAGTCACTTCACCATTAATTGTTTTGTTTAAATGTGGGCTTTCCCCCGGAGAAGCCGTCTAACTAGTTCTTTGGATGAGTAGAGCTAAAACAATTTTTTGCCTGCATTGTTTAAAGGTGGGTCATTTTTGTTATTAAATGCTACATGAACGCGTGCATCAATGCAACAAGAGCTGCCACTTTAAAACAGTTGAAAAGTACATCTTGATAATTAATTAATCAAATGTTGTTTTGTAAATCAAATCATATAAACCCCAGAGTGGATTTCCCATGCTAAAGCCAGGTTTATGTTTCAAAATAAGCTTCAGTCACTGATCAGTGTTCTGGTAGACTATTTTTTTCACTTTATATAGCGAAGCAATCTCATACATTAGTTAAAGATAGGCAACTAAACAGCCATTGATTAAAAGCAATTCTTCATATTTTATCGTAAATATAAATAAATTATCCATAAACAACAGGTACATTTAGTGCAAGAAAAACATCCACCCCACCCACCTCCTAGAAAACATGAGGAAAGATTAATTTACAGTAGCTCTGCAGGAAACCATGCAAAACGTAAAACAAACGTTGGTACAATAGTTTTTAGACGGTTAAATAATATATTCCTCCCTGATGGGTTTCCGATAACCTTCATCTGAAGTCTTCCACAGCCCCTGGCTTTGTTCTTCACCATCCTTCTTCAGCCATTTGTAGATCATTATTGCTGTCACTGCAGCTGCGAGCGCCCCTCCTATCACTCCCCCTGCAATAACGGCTGTAAAGACAAACAGATAAGACTGAGCTACAATAAAAAATGTACCGTCTGTGGCGTCGTCTGCGAACCAAACTGACAAACTACCTGCGAGTGCATCTTTGTTGTCCAAGAAACTCTTCGGTTTTCCCAAAAGAACTAGTTCCGATTCAGGGTATCCTCCAGGAAAGGGTGCACTGTCAAAGGTCTGGACTGAAAAATCCTAAAGCAAAAGAAGAGGCAGTTACACGAGTTAGTCTCCTGCTCTGCCACATACAGAAATAGTGATACATGTCATGTCCCTTACATGGAAAGTATCCCTGCTTCCACCTCATGCATTTACCTCAAAACTTTTGCCATCTTCACTGTCGGGCTGATTCTGGACTTTTCCATTTTCTTCTTCAGCTAGAGAGGATGAAATAAAATGTGAGCAGCCTTATAAAAGCACAAACGACATTTTATAGCTACTGAACATTGTTCTCAGAATTACCCCGTTCTGACTCTTCTCCTGAGCCAGAGCCAGAGCTGTCCAGGTCATATCCGGATCCCTCAGAGTCTTCTGGAGGGCCAGAAAGCTAATTTCATGGAGAGAGAGAGAAAAACAATTGAGTATAGTTTCCTGCTCTATTGTCAGAGGTGAAGTTAGCAAATGGAGGTGTTTTCCTTAAGGGGCCAATAAAGAAATTAATCATGTCAATGATACAAAGTCCTGCTGAAGCAACACTCAAAAACACGTTGTGTCTGCCAAACCCATATGACTCAAGCATTAACATTGTTATCATCTATAAAGTGTCGTAAGTAAGGTACTTTATAAGATACTACCCCTCCTCCACCCATACGGCAAGTAAAGGTAAAAAACAAAACATGTAAGCCTTAATTTACAGAAAAACAAAACTCTTAATGTGTAATCCTCATCAATCAGTGAAATAACATAACGTTGTACGTCTCATCAGCGCAAGTCAATCCTGAAATTAATTACTTGAAATAAGCGTCAAAACAACAACAAAAATGAAAATAACCACACTAATGTCTTGATAGGAGCAGTGCGGCGGCTAATTCTGCCAAATCTCTCACCATTCGTTGTTGGTTGGTGACATGTTCAATGGGTTTATTAAATGCGGGCTTACGAGACATCGTTTTTTGCGGTTAAACTCGGGAAGCAATACCAACAACGACCACTAGACGGCAACACAACACGAACATTTCTCCTTAACCTAACTCTTTAAGTTACATTGTTTGTGGACAGCCGCATCCGTTTTTAGTTCAGCACTGTTGTACATAAAGGCAACGTCACAGGGTTGCATATCGCAAAAGCTAGTGCGAGACCTCCAAGAACCCATTCGGATTTGAAATAAACAACCTCTCTTTATATAAAAATCTATGCGAATATTCTGGCCCATTTGACAGGGCCAGACTGAGCAAGCAGAAAATATCCCCGTTCTTTCCCCATTAGGCAGGCGTCACCCAATCACCCTTCAAGGAAGAAACCGCTCATGGCTCATGGAGGTAAATAAACACATCCAGACAAGTTCTGAACTTACATTTGCTCCACTGACTTTTATTTCCGCCGCACTATTTCACCATTTACGCCCATATACACAAGTTGTTTTGGAGCTGCACGCACATAAAGGTACTTTGGCGCTTCACCAAGTTTGGCAAAAATCCCAAATTGCGTTTGGAAATAGACACATGTACATGTAGCATATATTGATGATGGAATAATTTAAAACAACATGTTTCTTATGGAAAATTCATCTTATCATGTATCATCGAAACACTATCAGATATTAAATTCTGTTATGAAATGTAAAAAGCAAAACTTTATGACAAGCAGTTAAAATGTGTGTCGCAATATACTGATAAAACCATGATGCAGCAGAAGGACACATATAAATTCAATCCTAATTAATAATTTGAATTTTTTGACGCAAACACATAGTGGATAATATTACTTTTAATAACGCATAATTCACAAAGTTTACTTGGTAGGGATTCTCTATTTATTTATTTGTTTTTTTTGCATTAATATATTACTACATATAGCCAAGAATCTGAGTGCACAGACATTTAATTCCGTTTTTCTGTATGTGGCGCGACTTTAAAAACAAAGAGCCGCAAAAAATGAGAAGTAAGACGCTGACTTTGATTGATGGTGTGTTTGCATAGCTTTCACTATTTGGTCTGAGACGGAAAACAGTACATATTATTTTTAAATGAAGAATGCTCTTTGACAAAGTGAGCAAATACTGCGCATTCAGAAAACTGCCTACTTCAAACAAAAACTGGACTGAACCTCAAAGAAACACCTTGATCTTTCTACACATAAGGAAGTGAGAAAGGTGAGTGCGTGTACGAACGTCAAGTGGTTACCAGGTTAAAAAGAAAAAAGCTTTAAGAAAAACAGGCTGACTTACCGACGTGCTGATCGGATTTAATAACCCCGCAACTAGAAACAATAATAACGTCAAAGACAGCCGCATGTTTTCAGCCGAGCTGGTGTCTGTTTGTCCTTTATCTCTTCACGGGAAGAGATTGAACCCCGAGCCGAGACTCCAGTCCCCGCCCACTAATAAAATATGCAAACACCGTGGACTCTGGTTGGAGACCAGGTAGGCTAATTAATAGTGTTTAATCACTGGCCTCCTTCGGTCAGCACAGTGGTACCCAACGTGGAGCTCGGGACCCCTGAGAGGAGACGGAAGATGGTTGCCTTTACCAAGGAAAAAGATTTTCAGTTTAAAAGAATTAATTTGTTTATACGTTAACACTAACAGGTCATATGCTAATTTGTACGTTTTTGCCTATACTATTTTTTATTTTATTTTACTTATTTTTATTTTGTTTTATTTTATTTTATATTTCTTTTATCCGTGGTTCTTGAGAGTGTTTTTTATGTGCAACTAAGCTACTGTGACCAAGCGATTTCCCTTGTGGTCTAAGTCTAAGTCTAAGTTGTTCTTTGAGAGATGATTTTAGGTTTTTAAAAAATAGTTTAAGACGAAAAACAAACAAAACAAACAAACAAACAAAAGACATTAGTCTGTATAAATGTTCACAAAAAAGGGTATGGGAACCACTGACTTCAGAAGAAACTCTTTTTTTATTATTTCAGATTATTCACACTAATGTATAAGTGTTAAAACTGTCTGTTTTAACGTGACACATACACCAATCAGCCACAACATTAAAACCACTCACAGGAGAAGTGAATATCATTGACCATCTCGTGACAGTTCAGTGTTCTGCTGGAAAACCGTTTGGACCTGGCATTCGTGTGGATGCCGTTTCTTGTCGCCACATGTTTGCTAATGTGTGTATGCACCTTTTAGTTGACGTGTCCTGAGGGTTTTTAAGTTTCCACACCGCCGTGTAATTAGCGTTTTGGGCCGTTGCTGATTAAGTTTGCTCATGTTGTGATGTCATAGTCATGTTTGTACCTGAGTAAAGCACAGAGACGGTTTCCTCCTATAGATGATTGTGAAAGCAGCCTTGTAATGTCAGACTTTGCTCAGATGTCATTCATTCATTACATACACTGATGAGCCACAACATTATGACCACTGACAAGAGCAGTGACCAACATTGACCATCTTGTGATAATACAATGTTCTTTTGGGAAACTTTTGGACCTGGTATTCATTCGTGTGGATGTTACTTAGACCTAGACCTAAGCACCCACCCCCACCCCATAGCAATGACACTCCCCAGCAGGGTGCAGCCTGACACAGCAACTCAAACAAACAACTCAAGAACAGCACAAGGTGTTGACCTGGCCTCCAAATTCACTAGACCCCAAACTGATCAAGTATCTGTGGGATGATCCACAGAGACCCCTCCCCTCAACCCATAGGACCCAACGTTTTTATACACATTATTCAAGTTATTTGATCTATATACATGCATAATATTTACTAAGATACGTTTTGTGTCAGGTATAATAATCCAAAAAGTAAATGCTTGTTAAATAATTGCAGTCAAATAACAAGTATGACATTTCCTATAAAAAACTACTCATCCCCTTTTATTGAAAAGCAATAAAAAGGGTGGAGGTCCAGCTAATCAGTTATATCATCAAGACACTTTTTGCAGTTTGGGAATAGAAATAAAAACACACATTAAGAAACTGAGGGAACATGGTACTTGTGTAAACTTGCAATAACTGCATAAATGTACACTTTGCACCAAGAGTCTTACTTAATACTTTGAAAAAGCTTACTTTACATTAAATGTCATAATCAGATTTCTTAAAAACTAACCTCAAGTACCATGTTTAGAGCATTTCTAGCACCACCCAGTGATTGTTTGCTCTTCACTGTTCCTACTCCCCAAGAGGACGAACCTCTACGGTAATTTCAGACATGTGCCGACGTCTTAAAAACCAATTCAACTCGAACCAAACGCGAGGAAAAACCACAACAATACTGGTCAAATGTTAGAAGAACAGTTTAATTATACAGTCACAATTCTGCTTCCAAAAATGAGTTTGTTTTCTTCATCTAACATCTGGAAATGTACATAAGGCCACCTGAAAATGTACATGACTTTGACAGTGTGACAAAACTCATATGTTCATATTTATATAATTGACAATATTTTACATTGCTTTTGCTTACAAGGTAGTAGCTGTTCCAAAATACAGCACTTCTTCTGTACAAAAATAATTCTTGTCATATCCTGTGAAGTTTCCATGGTAGCAGAGAGGACTAAATGCAGCCTCAGTTTTAGTCGAGTGTTTTTTTTTTTTTCCTTTTTAAACTGTCACACATCAGAAAGACTATCAACATTGGATGTTACAGCTTCAGTACAAATAGAGGCTGGCCTTTCCCATAACAGATTAAAAACAAAAACCATGCCAGATTGTGAAGCCATAAATGTTTTTTTTTTTTTCCTTTAAAATAACACTTGATCAAATAAAACTGTATACATTATATTCAAGGGGAAAGGAGTGATGAATATACACACATCTAAATGCACAATTTTGCCTTTTTCTCCCCAAAAAAGTGTAAAAGACATCCCATTTACAGCATAAACGTTTACAAATGTACAACTGTACAGACGAAATAAAAGCATCACTACAAATTTAGAGCAAGGCCTGTCAAACACCACGACTAGACAAATTTTTTTTTTTCCTCATTTAAACTAATAATCTTACACTTAATAACTGCACATATACTACATGTATTCTACAATTCATATGAATCAAAGAAGCCATCACTACGAGCATTACAGGTGAATCGAATAGCTTTCCGATGGCCCCACCAGCCTCCACCAATGCACTTGCATACCCAACCAAAATAGAAAAAAATATATATATTTAAAAAAAACAAAAACAGAACCATTAAAAAGGTTCTTTCAACATCCCTTTCTTTAACTTATCCCACTACTTCTAGTTCATTTCACCTCAGATGTACAAAGCTGGGATCAACTCCACAACAACTTTACTTATTATTATTATTTTTTTTTTTGGACTGCTCGGACCTTCAGGCGGTGGGGGTTCCATCGTCGCTGCAAGCCCCCCTACCCAAAAGCAACAATTTACTCATACACAAAGATGCTATACACCGCTAAACTACTTCTACGCAAGAGATGATTATTCCGTACATAAAGATACCGTTTTCTAGGGCAGTGTTCATCTCAAACTACAAGACAGATAAGATGTTACACAAAATGTGATAAAGAAAAAACTCATTCCAAGGATTAAAACCTGTCACAGCATGCCAACGCATAGCCCGCTCCCACCCCGCTATCCCCACGAATAAGAAGGAAAAAAAAAAAAAAAAGCCCCCCGCAATGGTCGCTTCACGTCAAGATTAAACCAGGTAACGCGCCCGCTGTACAACCAAACCACATGCTCTGCTTCTGTAAGTAAATAGTAGGGATTTATTTTTCCTCTCTCGCTCTCTTTCGCATAAAAGCCGAAGTGATGACCTGGATGAGGGAAAGTAAGACGGCTCGAATGGATGCAGCAGTTCGGATTTGCAAATAATAGTACCGAAACGTCAGGCCGACTGCGAGCTGCTGGGGTGAACGCAGGCTCCCGTCAAGTCTGGAAAAGGAGGCAAAATAAGCCACCACTGGAAAAAAACAAAAAACACTACCCTAGACGTAAGCACCTATCCCCAACGCCAAGCTAGCAAACCGGTCTCAAAGACCTCTGGGTGACTGTGGCACGTAGTACTCGCCTATGGACGGAGGGGGTTGCCATCCGTCCGTACTATGCGGCGCTATTTGAAAACTAATCCATCCGGCAGCTTTGGCATGGGCAAACACTTGCACTGTGCACGGGATAATGTACAAATATAATATTCAACTGCCTGGACTTAATTAGGACAGCTGACGTAATAAGTCTGGTTACAAAAAAAACAAATGGAATTGTGTTTTAAAAGGTTTCACTCAGTTTAGCCTTATAAAGTCACTTGCTGGTGTTAAATTGTAAGAATTGTAAATTTCAGCAAATGTGTAATAATTTGTTTTCTACAGAGAATTTACAAGGTAAAAAAAGTAAATGTACAAGGTAATATGAAAACCGGTCAAATACATCAATTACATCATTAACAATGGGCTTGTGCTTTACCCAGGAAAAAGCAAAAAAAAACTAAAAGAAAACAAAAAAAACAAAACTAAACAAAACCAGCCTGCTGACTGTGCGTCCCCTGGGGGACCACGCTGGGGACCTGCACCAGGGGTGGCAGAGTGGCAGGGGTCAGTTGTCACAGCGTTCTTAGGTGAAGTTGACTTGTCTTTTCTTTTATTTAGTTTTTTGGTAATTCCCCCAAAAATGGGATGACAGAGTGTGTCAAAGGCTAACCCCTATGGCTAAGGAGCATCTCTCACAGAACGGGTGGGGGTGGTGGTGGTTGTGGTGGTGGTGGAGGGGGGGTTGTGTGTTTCTCCAGGGGGACTCGGGGATGTCGACCAGACTACATGAGGCCATTCGTGGGGCCGCCGATGGGACCCAGTTCAGAGCCGCTCTTCATGTAGTACTTCTCCAGCTTGGCCAGAATGTGCTTCCCGTAAGTGTACTTACGCAGAGTGGCAATGTGGGGCCGGATCTGAGGGAGAGGAGAAGACGCGGGTCAGTAACATGAAAGGTTACTCTGGTTTAATCTGACAACAAGCTGATTAACCTTATTGCAATATGGTTTGTGGTTTTAATGCCCGTCGAAAGATTGTCCTCTGATAATAAACAACCTGCACACTGCATGATCATACCTCTTCTCTGGAATTTGGTCGTATATAAAGACTTTTATGTGCTACATTAGTATCCCATTAACGATTTAAATAACAGGCCGATCGGAACAAATATGCTTCAAGCAGCTCCATTCAGAGGGTAAATGAATAAATACATTCTTTCTGCACGTTTGCCCCAAACGGGGTAGACGCCAGGTGACCTGATGGGTTTCTGGGAGCGCCACGAACGCAGCAGCAGCAGCAACAACAAAACAACGAGCTGTTCAAACAAGCGTTTGTAAAGATGAATGGAGCTGGAATCAATGTGGGCAGCGACTTTGAATTCATTCACTTTAGGAAGATGACCAAGACGAACAAAGAGCACTCTCAGTCTTTCAGCCAATACTACTTCTGCTGCTGCTGCTGCGTTTCCAGCAGAAGTTGGAATCTTTAACGAGACTCGTTTTAGTCGAGTAGAAAAACATATATAAAACCCAGACGCCTCAGTGTAAGGGTGGGTCAAAATACACTCTTATTACGCTTTGTTCTAGATGCACTCCTGTGTTATCAGATCATAAAACCTGTACAGCTCCACCCACCTCTTATCCAGGAAGAGATCATTCATGCATGAATAAGAATGTGCAGGAACTTGGTACATATAACTTGAGTGCAACATTTTCTGACGTTCGCGTATTTTTTTATTTATTTATTTATTTATTTTTACAGATTCTGCAAGCTCGACTGCGTGCACGCTGAGAACCTGCACCCTCGTCCGTTCAGCTCACCTTGTGCATGATGATTTTACGCTGAGCCGGTTCCGCCATGTCAATCATTCTTTGGACAACATAGTTGGCGTACTGGTCCTTCATCATGGTGTACAGGGCGCTGTGGGGGCCGTCCTTCTGGCAGCACACCTCGTCTATCAGCAGAGCCCTCTCTGCACGTGAGGAGTGGATCACGCACTTCTCCACAACGTTGCTGGAGATTAAAAAACAAACAACAGAAGTACCATTACTCACAAATTCACAAAGAGACGGCCAGTCACATTAGTCATCCAGCATGTTTGTCGATATATCAGAATGTGGTTCTTTTTTTTTTTGCATACTCCATTTGTTGCTCAACATGGGTTGCGTCACGGTGAGCAACTGGTCAGAGCGTCTATCTCTCACTACATTTGTGGTTGGGAGCATGTTGAGCAAATACGCGTTTTGTTTTTCCTTTTCGAACGGTTCAGGGCAAGAGGCAACATGACGGCACGACTTAAGGCCTTACGACCGATTGCACCAAGCAAAACAGAACGTCCTGTAATGATCGCATCAATGCATGTGTCTAACCACAATTAACATGTTGACTGTGGGCGACATGCACACTGCATGTTTAAACAACAACAACAAAAAAAGCTCTTTTCACACAGAACTTATAATGTTATGTCACAATGATTCATAACAATGGTTTCCTGCTGGTTATCTTGAGCTGGTTCCTATAATGTGCCTGTGGTTCCTCTCGTGTTATTGTGGTCAGCTCGCAGTATGACACAGTAATGCTGCCGCTGCAGTATTTAAGTTTCGGATTGAATACTTATGTGTTTAAATCCTTTGTACCTGAGAAAAACACTACTATAGAGTTTTTTGAACAACACAGTTGGGATACTAATCCATAGTTTCTCAACCAGGGGCCCGCAGACCCCTAGTGGTCCATGGTGTAATTGCAAGGGGTCCGTGAAAATAAAATATCTTTTAAAAAAAGATCCTATGACATTTATAGAAATAGCATTTTATTCAGATGTGACTGAGACACAACTGAAAGCTCATATTTGCCTTAAAGATTGAATAAATGCCATAATGCAATTTAAAATGCAGTTTCTGCTGTTTCTTTCTATCAAATTGCACCGCCACCCCCAAGATCGGGTGGGGGTTCCTCAGGGTCGATCGAAAATGTGCAGGGGGTCCAGGACGCAAAAAAGGTTGAGAACCACTGTACTAATCGACCAATAAAAGGTTAGAAATCAGTTTGGGAACATGCCAAATCAACTGTCTGGTCATTTTATTAATAAACTTAATTTTTGATTGCCATTTTCTACACAGAACTGGATGTGCATTATTGACATGCAACAGAGACTCAGGCTTGAAATCTGCTTGGAAGGAGAGTCTGGGGATAGAGACAAAAGAGATTCAAAAGTCTGTACAAGACGTGGTCTTTTATAGTTCAAGGTACCATATCACCTGCACTGGTCAGCACAGAGGCTCAGGAAAATGTTTCCAGATATATAGACATCGTTTAATTTTTTCCTGGAGCTGTAGAAAAAGGTGTATTTCTGGCGCTACCAAGGTGCACGGAGGAGGAAAATAAAATGGAAAAGAAACTGTAGAAAGGTCAAGACTTTATCAGACCGATGTGAAATACTGAAAGCCAAGAGGCAAAACGCATCAGTCTAATAAAGTTGTTCCATTTACTACAAGTGCTGCTGGAGTCTTGACCTTTCTACAATTTGTTCTGCAGCTGTCAAAAGATCTCAGATTATTGGAAAACTACTTTTCTGACTTCGGAGTGTGTGCAGCAAGCTACTCAAGTTTGCATCATATAGCCATTCTCCTTCCATGGAACGGTTTACAGAAGGTCATAAAACACGGCTTACCTTGCAAATTTATGCTGGCTCAGGACGAGGACCTTGCCGCGAACCTCCGCCACTATCTTGCTCTTATCTTCGGGTCGGCCGTGCTCCAGAACATGCTGAATGACGTAGTTACCGTACTGATCCTGCAGGGGGCAGCGGAGATGTGAGCGCAAAGGTAAAGCCGTAAGGACGGCAACAACAGAAAATAAATAAATAAATAAATAAAAATCACAGAGACACCCTTTAAACGTGATTGACACTCATGCACTACTTTGCACCGCTGGTCTCGACTGGTGTGAGATAATCATGCATCTCTACAATGATAGGCTGACGAGTGAGTGACACCCCCATTTGTAGTACTTGCGAATACCCTTACGCCATCACTGCGGAAGGTCAGACAAGACGGATGCTGCTGGTTTGGGGTGTCGCTGACCAGGCAACACAACCAGTAGCATCTTTGCCCCTTCAGAAATGGGTGATAGACATTCATGGGCGTAATTTTAGTGTGACGAGATGGAGACGAGAACTCACCTGGCCAAGCAACAAATAACACCACTCTCAATTGTCAATCTTGTTAAGGGAGTGATTTGTTGGGCAGGTAATGTGATCTCCCACTTTTAATTTCTCAGCATTTGCCTTCAAATCCATTTCCCGTCAATCTGTTTTAACAAGAACCTGCATTACGCTGCTCTTGGAATTTAAGGTGATTCAAGCATTAATTGTTAACACTTTTATTGGTAGAGTTTTATTATTTTTTTTCTTTAAATCAAACTATTACACATTTACTTGAAATGAAGAGGGAAAACGGAAAAACAGATTGATCAGAAAATGCTGTGGCGGCAAAAGAGGGATCATGAGATAAGTCGGTAAGCATGTGCCTTGTGAATCCTCTGTGGCATAAAGCAAGAGAAGGGGGAAGAGAAGGAAGAGGCGGCTCAGTGGGTTAGGAAAGGGCCTGTAGAAGAGTTGGGCAACTAAATGTTAAATCAGAGTCTGTACAGAAGAAAAGATAAGAAGGGGAAAGAGGAAGGGAGGACGGGGACATCCGCGAGAGAGAGGCAAATTGCTCTGACCTTGAACAGTGCATCACGGGACACTGTATAATATGTTTTGGGTGTCATCTCCAATGATACGCCTTGATATTTCTAGATGGAATAAGTGAGGGGGCAGGGTGGATGTTTAAATAATCACATACGTCAGATGCAATGACTGCTAACAAGTACAAATACATTCATTCTTTCACTTTTACACTTAGCAGACCACGGCTACACAGGAACAATGACAAGCTAAGTATAATGAAAATGTTCAAACACGAAAGGAGACATGCAAACACACGAGACACGTCAACAGCAAATGTAGAAGTCGCTTATGTGGTTCTTTTAAAATAAAATAAATAAATAAATAAATAAATGGGATGGACGGGAGGCAGATGTGCTCACCTGGCCCAGCTGTTCAGAGTGCTGATGCAGCTCCTCCAGGATGGGCAGAGTCTGCTCCTGGGTGCAGTGCTCCAAAATCCTTTGGATAACTCTGCAGCCGTAAGGGTGAGTGGAGAGCACGAACACCTGCAACAAAAAATATACGTAAAGAGGTAAAAGTTGAATCAGATCAATACAAGCGGTAACTAGAATTATAGTGCTGCCCTCAAGTGGATAATAAAAGAATCTAAAGCTGCATCTCAGCTCATTGTTTTATCCTTAGACTGATCCTTAGTCCTTTGAGCGTTTTTATTCCATTAAAAAGATTAAAGACCTAACGAACAAACCTTCTACAACTGCATAAAAAAATGAAGAATATCAAGAACAAAACAAACAGAGTTAAATACACGATTTGATATATTCATTTGGCATTTAATAGAAATGTCTGTGTTTATGTACATGCTTTTTTCCCCCAGTTAGATTCTTTCATTATTTCTTCATATTGCAATGCGAAGCAAATAAGAGACATGCGAAATGAGCACAGTGAATCTGCGGCGCTCGGAAAAGAAAACTAAACTGGTGCGACTGGTTTATAACCGACGAGAAGACAAAACAATAACCGCCACGGAGCTTGCTCTCATAACAATAAACCCACCTGTCCCTGGAAGGCATCAATAATGAACTGCAGGGCCTGCGGCTGGACGCATTCAATGCACTTCTGCACCACATGGTTTCCATTCTGGTCCTTCACACACTTCAACACGTGGCCATCCAGCTCACGGACAATGTCGCTCTAAAATTAGGAGGTTTGGTGGGGAATGGAGGCAAAACTGTCACGCCGACTGAATGTAAACTGTATTAATGTTTAATACTCAAAATAAATGCAAAAAAAATTAAATAAAAATGTTAAAAAGGAAGTGAAATCTCACTTACAATTACCTGCTGGTCTGAGGAAATGGACTCCAAAGCTTTCTGAATGACCCTGCAACCATACATCTGCAAAGCCAGGGGGAGGACGTGCCCGCGAATGCGTGTTGCCAAAGCCAGCTTCTGGTCTGCACTTCCAAACTGCAGGAAAGAAATTATTTTGATTATATGCTTCAGAAAATAGAGCCCCCTGTTGTGGTTCTTATTGTGTGATTACTGAGAAGACGGTGCCAACCTCAAAGAACTTCTGGATGACATAGTTCCCAAATACATCAGTCATCAGCTGGTATGCTGCTTGCAGAATCTCTCCAAACACCATCTGCCTCTCAGCAGGAGTGGCCCTCTCTAGCTTCTGTTGTATAAATCTAGGGGGACAAGATTAGAACAAAGAGTTTAGAGACAGAATAGACTTTAGCATTTGAGCAAAGCTGAAATCTCTGCAGCACTTCAAGCCTTAAAAGCAGATCATTCACCTGGATCCATGCTGGTCTTGAGAAAACTCCACCATGTGTCCTGGCAAGTCGCGGAGCTGGAGGTTCGGGAAGCGGTTGTTTCTGAAGTCTTCCAGTAGACGGCTGCGTCCGGATGGCATGACATCAGAGCGGCTGTAGCGGGGCCGAGACGGAGGGAACAGCTGGCTCGTGGAGTTGAACAGGCTGGACGTGCCGCCGGCGCTTCGGTATTTGGCCTCCGCTCCGGGAGCAGCAGAGATGTAACGCCCGCTGCCGTTTGTCAGGCCACCTAGGTTTACACAATAAGAAGGGGGGGACACTGTAACAAAAAAACAGTTTTGTTTTTGGGACTGCATAGTTAGTGACCCCTGAAACTGACAAAGTAATGTTAGACACCGATTATACATGTGAGACACGCTACAAGCGCCACTTCAGTCCCCCCTTTACACTGAAAGTTAAAATATACGTTTCTAAAACAGTTCAATGTCAGTGATGGGGAAAAACCCACAGTTCTTTTGTGTAATAACAAATACACTGATCAGGCATAACATTATGACCACCTTCCTAATATTGTGTAGGTCTCCCTTGTGCCTCAAAAACAGTTGTGACTCATCAGAGAATGGACATGGGCCTTCTGAGGGTGTCCAGTGGCGTCTGGTAACAGAATGTTGTTAGTGGGGTCCTCTGTGGATCATCCCACAGATACTTGATCAGTTTGGGATCTAGTGAACACCTTGTGCTGTTCTTCATGTTTTTTTGAGTTGCTCCTAAGGTGTTTTTGTGTGTGTGTCTGTGTCAGGCTGCATCCTGCTGGGAATGGCTGCTGCCATCAAGGAGTGTCATTGCTATGGGGTGGGGGTGTCTGGTCTGGTCTAGGTGGGTGGTACATGTCTAACACGAATGCCAGGTCTAACAATTTCCCAGCAGAACACTGAATTGTCATAAGATGGTCAATGTTATTTGCTTTTCTAATCAGTGGTCATAATGCTGTGGCTGATCAGTGTATGTGACAAATGAATTACATATGAACATAGTCTGACATTACAAGGCTGCTTACACAATCATGTAGTGGAGGAAAGCGTCTCTGTGCTTTACACAAGTACAAACATGACTATGACATCACAACATGAGCAAACTTAATCAATCACGGCCCAGAGCGCTGCTTACACAATAGTGTGGCAACTTAAAAACCCTCAGGACATGTCAACTAAGAAGGGGCATACACACAGTGGCAAACATGTGGCAAGAAGAAACCGTTCTTGTTGTAGCAATAATAGGTTAAAAATCATTTGGCAATGCAAAGTGGGTGTGTAATCTCAGCTTTGAGGCGATGACCAATTGGAGCAACTGATACAGCTGACTGACACTTGACTTTAATAAGCATTTACTGTAAAGAAACAGCTTAGGTTTGTTGGAGCGTCAGCAGCAAATAGAGAGTGGTGATGGCAACATGAGATAGCTCTGTCCTTAAGCTTACCTAGGTGAAGGCTGGAAGAGGATCCATGAGAGGAGGGCAGAGAAGGTGGAGGAGTGAGTGGGGAGTGACCTGGTGTGAGCCCGATGGGGCTGGGTGAAGAGGAGTAACCCAGGCTGTTGTAAAACGGCTGGCCGATGGGAGTTAAACTGCTGCCACCTCGTTTGTAGAGGTCGGAACTTGCCAAGAGGGAGTCCCTGCGAGACACGCTACTACTGGTAGAGCTGGACACTGTAAAGATAATAATAATGGAGAAGCAGTTTGAGAAAACAGGTTGCATTTAATAGGTGGGAGAATAGTTAGAAAGTAGTTTTAGCGACTGACCAGAAGAGCCAAAGCCTCCGAGAGCAGAGCCCAGGCCGACGCCCAGAGAGCCGCCGGTGCTGCTGAAGCCCAGGGAGGAGCTCGGGGGCGGCGGGGCGGCAGAGGTGTGTGAGAACAGGGAGCTGCTCTGAGAGGTGTTGGGGACAGATCCAGAGCCGTAGAATGAGCTGGAGGGGAGGCCGCTGCTCTGCGGGGGAGCCTGCTGCTGCTGCTGCTGCTGCTGAGGCTGAGGCATGGAGCGGTACAGTCCGTTGGCCGGAGGACCTGACATGTTGTTGCCAGAGCCAGATGCAGACACAGCAGCTGCTGATTGAGAGGAGGAGGAGGGGTGTGAGGGGTGAAAGGTGAGATCACGTGATCACAAGGAACTTAGTGGTACTAACTAAAGTGCATGTTTGGCATTTAAATTAGTATTTCTGGTCAGTTTCTAGTCACAGAAGTATGGGATACAATATTTTTCCAACATGTTTTCTGTTATCGCAAGTTGTAAATTTGTGGATTTATCTTTTTTTTTTTTTTAATAAGTAGGTCTAACTCTAGGAATGACTCTGCTCTCACGCCAATAATCTACTCAGGCTTTGACAGTAATAAATCTAATTGCTCAACTGTTCTACTGATTACATATCTGAGTCCGTAGGACCTAATTCCAACATATTCATCTGTAAATGCAAATGGGTTGGGTCCTACCAGCTTGTGCGGCCGCAGGGTTGATAAGAAGGGGGGTCTGGACTAGACGAACAGGGCCGCCCAGACCGGTTCGGGCACCGGGACCCATCACCAGGGCTCCAGTCTGGTCATAGTAGGCTGCAGGGGCCAAAACCTGATAACCTGGAACACAAAACATGGATTATTGTTTTTTGAAAGTTGTAATAACACACATCCAAATATCAATTAGTGAACATAAATGCATTAATTTGTGAATGTCTTAACCAGGTCACCAACCTGACATTCCTGCGTATGCCAATGCAGGATTTGCAGCGGCTGCTGCAGCTAAAGATTCCTGCTGACTCTGTTGTCCTTGTCCAGGTGTAAGAGGTCGCTGGTTGTTTCCTTGGCGCATCACCTGGAGGAATACAGTCAGAACAAAACTGCAATGAAACCTATCGAGCATACTACGCAAGCAGTGCCCTTTTCAATTTGGGTTTTGTAACTTTAAGCAGAGCCGAGCTAAAGTGCCAAATCTGTTAAAACTGGTCAGATTTGACAGTTGCCTGGCAACATAAACAACCAACCTCACAACCGTAACCATGTTTTGATGAAACGTTGCTCTGATGGTTGCAGAAAAGTATGGGATACAATATTTTTCCAACCAAGTTCATCCATTTTTAACTCACAAATAGAAAGAAAAAAAAAAAGTCTAAAGGAATAACTCCTCCGTGAATATGCAATAAAATATGAATAATTCCTACCTGTTGGCCTGGTCCTGGTCCCTGATTGGATGCTTGCTGATTAGCCGAGTGATTGGCATTAGATGCAGCCTGTTGCTGGAAAAGATTGGCAGGGTACACTCCCCACGGGACACCGTAGTACTGTGGGGGAACAACTGTGGGGCCTAAAGAGTAAATATTCATGTTATACACGTATTCGACGCATCGGCTCATCTTTCGACAGATCAGAAATCGGTACAGGGACATTACGTATGTGTTGTATAATCACCTGCAAGCGTGGCTGCTGCTGCCAGCCCAGCGGCAGTGTAGGGATCAGTTCCAGGAGGGCCAGCATTAATGATGTAAGGGTTTGGCACAAATGCAGGAGCAAGTCCAGCTGGGGAATAAGGAGAAGTAATTCAATTCATATTTCCATATTTAATCTCATTCGAAAGTCTTAAGCGGTCTTTAGCTGGTGACGTCTCAAAGTTTTTCCTAATTATATTACACCAAGGAGAAACCGGTCGTCATACCGAGATGCTGCTGCTGAGCGGCAGCCAGGGCGTATTGTTGTTGCTGAGCTGCAGTGAGCTGTTGAACAGTGAGGGCATTAGATCGCTGGAACAACTGGGGGGGGAAAAAAAGAAAATGAAAGATCACAATCTGTTTAGCAAACCCACAGTTAGATCCTTTAATTAATATGCTTTACGTTTCAACAGACCTGCTGCTGAGAGCTGTAGTCAAACAGTCCTACTGGAGTCCCTGAGGAGTCCACCTGAATCTGGTTCCCAGCGTAGTCGAACTGTAAGGACTCCACACCGGCTTGCTGCTCCATGCCACCCATGTTCTGGGCTTCCTGGTTCTGGAAGTCCTCGGTTGGGACCTTGTTTTGGGCGGGGTTCTGTTGCTGGAGGGCATGGGGGTGGTGCTGTCCCATCATCTCCAACCCCGTCTGGCTGGGACCCATCCTCTCCACCGCCTCGGTGGGGGAAGCTTGACGGCTTCCGGGAGTTGGACTGGAAAAGCAAACAAGGTTTCGCATCAGCACTAACGTCATATTTCTAAAAAGTATCCTGACAGTTTACGAGCTTTCACGTTTATCTCAACCAACTTTTGGACGTTTTTATTAGGTTTCGGTTTCAGTGCTTTGAGTTGCATCATCCTCAGTAACATCTAGAGTAACAAAGCATACAAGAAGACCTACTTGAAGTCTTTGCAGTCTCTGTCCATGCCATTTAGAAGACCTCTTCCGTTGGCTTTAGCGGGATCATTCTCCTCTCCCACTTTCATCTCTGGGCTCTTGTCCTCCTCAAAGGGCGACACCTTCTCTTGGGCATCGCTCTTCTCTCTCCCATCTTGGTCGGCATCTCCTCCACCCTGCAAAGATTACATCACCATCAAACTTAATACAGTTAAAACAAGCAAGACAAACGCCACCTTTGGCGTCGAGAGAGAGAGAGGGGCTGACTTACATATCCACCGTTCCTGTAGCGGCCGTCCATCTTGTCGCCGGGAGAGGAGCTCAGGACGTACTCAACCATGCTCACACCCAGGCCTCCGCCTTCCGAGCGAGGTGAAAGCACGGAATTGGCGTCGCCGTTCCCGTGGAAACCGGGGCCCGGTCGCCGCTGCACCATGATCGGCTGGGACACTGAATGATCTGAATGAGACGCAAGCGACGTCAGCTTCGCGTGGTCCGTACGGTACAACTTACAGCTCAGACATATTTTAAGTTCCACATGGTGGCTATTAGGACTGGGTTCTGACTGAACCCCTTAAAAAAATATATTGTTTTCATCTAGGCTTTAAGTCATTCTGCAATAGTTTCACTTTTAGGGTTACTGTCCTGCAACATCACCCAACTTTTACTGTACTTCAGCTGGTGAACAGTCACCCTGACATTATCCTGGCTTCATTTTTTGATGATGGCAAGCTGTACAGATCCGGACGGAGCAAAAGAGTCAAAAATCATGATTCTCCTTCCGCCACACATTTGGAACGACGTTTTCCTATACATACTCAGCCCGTTGTGCACATGTATAGTGCTGCATGTTCTTAAACTATTGGGCCTTTGTCACACATTGCCATAAATTCACATGTGGTAGACTAATGAAAAGTGTATGGGTGCAGGAAAAATGTTACGCACATTCCTTCACCGACCTACAATGAACATGACTGTCTGAGTAACGAATGAAAAAGAACACTGCAACGATTAAGTTGATTTATTAGTTTAACTAATACTTAATTTGAACTCTAAAGTGTATATATAAACCTTGAGAGAGGCATAAAGCTATTTAAAGTCACATAAACAACAACGTACAGTCAGATCTGATCATGTCTTCTTAACAAAAACTAAATCATGAGTATATACACAATATATTATAAAAGAAAGACATAGGAGCCACTCACGGGACGGTCCCCACGCATTGTCCCTCCACTCCTCCCCAAGAAGCATCCCCTTCCTTCCATCTTTGGCCAGCTCATCAGAATCCCAGAGCTTCTTAGCTGGCAAAAGCTACAAAAAACATCGACATACAGATTTATTTTATATTTGTTTTGACGTTGGCGCACAACAAACTGAAGCAGTATTCGAAATACAACCGGGGTGCGACCCTGTGTGTGTTTGTCTCAAACAGTTTGTCACACCATGTGATTCCATCAATTACTATCAGAACAGTCTCCTTTTGTCCGTGTAATCAGATGCTTGGAACAGAAATGTTTGAGCTCAGTTCATTTAGCATGTGCTTCCTTCGCAGCAAAAAGGGAATATTACTAAATGACATTCAGTGGATGATTAAGAAAGGTGATAAATACCATTTGGCAGATTGGTGTAGTTTTACTTTCAGAGTCACGCTTGTCTGGTAATGGACCCCTAAATGCACGATTAAACTACCAGCTATTATCACGACCACATGACTCAAAACACTTGAATTAAGTGTTTTTGTTTCATAAAACAGCTGCTGGAGTGTTTTTGTGGGATTTAATTTTAATAAGCTGATGAAATGCCATCAAACAGCTAATCATTACAAACTTCTCCACACAGCGGCGTCCCATAATGTGATGAATTCCGCCCAAAACTAATTTCTGACTGTGACTACGTTTGCTTCTTTACTGTCGCCGTGTTTTACAGGACGGGGAAGGATCATGACTAAACAAAGGAAGCACCTCAGAGGGTGTGACACAGACTTTTAGTTAAAGTTTGCTTAAGTGTGCTTTTTCCCCGTACGTGCAGCAAAAAAAAAAAAAAAAAAAAAAAGTTTCCACTAAAGGACACATTGCAAGGCAGTTATTAAACCTGCTGAACAAGTACAACATAACATTACTGAAATGTGATGTCGTGGACCACTCCCCCTACAGTCAAACAACTGCTCTCTCTACATCTTTAGTTGATATAGCGCACATGTTAATGTTGTAATGTTTGCGGCCAAAACCACAATATTAGACTCTGTCTATATAAAAGACATGGTAAATAAGATGAACTTTTATTTTAAGATGGTGTCTAGTAGACAGGATGAATGATTTAATGATGCCGCAGACTTGTTCGAGACAGTAATTGTCACAGCCTTGCATATTTTAGCAGCTTACAGAGTATTAAGCCTTTAATTAGTCTGGTTTTAATAGGGCTTCCAAACAAAAGTTTTTAGAAACAACTTTACAATACATGTTTGTATGTTTAATACTAGGATTTTTAATGCCTATCTAAATATCGATGTTTCCTCAGGAAAAAAATAAACAAGTCACCTTCTTCTACGCATATTTACATTTATAAGATTAACAGTGTGTATTGTATTGGCCGCAGCAAACAGAAAGAGGGGAAAAATGCTATCGTTATCAGCCCTTAAATTCCATATCTGTGTATCTGCATAGAGGTTTACACATCTTGAACTTGAGTAAACACCTGCTCTCTGCAAAAGGGCCCTGCACCAGCTCTGCAGAACACATTCGCTATAAATAAAATAGCAACCTAAAGGTGTGTGAAGACACTTTAAATTTGATTAAACACCAGACAAGAGTCCCAAATAGACAATGTTAGGACAAAAACAACCCCTTACCTCTCCCATCCCCCGAGACTCCAAAGCAAGAGCTTGAAATTGATAGTTCATTTCATCCACGACACGGACCTGAAGCAAAAAACAGAATAAGGTGTGAGAATAATTTTACTAACTTTAAGATTATTCACACAAAATCACTGAACTGTAACCAGATAAACACTGTTTTTTTTTTTTTTGTTTAATCATTTTTACCTTCAACATTTTATTTCAGTGAAATAAAAGAACCCTGGTATGAAAAACAGCCGAGTAGTCTTTCAAATAATTGCTCAGCCAAGAAAAAGATTGTTTATCTGCAACAGACATGTTCTTACATAAAGTCTCACAAATAACCAGTCATGACAGGGTGTGAATGAGTAATAACACTCCATCTCATTACAGCTGTTTTGTCATCACTAGCACCACCCTGTCAATACGTATATCGTTTTATAAATGGTGACAAAATTCTGGAAATGGAAGTAATGCAGTCATTTTCTGGACAGCGTCATCTGCAAAAACAGAGTCTCCCCAAGACACCTCACATCTTTCTTTTTTTTTTTTACAACGTTGGGCAATAACGCCATGCTTAATCAACTGTGTACACAGGGGCCTGTTGAACAAAGGTCTCAGACGTGCACTGGGAAACGGGATCGCAACGAACTGAAGATGGACCTTCGTACAGATTTGTGGACCCAAACAAGGAAATGTAAAACACACAATTTACACAAACCTCAAATAAGGGATTATAGTTGATGCCTTATAGGGAGAATTAAATTGGGTCGCATGAAACTGAATAACCTGAAATTGAAATAAAAAAGTACATTTTCCAATGGCTCAAGTTTTGGCACCGTTGTCCCACTGTTCAAATTCAATAAAGAGTTTGGGGCTTTTTCTGTGAGGAGTTTACATGCCTACGGGTAAAATGAGATCAAATCCAGGATGTTTAATCTCAGCAACAAATCAAGTTTGAGGCTTTATCAGATACCAAAACACTACGCAACAGATTGGAATACTGTCAGACGGGATGTTACAACTCTGGCTGGGTTAATCGTTGTGACAACGCAGTGTGGTGGCACCTCTGTTGTGCCAGTACAATGGCTGAAGCCCTCATCTCACTAGTTTGCCCACTATGAATAAAACGACGGCAGTATTTTAATGCAGCGCCACTGTTGTCTGAACACACCTTGTGACAACACTGGTGATCTATGCACCTCTCCCCTACTGTGCGCTGGGATAAACGACGCGGATGGACCCAGAATTCAAACTTAGTTTTACTACGGTCTGAGGAGAGACAGCACGTGTACACACCGCCTCATAAATTGGACTTGTAGATGGAAAAAAAGAAAAATAAATAAAGTTGGAAGTCATATGTCACAGAAACAAGTGAACTGGTGTTGGTGGTGACTAACAATACAATGCTACACAAGTTAAAAACCCACTGATGTCTTTTGATTTTCTTGTTTTCTGGAGTTTGCATCACCTGTTGAGTTATTTCCTTAATTGTTAATAACTGGTGTGTTTCCAAAAATGCACCAAAAGAAATTACAAAAGTTTACTCAGTTGTGTAATTTGGTGCAAAATACAGATGCCTGTCTATCTAACCATCATTAAACTGCTATTGTATCTCTACAATAGATGTTCTTCTAATAAGGGTCCTTTACCTGATCAACATGATTAGCATCTCCAGTCGGCCAGCGGTGCTTGCTGGGGGTGCAGCCCACAAGCTGCTCTCCCGGCTGCCTCTGAAAGAAGTATCCGACTGTGGCGTCGTCCTGAGACCTTCCACTCAGCGGAGGCTGTGGGGTACCTGGGGTGGCGTTAGCGCCCCTGTCCATGCCCTGTAAGTGCGTTCCCCCGGGAGCTTGCCCGGCGCCTCCAACTGAAGCCAGGGGCCCTCCGGCATGAACTCGGACACCCCCAGACTCGGGAGCACCATTTGCATGCAGCATCCCACCTCTTGTCTCCTGCCAGGCCACGTCATTCATACCTAGGATGCTGCATGGAACGCTCATTCCACGGTAAAGCCTAAAACAAACACGACACAGTTATTTAGTCGTTAAAATATACTCTATATTCATATAAATACATATTGTGTTGTTTTTACTTGAATATGCAATCTTATTAGAAAATACACCCCTTCTATATTGCTCTGCAAAATAATATTTAATTGACAGACTACAATAGCTGCATAAAAACAAATAAATTAATCTGTCCAAGTAGTAGGCTACACTGTTTTACATGACGTGTTAGGTAATTAACCGTGTAATTCACAACGTGTGATCACTGTGGTCTTTTAACTCAAATGTGAACCTTTAGACAAGCGAACTTTTGTAGTAGACCCCATGAAAGGGCTTCAACCCAAAAATACTACTAAATGGATAAGTGGTGCATTTAATTTTCTTCGCTGGGACATGACTAATTCCCGAGCTGTTAACGCCTTGCCACGGGCGTTTCAAAATACTCAAATACGGCTGAAAATGCTTCCTTAGCAGCCGGACACCGGCCCTCTTTGACAAGTCTGATTTAACGATTTGCTGATTTAAGATCGATCACGGCGAGAACAAAACAAAGACTGATAAGATGTAGCTTGCACGACAAACATTGCTAGGTAACGTTGTGCCTGGCTACATGCTAGCTGGCGATCAAGCTAACTATGCTACTACCATTATTGCGTTACTCAAAGAGAAAAATGGCTCCCCAAAATGCAACTGAACGTTAATCATCCCGACCACAATTAGAAACGTGTACGTCTTTGATACGCGTAACGACTTGCAATGTTACATCAAGCACAGACCCCCTTGGTGGGTATGACAAAACCGACGTGCAAGCGTTTAGCAACCCGACTAGCTAACTTAGCTAGCGCGCCCGCTGCTAACAAGCCAACTTGTCGGTTTCGCTGTATTTACGCAAAAAATGTTGACTGCATGTGCTCAAGGTGTAGCCGTTCGCGAATTTGCCGCGCGTTTGCGTGTTTTATTTTGCACCAACTCGTTTATTCGCACACGCGGATATCGAACATGATACATGCTAGCTACAAGGTACTTCACGGGGGGTTAGCATTCGCAGCCTCCTTAGCTACCATGCTAATGCTAACCGCAAAAGGGGCCTGTTCTGTTTGTTATTTCTCGGCTGCTGCGCTGAAACATCACGGTGTTACTCGCGAATTCGCTGTTTTATTTATTTATTTATTTATTTATTTTACAATAAATTGAAGCACTTCCGCGTTGGACAGAAACGAGCCGCTTTCTCAACTCTTTAAGTGTGCTTTGTGCAAGAAGCCAAAATCAACCATTACAGCTAGCGTGCGAGCTAGCAGGCGCTACTTTGGCCAAGTCGCTGCTGGCTGAGCTAAAACATCAGCCAAACACTCAGCGGCTAAACAACATGGCCCCCCTTCAAGTTCCAAACAGAGGGGCCTTAACCGCTAAACAAAAGGGGAAATACTCGCACCGAGGCGGCCGCCTTGAACGCGGCCGCCTCGCGGAGCTTTTCGCTGCGGGGAAATAAGAGGAGATACTCACGCCTTGTCGCGTCGAGAGAGGGTCTACGCTTGTTGCACGCCGTCAAGCCAATTCTAAATTGTTTTGTTTCCTTGGAGAGAGCGGTGATTTAGCAATGCCTGGTAGTCAATGCTAGGAGTTTGCCTACGCTAGTGCCCCCTCCCTGTAAATAGCGTGAACTACGTAGACGTAACAATGTCAATGTAAATTTCCCCCAACGTTCCTTGTTGCGCACAGCTGTTTGATGTTTTTATTTATTTATCAGCCACACGAGAGCTTGTAAATTACAAGTGTATTTCTTTAAAAAATAAATAAATAAATCCCACTCACATTGCTGCTGGGTAATGAATGAAATATGTCTTAGTTTGAATGAATGTTTATTGGATAAATAAATCCAAATATTACTGCTGAATCGGTGTGAAAAAGTAGAAATACCAAAAAAACAAATATGTCTTTAGATATATATATATATATATATATTAGCTGCTTAAAAAAAACAAAAAACGAATGGCCTAATATCATAGTGTAATACATCATCATGCAGTGTTTGGTTGCTTTTTTGCTGATCCTGGGTCGGGTGGATCCTCGTGGTCCATGACCCTCCTCTACATCAGGAAAACCGATGAGATCCAATCACCTCCCCGTTTACAAACTGTGATCTCACCTCCCTACTTCCGATTGGATTGCTATATTTAGGAAACCACCCTTCTCTTTATAAAGAGATCGCAGTGGTTACCGGCAAAGGTTTCTGGATTTGGGAGGTAGGATCGGCTTGCCGGACAAGTCTGTCCAGTGTCTTTTAGATTATAAAAAGGAAAGGGAGTTGAGAGACAGCAGCACATCTCGGTGTTTTTGGATGCTACACTTTGGGTGAGCGCTAGGGAAAGGCAGGAATGGCTGACATACGAAAGAAACTTGTGGTGGTGGGGGACGGCGCATGCGGGAAGACATGTCTACTGATTGTGTTCAGCAAAGACGAGTTCCCCGAGGTGTATGTCCCGACCGTGTTTGAGACATATGTCGCGGACATCGAAGTGGAAAACAAGCAAGTCCAGCTGGCTCTGTGGGACACCGCCGGGCAGGAGGACTACGACCGGCTGCGCCCACTCTCCTACCCGGACACCGATGTCATTCTGATGTGCTTTTCCGTGGACAGCCCGGACTCGCTGGAAAACATCCCGGAGAAGTGGGTCCCCGAAGTCAAACACTTCTGTCCGAATGTGCCCATCATACTGGTGGCCAACAAGAAGGATCTGCGCAACGACGAGAACGTGAAGAACGAGCTGTCTCGGCTGAAGCTGGAGCCAGTGAAAACAGAGGATGGCCGGGCCATGGCCATGCGCATTGGCGCATATGACTATTTGGAGTGCTCCGCTAAAACCAAGGAGGGGATCTGGGAAGTATTCGAAACTGCTACACGGGCAGCTTTACAAAAACGAACACCGCCGGGTGGTTGTCTGAAATGCTGCGTTTTGTTGTGAGCCTGCTCCGTCTGGAGGGCTGCGACGCGCAGACAGGACGTTTCCTGCCTTGGGGTCTGTGTCTGAACATGTGCGGGCTGCGACCATGGTTTGGACACTCCCTTCCTATTCAGATGCCCTCGGTTGAACTAAGACGGCCGACTGCGAACTGCTGAGCTGTTTTAGGACATTCATACGAATATCATCTGATATCTTGGTGTGTGGGTGAAATGCACTGGTTACAGCATGTTCTTTGTGGGTCACACGACCTCAGTCTGACTGGTAGAGGGGTAAAAAAGGACAAAGCGTAGAGCTGTGGGGGACTTTCTTTTTTATCTACTTCTCATGTGGACATGGCCTCTCCGAAAGGGCCTGCTTGCCAGCCAGCTCTTCAATTGCTCACTTTTTTGTGTGTGTGTGTGTGTGTGTGTTTTAAAGTGTTTGCTGAGGTCAAGGCCTTACTGCCAAGGTTATACGTTGTAATAAGCAAAGCAGAAAAATTGCACTCGTTATTTATGTCCACTTTGTATTATAACTGTACTAAGTGTGTGAAAATTGCACAGCGTCTGGACACTTCACGGAAAGTTTTGTAACATTATTAGTCAATGCCCACAGTGTTCTGTATGGCTTCTCGTGATGTTTTACTTTTGAAGAGAAAGAGAGAGAGAGAGAGAGAGAGAAGGCTTCGCTTAAGTTTACAGTTAATGAATCCGTTGTCTCAGGTTTACAAATTGGACCGACAGTATTAAACCCCCGATTTTGTAATGCAGCAGGGCAAATTTCATCCCAGGTTTAGGAGGCTGCACGTCCACCAGGGCTGAAAAGGGCTAACCATATTTTGAGGTGTAGGTTTGCAAGTTTTCAGGAAGACATTCTGCTACAGTTCAAATTAACATGTAGTACGTGTAGGCAGAGAGAGATTTTTAAGTTCGCAAAGCATGCTGTTAGTCCACATGTAATGCTCAGCTGAGGCCATATTTTCCAGTTTATGCCAAGACATTTGTCATCTGTAAATAGTGCAGCCAATAAAGACGATACTTTCAGGTCACCTTAACCAAAATCATTTAGAGTGCATACTGCTTACACACATCTAACTGTTTGAAAAGACTGATGAGCCTCTGCTGTCTCAAACACTTGGAAGACCGGCTTAACATTATCTGTACAGCTACAGCTTAATTTACAGTTATATGGGTTGTATTTCCAAGAGATTGGTTTAGCATGTGAAGGTTTTACTCAGTAAAGCGTATTTTCTCAGAGAGTGTCATGAAACTGCTGCTTATGAGCCTATAGCACACGCTTCTGTGGGATTAAGCCATCGAATGGCAATTCAACACTTCAGTGGAAGATTACCATGTTATATTATTATCAGCAGAGTCTTAGAATAATAATTCAAGTCTAGACAGGGGTTTACCTTTGATTGAAAATACTAAATGTGAAGTAGTAACAATCTCTGAAGCTGAAAATAAGCAGTCAAACTGAATTATTACTAATTTTGCATCTCTATGTCTTCCACAATGACGGTGAATGTAGCTCAGATTTATTCAGTAAATTTGGCGTAGGTGTATCTGGGTGTTCATACTTGCTCACGTTTGATCTGTGTCTGCACAGAAATGTTGTGTAACTGTCCTCTTGCACGAGGGTCGGAGCGTCTGTTCAAATGACAGCTATGAACATCACTTACAGAGATTGTTGCTACACTGGGGATCCAGGGTAAAACCCCGGTAGATTTACTGTCCGAGTTGTTATTTGATCAGTTTGGCCTCAAACGGGTCATTATTTTTTTTTGTTTTCCTGCAGTTCGATTTGCATCCATAGTACAGACGCATCTCAGTCTAAAAGACTTTATCTTTTATAAATTCAACCAGGGTTACGACGGTGTAAAAGTCACATTCCTCCCTGCCTTGTGTTGCTGGGCTTTTTGCTGACTTACAGGGCAGGAATGCATTGTGCTGGACTGGTTAATTTTCCCACACTGGCCCCCCTCATGTGCCTCCGATTTACCGTGTTGTTAGGTTATTATTCACTGGTCGGACAGGGCAGTTTTCATCCTCTTTATTTAATTCAATCACGGAGAAGGAAAATGCTGAATGTGCCAAATGTATCTGTTTGTAAGAGTAAATCTTGACAACACTAGTGCGATTACATAAGGCCTTCTATGGTGGAGTGGTACTTTGGAAACAGTGGACATTTTGTGAGGAAAAACAATACAGAATGTAAGGGAACAAGTGGTACTGTTTTGGGAAAAGTCAATAAAAAAAAATCAAT
Organism: Chelon labrosus; assembly: GCF_963514085.1. Classification (NCBI taxonomy): domain Eukaryota; kingdom Metazoa; phylum Chordata; class Actinopteri; order Mugiliformes; family Mugilidae; genus Chelon; species Chelon labrosus. The sequence continues at coordinate 15,009,889 of NC_140347.1, read as the reverse complement.
GCTTGTCACCATCTCCACTTTTCCATTCTTTTGCCTCATTTTCCTCTCACTGAAGAGACGTCAATATTATTCTGTTTCAGGTAGGAATACTTTCATCTTACCAGAAAGAAACCATATCATTGTATAGACATGAAGTATATTTCAATTTTGTTGGTATATTTAGTGAAGTAAGTGCATTAGTGATTTTTTTTATGTGCTTTTAGTGGGATACATTTACGCTTAACTTGAATATACGCCTTATAATTAGGAGTGGAAGTACATTTCAAAGGTACGGAGTATTTAGATTTCCCAATACTACTCAATACTCCTTAGATGTTGTAGTTTTTATTCCAACGGTACATAAAGTAGTTAAGAACAGCTTCACCTAACAGTTCAAACATTAAAATAATGAGCTTAAATAAATAATTATACCCCAATAATATACAGTAAATTATCATAGAACTGAAACTAACACAAATATATGACACAATACTTTTTGCTGATGGTATTTCCATTATGATTTAAGACATATGCAGGACCTTTTCTCATGTGGGAGTAGTTCTACATTAGTATGAGTCATTCTTATTCCACCACTCTCTAGACACATGGTCAGAAGCTATCACTGGAAAAGTATAAGCCAGTTTTTCCAAAGTATATTTTAAGGCCTGCCCCTACTATTGTTCAAACCGACTCTGTATCTGCTCTAATTGTCATTGTTTTTTTTGATAAGAAAGCATGTGTGTCACAGAAACTATTTGTGGCACATCTAAATTTGGATACAGATGACTGATGGGGAACTGGCAGGACTGTATTTGGAGTGTGTTCAGCATGTTTTAAAATAGTGATTAGAAACTAGATTCGATTTGAAACATGTTAAGAATGCTTAAAATGTCACATTAGCTGACTTTAATATTTCCAAAAAGCTGAGATATAGACAGTTATGTTAAATAGTATATAAGAAAAGCACTGAGTTTTTATGCAGTACAAACTGTTTTTATTGAAGACCACACAGGTTTTTAAATAGTACAAGAGACAAAGGTATGGTAGGATCACGCAGGGTGTCCACTAAAACAAAATTAATAGTTTGAAAAACAGCAGAGAAACAAGCATCATAGTACAGACCATGTTGTTAGCACACAATATTTGTTGTTGTTGGCATGACAACCCTATTGTTGGTCACAAACACTGTCCTATATCTTTTTGAGTCATGGGCACTTAGTCGAATCTGGTGACAAATGGCAAAGGAATGTCAATTTCTATCTGTCTGTCACCGACTCTCACATATTGTTCAACAGTTTTGCTTTTTTCCTTAAGGGTCCTAGTGACATTGTTGTGAACCTTGTTAATGCGTTTTACCATACCATCGATCCTGGACTGTATGTCGGTTCTAAGCTCTTCACTAGACATGTCAGTCACAAAGCTCTGGAGTTTAGCTAGCACAACTTTCAGATATTTCATTACAGCTATTTGGACTGCTTCAACTTGCTCAACAACGTCAGCCAGGACACGAGAGTTCATGGCATCATTGTACACAGCAGTCATAAAGGCAAAGAGCTTCTCTACATTCTCAGAGTTTAGATTCTGGAGAAACCTTTCACTTTGCTCTACGGTGTACTGCATGAATGCTGACAGTTTCCTAATGATATCCTCCAGCTGCACATTCCTCACAGTATCAATCACTTGGCTCTGGATTTTCCTCAAAGCTACAAGGAAGTTTTCAAGTATTTCTCTTCCAGTGACAATCTCGCCAGAGACGGGATGGGTGAATTCGATGGCCTGGAAATAATTAAGGACCCCTTCAAACATGGAAGCAAAATACTCTGGAATTTTCTCAGCAGCCTCCTCAGATACATCAGCAACAAAGGCAGTGAATTTCTGATAGACCTCAAGCCCAGAAAGCCTCTGCTCATAGCCAGGGAGCTGGAACGTGGTCTCCTTCAGGAATTTAACAACAGCATCAAGTACAATTTCAACTTTCCTTTGGTACTCTCTGAGGATTAAAATGGTCTTATCTGTGAAAGCTGTCATAACATCTGAAGGATTTACTGCTGCAAGGTTGTCATTAGCTCTCTTCAACATCACTTTACCCTGCTTTTTAGCCCACCCAAAGAAACTATCAAGCTTTCTAGACTGTCTGTTGATTACGTTGTATGCTCTGGCAGCTGGAACAGACGCCATTTCCATGACGGCGGGCACCTGTTCCTTCAGTCCCAGCATCATCTCGTACGGCATTTCTGTATTCCAGGTTGTCTGAAGGTTCAGCTTCTCAGAGTTCATCACAGACATCTTCAGACCCACAATGTCAATGTCGGTTGTTGGCTCAGACTGTTGAAAAACAAGTCACAAAACATTAAATTATTAAAAACTACACCATTTACATTACAATTAGCTGTTGGTAGTAAGCAGGTTTAATTTGATCTTACCGGGTAGCGACCATAGAGTCTTGCTTTCACTTGTGCTGGCCGCTTAGTCTGCATCTGTACTGCGATGAATCCTGCAGATGGCGTGGACATGGAGACAATAAGGCCTTCCTCTGGATTTCCAGTAATCTCCTGATAGATTTCCATGGTCAGGTCAGGTAGATTGACCTTTGCTGAATTGGAGATGGTGGTATCAACATTTTTTAAACTCAAGAAGATGGAGCTGTTATGCTTTCCCTCTAGCATCGAATGTTTCATGGCCAGGACGGAGGCCATTTTGAGTCCATCCACTGTGTTCACGTTGGCACTGCCTTCAATTCTTCCATTCAGAATGTCAAACTCAGATAACGAGGAAGCATCAAGCTTCATGGTGAAGCTGTCCCTGTTGAATATGCTGGCGTCGGTTTTCAGTGTGATCACTGCTGTCTTCATGGAGAACTCATACATCAAATCACCCATCAGTGGGATTTTGATGCTCTGAATTTTGGGCAGGGTGATTTTTGGAAGAGTCAGCTTACTGAGAGCAGATGGAACATGCATGGAAGGCATTGTGACGAGAGTGAAATCAGGTAGAGGAATCGTGAATGTAGACATCTCAACATCCATCACTGGAACTTTGTAGGCAGGGACTGTGATAGTTTTAGGCAACTCAATGCTGTATTTTTCATACTCTGCCTTTGCTTTGTCATAAGACATAGTGAGGATGGCAGCAGCCTTATCCTTGCTGATGAGCACTTTCTTGTGCAGTGCCTTGATGTTGGTATTAAGGGCTTCGATGACTGGATCCATATCAATGTCAATGGTGATCATGTCAGTGTTCTTAATGTACTTAATCTTGGAGCTCATGTCTAAAGTCTGCTCAGTTGTGGTCAGGAGGTAGCCCAGGCCAGCATCTTCCCACAGTGTGAAGTCTTTCACTCTTGGTGTATTCATGTCAACAAATGGCACAGGTATTTCAGGAATGGTGATGGGCACTTTCAGCAAATCAAGATTTGCTTCTGCATTGATCTGGGAGAAGATGTTAATCTCTCTTTCACCATTGTCCATGGTGAAGTAATGGGAGTATTTGTATTCATTGAATCTCGCCAGACCCGTCCAGCTAGCTTGCTGTACTTCAGAGTTTAGGGTAAAAGCAATGTCATTCTGGAGATCCATCTTTCCAGGCAGCATGAATGGAAGGGGAATATTGGCATTTCCCTTGTTCTTGGTATCAAACACAAGTTCCTTAGGTGTCACCAGAGCAAGTGCAGAGCTTGAGAGAGTTCCCTCAACCCGACCAGCCAATTGTGCATCATGAGAGGCAGTGAAATCAATTTTCATGTCTTCAACTTTAGCTTGGAGCTTGACTTTTGCAATGCTGCCCTTGATCAAAGGTGTTTCTGTTTCAAACTTAGCATCAATAATTACATGGCGGAAAATGCACACATCAGCTTCCACATTTTGATTCATTTTAAAGTGGCCACAGCCTGTTTCTCCGGCGAAGGTCACCTTGGCTGTGTGGAGATCCATGACCACCTCTATGTCACTCTTGTGGGTTGCCTCATCCGAGTAGTCCTTGACTGCATATTTTTCATTGAACAGATTGTTAAAGGTCAGGCTAGCGGTGCCAGCTTCAACCACAAAGACTGTCTTTTGATTCAACTTTGTATCACTGAGGATGTTGAGGGATGGCATGTTAAAGTCATGCTTGTAGGCAGTCTCCATCGAGGCAGAAACTCCATTTTCCATGGCAAACAATGCATTGTTGACAAGCTCCGCAACATACAACTCAGTTGTGGCCTTTGCAGTAGTCTCAGCTGAAGCCTGAGCGGACAGTCCATAGAGAGTAATTCTTCCCTTGTGATCAACTGCAAAGCTTGACTGATCAACCTTGACACTCTCAGAGATGGACAAACGTGTCATCTCGGGTAAAGCCAAATGTGCACTGGCATCAACAGTGAAATCGAGGATTTTCAAAGTAGATGTACCCTGTGAGTTGAGGTTCATTTTGAACTCTGGTGTGGCCGATGTAGTTGTGGTGTTCTCCAGGTCAGCAGTGGTCATGAGTTTGTAATGAGGTGAGGTAACTCTGAATTCACCATAAAGTTTTCCAAAACATGGAATCTTGCTCATTTCGGCCACTTTCTCTCTTAGCTCCCTGGTGAATGTGTCATAATCAAAAGATCTGATCTTCTGAACCATTCTCATGAAGTAGTCACTCATGTCATCAATCAGTTGTTTGAAGTCAAAGGAATATAGCTCATTCACAAGCTCTTGAACAGGCATCATAAACTTTTTCATCAGTGGCTGGATGTCAATTGACCTGAGGGCATCAAATGCAAGCTGAATCTTTTCCCTCACCTGATACTGCTTCATAATTTTAACAAGCTCATCCATGATGGCCCCAATCATTTTTTCAATCTCATAGCTGGAGAGGATCTCTTCCATTTTGGTGTAAAGCATATTGAACCTGTTAGGAATGTTGTATTTCTTGATCCAAGCCATGACAGTGTCCTTGATAGATTTCAGGAGATTCATAACTTTGTCAGATGGGAATTTGGCTGACAGGCTGACCATGTAATTTTCCACTGTGTTGAAGAACTTTCTCAGATCTTGGATGAAGAGGTTCAAGTCAAAATTGTCAATGACCTCCTTCAGTTCTGCCAGTTTCATCTGAATCTTGGCACTGATCTCGTACCTGGTGTTGATGTCTTTCAGGATCTCAATGCTGTCATCCATCAGCCTCATCACTGTGGTCTTCATGTTTTCAATCACTGCTGGCAGATACTCAATGAAGGGGATTTGGATGAAGTGGCTGTCACTGTTCTTGTCATACTTCACAAATCCAGAGATGGCGTAGTTTTCACCAGCCTCACTGAAGAGGGGAGTTGAGATTTCTCCTTTCATTTCAATTCCCATTTTCTCTTGATTGTTATAGGCACTAATTTCTTGATTAAAAGTGTGCTCGTTTACATTAGATATCATCTTCGCTGTGACACTTTGCTCTTGGAGGCTCAGCAGGGTGCTGAACTTGTTGTCCATATTGGTTTTGATGGTGGACCTGTCCTGCAATTCATGGGAGGTTGAGGCTCTGCACTCAAATGCATGTGTTAACAGCATGGGTTCTGCCTTCAGGAGGAATGTGCTGTACAGTTCGCCACTCTGCTGTCCATATATATTCATAGCACCATTTGAATTGAAAATGGCATCGATATTGAGCATGAAGGGTGCAGCAACAGTTTTGACAGTGCTGTCCAGGCGAAGAGCTGGTGAGTTGAAGTTAGCCATGTTGTTGAACTTCAGGGTCAGACCAGCAACCTCCATTTCCGTAGCGTGTGTCATGTGAGATCCAAGGAGCTTACCATTGGTGTTGTACTTTGCAGACAGGACCATTTCAACAAACTTGATTTCATAAGTGTGCTTGAGTTCTTCCTCTGAGAAGGCTCCCTTCACTGTTCCAGTCAGCGCCATGTTGTACGGCTCTGCCTTGAACTGAGCCTCATTCACAAAGTTGACCTCCATGATCTTCAGGTCATTTTTCACAATAACCGAGGCAGTGAAACGCTCCATGTTGACTGTGATGTCGTGCATGTAGGAGTTGCTCCTGTCAAGGACGTTGTCAGTCTTGGACTGGAGGGTAAAAGATCTCAGTGAAAGAGACAGTGAATGGGTATTATCGGTTCTCATGTCATTGAAAGATCCAACCAAGTTGTTAGAGAGGACCAGGCCCTCTTCATTCAGTCTGAGGTTTACTCTGTTCCTGCTATTGATGTCAAAGAGGTTACCCTTAAACATGCTGTTCAGATAGACTTCTGTGCTTGAAACCTTCCCCTCAACATTGAGCTCAGCTGTGTTATCTTTAATGGATCCCTTTGTTGTGATAGAGACTGTGGCGCCAGAGGTCTCAAGTCCACCATGGAAAACATTCTCAAATGTCAGTGGGCTGTGCTGAGCAGTTGTTGTGCAGCTGGTGGTCAGGCCATTCATATTCAGGGCCAAGGTTGCCTTGTGGGAGGCAATGCTTGAAAAGATGTTCATGGAGGCATCAGCATTGATCTCCAAGCCAGAGGGGTTCATGGATCCAGTAAGCAAAGAGTAGACGCGGTTCTCTGTATCATCGGCTTGATTCTCAATTCTGAGGGCGGCCTGTCCTCCAGAGGCAGAGAACTCAACCTGGCTACGAAGCATTCTCTTTTCGGCCTTGGTCACAGAATCACACTGCATTTTAAGTGAAACATCCCTGTAGCTGAGGCTCATTTTGGTGGTGTGCTTCATGATCTCGCTGTTCAAGTTGGTGGTAGACTCAAACAGAAGTTCTTCATTTGCATATGATGTCGTCATCTTGTTTGAAAGCTTCAGGATTTCAGAGTTCATCCCCAGTGAACTCTCCATTTTTGCTTCTTTCTTTGCTGGCTCAACAGAGAAGGTGTAGAGATAGGTGGTGCTAGCAGTCATGGGCCCAACAGTCACGCTTCCATCCGTGTTAACATCTCCAGACAGCTTGCTTGAGTCCAGGGTTAACTGGGTGGTAACAGTCAGAGAGGTGTCCAGACCCACAGGGGAGTTGGCATACACATTGTACCGCCCTGTTGTGAGCACACTGTCTGTGACAGCAACTGTTTCCAGCACTTTAAGACCTGTGTTGATGAACATGTGCTTCAGGGAACCATCAAGGGTGAATTCCATGGTTTTTGCATCTGTGTCTGTGATTTTGGAAGCTCCTATAAAACAAACCAGGAAGTAAAATAACTATTAGTATCAACCTGTATGCTCTTTCTATTATGTTAAACAACACATGTATAAGTCTTGAAACATAAATATTAAATTACCCTCAGCTGAGAAGGATAGAAGTTTGATGGGACTGTCAGCCATGACGCCGAACCTGGCCTCGTAGTTAGGAGACTCTACAGTGTTGTTACCAGCAGACACTGTTCCCTCCCAGTTATAATAGTTGCTGTTGACCTTGGCAGCCAATTCCACCATTCCCATCAGAGGCACAGTGAGCTCATACTCAGAGGGGAGGGTAAAAGTTGGGACTTGGATCTCCTGTGGGGCAAAATCCATACCCAGCTGAGGCACAGAAATGCGTGGTGAAGTAACCACTGGAGGTATCCTCAGCTCCTCAGATGATTTGCCTCCAAGAGGCAAAGGGATAGTGATTGCCAAGCGGTCCTGGTTGAACTTGTATCTGAATGCGCTTTCACTGGTGAAATGATAAAAGCATAATACTTAGACCCTAAAACATACATTTAAGCACAGACTAAATTTTATTTTAAGATATCATCAGGATTGAGCTGAAAATGTTGTCATAATCATAAAAACTTTGTATGTTTAACTTACACATTCATGAATAGGTTTTCAGGGATGGCTGGCATTTCCACCACTGCGATACTGTTCCTCAGATTTTCAACATAGGGAACATCAGCTGAGATCTTGTCCAGCCAGATGTTGCTGGCCTAATGAAAGAAACACCACATTTGTTATGCTCATGTCTGGAAAAAAAAATAACTCTTAGTTAAGTCAGTTGTAGTGATTATAGTCTTTTCACCTCAATTCCCTTGACGACAATGTGACGCAGTTTCATGTCAGAATTGACAACCTTCTGTTCCATAACATCATCTCCAAGTTGCTTCAACCGGTCCAGGAGCATTTCGGTGTAAAACAGCGAGGACTTAGTATCAGCGTTCATATTGGACATCAGTTTAATCTCAGCCTGGTCTTCACCTGAGATACAAAAGATTTACATTTTACTTTTACATCTGAGAGGGTGATTTGAAAAATGTAGTAATTGAAGTAATCAATCTTTGAAGTTAATGAAAACAGGATTTTAAGAAATATACCATATTTCAAGGTGACTGCCTGGATGGAGGAGATATCCATAACATCACTTTTGATCTCCATGGTGAGTCCCTCAGCTTTGCTCATGGTAGCAGTGATGGCGGCATCAGTCCTGAGAGAGGGGACTAACAGCTGAACCTGCAGCATGCCATCAGTCATGGCCTGAACCCTGTAATTAATAAAAAAAAAACAGTCAATATCCAAATGCTTTGAATAAGATATATATTTGACTGAAAGCAAAGACAGTGCTTGGATTACTCACTTGGCACGACCAATCAGAGAGAGCTGGGGCACGTTCTTGTTGGAGATCTCGAGGGTGATGGACTTTCCTTTGGTATTGCTGTCGGTCAAGCCAAACTTAACGCCCGCCTCGACATCAAAGTCAGGTATGAGAATCTGAGTGGTGAAGACATTCCTGTTCCTGTTGTATTTCATAGTGGCTGTAGCCTCAGTAGACTGAGAACCTGAAGTCACAGAACAAATACAACTTCATCATATACCAATGCGAAAAAGAAGACTATGGGTTACGTGAAATTTCCAAATACGACAGTCATACCTTCAGCTCTCAGGGACATCTTCAAAGAGTCAACCTTCTGACGGCCGTCTTTTCCTTCGCTGAGGAGTTTGTAGGCGATGGTGGCTGTGTACTCAGAGACCTCTTTAGTAGGCCTGATGACTGCAGCAAACCTGGGGTGGAGTAAAATCTTTGATGAGTTTTCATGTAAATAATATGTAATATCTAATTCTATGCAGCTACATCATAGCACCAACCATAGCACCTAATCCATTACTTATATTTCAAAGTGAGGTGATTGAGTGCTTTCTTGGCTTTAAGCATCTTTTATTAACCCATCTACTTTTCAACTGAAATACTTTTTCTTTCACTTTAAGAATGGCAATGATTCAATATGTTGCAATCTATAAAATAACTACTCACTTAGTCTCTCCATTCAAGGGGAAGTAGGGAACAGTTGTCCTGTCACCGGTGGTGGCCCGGAGTGTTTCGGTGCAGTATTTAACTCCAGAGAAGAGAGGACTGCACTCTGATTCACCCTCTGTGTGTGGGATCTCTGTGGCCTGTCCAGCACCCACAATCAGCACTTTATTGCTATTTAAAAAAAAAGAACAGAAACGTTAATCTCTTTTTAAAATAATTTAATTGCATATGGATGTTTTATGATTTGTTTGTTAGTTACCTGATGCTGAAGAGCTTTGTGGTGCCCTCAGGAGCCGGGATGGAAAGCTTCACCTGGTTCTCCTCCATGGTGATTTTGGCATTGAGGGCGCTCTCATGGTACATGTTGGTGCGCATCTCAACAGCAGAGGCAACAAATTCAGGCATGTGGACTCCCATCTGAGTCATGAATTCAACTCCAACAGAGGGCATGAACACCAGCTCCTTCTGAGAAAAAAACAAAACAAAAAAACAGACACATGAAATAAAAAAGGTTGCAAATGAGGAAAGATAATGTCAATAAATATCATTATTATTATTATGACAGATTTTATTAACATCTAATTAAAAAGAAAACTCTTTTGAAGAAAGGTACATTTCAAAAAAGAAATTTACCATGTTTGGAGAAAGGCGAAGGCCTCCCTTTGCACCAGGAGCAAAGGTGCCAGACAGAGCAAATGTCAGAGGCAAACCAGATGCTGTAGGCATGATGAATTTGTTGTCCATGAAGATGTAATGAGCAAAAATCTCATTTTCAGTGCTCGACATCAGGTTAGACACAGCCTGACAGAAAGAACAAAACATTTTTACTACTTGATCTGGTGAAGAAAATGAGCTGGACAAACATTATATTAATGGGCCAGAATAGTGCAGGACTGTACCGTGGTAGGGAAGATCCTCATGAAAATATCGGTATACATTAATGCATACTGAGCAATCCCCTCCAGGTCACTGCCCTTAATGTAGCCAAGCTCAGCTCCCATGATCCTCAGGTAGGCCATGGCCTCTGGGGACTCTTGACTCTGCAGATCTTTCACCAGCTTGTTGAAGTTGCGGAGAATCTCTCTCATAAGACTTTCGGGAACCTTAAAAAACAGCGTCATTGTTTTAGCAAAGGTGGAATATAACCCTAGACTAATTTAATGGTAATAATTACACACAAAATACCTGTTGTCCTGCTGTTTTCAGGGGAGCAACCCATTTCTCCAGAACTTCTTTAACCTTAGGAGGCATCTTGTCTTCAGCCCAATACAGAGCCTTGGACACAGTGTCAGGGAAGAACCCATTCTTTCCAAACAAGGCCTCAATGGTTGGTTCAAAGCCCTTTCCTTCCATGCCAACCTATCAAAATAAATAACAATTAGCTTAAATAAATCAATTAGGTACAAAACCAGAGTGAGTTTAGTTTATTAATGATTGAGTCTGGGTCAAATCATTCTTTTTCACTTGTTATTTAGCTTGCTTATGTTTCTAGTAAATGTAAAACTACAACTACTTTCTTGAATATCATGATCTGTAGTATTACATACCTCCCACATATCCATGCTGTAGCCAAAAGCTTTCAGGGTACTTTCCAGCAAGACCTCCCTTGGCAACTGGCTGCTGGGATCAAAAATGACGTTGCCCTCAACGCTGGCCTGCATCTTCTCATGTGCCACACCCAGCTTGTAGTTGCGAGACTTTGTGGTGTAGTCTTCGTGTGTGACAACATCAGTGTCCTGCAGCGCAGCCATGATTTTCTCGCCGAGCCTGAGGCAAAGGATCAAATCAGTTGGTTAAATATGAATAGACGAGGCCAGAAATCACTGCAGTGTTTCCATAAGATAAAGCGTAAAGTTGAAAAGCTCTTACTTTTGGGTCTCTGAATCAGTTGAGGAAATTATGTTGTAGACGTGGGAGGTCACAAAAGCCTTGACCTGCACGTTCTGCTCCTGCTTAATCAGCTTCTTTACCATCTCAATGTCACTGTCCTTGGGGTCCCTCATAAGAATCAGGTAAGCTGCCAGGCGCTTCTGCACAGCACCCTTGGGGTACTGGCAAACCCTCTGGAGGTTGGAGCGAACCTGGACAAGAAAGGGACAATGATTAAGTATTTATAGTCACAGTTTGTCATTAGTTTTTGGAACTTTACACTATACAAAGAGCAGTATTCATACGGAACTGGATGTTATTTACCTCATCTGTCACGGACATGCGCCTGAAAGCCTGGATGGATGCCAGCTGCACAGACAAAGTTGTTGCAGGCTGTCTCATGCACTTCAGCAGGGTGGCCTTAATAGTGGGGCCAGCAGCCTCCATTGCATCTCCCATGTTGCCAATAACCTAGATAGAGTAGTAAAGAAAATTAGAAAAAATGGTGGAATTTTTCACAAAAATGCAATCTTTCAAGAGGTGTATGTCTGGAACTGGTTACTTACCCTTAGGGTCATGAATGTTAGGTCTTTTTCTCCAGCACAGTCTGCACCCAGAAGGGTAGCCATATACTCATAGACAGCAGTGATCTCTGGGGTGATACCTTCAGACTGGTACAGTCTAGAGACAAGGATAGACATTGGTCATGACGTACTAATGAAACCATCACTCAGTCATACAATACTGAGGAGACCTCTATTCACTTACTTCTTGACTGCAATGCTCAGGGCATACATGATGGGTTTGCTCTGCTTGTACCGAGCCATCTCCAGCAAGTCTTTCACCAACAGGGGGGAGGGGTTAGACAGCAGCCCCAGGGCATAGACAACAGCATCAACCTCAAGAGCAGAAACATCAAAGGTCCTGAGGACCGTCAGCAGGGCGCTGGTGCATTCTGGGGTACCGCACTGAACCAGAGCTTGGAATGTCAGAGGGACGGAAATGTCCATCAACTCAACAGCAGCAGGAGGCAGGACGTCAGCCTTCAGGCCACGGACCTCAGACACCAGCTTGTTGAAGAGGCCGGCACGCTTCTCGCCCTGAGTTGTCAGTGACAGAGCTTGCAGCTTCTGCATTGTGGCAACGACAGCATCCATGGTCTGCACAGGAGACTTGTCGTCAACAACATCCATGGCCAGGTTCTTCATGTTGTCCTCATCTGTACACAATCATAGCATAAGACAGTTAAAGAAACCATGATGTCTGACACTTACAGAAGATTTAATGATTTTTTTTTTTTTGCAGCATATTTTAAAAACTGAAACACTCACTGCTGTTAAAGATTCTGTCATTAATCTTGGTGGTCTCCCTGAGAGTCACAGTCTGCTTCACCACGGCAGAGATTCCATATTCATTCCTATTTTTTCCCAGAAGAGAAAATGTGTGTTAAGCAGAATTAAATGTTCATTTTAGGCACAAAATTAGATATTGTATAAATATACATAAACAGTTAAGATGTTTTCCTACAGATAATGTTTCATTCTTTTAAAACTTACTTGTGAGAGAATGGCAGGAAGATGTGTTTCTCTGTGCAAGTTCCACTGGTCATGTGCTTCTTCTGGTTGTCAAACCTGTAGTTACATGTCTGAGTGCTGCTAATCATCTTGGACAGAGGGAAGTTCTGATAGGAGAAAGGCAACAAGACAATATCCAAGTTAGCTGATGAGGAAAATCAGACTGTACACGGTATATTATATGACAGCAATAATTAAAATAATTTAACAATCTTCAAAGCAAGGTGTGATATTTGACTCTTGGTCTCAATTTATGAGGTGACTATATCAGCTCTTACCATGCCAGAGATGAGGGCCAGAGGACTGGTGTTCTGCCTGCGAGCATTGAATGCATCACACCGGGACAGATCCCTTCTTACAGTCACGTCAGTAGCGATGTCCTCTCTGGAGTTGACGGTGAAGTCGGTGGGGCACAATCCATGCACGGTGGGCTGAAAAGGAAAACGGGCTTCCGTCAACACCGAGAATGTTCGAAACGAGTCAAAAACAAAAAGTTGAAAGAGTTGTGGACGTGCTTTCTGCCCTGTAACTTATCTCCATAAATCAGATAATCAATAGGACAGAAAGATTACCCCCCCGTTATGAGAGCAGGTGATGCCAATAGCAAGATAAACTTATCATGGACTTTGACTTTCAGCTGAAGAGTGTCATTGTGAGAACACGTTGTGTGTTTATCACCTGTGACTAGGGCAGCTTATCTTTTCGTTGAGCAACTTGTTTATCTTTGCGTGACTCCACACCACAAACAGAATCGAGCCCCACTTGGCCTGAATTTAGGGACAAAAATGCCAAGTAAAGCGGTAAACAGGCATAATGACGTACCATTTCTCTGTTCCTCTCCTCTTCCATTGCGGGAACAATGAGTGCAGAAACGATTCCCCTCTTCACGTTGAGGATGTTGGCGGGCTCATCATCCTCAGGGTAGAGATTAACATCAGCCCGTCCTTCAACTGTGATCTTCAGAGTGTTCCTGTCGACGTGGACAGATCATATTTTACAACCCTGCGATTACCTCATTGCTCTCCTCTTAATTGGCTCAGGTAATGAGATCAATTTTCAGTCTAGACAGTACGCATGATCAGAGATCATTCTTCATTCAGGATAACTTACTTCGCCATGGCAGCGCTGAAAGCCTCAGCTCCGGCAGCAGCACGGTACAGTGGGTTCCCCTCTGCATCCACACCAGAGATCTCACTCAGAGAGCACTCTGTTGTGCGGATGATGAAGCTACAGGTCTGGGGCACATCAACCTCGACCTGTGCAGCAGATTAAACAAGTTTGTTGGCACTTCTGTTTTATATTCAAGGTCATGGCCGAGTTGTTTTTGTGGTAATGGTCAAGGCAGGAAAACATACTTTGCAGGAGACTTTGGGGCCGCTCTTGTTGTCTGTGGCTCCGTTGACACCGTTAATAGTCTCGGCTTCATAGTTGTACACAAATCGTCGGAAGTTCTTGTATCTTTTGGCCACTATAAGTATTTAAAGCACAATTTAGAACACATTTAATATAGGAATATTTGGCAGGCCATTAGTAAAGATTCAAGGGTTACTCTTTCTGTTACATCTTATAAAACATCCACAGTGATTTATGAAACAGTGACAGCTAAAGATTTAAAATGAAACTCACAAAAGCAAACTGAAGATGGTTCATCAACACTTCCCACATCTTGCTCTGTAAAGGATGAAATTCAAGACCAAATGAATACTTACACTGCACACTTTTCTATTCACGAGTACACCCCCATTTCAGTAGCTTAATTTGTTATATAGAAAACTGTCCCATCTCAGAGGGAAAATATACATTTTTTTAAAAAAATTTAATTTGAGAATCAAACATTTAAAATAAAAGTATAATACTTACGGGCTAGTGTATATGTGCCCAGCAAGAGCAAAAGGCAGAGCTTTGCACCCGTCATGATGCGTTTAGCTCCTGGAAGCCTTAAGGAACGGAGAGTCTTCCTCTTTCTGTGAAGACTAATCTTAGAGCTTGTCGCTTTAGGCTTTTATAGCTCTCCCGTCTTAACTGTATATGATAGCCGAGACTTGCAAATGTGTTGCCCTCGTTCCAAAGTCTGAGCAGTCCTTGTGGCAGGCCAAAGGTAAAAAGACATGTCTGTCAGCACTGGGTGGGGGTGGTCAGCGTGATTATGTTAAATGGCTCTTTGTTTTTTTATTTGGGGTTTTGGGATCATCCTGACGTCACGGATGGAGAACGCCAAAGTAAATATATGTATGTTTGTTAGGAAAATAATGCGGTACCTTTACCTCAAAAAAGAATTTGTAATCAGATCAATGTCATGTCACGGCTAATTTATCATTAATCACTAACTTGATTGCTTTTCTGTTGTAGTCAAAGGGCAGTGCACAAATAAACAAATTAAGTAATATCTGGGATTTAATTGGCCTTAATTTTTTACGTGTGTGCCAATTAGCTTTTTCATTTTATATATTTCAAAACTATAGTCTTGACCCATTTATATATATTTTTTTTTAACTCAACCACTTGCTAAAAAATATTACATAAATTTATTGAATGAATTTTAGGACAAAGGTTGCACTAAGATGTCATTTTAAACTCACACAAACACACGAAAGCTCCTAATAGAAAGCTAAACTTTGGCCCCGCCAAACAATCTGGAGCATATTGACGCCGCCGAATCGAAACCTGAGTCACCAACTGCTTTTGTGCTGCTACTTGGAGTGTGTTATCAGCACGTATTAGCGCACATCTTGATGAGTTAGGTCTCTTCAGACATGCAGGGTTTTTTTTTCATCTGTGCACCAGTATCATAAATCTTATGACTAACGTTGTAAAATCAAGTGTTATTTCATTGATGATGGCTGCCTTCCATTTAGGTGTGCCGGTTCCTGAGTCTTGGTTTGTTAAATGGTGCTGAACTGACACAGTTTGCAGAAACACAGAAGCAGATTCTGCCTTCAAATGAGGTCGTATTCACTGTGTTCACGAGAAAGAAGTGGCCTCCTTCTTCCTCTTCTTCTTCCTCTTCACAACCTCATAAGTGGAAGTTTTCAGAAATGGCAGAAGTGGATGCTAAGTGAATACTGTAATTTCATTGTGTAGAGTTTGGTTTGTAACTTTTATAATATGCCCGAGTAAACTGGTTCATCCTTTCATTGTGCCTTTCCAACATTAAGTTAAATGCCCATTAGCATGCTACATGCTAAACGGTTAGCCTCAGTGGGTCCTAGGTGCTGACAGTTGCTTAGCGGAGGTGTTCTCATGACTTATGGCTGATGTTACCTCTTGAACGCTTGTGTACACAACTCCAAATGTCGTAACCACAAGCTCATGAGTTGCATTTGAAGGCGGAAGGAGTCATCGGTAATATTAGGCATAGCTTTTGCTGCTAAGACAAATCAAACCCTTGAACAGGCTTATTTACAGCACACATTATGTTTACATTACAAATGTTCGATATGTACATACTGTAAATTATACAGATGTTATGTATGAGGAACCGTGTTAATCTATATGGCAGAACTAAGGTTTCTGTTGTTTTTATGTCACACATTTTTACCGACAATGTTGTTCAACCTTCTCAAGTTTGGTCGAGCCTTGGATGTGCTATGCCGGTAGTGACCAATGTAGCCTCTATCCTCAAGAAAAGTTAGCTGTGGAGATCTGGCAAGTCAACTTCTTCCTGACTCCACACCCTCAGTTGACTCAAATGATGTCACTCTGTAAATTAAATCAGTCTGGCAGACTTTGCCCTGGTGTCTGGGGAGCCACAAAGGCTTTCTAAAACTTGTTTTACCCCTCACATATTGAGCAGTTACTCCCAACAAATGGAGTTTGATGGACATTTTTTTTTTAATGTCCAATATTGTTCAGATTTTAAGTTTAATATGAATGACAGTTTCCTATAGTGTCGAAATCTACTATTCACAGTGAGTCAATCCCTTCTAACTTTTAACATTTCAATCCTTTTAAGGTTTAGAAATGTTATATTTTAAAAGCCCAAGCCCTACACATTTTTAAAACCCTTTAAATCTGTAGATTAAAAACACAACATCTCAGCACTGGTGTCTTAACATTCTTGGCTAACCTTTCACCTCCTAAGAGAGGAAAACTGTTTGATCAGGATTACAGCAGAAGTGAACTCAAGATAAGTTAATCAGACACAAGAAGACAGTCCTATGTTGCGCAACAGTAACATCAGCACTGCGCAGAGAGATTACGTTATGTAGAGAATATATCTCATTGGGACCGGAGAAAATTAACAGGATTAACAGTTAATTTTAATACAAAATACATTTTCTGAAGTTCCGCTGGAATGCACTGCAAATATTTAGTGTGAGTTTAAGAGAATAAAAATAGTAAAATAAAAAAAAAACGAACATGGATAAATACACAATTTTGGACATCTCAGATCAGGTCAAAGAAACAACATGAAGGGCCGAAAGTGGGATTCATTCAAGAGAACAAGTTAATTAGAGAGATTTTCCATCAAGCAGACCATGAGAGTGATTCAAGGGAGTGGATTTCTATTTTTTTTTTTACCCAATATAATGGGGACAGACTTTAGGAACCCTAAAGTCTGTCAAGGAGCGACTGTGTCTCTTGTGTGTCTGGCTTTGTACTGCTCCCTACCCTTACAAGATTAGCCGGAGCCAGACTCATCATTGTTTTTGAGGTGTTCAGCAAAATCAGCTCACCTCTGAGACGGCAGCGATAGCATCTGTCGGCAACGTAGTGATAAGATGACAGAAATACAGACACCGATAACCCTCTAACAAAAAAATATATTATTATGTAATGTTTTCAAATCTTTTGCTGTAAAACATGACATAATAGATACATACAGGAAGATTACATGTATGAAATCATGGCTTAGTCTAAGTGCAAGAATTGCACACTTTTCTTCTGATCCCAATTCATGTAGCATTTCTGTAGCAACCCATCCGGTAAGCAACTAGAAAGTAAAGGGGCAAATGCTAAAAGAGTTAAATTTTTAAGTATTTGCAACAGTTGAATGTTTTCCTGTATTTCTGTCTAGGAAGGTAGCATGCTAAAATGTTCTATGCTAGCATTTACCTGTGAGAGCCTGTGTGTTCTGAGTTCACTGAGACATTTGATGGTTAGTTATTAATTTGACTGTTGATCTGAAACCTTTTCACGGATGAATACATGAATACATGAAATGAATATAATAAAACTTAAAATTCATGCCTAACATTAGGCTGTGGTTATTGCAAGGTTATTTGGATTCATATGAGCTAGGTGTTCCTAATAATATGACAAATAAGTGTAGTTCGAGAGCTGTGAAATCCAAATACAGTATTTTTGAAACTGCATTTGGAAGAATTACATACCTTTGTTCTGGTAACAATTTTGGTTAGCTAACCATAAGGTAAACAACATTAGCAACTGTAAAACAGAGAGGCAAATGCTAACTGTTTGTTTTACCTGGCATTAGCTAGCTTAAGTGCATGTCCATCTTCTTCAGAGGCTGGTTGTGCAGGCCATAGAAAATTCTTAACTTTTTAAACAGTGGAGTTATCTTGACTCAAGTGTGATGTAAAAAGCTAAATAAAGGAGCTAAAACATGATACAGTGCTAAATGTTTTCTGCTAGATGTACCTAATAATATGGCAGCTAACTGTAGTGCAACTGCTGCAACTAGAAAACAACAAGGTAGATGCTAACTGATTATTTTACCTGGCATTAGCCAGCTAGCATAGGTGCTACCTCCCCTGGCATCTCCACCTGGATGTTCTTCTTCTGAGGCTGGTTGTGCAGGAGTCAAAGTAAGATCATAACATTTTAAAAATCTGAGAGAATTTCGATTTATATTAATGTCAAGAGCTGCAATTTTCAGCACTTGTATGAACAAGTGGCTAAATGTTTTCTTGTACCTACTATGTACGTAGCACACATACTAAAATGTTCTTGCGCTTCCCCTGTGAAGAGTTCACTGTGACATTTGATAGCAAGTTAATCATTTCACCATTGATTGGAAACCTGTTTTATGGATATCTCTATGATGCGTTGTTCCTTATAATTTTGATAACGCATGTTGAGATAATTTAGAATAAACCCAGCCAAATATTAGTATTTTCTTTGCCAGTTAATTATTTCGCATGTGTGACTTGAGCAGAGAGTAAGAATGTGCCCACAAAACCTTTATTATATCCTACCAAATGTATTCACAGCCATGCAGATCTAATCTAATGTGGAGTTTGCATGTTCTCCCTGTGTCTGCGTGGGTTCTCTCCGGATACTCCGGCTTCCTCTGAGTCCAAAGACATGCTGGTTAGGTTAATTGGTGATTCTAAATTGGCTGTATGTGTGAGTGTGAATGGTTGTCTGTCTCTCTGTGTTGGCCCTGTGATAGCCCCTCCACAGCGGTTACAGAAAATAAATGAATGACTGAGGTGTAATCAGAGTTTAGCCAAAATTTTTGCACAAGAGTAATTTCCACTGCCAACTTTTTTACTTGAATGCTCAGATGACTGAGGTTAATACCAGCATATATGTACTTTATCACAGTGTTTTCTATTAGAGAGCAGGCGAGTCTTCACTAGAAACAAGGTTTCCTGCAGAAATGTCCCCAGTATATCTTTTTTTTTAATAGATTCTTCCCACATGGTCTTTTTCAAATGTTCAAGTTTGCAAATTTCTGTCAAAGAGGGGTAGCGGGGAATGGAGGTTTGGACCCAAATGCAATACTTAGGAGGCAGGAGTCGGTGAAAAAAGATATTTAATACAAAAAGACAAAACTAAGGACGCTGCTGATGAGGCAGGATATCAAAAAAATCAATAAAAAAAAAAATCAAAGCACTACCAAAACTACAACTTGGCATGAAAATCTGTGGCAAGAACAAGACATGAAAAAACTATGACCTGGAACACTTGGCAGACAAACAGTATGACACGACAAGGAACAAAGGGGAAGGCAGGACTATATATACACACACGAGGAACAGAGGGGTGATGAGACACAGGTGAAGCAAATCAAGAAACAAGACAAGGAGAAACCAATGACCTAATCAAAAGGAAAAAAGACATGGAGTAACACAAACAGGAAATCCAGAACTTAACAAAATAAAACAGGAAACAGAACAGAAAAACTAAACACTAACCATGACTATGAAAAACCAAGAACTTAACAAAACACAATAAACAGAAAATCAAGAAACTAAACCATAACAGAAAACATGACAATTTCATGATAATTAACTTTATACCTGTTCTTCTTCTCTGATGATATATTACACTGTTTGTTACATATGCAGTGACACAGCAACATCTGTAATCTCTGCCCTGACCATGCCGTTCTTAACAGCAAAGTAAATATGTAATGTTGTGCCCTACATCTTGAAAGAGTGTTTTGTTTTTTGTTTTTGTTAAGAAAGTTGCCATAATAGCAGTTAGCACTGTTGCCTCACAGCAAGAAGGTCCTGTGTTCGAATCCATGGGCCAACTGGGCCTTTCTGTGTGGAGTTTGCATGTTCTCCCTGCGTCTGCGTGGGTTCTCTCCGGGTACTCCGGCTTCCTCCTACCGTCCAAAGACATGCTCATTAGGTTCATTGGTGATTCTAAATTAGCCGTAGGTGTGAGTGTGAATGGTTGTCTGTCTCTCTCTGTGTTAGCCCTGTGATAGACTGGAGACCTCTCCAGGGTGTACCTCGCTTCTCGCCCAATGACAGCTGGGATAAGCTCCAGCCTCCCTGCGAAACAGAAACAAGCGGTTACAGAAGATGAATGAATGAATGAATGAGTTGCTAAAATCTTAGATTTGTTGATATGTCTGAGAAGTCACACGTCTGGTGTACACTTTCCCAGTTAAACCAGCTTCTGGAGGGCATCTTTGCTTCGGCCAAGACTGAACTTGCAGACAGTGGGTCTGGGTGGCTCCTGCAACACCTGACCAGACAGCAGTTGGTCAGATGGTCATTGATAAAGTATTGCCTGTGTATATATTCTGCAGGATTGCCGTTTGCTAGGAGTTATTGCATAAGAAGAGTTGCCGGCACTTGTTGTGTAATGTCAGAAAATCCAGCGTTTGTTTATAGTTCACGGCAGAAAAACATTTGCTGGTGGATATTTCACTTGATTCCCAAGCACATGTTATCACTGTGCTTGTTTAAGGGCGGAGAGCAGCGCCATGAAAACACTGTCCTACATCTCACTGACTCGTATCTTCTAGTATCTTCAGGAACTTCCTGATAACGTGTTCCTGTACTGTTCAGGAAACACAGTCAAGGATCAAAGTTTTCAGCTCCTGACTGAAGGTTTCATCAGGGGTTCAGCTAAGCAAGGACTAAGGACTTCTTATAAAATCGCTTGCCGTGCATGAACTGTGGATTAAACACATGCTGTGACACACCAAAATCAAGCTGTGTATAATGGAGGTTCAAACGGGTTCAGATATTCTTATCAAGCTCATATTTAGGTGAGTTTTCCAATCCTATTTCAATTCGTACAATTGGAATTCATCATTTTCACAGTAACCATTAAATCAAACTCTGACCTGCTGATGATCATTGTATAGTATGGCTTTACTGCCCCCCAGAGAGACGTTCTGTTATGCCAATGAGTAATCAACATATTGTCTTTGTCAGGCTTAAGATAAACATGGTGCCACACTTATGAACCTCAAGCGTAAGAAGCTGAAGTTAATTTTTTAGCACTGATTTAGTCAACTGCATGTCAACTCTCTCACACATGCGGCAGCAGAATCGTTCATGTATTCCAAAAAGAAAATGTTCCAGTGACACCATCTGGTTGCTAGTAAACATTACAGTACATTTGTGCCTCTGCTCATGCCTGTTCGTGATTCTGATGTCCGCTGTGCAAGCAACCCATAGAACGAAAACAATTTTAAAAAAATATGTCCACCACACTGTCTATCTGTGACAGCCTCTTTTTTTATAAGATAAGATAAGATTTTATTCATCCCCGTGGGGAAATTAGGGTGTTACAGAGGCAGGAAACAACAGTGCAAGATGCAGGAGATACAAAAAAAGAAAATAGAATAGAATACGGCAGACAAATATGTTATGTACAAAAACAATATTTACATATTGCATCAAAGAGATTCACAGTGTCTAATCTGAGTTGAAACAACCAATTTGTGTGGAAGTTGAAGTGTTAAGGAGGTTAAATAGATATGTATATATGTTGACATTATGTGAGAAATCTGTTCTCCAGATTTCTTCCAGCTCCCACGAGGCTTTTCCGTTACATCATGTTGTCAGATTTAGTACATTTCTTTCCTCTTGTTTTCTCACAGACAATTTAATCCTTGTTGATGGTGCAGTTTTATTTCGCTTTTTCTAGTTGAATAAGATCCATCTTAGTGCCAACATGCTGACCACTTTTACCATCTGTTTCATATTATGTCAGGAACTCCCACAATTGCGATCAAAGGATCTAAATTGGTGGGCCAATGCAAATATCTGACAGTCAGAAAAAGACAGAAATATATTTCCCCAGTAGACTGGCGTCCTCTGACCGCTTCAGAACATATGACCTTATAATGCCACAAGCTCGCAAAGATCATATGAAGGATCTATATCTGGAAATATTTTTTGTTGTAAGGCATCTGCTGTTACTTTACTGTAATCTCTTAAACTTACTTTCTCATCTTCCTTTTCAGGTCATTAGAATTACAATAAAAGATTTAAATAAAAATGACTTAAATCTAAGTGATTGACCCAAAGCAGTACATGCATGCTTGATTTGAACAGCATGAGACTGAGTTGTAACATATGGGGAAGTTGGAAGCGATTTAAAGATGAATTTAAACCTGGAGGATTTCAATCATGAATCTACTCTATAATGAAAAGGTGAAATCGTTTTTTTTAAATTAGTTATCTATGTCGAGAGAAGAAGGTAAAAAGGGCCTTTGTTAATCCTTATCACTTGGAAAGATTGAATGCTTTGCAGTCCGTTCCTCCCCTCGCGGCTGCGTCGGGACGGGCTTGACCCTGACTTCTTTTGCAGCTATCAGCCGAGGAATAACAAAGAGGTACAGTCGGTAGTTCGGCGTGCAGCCTCACGGATGAACAAAGCGCCTCAGTGCAGGCAACAGGGAGGGAAGGAAGATGTGTTTTTTTGTTCAGATACGCTTCCTATTTTATAAAATGTCAAACATACTGTATGTAATGATTGAATTTAAAGAAAATGCAAGGACTGGATATATATAACACTGTCTTTTCAGTTACTGGCTGCTAAAGAAAAGCATAACTGAAACTGACTGTTGTGTTTCCATTATTCTGAACAACCTCCGTGAGGTCAAAAACAACATTGTTTGTTTGCTTAAGGCCCCATTGACTATACCAGTTAGATCTGTGATGTGGGTTCAGCTCGAGCATCCTGTCATGCTTGTTTGCTTTCACTGATCTCTCTAAAAGGCCTCTTTTGACTCTGGGACCTTATGCTACAGAGCAATCATTAAACTTAAGAATAGTTAACCAGATCAGTTCTCTGCTATCAGCTGACTCATTTTCAAAAAGAATGTGTCAGTGATTGTCGACATGACTGTACTCGGACTGATAGTGACTTGCAGGCTACTCTACTGTACTGTGATGAGAGCTGTGTGTGGTCGTACCTCGACCCTGGGTTTTTGAATGTTGTGAGGTTCAGTTCAGTTTTATTTGCACAGTGTCAATAACAGTTTTACAAAGCTTCTGACAAGCCAGAGCAAGGTGACAGCCGCAAGGAAGAAACCTCAAGCAGAATACAACTCATATGGGGCATCCATTATGCCCACCTTCCTAATATTGTGTAGGTCTCCCGTGTGCCTTCAAAACAGTTGTGACTCATCAGAGGATGGACATGGGCCTTCTGAGGGTGTCCTGTGGTGTCTTGCAGCAGGATGTTGTTAGTGGGGGCCTTTGGGTCCTATGGGTTGAGAGGAGGGGGCTATGTGAATCATACCACAGATACTTGATCAGTTTGGGATCTAGTGAATTTGGAGGCCAGGTCAACACCTTGTGCTGTTTTTCATGTTATTTTTTGAGTTGTTCCTAAACCGTTATTGTGTGTGTGTCTGTGTCAGACTGCATCTTGCTGGGGATGGCTGCTGCCATCAAGGAGTGTCATTACTATGGGGTGGAGGTGCCTGGTCTGGTCTGGTCTAGGTGGGTGGTACATGTCTAAGTAACATCCGCATGAATGCCAGGTCCAAAAGTTCCCCAGCAGAACATTGTGTTGTCACAAGATGATCAATGTTATTTACTTCACCTGTCAGTTGTCATAATGGTATGCCTGATCGGTGTATACAGTGTACATGATACGACACAAGCAACAGTACACAATACTAGGGGATACACGATGCATGAGAGGTTGATAATTGATAATGGCTGGATACAGCCAGAATGCAAAGTATTTGTTGTAGATATATCATTATATAATTATATAGTCCAGAAAGTCTTATTCGCTTGCTGTCTTTTCGGTGAAGGGTTGAATAATATTTGGCTTCTATAAATGATCTCAAAACTAAATATTTCCTTGAACTCCAGTTTTATTAATCAGCTATTTCCCACATTTTCAGTTTCTCTCCTTTACTTGGCGCGTGAGGTTGACAAAAATACTTTACATAATCCACACTTGTTAAAATGATCCTAAAGCACAACCCAGAAACTGCAGATTGATGATTCCTGCAGACAGGATCTTGATGTCTTAGATTCTCTGAATAGATTCTCAGTGGCACAATCAAAGACACTGTGAAATGACCCTGAGGCAGAGCTCGTCCAGGGACATCAATAATGTGCTAACCATGGAGGTTTTATATAGGACAAAATAGAAACACATTTGGAATGAATGCAGGGGCTTACATGGACACAGAAAAGACTGCATGAAAGAAATTATTAACATTTTTACACTCAGATTTTGCCACCCAGTCTTTAACTGTGTTGCTTACTTAGTCATGAAAGTTTATTTCATAGGTTTATAGATTCATGTATTTATAGTAGACCCCCAGGTTCTCATAGACAAAGGCTGATAGTTTATTAACCTTGTCGCCAGTGTGTCTGAAATATAAACTCAAACACTTGCAGAGATTTCTTTTCCTCCCCACTCCATAAATAACTAAATAAAGATAAACATTAGTCAACAACAAGTGTCTGAGTTTAAACCACTAGATGGCAATAAACACTACACATTCTGACAGCGTCTGCTCCATTTTCTTGTAAATAATATACTGAGAACTGTACTTATACTTTGGTCTTTTCATTTCTAGGAATTTCACGAAAAGTCCCAGCTTTCTAGGATGAACAGCGTTACACATTTTTATACAATAATGATAAATTAATGCTAGGGTAGTGATGCTTAAAGTGGCACGATGTGATCTGATCTATCCTGATTTTACTTAAAAGTCCAGCAGCTGCATTCTGGCATTACTTGTCCGGTGAGTGATGTTGGATTTACACCAACTGTTAAAAGGAAAAACAGCTGACTGTTGAAAACATCGTAAAAAACTACTGGATGGTTTGGTTTGCTAAGAAACATGGGGGGTATCTTGACTTTTGGACGATCCCAGTTACTGTGATAAATTGTCAGAGTACAGGATTTGTTACCAGACATCATCGTGAAAAAGAAGAGTCTCAATGCACGCAGGAAGTGTGATAATATGTTAGTATTTTTCTTTACGTCAGAGCAACTCTTGTTTATAAGTTTTAAAGTGGTGTGAAGATACAAACCAGGGATTTTAAGATAAATAGTTCTGAGCTTGAGAAAACATCTAGATTTATATTATCAAGAAAATATTAGTTGATTCCAGTGAGGTTTTATCAGGCAAAGGTCAGCTATAAAAATAAGCCATGCATAGTTGATCTGCTGTGTTTTTCATCATTTGAATGCTTAAGTTTCACAAAAGTTGTCTTCCAGTCTTCACTAAAGGGGCATACACAAAGGAAGAGACCTGCAGCGTCACACTTTTAATGAAATTCAGCAAGTTGTATAGGCAATGATAGGCTCAAAAACATGATGGCAACTCCAAGTGTGTATGTGGAAACCAACAGGAACATTTTGCGATCTCTGCCTATGCATAATACGTCGAGTCAGCTCTATCAGTTGCTCCCATTGGTCATTGCCTCAAAGTTTGGATTACTTCAACTTGGGACCCTCCCACGTTATGCCGCCAAAGGGTTTTCTTTTTTTTTCACTCGTGAATGCTACAACTTGCTGAATTTCATTAAAATTTCATGGTCACCAATCTCTTCCTGTGTCTATGCCCCTTTAGGTACAAAGGGATGGGGGACCAGTGATCCACTTTGTATGTGATAGTGGGAAGTCTGGCTCTTTTCAAAGACTCTGTTCTTTTGGCTCGGCTCCCTTGTAAGACTCTGCTTTTATGGCTCCCAAACGGCTCTTCATTTAGTTTGACTCTAAGCCTTCTATTGTATACCAATTTAGCAAATATGAGTGGTTTGTGTGTTGGTGAGAAATCTTTCAGAAAAAGCCTTATTTTTATGCTTTTCATTTTGTTACAAAAAAATACAGCTACTGTTTAATATATTAACCAAAGCTTTAAATGAACAACTGAACGACAGTTTACAATTGAAATAAATAAGCCATAGTCTTAACGTTGGATTTCCAGTTTTGGCTAATTTTAGTCTGTCCTCGCTTGTGATTGGCCGCAGAGTGCCCAGCAAAATAAAGTCCCACCCTGCCTGCATGGATTCTCAGGAGCGGATGAAGCTTTGGCTTTTCCTCTACGGGAATCGTCTGTTCTCGTTTGCTACAAATAATCATCTCTTAGAGTATATGCTTTCCAGCCGCGAAGAACAAAAGCAAACAGCCTACTACAAGCACAAACTACTGACCAGCTAGTTCAAAACATGCACATATGTGGCTGCCAACTCTCTGCCAATGATTCAGCTATTCAGTTAATTAGGCAAATCCATAGTTTTATCTAAAAGTACTGATCACATTCTTGAAATAAATTTAATCTGTTTTGTAACACCAAGTATTACAATTTCTTATGTAGTTGTATTTAGAGTCGCTCTCATTGCGTGTGGATGCAAATTTAAAGAAGACAGCATTATGAAGCAGTAAATCAGGCATTTACAGATTGCATTAAAAGATTTTATTAATGCTTTTCCCTCTGCTGAAAAGGTGTGTTGCAGAAAGTTGTTACATGTTCAATGTTTGTGCACAATAAACCATCTCAATTATATATATATAACAGGTGTTATAAATATTGTTGAAGAGCAAATAGTCCATACTCTTTCAAAGCATGTGTTCAGAACAGATGGCAGTGTCTGTGGAGGTTCCTCACTGTTTGAAATGAAATGGAAGGTCAATCTCAAGCTTTGCGTCTTTAACCTTAATGTAGGCTTTAACTTCATCTGGAGCTTGTTGCAGAATAGAAGTAATATCACGAGTGAACTGATCTATTATATGAATGAAAGTGTCTATAATGGTCTCACACGCCTTGTTGAAATTCTCAATACTGAAGTCAGGCATCTCATCAACTCCATTCTTAATAGCTGTGACTAAGTTACGATAAAACTCATTGATGTAAATGAACACTGCATCTAAATAGTGAGAGTTTAGAGAGTCAACGAAATCCTGAGATTTCTCAACAACAGCCTTCAGGTTCTCACCCATCTCCAGTAGCATTGTGTCAATATTTTTCACAAAGTCTTCCAGTTCATTATTGAGTTTTCTGAAAGCTATTTTGACCTCATCCATAATCTCGGCTCCAGTGACTGCAACACCAGATGGCAGGTATACTGTCACGCCTCTGATCTGCTCAACCAAATAGTTACAGCAGCCCTTTATTTCCTCATAGATCATACCAATGGTTATATCCACCATAAAAACAAAGATTTCAGTCAGCTGCTTTAGGACCTCAGGAAGAGTGGTCATCTGATTCCAGCCAGGAGGCGTGAACTGGGTCTCCAAGAGGGCCTGGACAATTTTCTGGAAGCGGACTATGGTGTTTCTGAAGAAAACTGACAGCTGGCTCAGTTGGACATCATAGTTGATTACATCATTATAGACTTCACTGATGTAGTTCACAACAAGGTCCTTCAACGTTGCCATGTTTCTTGTGATGCCGTGCTGGTCAGTAATTGCTGTCAACAAAGGGGTGATGGAAGGGAGTCTTCCCCTAAGCTCAGCGAACATTGTTCTGGATGCCTCCATGTTGTAGATAATCTGCAAATTCATCTTATCAGCACCCGGAGATGATCTGACGACCAAGAAGTCAACGTCAACCTCTGGTGCCGACTATAAAAAGAAAAAATATTGATTTACCTGTCTTTCGATTTGAGAATTGAATTCCCCATTGTATCAAAAAGGTAATGATAACAATACTCACAGGATAACGGGCATAGACTCTTGCACTCAACGGAGATGGGACTCTGCCATTGAACTGAAGGCCAAGGAAACCAGTATTTGGAGTGCTCACAGAGGCACTCATGCTATCTCTGTGTGCAGCGTAACGAAGGTTCAGAGAAGAGACAATATCAGCGAAAACCAAGTCTTTGGTCATGGTGATGTCCACATTCAGTGTGTGACGAGAGGCACTGGAAGAGAAAGAAGGGAAGTTCAAATGTAAAATTGTGAGTGATTTTCAATCTGTCATTTAATGCAACATAGTTTGATTTAAATACAATGAAATAAGAGCATGGCCAAAACTCTGGCTATTTACCTGTCATCAGCTTGACGCTTGCTCCTGGAATGCAAAGAAAATTGTTAATTACCTTTGAACAAGTGTTATATTAGAAGCAATAGTGTGTGACACATATACAGAGTACATTACCGTAAAGCTTGGGTAAAGACATGGTTGACATCTGAGGTTATGTAGGGATGTGTAAGGATGGCCTTGCTAATCAGGTTCAGAGCTTCATTCTCAAAGTTTGCGTTAGTTGAGGCTGTTGAAAGAAATTATTCTACGTGAAATTGAACTGTTTCCAACATAAAACATGTAAATATGTTAATGAATTTTTCATTGACTCACCATCAAAGTTGTATTGCAGGAAATCAAAAATTGATTTGGCAGAGGACTTTACGATGACTTTGAAGACAGGAGCACTGCCCTCTACTTCAGCTTCCATGGTTGAGATGTGCAGTGGGGTGTCAAATTTAAAATTTGTGGAAATCTTCTGCTTGTCAGCGGCGATTTGAGCAACAGTCTTCTCAAAGATAGTGTAAGTGTTCGTTTTGTATAGCTGAGACATTTCAATCTCAATATCAGCATTCAAGGAAGAGGTTGGTATAAAATCAATGGTAGCCAGGACAATGTGCTTCCCCTTGGTATTTAAAGATGTTGCTTCGTTATTGCCAGTATACTTCAGATCTGCATACACACGCTTCATGGAGGCTTCAATGGCAAGATTTTCATTTACATCCATTCCAATTACCTTAACTATGCCATGGTTAAGCTTGGCATCAGCAGTAATCTTGGAAGTGGATCGTAAGCCATCATTATTCAGGTACATATTAGCCTCATTATCCAGGACTCCTAATAGTATAAAGTCCTTGTTCACTGTGGCATCCATGTTACCCTTAGAGAAGGTTTCCATGGAAACATCTTCAAATGTTCCTTCTAGCTTCAGACTATGTTCTGCCTCAGCCTTTCCTACAGCCTCGATCCTGGGGATGTTGAAATCACCTCTCATCCTCAAGGTGGAGACAGCACTTGCTTTGGTTTTGGTGTCTGCAACCAGCTTTTGGTTTGCTTCCATGTTGAGTATGGGTAGGGCGATCTTTGCAAGTGTAGCCACGGAGAGAGCTGTTTCTAGAGTCTCAGTGTTTATGCTGATGGTGCTGTCATGAGTGCCTTCAACGTGAGGATTTTCAAGGGACAGGGAATTGGCCAACTTGACTCCTCTCTTGGTGGTCAGACTAGTGGTGCCATCAAGTTTGGCTTTTAGACTATCGAACACAGAGGTTGTGGTAGCTCCCAGACGGAATACAAGATCATCTTCAGTATACAGTCCAGCGTTGACATTCAAATTAATGATGGCAGACTTGAAAGACAGGTCTGTGATCAGGTTGCCCACAGAGGGAAGCTGGATCAGATACATCATATTAATGTATGGGGGCTCCTGGCTTTTCTGATAAACAATCTTGGCATCCACATTAATAGTCTGCTCTGTGGTAGTCAAAATGTTATTCAATCCAGTCTGCTCATATAAATTCAGATTATCGATGGCTGGAATATGAACAAATCTCAGGTCAATCTCAGGGGTGCTGATGGGGTGTGTCAGGAAGTCCAGATTTGCTTCGCTTTCCATGGCAACAAAGATGCCAGCTTCTTTCATATTATTGTCAAGAGTGAAGTTATAGAATATTTTGTACTGATTCAGGCGAGCCAGCATGACAGTGTTCATCTGTTGACCATCAGGGTTAAATTTGGCTGAGTAGTCATTCTGCAGGTCTATCTTAAAAAAGTTGACCTTGACATTTCCTTTGTTTTGGAATTCAAAGACAAACTCATCTGGGTTGGCTACGAAGTTCAGTCCATTGGACACGACTCCACTGACTTCATCATATAGTTCTGTGTCATGGTTTACTTTCAGCTCAGCCTTGATATCGGGAATGCTGACGAGTCCAGTTGCCACAAAAAGACTGTTCTTGATGATTGGTGCCTCTGCCTCACTGCGGACATTAAATTTGAAGTAGGTGAAAGGGCCAAATTCAGCATTAATGAGCTGTTTCATCTTTATGAGAGAGTCTGTATCGCCAGAGAAAGTTAGGGTGACAATTCCAGGAGTGAGAGACAAATGCAACTTGCTATTGTGGTTTCCATTTCTGTAATTAAGGTTTCCATTGGCAGCATTATCAGCTGTTAAAATGAGTGAGAGCCCATCTTGGCGCATAACTGATTTTTGGGTTACACTGACCTGACTTCTGGCAAATGGAAGGTCCATTAGATGAGTGTAAGTTGTATCAAGAGAACTAGTCATTCCACCTCTCATACCAATGACAGCTGTGTTCATAAAGTTTGCAGTATAAGGTGCGGTGGCAACCCTAATTGTAGTTTTTGCCTGGGCCTGGGCTGATCGGCCGTAGAAGGTTACAGATGACTGATGATCAACTCGAAGGGCAAGATGGTTGATTTTTACAGTCTCTGCAAATACAACACGGCTCATTCTCGGGATTGCAATGCGAGCAGTGGAGACAAATTTGTAATTGAGTAAATCATAACTAGATGTGCCCTGGGAAGTGAAGAGACCAGTGAACTGGGGTGTCACTGCAGTCTCAGTGGAGTTCTGGAGCTCAGCAGATGTATTGATGGTGTAGATGGGAGACTGGAATTTGAATTCGCCATAGAGTTTACCAAAGGTTGGAACCGTGATCTCACTTGGAATGGTTGGCAGCTTGATCTCAGGAACCTGAAGAGATTTAACAAGATTTTCTATGGGAACCTGTGGGATGGTAGGGAAGGAGATCTCAGGAAGAGTGATTTCTGGGAAGGTTATCTCAGGCATAGAAGGAAGGTAGTTCATAGTCAGGTCTCCAAAGAAAGAGTCCGCATCAAGCATTTTGATATCAAAGTTTACAATGAACTCAATGAGTTCAATGATTCTCTGCTTGATGTCATCAAAGGAAATTGTGGTGGCTCTCACAGTATATTGTTGCAGGATGGTGAACTCAGGGATGTCAAGCTGTGTGGGGATTTCAATTTGTCCCAGCTTATCCATGCTGAACATCATAGGAGGCACAACAAGATCTGTAAACGGAATGACAAAGGATGGCATGTTGATCTCAGCTTTCTTAAGTTCAGTGAAGAGTCCGTCGATGATCTGCTGAATCTCGCTGATGATCTTTTGGTCAGGTACAACTGTCTTAATCATATCAAATATACCGCTGAATGTTTCAGAGATGATGTGCATGGCCCATGTGTAGTATTTGCTCATCCAGTTCAGTATAAAGGAAATCTCAGATTTGACATCCAGATTTGTAATTTGGTCCTTTATGACTTCAGCAAATCTCTTCGCCTGATCCAAGAAACTGTGGTCAATGATGTCCTTTACAGTTTTTATCACTTCTGCAACTCTGATTTCTCTCAGGCGTTCCACAAGTTCTCGAACAGAAGACAAGACCGTGTTGACAAAGTCTCGTGTTGCCTCAAGTTTCTGGGGAATCTCAAGAGTCTTGATCATTTCGTTCACATAAATTGTGTACTCAGCAATGATTGGATTAATATAATCTACAAAGTCATTATAATCCACAGATTTCAGTTTTTCCACAGTAGTATCAATATATATGTTCAGCTGTTGAATTATATTCTCAACTTCAGTTGTTTTCAAATAGTTGATAACACTCTGGAAGACTTCCATTAATTTGGTAGGAATTTCTGCATCCTTCACGATCGTGGCTACACCCCTGAGAGTTTCCTCAATGTTGAACTGTTTAATGAGGTCCACAGCTTTTTCGAGGACAGCTTGAATCTTTTTGTCAGCCTCAAACTTTACAATCAACTCTCTTATCTTGGCATAGAAGCTGTTCACCTTACCTACGATATCAAAATTTATAATCACATTCCTAATATAATCAGTTATGTCAGTGAGAATCTCAGTGGGGAAAACCCTCAACAGTAACTCAATTGGAGCTTCGAGGTTGATGGATGAAATGTCCCTCTTCAGCTCAGCAACAAATTTCGCCATGTCAAAGTTCTGAATTAATTCTTGAATCTCACTCATGACTGTCTGTAGTTTAGCCCTGATTTCATACTTGGCATCAATATCATACAGGAATGCAATGCTGCTGCCCTTCAGTTTTTCTAGGTCAATCTCCTGGAGCATGTCTCTCAAGGTATCAATCACGTACACTACCACATTCTTAATGCCATACTCCTCATCAATGGCATTCAGCAGGTCTTGAATATTCTGAATAAGGCTCTCTGGGAAAGTGCCACTACCAATAATCTTCTGTATTGCCTCAGCAAAGGATTGGATGTAAACACTGAGATCAGCCAACACTCTCTTAAAAATAACCTCCAGCTCTCTCAAAAAGGCCTCCACATCATCTACGGAGATGGAGTAGTTTTGGATAAAATCACTGAAATATTGCTTCAGCTGAATTGCCTTGCCTTCTATATTCATTTGAGCAAATACATCACTTGTTTGTTGGGAAAGAGCCTCTAGTTTAGCCCTCAGCTCTCCACTGTTGATGCTGTCTTGCAATGCCTCTCCCATGTACACAACAACTCCCTTGATGGCTTCCAAGAAGTCAGCCAGGCTTTCAAACAGAGGCAACTGAATTATGCGACTGTTTGTGCTCTTGTCATATTTAAGGAAGCTAGAGATGGTGAATTCCTGGTTCTCTGCAGAGGCTGTGTTGAGGATGTTAGTGAGCATGGTGCCAAAGACTTCAATTCCGGCCCTCTCAGCAGTGTTGTAAACATCTATGCCCTGATTAAAGGCATGCTCATTCATTTTAGACTCCATTTTGAAACTGGTCTTCTGCTCTTGGAGTGACAGAGTAGTATCCAACTTGTTGTTAAATGTGGTCTCAAGGGCAAATCCGTTATCCAGCTTCTGGGTAACTGATGCTCTGCATTCTTGTGAGCTGGCAAAAGCCAGGGGTTGTGCTCTGAGAAGGAATTTTCCATAGAGCTGGGCGCTGTGCTTCCCATACATGGTCATGTCTCCATCAGCATTGAAGATGGCATCAAGGTTGAAATCAAAAGGAACAATGCTGCAACGGATGGTGTGGTCAAAACGCATTGGCTGTGAGTTGAAGCGGGCATCGTTGCTGAACTTGGCAGCAAGACCAACTACTTCAAGTTCGGTGTTGTGGCTCATGTGTGTTCCAAAGAGTTTTCCCTTGGAGCTGCACTTTGCATTAGCACTCATATCAGCATAACTGATCTGATAGGTGTGCTTGATTTCTTCCTCCCCGTAGTTCACCTTCAGGTTTCCAGTTAGGTCCATCTTGTAAAGCTCCGCCTGCAGCTGTGCCTCATTGATAAAGTTGGCAGCCAGAAGTTTCAGCTTGTTGTTAACATTTGCAGAGGCGATGTAGGGTTTCAGATCAAAGGCGATATCGTGAGTGTAAGAGGCATACTCACTTGCAATGGTTTCTATGGTTGACTTGAAGTCAAGGCTAGAAAGAGTAATGGTCAGAGTGTTGGCATTATCAAACTTGATATCACGCATTGCTGCCTTGTTGGTAATTGACAGAGTAGCCCTTGTAGCATCAAGACCAGCGCTGAAGGTGTTTTCCAGGGACAGAGGGCTTTGGAGATCAGTTGTTCCACTTGTGGTCAAACCATCCTTGTTCATTTTCAAAATGGCCTTGTGAGTAGCCTCATTCTCAAGGAGCTTCACACTGGCATCGCTGTTTACAGCCAAACCGTTGACATCAAGAATGGCAGTCAGCAGGGAGTAAACACGATTTTCAGAGTGGTCTGCATTTGTCTCCATCCTCATGATGACTTCACCGGCACCAGCAGAGGCTTCAGCCTGGTTGCGGATCTTCATACCAAGAGCATTGGCATTTGCATCACATTTCACTGACAGCTTCATGTCTTTGAATGAAAGCTCAGCCACATGGATAAAGGCATTTTGATCGTCATTGGTTTTAGACACAAATGAGAATTCGTTATTGACAAGGGTTGTTGCAATGACATTCTGTCCAATAACAATCGGCGAATCAAATTGAATAGTGGAATCCATCTTAAAAGTGTTTGGGTTGAATGGTTGAATAGTAAATGACTGGGTTGAAACAGTGGACCCATACATGGGCCCGGCCATGAACTTCCACACAAAGCTGCTGTCAGCAAATATTTCGTCGGTGTTCAGTCCAGCCATACCAGTGTGCTCGATGTCAACACTGAGACCAAAAGGACTTTTGGCTTCCATCTTGCTGCTTGATTTCAGATTGATTTTGTCTGTAATGGTTGCATCCTCCACAATGCTAATGCTGGCGTCAAGGAATTTATGGGCCAGAGAGCTTTTCAAGTATGCTTTGATGGAGTCAGTGTTGGCCACCATTCCAGACCCTAAACATAAAACAAAAGACCAAAATATATTACTAATATATATTAATTTGTATGTAAACAATTTTATATATATTTTTTTTTTATCAAAAATTACTTTAACATTAAGTCTTAATTTTTCATAGTGGAAGTGAAAAAATATTCCAGTAAAACCGAACAACAAGTCATGTTAACCCTAAGGTATTAATAATGTTTGCAAATACCTTCAATCTTCATTGAGAGGATGTCAAGTGGAGAGGTTCCTTTCACGTCGAATGTAGCTGAATAGCTTGGTGATTCGATAACATTTTTGCCAGCGGACACTGAGGCCTCCAAGTCATAAAGGTTGCTCGCCATGGCAGTTGAAACCTCGGCTTTACCAAAGAGAGGAATAGATAACGTGATGCTCTCTGGAATAACAAGCTCTGGGATGGGAATCTCCATGGAGACAATTTCCAGTCCAAACTGGGGTAGAACCACATTAGGCGTGGTCAGAGCTTGTGGGAAGTTGAGCTCATCTGTTGACTTTCCTCCAAGAGGCAGAGGGATAGAAATTGTGAAGCGTTCATTGTTGAAGTGGTAGACAGCTTTAGCCTCACTGTTAAAAAGACCAAATTTCAATGCATTAACATTTTGGAAAATTATTTGATAATTACATCAATTACCATGGAGTTATCCACACTTACGTATTCAGGAATAGACTCTCTGGCAGGGAAATCTCAGGCACGTCAGGTACTCTGAAGTCCTGAATGTAAGGTAAATCAGCACCGTACTTCTCCATGTAGTTGTTTGCTGCCTAAAAAAAAACAAAAAAAAAACAAAAACAGTTGAATGCTGTTTTATGAATAATTCACATATTTTATTTTAAGAAAATCTGAATAATTTAGCAAAACTGCATACCTCCACAAACTTCTTGAAGACGTGACGGACTTTCATGTCGGTCTGCCCCACCTTCATATCAAGAAGCTCGTTGCCGTACCTCTCAAGAACGTCAGCATTGGGGAAGATGGTGGTCTTAGTATTCACATCAGACTTGACCTCAAACTCAATCTTGCTAGCATCTGGAACAACAGAGCAATGGCATTATTAGAGAGACAAACCAGGAATTTCTTCTCAAATGACTTACTGAATGAACTGGAATGTGATATTACCATATTTCATTGCGATTTTCTGCTCAGAGGTTGCATCCATGACCTTGACTTCACTCTTAAGTTCCAGTTCCAGTTCATCCTCATATTTCATGTTAGCTGTGACAGAGGCATCTGCACTGATTGAGGGGATCAATAGTTGGACTTGCAGCATGCCTTCCTTCATGGCCTTCAGACTGAAAGACATACCAGTTAGTCCACGTGCTCTGGATCATGAGCGTAATGTTATTTTATGAGCATTTATAATAGATTTCTTACTTGGCACGGCCAACCAGGGAGAGCAGAGGAATGTTCTTGTTTATAAACTCAAGAGAGACTGAGTGAGTTCCTTTGCCCCTGGTGTTTCCATCAACAATACCCAGCCTAAGTCCAGCCTCCACGTCGTAGTCAGGGATCTGAATGTCGGCTGTGATGACATTCTTCCTTCTGTTATATTTCACGACCGCTCTGGCTTCAGTGGGCTCTGCACCTGTTTTTGACGAACCGAATGAATGTATTTAGGTCTCGGTTCTTCTCTAAACTGTCAGTAAATAGACGGAATAATGTCAATGTTGTACAATACCTTCAGCCTTCAGAACAAACTTCACAGAGTCAACCTTCTGCCGGCCCTCTTCTCCTTCCTTGAGGAGCTCATAGGCCACAGTAGCCGTGTACTCAGTTACTTCACCAGTAGGGTGAAGCTCAATGACAAATCTGTTAATTAGACAGTGTTTCACAATTGAATAAATTGATTTGAGAAACAAACATGCTTGTGGTTTAAAAAAAAAAAAAGTCCCACTCACTTGCTGTTTCCGGTGACGGGGAAGTAGGGGGATGTCTCCTGAGAGAAAGCATCAGTGTATTCCAGTGCAGTGCAGTATTTCATTCCAGTGAAGAAGAGAGAGCACTTGCTAACATCAACCTTGTCCGTCACCATAGGAGGGATGGCTATCACTTCTGATTTAGTCACAGCCACCAGGGTGTTTCTAATTGTAAATGTAACAAAGTTCAGATGTAACTTTGACCATTATATTTAAACTTACATAGGTACACTAACATAGCTATCTTTAATTTTCTACTGTTGACATTGTCTTTTTATACCTCAAGGTTATAATTGCATTAAAACTAGTGGTGCAAAGCAGCTCCTATCAGTTATTTTCTCTGCATTTGGGATTTAAAATAATAGACATTATACTTTGACTTACGTGATTTTGATGAGCTTAGTGGGGCTTGTTGGAGCAGGGATGACCAGCTTAACATTGTCATGCCCTAAGGAGATCTTGGCCTTGAGCCCACTCTCATGGAACATATTAGTGTGCATCTCTAATCCAGAGTCGACATACTCAGGGATGTGAGAGCCAACTTGAGTTACAAACTCAATACCGGCAGAGGGCATGAAAGACACTTCGCTCTGTTTGGAAACACAGGAGAAAGCTTAACAGTTCTGTCCATTGGTGAAGTTGATTCTGGGTGGCATTTAAATACATCTATGGAGACTTACCATGTCACGAGCAATCTTCAGTCCACCCTTGATACCGGGGGTGAAGGTACCAGACAGTGCAACTCTCAGAGGCACACCAGTGAGAGTAGGCAAGAAGAATTCATTGTCCATGAAGATGTAGTGGGCAAAGAATGTGTTGTCAGTTTCAGTCATCACGGCCCTCATTATCTGGCAAATGAAAATATACATGAACACATTTAAACAATTAACAAGAATTTTCTAAATGGATGCATTGTTGGCAGTATCCTTTGTAGATAATAACTTACATCAGTTGGGAACATCTTGAACATGCTGTCAAACACCATAGCAGCAGAGTAGGCCATCTCCTCCATGTCATTGGTTCTCAGATATCCAAGTTCCTTTCCCAAAACCTTCAGATAAACCATTGCCTCTGGAGATTGGGCACTCTTCAGTTCCCTCACCAGTTTGTTGAGGTTGCGTCCAACCTCCCTCATCAAGTTCTGAGAGGCCTAAATATAAAATACATGTGCACAATATATTGAAATGTATTTCCCTTATCGAGAAATAAATCATCGCACAGTCCAATGATTGGGAGTGATTAATGTGTACAAAAAAAATGGTTTTCAATACCTGTTTTGTCATCCTGTTCTTCTCCAGAGCAGGCACCATGTCCCGCAAGATCTCATTGACTGTGTGTGGCATCTTGTCAGAGACAAAGTACATAGTCTTCAGGACAGTGTCGGGGAAGAATCCATTTTCTCCAAACAGAGCTTCAACTGTTGGCTCAAATCCTTTTCCCTCCATACCAACCTGGAAAGGGGACACATTTTTCATGGTTAACACGTACTGAAAAAAACACATCTTAGGCCACAAGTTAAAATTAAGTTAAAATGCTCAAAATATTTACCTCCATAATATACAATTCATAGCCAAATGCCTTTAGAGTCATTTCAAGCATAACCTCCTTGGGCAGGTAGCTGGTACCATCAAAGATCATGTTGCCCTCCAAAGATCCGAGCTTGTAGTTGCGAGACAACTTGCTGGGGAACATAATGGGCCCAAGCTCATTACCCTGCATGGCAACCTGAATCTTCCGTATCAGCCTGTGGGGTAGACGAAATAAAGCTGAACAACTGGTGGTGATCAGACCAGGACACACTGGTGTCATTTAGCAATAGCAATTTTCTCTTACTCTTGGTTCTCATTCGAGTAAAAAATGTTGGTCATGTGGGAGCTGACAAAGTTCTTGACTTGTCCATCTTGCTCATTAGCCAAGGCGTTAGCCAGCTGGGTCAGTTCACTTGGCTTGGGGTCCTTCATAAGCACCAGATATGCAGCAATGCGCTTTTGGGTGGGGCTGGTACTGTCCAAAAGAACATTCATAAACACCTCTCTGCCCTGTGAACAAATTATATTAAAAAAATGAGCATACAGCAATAATAGTGATTCCAACAACGTGTCAGGCTGATTATTCAACTTGCCTCTTCGGGGACGGCAGCCAGCCTGAACACTTGGATGGCGGCCTGCTGCACAGCCAGGGAAGCTGAAGGCTGGTTCATACACTGGAACACGGCAACTCTGAGTGCAGGACTAGCAGGTACCACAGATAGAGAGATGTCTCCAATAATCTTTGAATAAAAGAAAATAAGTTATTCTTCTCATTAGATAGACTCTAAATTGCTTGTTACCTTACTTAACCTACCTAACCTAACTTGTTACCTCAAAGGGGAACTACTGTTTTTTACAACCTGGACCTTATTTCTGGCATAAAATACGGTTGTTTACTCACCCATATAACTTTTTTGTAATTTGTGTCCGGAGTTAGCTGTTATCATCATTCGGGATCTGAAGATAGACCTACAGATCCCGGATGATGTCATCTGACCTGGATGATGTCTTCTCTGAGCACACACCCGCGATGGTCAGCTTGTTTACCTACTGCTATTTTTTTTGCAAACAACTAACTCACTCCCACTATATGGATATACGCTGATCTAATTATCTCCCGAAGGAATACAAATAACACAAGGGTTATATGGGTGAGTAAACAACTGTATTTTATGCCAGAAATAAGGTCCAGGTTGTAAAAAACAGTAGTTCCCCTTTAAAGGATCCATCCTTCATATATACGCCGTGCCTTTTCTGTTAATGTAATATAACTTAGGGTTCTTGCATCTGATGTTTCAGAATGCATGTTAGGCATATGCACAGTGAAACCATCCTTTATTGGAAAATGTAAAACTATTTCAGACTAAATATTCACCAATCGCTACAGTCTAGGGAACAGAAAACATTTTTTTTTAAATATATATTTGAGGCTGATAAAGCGAAAACCAGTTAATTAGCAATGGATTGTTGAATGTTAGCAATTGTTGTACTCATTCACCTTCAAACCCAACCCAACCCAACCAAAGTACAAAAATTCTGATTTAGCTAATTAGCTAATTGCCTTGTCATTAATTTTGAGCTGTCAGGTGAAAAACCTACCCTCAAAGTCAAGAACGTTTGGTCCTTGTCTCCAGAACAGTCTCCCAACTGGGCAGCCAGGAACTCAGCTACAGAGTGAATCTCAGGTGTCAGTTTATTTTCAGCTGCATAAAACCTGTTGAAGAGAAAATAGCTTAAAATCAAGCTGTGCTACTTATCTAAAACTCTAAACTACTTGCAAGTTAGCTTCACTTACCTTTTGACAGCGTTGCTCAGGGCATACATGATGGGCTTGCTGGTTTTGTACTTGGCCATCTCGAGCAAGTCATTAATCAGTTGGGCAGAAGGATTGGACACAAGTCCCATAGCGAAAACAGCAGCATCAACCTTGAGGGAGTCGGCATCAAAGGTCCTGAGGATCTGCATGATGGCGCTGGTGCACTCGGGAGTTCCACACTGGGCCAGAACCTGGTATGTCAGGACGTGGGACACACCAAGAGCCTCGGGAATGGCCGGACTCAGGGTTTCAGCCTTCATTCCACGGACCATGGAGACAAGCTTGTGGAAGAGGTGGGCCCTCTTCTCACCCTGGGCCTCTGGCAGAGTGGCCAATTCTCTCAGGGCATTCAGAACTCCATCTTTATCCTGGACAGCGCTCTTGTCCTCAACAGCTTCCATGTGAAGATCCTTGACAATGTCACCTTGACAAACAAGCAACAAGATTAATCGGTGATATCTTTAGTTACCATTTAAAAAGATTAATCAAAACAAGAAGACTTACTGCGGTCAAAGACTCTGTCGTTGTGAGGAGAAACCGTAACCAGAGTCAGCTCTTGCTTTCCAACATTGGTAACTCCATATTCTCCCCTATACAAGGACAAAAAAGATGTAACTCATACCATAGAATATATTTTGGAATGTACACTTAAATAACAGAGCATTTAATAGAAATTGTGTTTAACATACTGTGAGAAGGGGATGAGGATGTGTTTCTCAGTGCAGGATCCAGAGGTCATGTGTTTTTTCTCATTGTCAAACTTGTAGTTGCAAGTTTGGGAGCTTCTAACCAGCTGAGCAAGAGGGTAGTGCTGGAAACCGAAAGACAATGGTTTTAGCGTGGATTATTAATTGTGCAGGTATATTGTTTCTTTGCGGCTTTAGCCCTAATTTGCACAAACACAAAATGGCTCTGTAGCATATTTGGCCAAACGTGTCATGTTGCCCCCTCATGTCTTTTGAGCGTCTTACCATGCCAGAGATAAGTGCCAGTGGACTGGTGTGATCTTTTATCGGAACAAATTTGTCACATCCGGAAAGGTCCCTGCTCAGGCTGACGTCAGTTGCAATGTCCTCTCTAGCATTGACGGTGAAATGGGTCTTGCACATGCCGTGGATGGTAGGCTAAAATGAAGACGTTAAAGATGATTAGAGGAAGCAAACACGAATAAAGAATCAGAAATTTGTGAATTTTCTGCATTTTCTTGGTAAATCCCTGTACCATGATCTTGTTCTTTTGTTCTTCCAGAAGAGGTACAGCCAGGGCGGAGATGATACCCCTCTTAATGTTGAGGGTAGTTGTGGTCTCACCTTCCTCAGGGTACAGTTTCACATCATACACACCCTCAACCACAAACTTCAGAGGATATCTTAAAGAAAATGCATGATTTTAATTTATTTTCAGTGCACAGTCAAGTTAAAAAAAACAAAAGACAAATTATGTCTACTATCAAGGTTACATACCTTGACATTTCAGCAGCAAAGGCATCAGAGCCGGGTGCAGAACCAAACACTGGGTTGCCGTCTGCGTCCATATTGACCACCTCACTAAGCCTGCAGCCAGTGGTGCGGATGATGTAACTACAAGTCTGAGGCACTTCAATTTCAACCTGGGAGAGAAGGCAAATGATTTCTATGATATTCTCTTACTCTCTGAGATATATGAGATGGAAAGCATTATGATGAGACTGAGAAGTCTGTCGTACCGTGCAAGACGCCCTGGGTCCATTCTTGAGCTGCGAGCCTCCGTTGATAGCATTCAGAGATTCAGCGTCATACTGGTATTCATATTTGTGCAGGGTCTTGTACCTCTGGGCCACTAAAAGGCAAAAGATAAGAGACATGAGAATACATTTTGCTAATGAAATGTCTGGAATTGCAAAGGCTGAATGTCGTAGTAAGTAGTTACTTACGCAGACAGGTGGTCTGATCTACGTCTTGGGCAACTGTTCAGAAATAATCAGATGAATCACTTATTGTAATGCAATTGAAAACAATTTGAATGTCTGTTTAAAAATGCCACAAAGCCACACTCATAAAATTTTATGAATTTGCAATTTTTTTTTTTTTTTTTTTTTTAGTCAAAAATGGTGAAACAACCAAAATTGTAAAGCTTAAACTTTTTTTATTTTTGCATTTTTTTGTTTGTTTTTTATGGCAAAGATTCTAAGAACTACTCACAAGCCAAGGCAGATGTACTGAGGAGCAGCAAAAGGCAGAGCTTTGAGTCCCCCATGATGGGTTCGTTGAAGCTCTCTCCTCTGGGGTTGGCGAGTACTCTGATGAGACTGACTTCTCAGCCTCACGGTGAGGTCTTTATACCCTCAGCTGGGCTCAGTCAGGAGCCTGGGAGGCACAGACAGTGCTTTCAACGCTCAAAGTCCACCCCACCTTCCTGGGTGGAGGGACAAAGGCAAAAGGTTTAAAAAGATACTCACAGATCAAAGCACAGGCTCACCAAACTGATAAATTGTGTTAAAATGAAATGAACTTTTAACTGTATTACATGGATGTTATGGATATATTGATAGATTATACAACACTAAAGATTAACGTCATTGAATTTAGGCTGCATCTAATGTAATTCAGATGAAGACTTGTGCTCATTGAAGGTGTCACACTGTCTTGACTTTAAATAAGTGTAAAATATTTCACAGTTGATGACATCCTTAGATTAAATTTAGGCCTCAAGGCAGAGGTGTGAGTTCTTGAACTTCTAGAGTCAATCAATGATAAGGTAACAGCTCCTGTCTGAATTAGGTCACTGATCGACACTCATTAGACAGTGAGTGATCAACGCATGCTCCCGACACAAAGTCCCACCAGATGTGAAAAAGATAATAAACTTACCAGCCACTTCATCCACTGATAATATCAACCAAAAACCAAACCAACAGCTCAGAGCAGCATTTCCTCTATTATGGAACTCCTGCATTAGTCCCTTGGTCTTTTTATTTGTTAGTTTATTTAGCAAGGAAAGTGAAGACATTGTTTAAAATGGGCAAGTTAGAGGAAAACAGTACATTTAAGTAAGTTTGCTGCAAATAAAACACTCTACAGGCTTCACTGTGTTTTAAAAGATATCATCATTGTTAATCGTGGATCTATAATCTTGGTTTTAGTACTTACAGTCGAGTACCTTTTAATAGATGCTTGTTGTTCTGCGTCCACTCCCCAAAATGAAAACAGAGAGAAAATTTGGCAACTTTGATTCGGTTTAGCTGATGAACTTTGATTTATGAAGTTCCAAAGGTCCGTGCAGAATTTGTTTGAACTGGGGCTCCGGTTCAGCTCGGAGCAGGCACGGTGCGTGCAATAAATATATAAATAATGATAACCTTGGACTGGCTGGGACCTTCTCTTTTATTAGGTTTTATTTTATTTATTGCTTTTTGTTGCTGCAAATGAAATAAATACATAAGAATTGAGAGGAGACAGTTTTCAATTTTATTTCTTTTGCTCCTTTTTGTGCATCAACCACACGGCTACATCAGAGAGTTGTGCAAGGACCTGTTGCAATGTATCCCGATCAGTACTTTTTTAAAAGTTTGTTAGATAATGACAGTGTTTGCGCTGACGGACATGTACACAGATAGGGTCCAAAGGGGGTGAACACCTTGCCTTTTCGACATTTAGCTGACACTGTAAGATTTCCGTCTATCTTGTCCTTTCTTGACTCAATCATTTAGAGAGGATCGGTGTATCTGCATGCTCTCCTTGAGCTTTGAGTGTCTAAAAGGAGATGATGCTGTTCTTTGAGGGAGCTGCAGTAAAAGCAGTGCTTGAACCACACAGTCAACAGGTCAGCAAGTCAAGCAACGTGAATCATCAGGAGTAGCAACATAAATGTCAGTGACATCAGTAGTATTCGAAGTGGCTAACGAGTGTCATAGAGTAGCTCCATCTTCATTTTGCATAGTTAAATGTCTAATCTGCTGTCAGTGAGAAATGTGTAGTTATCCAGAACCAGTGCTGTGCACCACACCATCCCTTGACAGTGTGAACACTCAATAATGTCAGGTTGTATGAACAAAACGTCATCTCTCTTTAGATGCAAACCACTTCTCCGTTCTTATTTTCGTTGTTAGGATGTTGCTGGCAGCAGCTCTGTTTTCCTCCCCTGGAGATTTTATAAATAGCCATCCGATTTGTTTTCTCTTCTTTCTCAAGTCAGCTGGTGAAATCTGGCAAAACGCTGCAGGAGGAAAATATGATCAGAATAAGAGGAAAAGAACAACTGATGGTGATCACACCAATCTTGTCATTACTAGAACAACCCGTGAAAAAGATGAACTCTCTGACCGGCCTGGAGACAGACATGTGCAGAAAACCTGCAGGCTGGCTGCAGGGACTCTTGCCCAATCAGTCTTTCGATGTAAAGGTCAAGAGTTTAATCCAATGAGACCACTGCTGGTATTTCGTAAGAACGGTTCACCTCATTTTTTTTTATTTATTTGCCCTTGCAGGATCTAAATGTGAATGTAACACATAGCCTGTTACACTGCCTGCAATCATTCATGTCGGTTTGAAAGAGATACAGAAGTTCAGATTTTATCAGCTGCTTCGCTCTGTGTAATCAACGCTTATCTGTAGACTTCTTAATCACATTTCACAACCCTGCGACAGTGAGGACAGTTGTGCTGAACAGTTTTCCAAATGAGGTTTGAATGCTTGTGAAAAAAAAAAAAAAAAAGATTGTGAAAATGATTCAATCAGAAGAGGATCACAACACTGAGTGCTTATTATTACCTCCTAATAACTGTTTAGGGCTTCAAGATGC
This sequence comes from Chelon labrosus, assembly GCF_963514085.1. Classification (NCBI taxonomy): domain Eukaryota; kingdom Metazoa; phylum Chordata; class Actinopteri; order Mugiliformes; family Mugilidae; genus Chelon; species Chelon labrosus. The sequence continues at coordinate 14,965,314 of NC_140347.1, read as the reverse complement.
AGAATAAAAATTGGATTTATTTGTAATTTTATCAAATAAGGAGATTGCATAACACTCACTGCTATGACTTTTGTGCATTTTTCTTATCAAAAACAACTTTAGTCTTATATCTATAAATCATAATGACCTGTCTTTTCAACAAAAATAATTCAGCTTGAAAAGCAATTTTTGTTTTTGGTGGAATAACTATCAAAGTTCCTCAGACATGAGGCTGAAGTGTTGCCTTTGGCTAAAGCTTGCACAAGCAGTGTCTTGCCAGTCAAGATCCGGGTTTGCGCTTATGCTGTAGAGCTAGAATCATGATCAGATCATTTATATAATTCATAATTTATCATATAATTGGTGTTTTCTTGCCACATTGGCTCGCAACAGTTAAAGAAAGTTTTTATTTTGCAGGCCAGGCCAGGCATCAAAACAGTTCAACTGTGATCAGTAGTTTTTTCTGAATTACTGCAACTGCATTGTAAAATTAAAACTCTCGCCCGATGACAGCTGGGATAGGGATCAGCAGACCCTGCGACCCTTAACAGGGTCTTTCTTAATCTTGATCCAGGCGTATTCTACCTTCACCTGATCCTGAAAAATGTGACAGCATTTCCCTGACAGCAACATAAAAAAATTTGCCGGACAAATGTTTGTGTTTGTGATTGTGGTGGACTACAAATAAGGATACGCATTAGATTACAGTTGACCAGAAATGATAAAGCAATATGGATTTTTAAAAAAATACCATCATCTACACGTATGTGTTGTTTCCTGCATATATTGAAAATGCATCGATCAGTGTGGTTAACAAACAAACAAACCTGTAAAACCTGCAGCACTGTTAACTGCATGATGTAGTTTGTTGCAGGTTAACCCTGTTTACAGACCCATTAGTCAGTCAGCTTGAGCAAACATTGGCTGAAAGTCCAGACACAATGAAGTCATTCACAGGGCATCATTGTGTCATAAACCATGTTAGCTAGAAATTATATTGATCTACAGCTTTATCAGAGATGGACAGATAGCACTTTAGACCAAACCAAACTTCAGATAACCGACACATAGGTATAACATGTGCAGCAAGAACATAGAGAATGCCTAAAAGACAAAGGATTCACATGTGCATGAGTCCTCGCACCAGCCACAACATTATGACAGGAAAAGTAAATAACACTGACCATCTTGTGACAATACAATGTTCTTCTGGGAAAACTCCTTGATAGCAGCTGCCTTCCCCAGCAGGATGCAGCCTAATACAGGTACGCACACAAAAACGCTTTAGGAACAACTAAAAAAAGACAAAAAACAGCACAAGGTGTTGGCCTCCAAATTCGCTAGATCCCAAACTGATCAAGTATCTATGGGATGATCAACAGAGGCCCCTCCCTGGACAGTTCGCCAGTCTATCACAGGGCTAACATGAGGGCTAACCTGATGAGCATGTCTTTGGACGGTGGGAGGAAGCCGGAGTGTGGTAAATTATTGTCAATTAGTGTCAATTCTTAGTATTGTCTCAGGGATGCTTTTACTGACTGAAAATGAATTTTGCATTTGTTTGAAATGTAGAAAGGTTCCTTGTAATTACAGGACCTACCCATGTCAACCAACACACAAGAACACACACACTAATTGTCCTTCCAGTGGAACGTCCACATTGCCTCTTGCAAGCTGACAGCACTATTCACACATGGTGTTTACAGTGTACTGTACAGAACATATAGGGCATGTACAGTAAAGCGTATACACATTTAGCTCGTGATTGGACTTTGGAGGTTGGATTCAACCTTTTTTTTTTTCATTCTTTTCTTACCTCAGAAGGCCTCACTGATTACAGTGCTGCTTAAAAGTATTTGTGCCCCTGAGAATTTTCTACATTGTACAGTACAGTGTATAATCCAACATTTCTTCGTAACTGGTGGAGGTGGAGGTTAGAGCATAGTATTAAACAAAAACATGAGTGAGTCTGGCGAAAGTGTATTCGGGTCATCGGTATCTCGTGGCTCCACTCTGGGTACCGAACTGTGCAGACTTTGGCGCCAAACTCGCAAGAGAGAGCTGCCAGTATCCCCGGGAAAATCAGTAACATCCAGGGCCACCAGGGGAAACTGCTGCAGTTCCACAAATGGCCACTTGAAGCTGATTCCAATAGCGAGTCAAACCCACATAGACCTCCATACTCCTAAAAAAATCTATTATGTAATAAACTGTAACCCTACAGTGTCAAGGCATTTCAGTGCGTTCATTTAGAGTACAGCACACAAAGAAGCATCTTGGAAAGTCTACTCAGCAGTGCCACTATCAACACATGACAATAAAAAGTGAAGTAGAGCAAACATGAAAAGACAGCTGCAGGTTTTACAGCCCGTGTATCTTATCAGTATATTACATGATTCCACTATCTGCAGCCTAACACGTCCAAGAAATTTCTGATACGTTTCTGCCAATGACCAATTTGAAGCAAAGGAGAATATTACTAATATCACAGATAACACCTAAATTAACCTGACCATACTTTGTAGGGCTAACATGCACAAATTCGGTGGGGTGTGTTAAAATCAAAGAGATCATTGATAATTTCTAAGAGGTCCCGTTGATAGTGTGCAATAATAAGACTGCAAAATAAAAATGTATTCTTTTTACTGGTGCAGAGTCTTTTCCAAACGTGCCTGTTAGGATTGAATCGATTGCAGCTTGCAGCTTTCTCAGGGACTCCTCATCCAAACGTCAAGCAAAAGATTCAATAGGCTGCAGTCAATGAGTTGCATCACACTGACAAGGTATTTCTTCAGTGGAGCACACTTAAAACTATTTAAATTAATGAGTTACATTTAACAAAATCGTATAAATTAGCCAAAGAGACCTAAACATGTTTGTTTCTACTGTAAAGTTTAGCATTTTAACATGGACTGTCTATGAGGAATGATTCAGTTACAGAGTGGTCACTTTAGCCTCATCCCTTCATTTTTCTGCCCGAGGTTGCTGCCTAATTTAAAATGGCGTTCAAGAATGTGCAGTGAGGTGTGCACCATCAACGGAGGCCAAAAATCTGCCGTTCTCTTTTCTTAGCCGCTCCATCAGAGTTTTCATATTCTCCAAATAGGTTAAAAGAAATGATGAAGTCACTCATTTTTATGTCTGCACGTCGGCGGCAGCCACGGCCAGAGGCATATTGTTTTTGGAAGGTCTGTCCATCTGTGCGCCCATCCATAATATTATTTTGAACATTTTTTTTTTTTAATAAACCCTTAGATGGAATTACTTCAATCTGGCACAGACACTCACGCAAAGGTGAACTTTCAAGAATGAGGTACCGCTGAACTCAACTCTTGATGTTGAATTCTCAGGAACACCTTGAGGAATTTTCTTCAAATTTGACATATGTGTCCTCTCGGACACATGGATGAACTTATTTGAATTTGGCAGCTGAAGGTCAAAGGTCAATGGCATTGTGTCCTCATGAATCATGTTTTTGGTCTTAACTCTTGCTTTTTGGGAAGACAACTTGTCCTCTGCTGCACCTGATAGTCTCTGTGTACCCTGGACTCTGCAGGGTGACTTATCCTGCGGTGATAAAGTGAACTGTACAGCTGTTTAAAGGAGTTAAACCTTGATTTCGGTGACGTGTGTTCCTTAAATGTTGACTGAGGACCATAGAGGGGAGCAATGGCCCTCACTCTGTTCAATGTAAAGCAAAACAGATCGATATCTGAGGAGTGTGCCGCCTCTCCGGCTGCGGTGTCCGTCTCTTACAAAAACATGCAAAAGGTTAAATGTACATAGGATGAGCGATAGAGGGTCAACAAAATACACATCAGTTAATATAATCCTTTCGTACACATCCTATATGAAACATAACGCATCACACAGCAAAGTAGTGTTTAAAAAAAATAAGGGTTTCTGAATGGACTCTTGCTCTGTGTGTGGACAAACCTTCTAATGAGTCTATAAGTAAAATAAACTTCTGAAGGATAAACTCATCGCTTTGTTTTTTCAGTCTCCAGTAAAGGTGACCTCATTTTTTTTTTTTTCTGGAGTGAATTCATGTGAACTAAATTGAGGTCATGAAAAGTGGACTGTTCACAGTTTGTTTGCTGTTTGATATCGTGGTAAGACACAGAAAAAACAAAAGTTTAACCAGTAACGTTTTATTTACTCTTGTTAGCAAAAAAGGAAATAAGTATTGGATTTTTTTCCCTAACACTTTTTCTTTTGTTCTCATTCCTATGAAAACTTTCCTTTACCTACAGAAGGAAACTTCCATAACATCTGTGTATGTCATTTATGATTGTAGGCATGTTTCTGAAGGCACGACCGTAAATAGACTGAAATATAATTTGTGTTTTTAAGCCACAGCATGGAGTAATATCCTGTAAAAAACAAGCAGAAGGAAGAAATAATGCTGCATGGCACCACTACTTCAAAATACAGAATGCTCTTTAATAATTAGCTAGAAGGGGACTATGGCCGTAGACACCCTTGGCACAAATAAACAGACCTGTCTGGTCTTGTAAAGCCCACCCATCAGCTAGGTTCAAGCTTTAGGAGAGACTTATAACAACTAATCACCAGCTGATTGGAGGACCACTAGTGGCCTCTAGTGGATCATTACATTTCTACAGAATGAAACAGGAGACAGGATACTGACACTTTTCAGATGAGATAAATTTAAACTTACAGATAGATAAATACATCAAAATGTATTAGAAATGTGGTAATACTTGATTTGACTTTCACATAGATGGATTTTATTGGTCCTCTCTATTACTGTCAACATTTAAAATCTATAAATTTTGCAATTTCCACAAGATTGTTTATGCACAATGTTTCTTCCCAGTGAGAAATAGCAGTCAGTATATATTGTTTCCTGTCAAACCACTTTTCTCAAACCTAAATTGAAGCCTATTCTTCTTTAATCAGCCGTCTTCTGGTCTATATTCTTAACAATGTGCATGCAGATCAATTAATTGCGGTCCTAAAATGTTGTTTTACTGAAATGATTTGACCTGTGGTGGCCTTATGCCGAGCCTCTGCGACATGCAGCCCCCGCAGCATCTTTTTCATCCGCATCGCCGGGAGACGACACACAGGTTTGTGTCAGTATTGGGTTGCAAATTGGCAATAGCAACAAAAGCAAGACCCAGACTACTTTATCACTGCCTCAAACCCACACCGCCCCTCTCACTCGGAAGGCCAGATAAACACTCCATGTGCTTATAGAAACAGGTGTCAGGCTTCAGGAAGACACACACACACGTACAGTTAATTATTTAACCACTCACTGAAACGCTGACATACACACCATCCAGCTTCTAGTGTCACTTTATCCTACAGAAGATGAAGTTGCGGTCATAGGTGCTGATTGACATCCGTAGTAAAGAGCTTAGAGAGGAGACAGGAAAAAATACGAAAGAAGCTTGATTACCAGTGCTTTATTGTGAAAATAGAAACTTTGCTACCACTTTGATAGAACTTTTGATGGATTAAATACACTTGGTGTAATGATGTTGGTGTTCATAGAGTTTATTTAAAAGGATTTTCTAACAAGTAGGTCTTATATCAACACTGGTGCAAGAAGAAAACCACATTGTACGCTTATATCTGAATAACAAAAATATGCCAGTGAAATAATCAGTAATATGATGCACTAACTTATTCTTTAATTGCTTTGCTGTTATTTTTTTGTTACATTTAACATGTTTTAATTGATTTCTGCAGAATGATATACGGGATTTGGTGCACATGCTGTTTGCTTATCTAAGTCTCAAAATTTTCCCTTCAAATATGAACCGTTTATTTTAGATATTGCGCTAATAATAGTCTCCTGTGATAATTTTCCACAGGACGCTGCTGCGACTGTTTCTACGATGGAAGAAGCGAGTGTGGGCTGGACCATCCGGCGCTCTCGGGGGGAGTTTAAATTGTCAGAACGTCAAGAAATCATACTGTAAATACATTTTAGACATTAGCGTAATTAATTCAGGCATCTACTAGCGTAGGAGTTATTATACACTGTTGTGGAAACTTTATGAGTCAAACTGGGTAATTTTAATCGCAAACAAGAAGAGAAATGCATCCCCTTTGTAGTTAATGGTCGAGTCGGATGAAAACCGAGCTCTGTGCCACATCTTACGCTAAATGATAAAAGCCGCTACGCCGGGAACTGGAGGCAGGAGCGACAAAATAGAAAGACAGCTTTGAAAGAAAAACATTATCGTAAAAAACTAAAAAAAAAACAAAAAAACGGTACTTTTCTGTATTTTCTCGTCGAAAGTGTCACTCGGAACATCTTGAGTTTGTCTCGTGTCGTCTCATCAGGAGGAAGAGGTGGTTAGACGTTTAAACTGCTGTAAGTTAACGGTTAAGTTTGGGCAGTTGGTGACGCCGTAAAGTGGGAAAGTGAAATAAGTGGACTTTTTTCAACCGGAAGTCTCTTTAAAGAGGTAAGTTTACATGAGTTTGTTTTAACATTAGTGCTATTTATTTATTTATTTATTTGTAAAATCCACAGTGGTTTAATTTGCCAAGACGGAGGAGGCTGATTCAAGGACTACACCCATACAGACAGACTCGCCCATATCACACCTCCACTGGAAACTGTTGCAAAAATATTAGCCTGACAGATTTTTAGCTAGCTAGTTCTGCTAAAAAAAAATACTGTAAACAAAGCGTGAATACGTGTTTTAAATGTAACATAACAAATGTTTAATAGCATATTATGAGTTTATAATATAATTATAGATAAAATTGTTTGTGCAGTACAATGTATTGTCAGTTACTGTCACAGTATTTCATTATAGTTTGTCACATTATTGCAAATATAAGTGCATAGAAATATATAAAACAGTCTAATGCAACGATTTGTACACAATCACTTTAGCAAATACTTATCAATCTATGTAATAAGCTCATAATTAAATCACCCATATGTCACTTATACTAGAAAGTGTTTTAAAAAATGTAGTGTAACAGTTTGAGGTTTATTTTTATATAAATCTGTGATGTTAAACAACAACAACTCACCTAAAAATATTGAAGACTTAACTTTAAGTGGCCCAGAGGTCTAATTTGATAAGTGGGCCGTCTTCAAACCAGATCTGGGCCAAATGTCTCTGCTATGTGGGTAGCTTTGATTATAAGGTAAACTATTTTTTTTGTATTTTTAGTATTGGGACATTTTGTCGGCAGTATACCACATTTATTTTTATTGCAATTATTTGTCCTATATACTGATACAAGTAAATCAAACAAGACTCAAAATCAGTCTTTTTAATAAGTTAATAATTGAATCACGCATACCCTTTTCGCTCTACTGCAAAGAGTATTAAAAATGTCTACAAATATAAACTGTAACAGTACACTTATAGCTGGCTAGCTTTGCAAGTAGCTTGAAACATACCGTAAACTAAGCTTGCTCACATATATTCAGTAATAAAATCCATTTACTTACAAAAAACAGTAGGTATACTGGTAAAACAAATGTATTGTAATGTAACAGTGATGCACAAAATCTCTTTTCATGACTCTTTTCATTCAGAACGGTGGTGATTCAACTGCACGATCATTTCGGAGGGTGTACTTCGTGATGCTGTTAGCTGAATTAAGCACCCCAAGTGTTTCTGTTATTTACCCTAGCCCACAGGCTAAAATGGGGTTGTCAAAATAATAGGAACACGTGTCGGTACAACTCTACATACTGATGACCAGTCAAGTGGGTTATAAATGCACGGTTTTAGACAAAATAGAGCTCGACGATAAACTTCATTATGACTTTCTTCTATATTATGACAACATATTTTACGTCGCATTTTGTTTGCCACTTAAAACAGTTCAGCTGATGATTTGCGCTCCATCATCTTCTATGCAACCCTCCATCCCCCCCTTCTTTCATATTCAGTTTGCCACCCCTGTCCTGCTGCTACTATTCAACACTATTGTTGCTGTGTTGTTTTTTTTTTAATCTTATTTCACAGCTTTTGATAATATGTGAAACGCGTGCATCCAAAATCCAATAAGCAACTGGTGAGTGGGCTTTGCCGTTACAAACTCACAGCTTAAAAAAACTAGTAACACGCAATGAGCATGATGCAGAGGAGACTGAACAACCAAACCATTTGATTTGAAAAAAAAATTCTTTCTCTTGAGGGTCGATATATCTCCTGCCCTGCGAGTGCCCCCAGATTGATAGTTACACTGCCTCCCTCTCATACGCCATAGCACTACTACCCTGTTGCCTTGACTACTGGTGTGTCTGGGGACTTCACCCTGATCCTCTGCATGATTTTCCCTGACACGAGTTCAGAAAGACGGCCACGAAGCAGTGCCTGAAAACGAAAATAACTGGAGAGCTCATTTTCTTTTTTTTTTTTGCTCTTCGTGAATCCAACTCCTCGTGCACCTGATGCAGTTACCAGTAGCGCACGGCACTTCAGCTACAGTGCTGCTCTGCTCATCCACGGCACAGCAGGTTACACACACACACACACACACAGCGCTAAAATAGGAAGTGTGCTTTCTTTCCGTCCACCGGACCATATCAGTTTGTTTGAATTACATTCCATTTAGAGGAGGCACTACGCAGAGAGCACGATAAACATGTTCTCCGTCGCGTTTGTGCCGAGTTAATGATGGGAAACGTTCGATGTGACCTCTGTGACATTAAGGAAATGGGAGGCGGAGGAATCAAAAGCGATTTACAAACTCTGGTTTTTGTGATTGTCATTAACTGGGGTCGGAAATTTAATCTGAAAATGTCCCGGACGTGGTGCCATTTCCAAATGTCTGTCAAACATTAATGTGCGATCATCGACAAGACTAGGAAAACCTCGAATTTGGAAGTTGAAACGTTGACCTTTTTCCTTTAATGATTACTTAACCCTCCTATTGTCTTATAAAACATGATGTATACATTTATTATTTTTTTAATTTTTTGTTGTTTCACCTTTTTATTGAACTTGTTTCCAACACATTAACATGAATTTTATATTTAGTTTTGTAGTTTATGGTGCGATACACCTAATTTACAAAAAAGTACGAATTTTTTTAATGGCAGCAAATAGTCACACCTGTTGTCCCGGGAGGACAATGTCTAAAATGATCACACCATTCTGTGTTACATATTTTTTGGCCTACTTCATGACAAGTCATTAGCACACATTTTAAACTTCTTTTAGACCTGTATTTATGAAAATAAACCTAATACACAAGATATTATTAGTTATTTGGCATAACTACTGATTATTATATGTAAAGCATTAGTCAGGATACCCCAAGGTCAAAATTAACTGATGCACTTGTTTTTTTTATAAATAAGAGAGTAAAGAAATATAATTTGCAAAGTGCAGCATTTATTTTAAAAACTCTTTCTTTGATCTTCTTTATAAAATAATAAACACAGAAATACAGTGCAAGCGTGTGTGTGAGGGTGAGGGACAGTCCGTTTACAGCTGTAGACACTGGTGACCTGCAGCAAAAGTAATAAACAACAAATCAGGTTGTGGACTCCCTCTTGTTCTTGTCATAATCAAGGAGGATCTTTTTGTCCTCCATGGTGCTACTAAAAGCAGTGTCCCAACGCAGAATGCCCATGAGAAGCACATTTTTTTTCTGTCTTTGGGTCAGTAGGAGACAAGAGAATGTCTCCTCTTCATCACGCTGTCTCAGAGTGAAATGTGACATTCCCAGAGGACGCTGTATTTGTAATCTCAGTTTGTTGTTTATAGTCATCTTGTCCAGAATTGGAGAAAAACAGATCACAGGTGTGAAATTAACGTGTTCACAAATGTTTAGCTTTGACATTTGGTGTCGTCTGGAGGCCGAATGGACATCAGAGACTGGAAATATTACACTGCATGTGTGTGTGCGTGTTTATACGTGTGTGTACGTGTATATGTGTGTGGTTTTGGTTTTGTGAGGGGGGAGTGTGGGGGTGGAGGTGGATGTGTGTGTGTGTGTGTGTGTTAATTGTGCTGAAAACCACAACAGTGTGATTTTCACATTGCACCACTAAATATGACCGGGTTAAATTGACCCGGGAAGCAGCGACAACCGGTGTTATAAATTTTGATAAAACACACATAATTTAACAATTTTTCCCGAAAATTAGATGAATCAGATCCCGGGAAGAGACGACCCATTTCCCGGGAATCCCGGGAAACAGCTATTTTTTGTTGTTGTTGTTTTTGCCCAAGTAATGTATCGATATCATTCAAATATGCGTTCCCAGCATGTTTTATATTATTTGTAACATTATCAGGGCAAGAAACACAGTTTATGTCCATATCAACAAAGTTTGCAACGATCAATTCTGCTGCGTGATCAAGTGAGCTGCGTGCGTGACAGCCTGTCTGCCGTATTGGTGTAGAACGATCACGTGACCAACCGTGCCACCACTCGCGTCCATGATCTTATTACGCTCTGAAGAAACTAGTTCTGCATAAAACATAGACGCATCGGCAATCGACTGGAATTTTTGCGACGAACTTTTTTTGGGTAGCTTAGCATGACTCGTTATGTTTTATGAACTATGTGGAGCGGGATGAAACGATAACAGGGTTCACCTTACGGCCTAACAAAGCTGGCGGCAGACATCATTAGGAGGTTGGTAGCCTACTGCTGCAAATGGCATTTGCTGCCGCTAGGGTGCGTGGATTTCTAGGCTATAGCCTACTGCTGCACTGAATTCAACGTTAACGTAAGACAACAATAGAAGCGCACGTGTAAAAATAAATAAATATATATTTCCCGTTTCCCGTCATAACCTTTCCCGGGAATCGGGAGATAGTCTTGATCAGATTAAACCCTACTGTAAAGAGCATAGCAGGGGAGCATCCATGTAAATTTCAGGCAATTATATGGAAGAAAACCAAAGTTATGACAGTTTACAACAGTTTTGAAGTCGTGTCAAGTTGACCCAAAGACAATAGGAGGGTTAAACAATCAGATGGTGTTTTGGTGTTTGTGTTTACTACTTCTATTAGAAGTATAATGAGCTCCATCAGCTGTGTATCAAGCCTTGTGGATGTACAGGGAGTTGGGCTCCCCGTCTCCACACATGTGCATACAAGTACATGTATATGTATCTAAAAACATACCATCACCAATTATCTTTTCACGTTCTTTCTCCTCTGCTGTACATGTAGTAACGAGCATCTGGTCAAAGAATAAAGGTTGTCTTTGTTGTGACACAGCATTAAACAGGAAATGAGGTGGGCCTAAGGATCACAAACAGCAATGAAACCCGGTCAGAGGTTTACGAGAACCCCCACTGTAGCCTTGGGGAGGGGGTGTAGGGGGACTTGCTGTGGTGGAGCTTGTGTGAAACAGTCTCATTAGGCAGGACTGTAACAGAACAGAACAGGGACGGCTGTGGAGGTTGAGGACAAGGGGAGAGACTGTTGCTGTGTAATCGATGGGAATTACAAACACAAAAAACCCCCCGAGCGGCTGTTGTGTATCAAGCGATGCAGGGCTGTGTGCAGCTTGCAAACTTACTCCGCGTTTACTCCATCAGTCAAGGGAGGAAGAACATGATTTTGTTTTTTTTCTGCAAAGAAGTTCTTATGTCAGAGATATTGCACTGCAGAATGTATTCCTTCATTGCCTCGTGACTTTTTAAAAACATTCTGCAGGCATAAATGAAAGCATAAATAGGAACTGGATTTCTAAGTACAACATACGGTTAGTTATCCGAAAAATAGCAGCGTAATAATGTCCGACAGTGCAGAAGGTAAACAAATGACCAGTGACATTTTGTTTGTGGTTAAATTAACGATTCCAAGACCAGCTGTTCAGACTTAAATCTTGCAGAGAAGTCTGCTTAATCAAATTTAAAGAGACGTTAAGCGATTATGCGTAATCCTTAATTGCTTTTGGGAAATGGTTGTTTATGACTTTAATGAGCATATTTCAGAGGTCACTGGAGTCTCCTTTGCAATCCACACAGCCTCATGTAAGTTATCACAGCGAACAGTCTCTTCGCTGAAGTACACACTGTTTTAATGAGCGTCTCCTCTCGGATGTAAACTCTTAATTTGGCCTCCGAGCTCCTCGAAAACGTCAGGGTAGCACTTTTCTTCCCTGCAGCCAGGAATCTGTTGGGTTTCGTGTGGCTTTGTCAGTTTGAGGGAAACAGCAACACCCATATTTATGTCTGCTGCTGCTCAGGCTGTGCGCTGAGCTGTCCCTGGAAAAGTCCATGTGACCCAGAGCTGTGTGTGGAAGGTGCTGCCGCTTCCTCATCCTGTTGCATGTTGGAGCGGAAAGACTGCGTTCAAGCCCGTGGGACGGCGTGAGATTTATGCTGCGACCAGTTGAATCAGAGTCATCAGACAGGACAGTATGCTCCTTTGTAACGCTGACAACCGTAGACACCACAAACTCCTGCTATTTTAAAATTAAAATGCTGCTTTTTGTTGATTTAATAGTCACTCCATCCATCGCTTTGGTCTCAGTTATACATGAGATACTCACACGATCAATCCTAACTTTCACTTTTTGTGGGAAAAGTCTTAAACTGCAAGTACTTGGAGCATTCATGTCCCACGATGGGAAAGGTAACTCTCAGGTGAAGCCTCCGTTTGTGATTGAAATTCTTTATGTCAGACAATGCCTGGTTTTCTAATCCATTACACATGAAGAAGAGAATTAGCCTGACGAGCCAGACCCACATTAAATGTAGGGTCTGGGCACTCTCCATAGACAGGGCTCAACCGGAGGGGTGGGATAAACGGTTGTCTTTCAAACTCCCTCTCCACGCAATAGGATAGCGCCACAACCAATCAGAGCAACGAAGAAGGTGACGTAGTCAGAGCGACGGAAAAGAGAGTTCCTTTCTCAGAGAAAAGCTTAACTTCAAGTCTTTTCAGAGTGGCGGCCAAAGCCGGATTCGAAAGAAAGTTGTTCGCTAGCAGCAGCCATCGCTCTGGTAGTTCTACGGTATTCACGGAACTTATGGAAAGCCGAAGTCCCGCCCCTTCCGGTTGCCTCCATGGGACCTATCTTTCGAAAAAATATGAACGGCAGTCTACGGCGAAAGATAAATTATTTTCTGGTCCCGATCGACTTGTGCCTTGGATTATACATATGTTGTTTTTCAGAATAAAAAAATGATTTTACATGTCAAGAATGTCACAGTTTGTCGCAAGATAGTTAAGTAAAACGCTATGGAAAATACGTAATTAAACGAACTACAAGTCCCGCATGCTGGCGCGTACAGAACCGACCAAAACTCCCTTCGTGTAACTACAGCTCTCGACATGACCCGATTTATAATGATTTTCACCTCGTTTGATGCTTCTGCCTTCGTCCTGGAAGAAGACGGTAAAGCTCAACAAGGAGACAGCCACAGTTCTCTCGCAGGTCAGTCGCCATCATGTTAAGCCCGCCCACCGACTCGTGATTGGCCCGTTACATCTTGGATTTTTCGAAATCTCAAGTCCTAGATTCTATGCTAGAAGAGAATTGGAGTAACAAGTTAATTACATGAACGTGTCGTGCGCGCCAGCTGTAATTCGTTTCTCTCTCTCATCCGTGAGCCTGAGCTTTAAGGGTTTGCGTCACTAGCCCCTTTCTCGCGTTACTCTGCGACTGTGATTCATAAAATCTGCAGGAAATTAAACCTGTGTGACAATCACAAGAAGTGGGGGCATCGGCGTACAGAAAAGACCTCATCCAGATTCACGCTGCTCTCACTTGTTCCCCGCCAGATGTAATCGCTCTAAGACAGGAGCGCTGGGATCTCAGTAATTGTAAGAGGGAGAATATGTAGATAATACATCTCTCTCTCTCCTCCATCAATTTGTTAGAGGTATCGCGGAGCCGTGGAGGTGTTATTCAGAAGGGTTATTATGTAATTGAACTTCTGGTATTAGCGAAGCAGCTCACATTGCATGGCTGGAAATAGTTTTTCTTCTATGTGTCATACTTTTTTCCATTCTTTCTTCCTCCCTACCCCCACACACACATCTCTCTTTCTGTCCCTCCCACTCACGCTTTACCAGATGCATGTAAGAGAATATTAGCTCAGGTTTTGGCCAGATTCCTCCTCGCTTCTCCAGAAAAACCACAATCAGTCATTTGTTTTTACTTTCTGTTTGACAGTCCACTTTTCTTATTCTGTCACGCAGCGGCACACGCCCTGCTCTCGGATTTATTTATCCTTCATAACGCTTTTCTTCGCACAAGAAACAGATGTTCTCTCCTCTAATCTGGGAAAAGAAATCCGCCACCGACGCACCTTGTTAACTTAACGCCGCACATTTTCCCCGCGAGTGTCGTAACCTTTCTGCCTGGTGACAGTCACGCTCACGTCCCATCTAATAGTTATTATGCTATTATGGGTTTCATTCTGGATGTGTTGTGTTTATGCGGCCTCGTATCGCCAATCATGAATACCCCCCTGCACGCATGAATAAAGAGATTTTGTGGAATAGAACCATGGAAACTGAATTTAGACTAACCTCAGGAACCAAAAGGTGAATAGGACCAGGTGGTCAAATGCTTTAGCGTTTTTTTAAGCCACCATTCGTCTTTCTGTTTAATCAACCTGCTGCTTGAGATCAATTGGAATATTCATTCATTCATTCATTCATTTAATCCGTTTTCCGGTGGAAGTGGGGATTATTGTTGTTGGGCTGAACGTCTGGCCTTCCCAATAACCACAGTCAGTATCAGCCTGACCTTTTAGAAAGTGGTGTTATTGAGAATTACAATGCCCCGGGACACTTGTCCCTCCACCATGCAGGGAAGGGTCGATAAATTATCACAGCGCCAGCGCATTAATACTGTATCCACGGAGACCAGGCCACACCCCCCGCTACACACACACACACAGTGTGATATCTCAGTTGTAATTTTATTTTTATTTTTTTTTGTTATCTGCATGGACACGGTCTCAGCTACCCAGATATTGTCCCTCAGCTTGGTTGACTGAGAAGCATCTTTAGGACATGTGTTATGACGAAACACTGCTACAAACTGAGAGGAATTATTATTATTAGCAATGAATCATTTATGATGTTCACCCAAGGATGTTAATGAGGATTGTTGGTCCCCTGTAGGAGCAGAGGAAGCTGACGTGGAGAGTAAAAGCAAAAGGGAGAGTGGAGAAGTGAAAAGAGAAGGCGGAAACTCCAGCCCCGGCTACCTGCCTGCCTGCCTGCCTGCCTGCCTGCCTGCGCAAAGCGTCGCATCATGGGGAAACAGAACAGCAAGCTGCGGCCCGAGGTCCTCAACGACCTGAGAGAAAACACGGAGTTCACCGACCACGAGCTGCAGGAGTGGTACCGCGGCTTCCTGAAGGACTGTCCCACCGGACACCTGACCGTGGAGGAGTTCAAGAAGATCTACGCCAACTTCTTCCCCTACGGAGACGCCTCGAAGTTCGCCGAGCACGTCTTCCGCACGTTCGACACCAACGGCGACGCCACCATCGACTTCAGGGAGTTCATCATCGCCCTGAGCGTGACGTCCCGGGGCGGGCTGGAGCAGAAGCTGCGCTGGGCCTTTAGCATGTACGACCTGGATGGGAACGGGTACATCAGCCGGGCGGAGATGCTGGAGATAGTTCAGGTGAGGACGTGCTGCACTGTATGACTCATAGTACGGGATGGAGGTGCATATGGGCCTCTCATCCAGTCTGAGTCAGAGTCACATCAACCTTAGAGTTTAGGTGATATTAGACAGCGGTGAAGTATTGAGTTCACTAGTTTTGTGCTTTACAGATTTTCACCCCCCCAAAAACTGTGAAAGTTAGCCATTAAAGGTGCCATGTGTAAGAATTGAGGTAAAAATATCCAAGTGTCGTAATACCAGTTTCGGCCATGGGAGGCGGTATGCGGGCAACATAACCGCCTCTGATTCTCACGGGACCTATAATGATCTTTTATGTATATCAAGTTCGATTTTCATTAGCAATACCTCTTCTAGCGATTAAGTAAGTTATCATTAGTCACCAAAAACATTCGGTCTCATTACACCTTGCAATGTTTTCCGTTAAGTTTCGTGCGTCCATGATTTGGGGTTCGTTATCATCGAAGACATTTCAAGCTTCTTAGCTAATGTTACATTTTAGCATCAGCTTGGTAGATAGCCTAACAGGTGAAAACCGGATCGGATCTGTGGGTAGAGCTAACTATCAAACGCTAACAGCTACGGTTAGCCATCGCTAACATTAGCACGTTTACCGAACAGCCTTCGAAACATTTTTATGTTACAACTTCCCGAAAAACTACACAAAACATATCAAACAAACTTCTAGCGAAACACTAACAGCATCTTACTTACCAATCCAAAAGAAATGTTGCAAGTTCGGAGTCGAACCTCATTTCTTTCATGTCCATCAGTTGTCTCCAGCGATGGAAAGCGGTGCCAGTATTCACTCGGGTTCTGTTCCTTTTTTTATCCGATTTTATTTGTGCTTCCGAGCGCGTTTTTTTTTCCCTGCAGCGGGTGGTTGTGGTGGTGGTAAGGGTCTCTTGCCAAAGGCTTCAGCCATTCTTCCGCTCTCTTCCCTGAACTGAAATGTAGGCCTAGTAGTAGTGGGCTGTACTTTCCACACGATTGACATCAGGTTCAAGTACGCCCACAAGCCATGCGAGTTATTCGTGTATTGCAGTTTGGCTGGCGGTCATGTTGCCCCACATACCGCCTCCCATGGCCGAAACTGGTATTACGACACCTTTCGGCCTGTAGCTAGTAATTTAGCATGCTAATTCAGGTTGATATCTCTGCAGCACTATACCAGAGAACGTCTAATAAGGGGAGAAGTTCCACTCTCACTGAACTTCCGGGTTCTGAACTGTTGCAGTTCCACTCTGGTTCCATATGAGGGCGCTCTCAGGATGAGTGCAGAATGAATGGAGGTCTATGGAGCAATACCCCTCAAAATCCACTTTTCTCAGGATATAATTTTTTGTGCAGTAATTTGAATATTGAATTTGAAAGGAGATGCAAAGAAATTACACACTGCTGGGTGTTAGATTTTTTAGAGTCACTTATTTTGCTTTAAAAAGTATTTTAAAATGTCAATGACGTCATACACATCGTACGACCAGATACTGCTTTACGGCAATCCTTCAGCCACTGCTTTGGTGCTTTCGCGCTCTGCACTTTCTTTTCTCTCGAGGCATGGACAACACAGCTGACACGGGTAAATAATCGTGCTAGAAGAGTTTCTGTTTCGTTGTTTTAAAAGACCGGGCCGAGAAAAAAAAAACTTGGGCGAAAAAGTCCGCCTTAACATTCTGGTCCCGCTTCGGATGCCACGATGCCGTCAAGCGGGATCTGGTCGTAATCAGTCATTCACTGACCAATCAGCGTTCATTAGCACAATGCTAGCGTGTTATGGGCAACAACAACTCAACCTGTAAGAAAACGAAAAGACATAAGTTCTCGTTCATTCAACTTTTGACCTATAACCCATGTTGAACTTGCAAAACCTACAATCAAATCTGAGATTTCTCAACGACAATCGGGTGAAAGAGACACATTTAGCCGTTTAGCTCCATAGAGTCCCATTCATGTTGCACTCATGGCGATCGCCCCCAGTGGAAATCTGGTGGAACTGCAACCAAAATTCGTTACAACGGGACTTAATAGAGAGTGGGAAGGTTCTCCGTAGACGGGCTCTGACTATACCTTGTCATTTTTGTAATGGCATCATCGCCCTTATTTCTTCTCATTCTTTTGATGCGTGTAGCTCATTTTTGGGATATTTTTACCTCAATTCTTACACATGGCACCTTTAAAACTCCCATAAGATTGATATGTTCAAAGACATTATCAATCCACAGGCTTAACCTAATGTTGTATGGACTTTATTTTCCTACTTGTGGTTGTTTTTAGGATTAGTAGTCGTCCGCTTGTTTCCATTTATAAGATATTCTCACTTCCTATCATGCACGCTGGCTGCCCTTTCTGTTTTCCTTATCGCCGCGACTGTATTTACTCTTCCAATATGGTGAGCAGAGCAGCCAGCAGGGCCGTATCAATATTGTCTCAGCCCGCAGTGTGTTTGTGGACACAAACGAATGTGAAAAAGAAATAAAAAACAACATTAAAGCATCAGTACTTCTTCTCTTACTGTAAAATGTTTTTCATTAAAAACGTCCTTCACCTCGTCAGAGCCAGAGACCTTTACTAAACCGTGCGGCCCTCATAACACACAAACAGACGCACCGTAGCCATGCATCCTCCGATATAAAGCCTATTCAGAGAATTACCGCGAAGGGAACAGCGGGATCTTTAGTTGTGCGAGCGAGCACTGTCATTATCAGGTGGCAGCAGCAGCAGAAGAAAAAAACAGGTCAGAGCGTTCAGGCAGCACGTGCGCGTCAGGTGGGAGCAGTTGTTTTGCATCTTTGGTAATTTGCAACGGAATCAACATGCACATCACATCACAACACAACATTATTACCCCTCCTCTGTAGGCCATTTACAAGATGGTGTCGTCTGTGATGAAGATGCCTGAGGATGAATCAACGCCGGAGAAAAGGACAGACAAGATCTTCAGACAAATGGACATTGACAACGATGGTAAGCATTACGTGCATGTTTCACGTCTATAAACAGATTATCATAACCGACTGTGACAGTGACTGTGAATATTGAAAGCATGTCATCTGTAGCTGCTTAGTTACAGCTCTGCGCAGTTTAGAGCAAGTCGTAGATATGGACACTGTTATGAAATCTGTTATCGGAAAAGAAAACAAGTCCCATCAGAAAGAATTTTTCTCGTGGGACAGATTGGGACAGAATCATGACAGAGAGTAACCGGAAGGACTGAATATGTCACAGAGAAAGGACACAAGACAACAGTTTTTTGCGGTTTGCACCTTTGCTTTGCACCCCGATGACGGCGGTTTGACATTTAGAGCGAAAAAGGTGACGTTACACCCGTGTGATAGGTGCGAAGCATCTCCACTGTCTGAACGTATCTGACATATCACGGCTCGGTGAGAAATGCGGGAGCTGCTCGCCTGGCGGACTGCGGGCAGCTCGGGTTTGTTTTGAAGCAGACTGGGTCCTGGAAGCCTGAAGGTCAAAACTGTGTCTCAGACTCAAGTTTTATAACGTCACGTGGTGCCCGCAGATGAGACCTGCAAGCTGGAGCGGCGGCGGCAGTGGTGGAGGGGTAAATCCTTTCCAAAACTCAGTTAGCCCTCCTTTCTAATGCGATTTCCACAGATGATCTGTGACAGAACGCTGTTGGTCACTCTGAACAAAGCAGCGTCTCGTTTTCTATCTCTCTCTGGTAGAAACATCAAAAAAATGTAGACGCAGGAATACAGGTCGTCACTTTCACGTTATTGTTATTGTAAAACCATCAACAGTATGCTAAATAATAGTGTGTGTAGGATGCTGTATGTTTTAATACTTAGTGCTTTCTTTGTTAGGGGTTTTAAATACTCTAGTAAAGTTTTATCCATTAAGAGACGATCTCCTTCACGTATACACTTCCATATATGTTTGGACTGTGATGTTCACCAAAACCAACCACGGGCTTAAAACTGCAGACTCAGCTTTAATGTGTGGGCGCATCGAAATTAGAGGAAATGTGTAGGGATTACAACCATTGTTATACACAGCCCCTTAATTCAAAAAGCTCAAAAGTGACATTTGACTCAAAGCTCTTTAATGTTTCGAGGATATGAACATATTAAATATGATTACTTTTATGTATCCAGTTAACATTCAGCCCTTAGAAACCGGCTACACTTTCCTCCATTTGAGATGCGAACACTCTCAAATTAAAGCTGATAGTCTGCACTTTAATCTAACGCCACGTTCTGGTGATCAGCTAAGCATTTGTGTGCGATTAAAAACATGCTGCATGCATCACCCATTCCTTCCTTGGTCAAAGTGCCAAGCCACACTTAATTAAAGAAAAAAAGAAAAAACAAACGACCAGAATTACGTGGAAATAGCACAGCAGCGCCACCTGCTGGCTCCGATTGATGAATAATTAATTAATTTTACAGTGTACTTTGCCCCATACTGTGTTTATCTGGGGCAGCGGTGATTACATTTACCACATGAGCCCGAATGGATCATCAGATGCTTTTTTTTTTTGTTGATAATTTCTGCGTGACTCACACCACAGATGTCACATGAGGAGCTGCTGTGCTGGTGGTGACTGAGATTTTTTATTTTTGGTCTGTGCTCCACAGGTAGATTGTCTTTGGAGGAGTTCATTAAAGGTGCCAAGAGCGACCCGTCTATTGTCAGGCTGCTGCAGTCGGATCAGGGAGCCTCTCGTCAGTTCTGAGGACACAGACAATGTCAGACACACACACACACACCCATCCAGCTTCATGCTTTTTTATCCGATACAGGCTCAAGTCGTCATCATCACATACACCCTTTTTCTCAGCAGAAACCCTTTCATTTTACACTCCATGTCTTAATGTTTACATTAACGTATACTTCTCTCATCAACGTGGCTTCTTCTCGGTGGACAACAAAGTGTTTTGTTTTTTTTTTCAGTTGAGCTTCTCTGTGTAGGTGGTTTTCCAAAGCTTTCTTGCCTTGAGAATGGTTTCTACACGTTTCCTAAAAGTCAAGTGCCATATCATATATTTATACAGACTGGATTATATGCTGTCAAGTATTACGACGCCTATTATGTTACACCAGGAGGGAACTAATTAAATCACTTAGTATAATTGAATTCAAATTCACTGACGAAAAGTGGCTTGTTGTTGTTCAGGATGTCGGCGGCGGCTTAACAGATACAAGTTGCTGGTTTTTGAACAAGCTCTGTACGCCTTTGGTATTGCATGCGCTCAGTGGTATGCGTTTTCTGATGATGTAAGTTTATGTGAATAAGGAGGCCATGGTTGTTTTTATTCCTTTTTATTTTTGTAACAAAAATGTCATTTTGTCTTCACACAGTTGAAATAAAGTCGTGTAAGAAAAATCTACACAAGAAGTCCCACAGTATCCCCTTGTCCTGGACAGACGCACCGAGATTCTCATTCACCGGTTTAAAAAGAGCAAGAAAAAAAAAAATAATAATAATCACGTTTAGTCACATCAGGTTGGACGTTGAAGGTTTACTTTGACAAGTCCACATCTTAAAATAGGTGCTCGAGAGCGGCTGAGGAGGGGAGAGGGAACAATGTTTGAAAAAGACGTGAATGAACAATTGAAATATGACATTCAGAACCTCCTCCCTCCTCTCCTCAGCTCAGCTGGCAGCGGCTGTATAAATACGCAGTTTCTAACGTTCAGCAGGTTTGTGAGTTCGCTCCAGGGACGCGCGCTCCCCCTCCCTCCTGTCCCCGCGTGACCGAATGATAATGTGAGAAACCGCAGGTGTCTCTCATGTGTCTTTTTCTGGAGTATTTCAGTAACTGGGCGACCGGGGGCCTCCTATTCGTCCACAGGAGAGGGGAGGTGGGCCGCGCAGGACCAGACCAGACCAGACCAAACTGAACCGGTCTGGATCGGATCTCTGTAAAGACTCATAGCTCGTCCTTGTCCAAGTCATCATCCAGGTCCACGTCACTGAGGTCGTAGTCCTCCTCCACAGGAAGCTGGAGACGACACGGAGCGTGAAACGGAAGACAAGCCGTTAGTAAAGCTTTCGCAGATTTCTAAACAGGCGACTCGCTGCAGATGGATTTTCACTTTGTGACAAAAGAAACGTTATCTGAATTATTTTTAGAATAACACAGCTACAACATTACATAACAGAGAAGATAGAGTAGCTGCCGGGGGTTATTAATGCTGAGCACGGCGTACAGTAAAAGATAAAGGCACATTTTAATCTCAAACTGCTGGCCGCTGATGAACTTTCCGACAGATAATCAGTCCTTCCTCAGATCACTGCCACTACCAAGATAACCCAGTGAATACAATATCAAAGTCACTTGATCTTTCTGAGGGTTCAGCTTCAGTGTGAGCACCCGCTTCATGACGTGTATGCTGTACAGAAAGGCCATTTAAATGCAGAGTGTCTACCTAGCTTTATGGGTTATTATATTAAACCTGTGCATATACGACACCACTGTGATTCTCAAGAGGCGTACACACAGGAAGGGACTAGCAGCCATGTGGAGACAAGAGACCTAGTAATGATGAAAGTTGTGGCGTTGATTGGCGAGCAATCCTTTGGTGAGGTCAAGTGACGAGGAGTTGAGCTAGGTAACGACCAATGGGAGCGACCCAGAGAGCATCGTCTTTGTAAACGAGCAATATCATCTACGATCTGCTCGGTCTGCTTTGAAAACGTTTCGGGTGGCAAATTCTTAAGACCGTTACTAGGCAACCAGAGGCTGATGCTACATCCTCTGGTGCTACAAAGCGACGGGCGGACGGGAGAATCACTTTATATGTGGGCTGGGCTGGGCTTTACACTCACCTGTCCATCTAGGCCATCCCAGGCTTCAACGGAGTGAATCTTGGGCATGGTGCCACCTCCTAATGTGGCAGTAGAGCCGCGTCCCACAGAAAGCTCCCTTAAAAAGAGAGAAAGGATGAGGTCAGTGCTGCCATTCAGCAAATTCAGACCATTTCTTTTTTTGTTTTGATTCTTGTCCGCCCTACCTGAGGAACTCATGAATGCCCGTCTCACTGAAGGAGCCTCTGAGCAGGGCAAACTTCATCTTGCGTGTGTTGATGGCGGCCATGGCGGGGTAGCCAAATCCACCGATACCCAGGGAGGACTCCAGGTCCATCTGAGCCCCCGCCTCAGTCCACAGCCAGCTGAAAAAAAAAAATAAAAAAGACAGACAAAGCGGATCGTTAGTCACAGTCAGAATGAATCATTCAAATAATAGTCCAGGGCTGGTCTCAAGTCCTTACCCCCACATCTTCTTCTTGTACTTGTCAGCCATCTTCGCCATCACCTCCAGGTAACCGTTTCTACCGGAAGCACCTGTTGAGGGGCAAGGACAACAGATGATGGTGAGTGCTTCAGTGCTTCAGTTGTTTGTGTCCTTTAAGGTCAAAATTCATAACAGTTCCAGATGTTAAAGTCAGACGCGCGCCTGAGGCCTCACCTGTATCCAGGATGTGTGGCAGGACGCCGATTATACACAGCTGACTGTCTTCACAGGTCTTCTTCAAGATGTCTTCATTAAGGATCTGAGGGACAAACGTTTCATGTGAATTCTCAGTATTTTAAGTACGAACAAGTGATGCGGTTAAGCCTCGAGGAAAGTTTGGTTGCCCGTGATGCTGCTGTTGATTTTTTAAAAAGAGTAATTATCTGGTGAATAATGGCTTCAAGCATTAATGTCCAGATGTGCGTCTAACGCCTGCACCGGAAGCATCCACACGCAGACGAAAACATACTGACCTCCAGCACCTCAGGAGGAGGAGCGTTGTCAGAGAACAGCTCCAGAGCTTTCTCAATGATGTCGCCGCGGGTGCGACCTCCTTGGTAGTCCTCGGGCTCCTCGCCTTTGCGGAAGATCTTGATGGTGGGAAATCCACGGATCTGGATGCACACAAGAACCAACAACATGTTCCTTTAGTTGGTGATATGAAGCAAAAAAACGAGAGATCAAGATCTGCGAGTTCTACTCTGAAGCTGGATTCCCTCGAGCAAAGTCACCCTGACTTAATTAGTATAGCCTGACTTATCTCCATACTTTACACAGAGTTTAATAGCTTCGCTTGAACATTAACTAACTCTACAACAAGGCAGCAGAGACTTTACCTTTTTTTTTTTTTTTTTTTTTTTAAACACCAGTAAAGAATAACATCAACAATGTTTGAGAATTAGCGTTTACAGCTCTAGAAGCAGGTCAAAGTCTCGCAGGTAAAGCTGAAAGTAACTTCTCGTCACAAGGCTTTTTTGGCCAGGTGTTCATGTGCCAATTTGGATATTTAAACTTAGTCTTAAGTTTTGCATTTAGTAAAAGAGTATTGGTATCCGTCGCTCTTAATTTACTCACCCCATAGCGACCGGACACGACTTGGTGCACGGTAGCGTCCACAGCTCCCAGGCGAACTTTGCCCTTGGTCTGCTCCTTGACAGCTGAGGCTGCAGCTGTCCACTCGGGCTCCAGGCTGTTGACAAAGAAGGAGAGTTCAGGAAAAGTCACCCTTATATACACAAGTTCATAGTTCAGAAAATATGAGGCCGGCACACTTTCGTTGACTATGATTATAGCCGCAGACAGTGTAAATATAGATGGTGGAACAGCTCCTCTAAAGTGAAGCCAAAGCAAGTAGAGCTCCCCCCGGTGGCCGGCCAAAACAAAACACTACAACACAAGTCAAATAATGACAGGATGTTTTCTGTCACTGCAGGTAGTTAATATAATGTTGATGCATGTTCAAGTGTCGAATAAGTAAGTAAAGTGTTAATCCAACATTGTAACTGGTGGAGGTAGAGCAGAGTGTAGTATTAATTAAACAAAAACACGAGCGAGTCTGGCAGAAGTGTGGTCAGGCCGTCGATATCGCAGCTCTGTGTGGCTCCACTCTCTAACTGTACTGCACAGACTCAGACTCCAATCTTGCAAGATGTCCCTGGGAAGTGGCGACACGTTGTCCATATTTATACAGTCTATGATTATAGCTAAGAAAGCCCACGCTGCAAATACATTTTTTAGGAATCACCTGCGCTTCTTGAAATATGAAGTTGTTGCAAACTTCATTCAAATTGTTGGATAGAAATGCTCAGACCACATTCAACAGTAAATAGGGATTATATTCTGAAGTACTTTCATCTGTGGATTATCCAGCTTTACCAGGCCTTTTGCTTCTGGCAAGAAAAAACACCATTTAGTTTTGCAGACATTAACAGTTAGTGGTTGAAGGAGGTCAAACTGAATTCCTCTACTTCTGTTGTGCAGCAGAAATCATAAAGACTGATATAACAGCTGCACCACTTTGAAACACGGCTTCACAGTGAGCGGCTTTCACCGTCTCCCAAAGCTGAGGACCGACGGCGTCGGGTATAAAACTCACTTCTTGCAGTGTCCACACCAGGGGGCGAAGAACTCCACCAGCCACACGTCGTCACCGCCCAGCACCAGCTTGTCGAAGTTGTCATCGGTGAGCTCGACCACGTCCTTCTTGCTGCCGCTGCCGGTGCCGCCTCCGCTCTGCCAGAAGGTAGCGGACGTGTTACTGAACCACATTCACTCACTTTTCTTATCTTCCGTTGCACAGGTCCACTACTCCGTCTACCTGTTTGCTGTAGCCGGAGCCACCGGACTTGCCGCTCAGCCTGTCCTTCACGAGACTACGCAACGTATTCATTGCTCCGTCGACGATGGCCTGGCTGGTGCGTCCTCCTGAGGAGTTAAGGACATGCAGGGCTCAGCTATTGCAGCATAAATACTGTATACTGTATTAAACAACATTATATAATAATTTCTGCCTGAAAGCTTTGTTTCTTTTCTTTAAAGAAGTCTTGAATGCAAATCTGTGATTTTTCAACTGTGTTTCCTCTCCGACACGCACTACACCTACTTCTCCTTTTCTATTAAACAACATGACGGTGATTTTTACATTTACCGAGACCGCTTCAGATTTGAAGAATGCAAAGCTGAGGCAGACGTTGCGCAGTTCTTTTGTCATTATTACCTTGATATTCATCAGGCTTGTTCTTGTTGGCTCCGAAGATCTTGATGGTGGGGAAGCCTCGGACGCCATACTGGCCTCCCAGCGACTTGTGCTGGTCAGCATCTACGGCGCCGACCTTGACAATGCCCTAATTAAAAAAAAGAAAAGTCAAAGCAAGCAGGTTGGTGTCTTCTGTCTGTCTCAAGAGTTTCAGTCCAAATCAAATGTTTTTACAAGAACAAGGCCGGTGGTTAATTGTTTTATATCTTTAGTGTTAAAGAAAACACTTAAGT
Organism: Chelon labrosus; assembly: GCF_963514085.1. Lineage (NCBI taxonomy): Eukaryota > Metazoa > Chordata > Actinopteri > Mugiliformes > Mugilidae > Chelon > Chelon labrosus. The sequence goes on along the minus strand of NC_140347.1, from coordinate 14,939,515 downwards.
GAAGCAATCTTGAGTTATTATTATTATTATTATTATTGAGGTGCTGTTAAGTCCATCTTCAAATATATAGTAAAGTAACATACAACTAACAACTGGATTTCAATAGAGCGCACTTTAGCATCTTAAATATTTCTCTGCAATAGATAAAAGCTTAGACAACAGCCTGCCAGTCAGTCAATCTTCAGCGGCCTATCGGTCGACTACAAATGGACGCCACGATGGCCGCAGACGTCATGTTTACCTTGAGGGCAGTGGCTGCCTTCTTCCACTCAGGAGCCAAACTTTGACAGTGGCCACACCTGAAGGGGAAAAAAATATATATTAAAAAAACGGTTAGGATGACGAGAGGAAATCAACTTCACATTGATGTTTAGTGAAGACATTCATTTTATAGCTGGCAATGTAGCTTTGCAATAGACACAGACTTTATTTGAGTCAGCAGGCTGTAACACACAAACATGCGTTTTAAAAATCCTGACATACACCGAGGTATAAAGAGCAGAACACAAAAACAAATGACCCGAACCAAGTGACTGATTCTTGTCTTCGTGCCAAAACATACACTCGCTTGCCAGTTTATTAGGCACACTAGTGAAAACAAGTCAATTCTAATACCATAGTCCTGCACCAAATCTTATCTTAAAATAACTGAAACAACCGTCTTTTCATTTCGGAGGCCGTGGTTTGCAACACTGTTGAATTGTTTTCTGCTCCGTCACATGTTTCAACTGTTTAGTCAGTGGGCTCGGCTAAATAAGAGAAAGGCTTTTTGTGTTCAGTTCGATTCAGTTCAACGGCGCCACAGAGTAATCATCAAACATTTGACTTGCCACCTTTCAGGGGTGACTCAAGGTAATTCAGGGCAGGACCGGCATTTGCAGCCACTACTGTACTTAATAAAGTGGCAAGTGAGTGTACTTTCAAACACTTTCATTTGTGCACTTGCCATTAAACCAAGGAGGAGCCCCATTGCTTTGCATAAACGTCTCCACAGCCGGAGAGGAAACGACAACAAGTGGCCGAACCATCACTGGGCTAACTTCATTTGGTTTAAACCCTACGATCTCTCGGTTGAACAGAGGTTTTAACCACAGTTATCTGAAACTCACCAGGGGGCATAAAACTCCACAAGCCACAGACTGTCACTCTGGATCACCTCTCTGTTGAAGTTGGACGAGGTGAGCTCCACAACATCATCACTGGATGAGTACAGGGCTTGGACAGACAGGACCAGGGAGCAGCTCAGCACTCCTGAAAGACAACACACAAGCAAAGAGGGTTTACACTCAGCTCCACTTACATGAAACCAGATGAATTAAATGGCAAAACAGACAACACACGCCTCCTCATGAAGAGTTTATGTGTGTGAGAGAGTGAAGCTGAGGTTCATTAATTCAGTAATTCAACCATAACGCAGGCCTGGCTGTTATCTGCACCTGGACTACTGTGGTTAGCTACTCAGGCTAACCACAGTAGTAGCACCACAAACGCAACTAAACTCTCCCACCGTTTAACAAACCCCCAAACGTTACATTTCATAGGTGCAGAAAAGGAAGAGTTCACTCACCGACTAAAAGAGGACCCATGGTTTTAGCAGCTCTCTGCTCTTCTCTGTTAATTCAACACACGGAGGCTCTCTGCCGATGCGGCTCCCACAAAAAGTACATGCAACAATCTCACCGTGGCCCACGCTGATTGGTCCGCCGGCCCAGACGCCGCGCCTCAGCCAATCAGAGAGCGCCGTGTAGTTTTTAGTAGGGGGGGGGGGGGACACCGGAGAGAGAGAGAGAGAGATAGAAAGGGAGAGGAGGCAGGGCTGAGAGGCTGAGGGCTGGAGGAGAGAAAGGAAGCAACACATGGAGGAGATGTTCAGATGTGACAAGGCTGACTCACCCCAGCAGTCTGGTGACAAAATGCATATGTAGACCACGTATGACTGAGCTTGGTTTCACTTCTCAAGTTCAAGTTTATTGCCACTTCCACAAAATGTTAAGAAAAAACATACAGAGGTGTGAAATACACTGTACTACATATATGCTGACAAGACACACACAACAACTACTATAGCTCCAACTACTGCTGCACTATTCTCTATTACTCTACAACGTGTTATGACACTAAATACAAAAAGATTACAGTGAATGCACACTTTCAGAAACCAGACACCGGACTGTACCGCCATCAGTTCAGTTCAATCCCATTTTGAAAAGGCCAGACGGAGACTGGGGTCTTTGTTTTATTAGATAAAGTAGATGTTTGCTGCCTCAATATGGAATTGCGGTTGTAAGTTAATCAGTTTACAGTAATCTATCTTACATTCTCTCATTACGCAGCCCTTGGTGTTTTTTCATTACAGTCTGATGTTTCAGTCACTTGAGGTAAAAGTTTGACTTGTCTCCACTGCATTGCAGGTTTTACATTTTACAGACATGGTTTTATGTTGTTGTTTTTTTTCCCCTTTAAGAACCGATATAACTTATTTTCGTCTACATTCATTCCTTAACCACTTATTAATCACTTTCTATTCCCTCTGGACTGCACCATGTTTTACTGAGAAGTGAAAGCCTCTAGGCCAGTACTGCAGTGTGAAGTAGTTGCCACTAGGTGGAGACAAACAACAAGACATTCTGCTAGGACAGTCTGGCTGTCGATCAATCAATCAATCAATCAATCAATTACTTGAGGTCGCTGTAAAACTATAAAGATGAACCTTAAACTCGAGTTGTAAAGAATTAATCTCATTGTGAAAAATAATCACCATAACCATTGTATAATCAGGTGTTTGAATAATCCAATAGTCTAAGAAAAATCCAACATATTACTGTGATGCTGTTTCACTGTGTTAGTTCTCTCTCAGATTAAGTCATGGTTAATTAGTCTTGCATGAGGACGAAATGATGATGGATAATGCATTCCGGTTTGGGGTTATTGGAAAAAATACTTTACGGGCTTATGGTTAGAGTTAAAAACGGATTATTAACTGCATGTTATAGATATATTTAACCAACTGTTGTTCTTGCAGTTGCCACATAACACAACAGAGTGGCCTCTTTCTTTGTTTTCCGCTTCACAATTAATTTCATGTTGCTTAGATTTATATGCTGCGCCTGGCTGCACTGCGCTTCACCAAGGAAACAAAAACACACACACAAGACCGGAAGACACTGAGTCAGCCTTAAAAATAAAAGCAATAACTGCCCAGATTTTGTCGCTATTTGGGGTCATTGAGTTTATGAGCAAGAGGAAACTGGCAGTTAAATATCTTAAGACTTAATAGGGAAGAATCACTTTTTAATGTGTAAACAACAGTAACTATTATACAGAACATCATAATTTAGGGTTTATTGTATTTCATCTTCTAAATTCTTGTTTTGTGTGCGTTTTATTTGAGTATGTAACCGGAAGTCTTCTAGGTTTTGGTTTGGTTTGGTTATGGCTCACTTGACATTACGCGCACTTCAATGTCAACTTTGTCAGAGCGCACAGGCGCACTGTTCATTGCCAAACACGACTGCATGGAACTGAGAAGACTTCACGCCGCAGTCACTTCTGAACACACATATTCATTTTTTCAGCTGAATCGCAGAGTTTAGACGATTTGGGAGGTTTTACGCGCGACGTCAGCTCTTCTGGAGTTTACTTCATCAGAGAAAAAAATTGTTCTGTGGAAATCTCGATCAGTTGGGCTGTTTCGTCAGCATAATGTGGGGGATCCAGAGGATGCGGTATGCGGACTGCAACGGCTCCGAAGCAAGCGAAGAGACGGAGATTGTGGTGAACATTGGCGGGGTGAAACAGGTGTTGTACGGGGACGTGTTGAATCGCTTCCCGGACACTCGACTGGCAGAACTAGTGGACTGCTCGGTCAAGTCCTCTGAAGAGATATCTTTATTGTGTGACGATTATGACCCTGACTCAAGAGAGTTTTATTTTGACAGAGATCCCGATGCATTCAAATGCATTATTGAGTTGTATTATTATGGGGAGATACACATGAAACGAGGCATCTGTCCAATTTGTTTTATGAAGGAAATGGAGTTCTGGAAAATCGGCTCGGATTTTCTGGATGAATGTTGTAAAAGCCACCTGAAAGAGGTGGAGGATGAACTTGCAGAGATTGCCGAGAAAGTGAGATCCATCCTAGTGGATAGAGAAGGAGATCCATCTGCAGGGGGCTGGCAGCGCTTCCAGATGTGCCTCTGGAGGTTGATGGAGAAGCCAGAGTCCTCGCTGCCTGCGCACATAATCACGATAGTGTCTTTTATCTTCGTCCTCGTCTCCTCCGTGGTGATGTGCGTGGGGACCATCCCCGAGCTGCAGGTGGAAGACTCAGAGGGTCACCTCACGGAGCACCCAACTCTGGAGGTCATCGAGACGGTGTGCATCGGCTGGTTCACTATTGAGTACATCCTGCGCCTGATCTCCTCCCCAAACAAAATTAAATTTGTCCTCGCTTTCATGAACATCATCGACTTCATGGCGATCATGCCCTTCTTCGTGGTGCTCACTCTAACCTCTTTCGGCGCGGGTGTGATGGAGCTGGCTAACGTGCAGCAGGCGGTGCAGGCTTTACGCATAATGCGCATTGCGCGCATTTTCAAGCTGGCCCGCCATTCCTCCGGACTCCAGACCCTCACATCTGCCCTGAAGAGCAGCTTCAAAGAGCTCGGACTGCTCCTCATGTATATGGGCGTGGGGGTGTTCCTTTTCTCTGCGCTGGGCTACACCATGGAGCAGAATCATCCGGAAACACTGTTCACCAGCATCCCACAGTCGTTCTGGTGGGCTGTGATCACCATGACCACTGTGGGGTACGGAGACGTCTACCCCAAGACAACTTTGGGTCGGTGCAACGCCGCCATCAGCTTTTTGTGTGGGGTCATCGCCATTGCCCTCCCTATACACCCCATCATCAACAATTTCGTCCTGTTCTACAACAAGCAACAGGTGCTGGAGACTGCTGCCAAGCATGAGATTGAGCTGATGGCACTGCGCACCGGTGAAGGCGAGCTGAAGGCTGCACCTGGCGCCCATAAACATGTGTGCAGCTCAGGGGTCTGGGACAGCGCCATGCACCCCTGTCACAGCGACACATACATCCCCTTACTGAAGGATCCCAGGGGGGCTGCAGGCATCCAGACACCTAGCATGGACACGAGCTTTGAAAGCACAGCTGAGGCCACTGAATATTTCGTCTCATGAAGACTTTGCAGTCATTTGAAAAAAAAAAAAAAGACCTCAGCAAAACACAGAACATCATGATGAATTATTAATTTTTGTATTATTCAAACTTAAACTGCCAAATCTTGGGTGATGATTGGGCCGCAATTTTAGACTGTAAATATGAAGAAATAATAGGACCGCAGTAATGTCTCCAAAGTCCTTTAATACACTCGAGGTATGGTGCCTATTAAAGGGACATACTGTATGAGATATTGACTTGATGAGCTGTGCCTTTGCGCAGTGAGTCCCTCCAGGCTAGTGGGGTTCTTTCTGAAGAGCCAGTACACTGATTCCCCCATGTAGGCATCTTATATAACAACCTCCCCATCCTCAGTTCTCACACTTTCACTGTAGGCAGCACTGTAGCTTATTGTTCTGTAAATACCACAATGGATGTTTTTAATAATAAATATAGGCAGCTTCTTTTTCCGGAGAACGCAGGAATGTAATAATCCCATGGCAGGTTTATGTAAAGGTGTACAGACATCAAACTGAAGGTGTTTAAAACCGTGCCATAAATTTCAGCGGGGGTCACGGTGTTGCAGCCGCAGGCATTTTAAAGGTACACTAGGGGTGCGGAAGGAAGGACTTATAAAAATATCACGAATGCTGTTTACTTCTGTTTCTGCCTGTCATCTGTGTGGCATCGGTGTGATTTTTGTAACCGACACTGCGTGATTGTGAGGATAACAAACTCTTTTACTGCACGGGAATTTTAGAAGCGATGTCATCGGCCTGAGCCTCTTGTTGAGCTCACGTTGCTGACACCAGGAACTCACAATCCCTGCAGGACATTGCTCCTATAATGGGCTTAAATTTTGCAGCAGCCGTCACCACTCCCCCCCTGAGGTTCGACGGAATAAACTTGACCATCAAGTCGCAGAAGAAGGGAAGAAGCGACAGGCGGGAGACTAAAATTACCCATATTAGTTGAGTTATTTAGAGAGCTGGGCTATCCAAGTGGAAATATAAATAAACAATAAATGAATTCATTAGCGAAGCTTCCTGGACAGCATGTGTCTTAATGCATTACCACTCTTATTTTGATGAAAGCATGATGTCTTTTCACACTCTGACCCTTGATTTAAAATGAACTCCACTTAATGGGTGCTATATTTAAAGGTTACATTTTCACTGTTTGAAAGGTCTCAACTCCTACACCGTCAGTCTGAGTGACGGGAAACTTTCTGCACAAATCTTTAGAAAAAAAATTAGTTGGCGCAGTCGGGATGCTAATTAAAATTTGACATATTCAAAGCACGTGTCTGAGGTGTCACATGGTAACCTGAGGGGTGATTTGTGTCAGGGCTGTGTTCCTTCTTAAGGGCTTTTGTGTGAATCTTAGGAAATGATCTTGAATGTAAGAAAAACAATTCTTATGCGCAGCGTGAGTGATGGTTTTTCCCTCCACAAAAACAGACAAGGAAGGAAGGAGTAGATGGGCTGACAGCTTGAGAGTGAGCTGGTGTCAAATTCACGTCAAATTTTGTGGAGAGTTAGACCTTTTTTTTTCTAACGTTTGCCTTTTATAAACAGTGCAGCAGCAGCAGTTCCCAAAGGTTCTGTTTCATTAATGTCCAGTCGAATGAGCTAGTCATGTTCCTAATGGATTTATAAAGAGGATTTTTATCAAATGCAAGTCATCCTATAGAAGTTTATGATGTAATACGATTGAACTATTAGTGGGTGGCATGGTGGTGCAGGGGTTAGCAATGTGACCTCACGGCAAGAGGGGTTTGAACCAGCTGGTTTGTGTTCCCTCCAGGTGCTCTGGCTTCCTCCCAGAGTCCAAAAACATGGCTATTAGGTAAACTAGTGATTCTAAATTGGCCGTAGGTGTGAATTTGTCTCTCTATTTGTGAGTCTGTGTACCCTGCCTCTCGCTCGGTGCCTGCAGGGATAAGCTCAACCCTCCTGCGAACCCTGTCCAAGATAAGTGGTTATAGATGAGCAATTAACAGTCAGTGTTCAGGCTGGCTCGGCTCTTTACTTCTACACACGGAGGCTGAGGAAACCGAACATCAAGTCATTTTAAGGGGGAATTACCGTTTTTTACAACCTGGACCTTATTTCAGGCATAAAATACGATCGTTTACTCACCCACATAACTTTGATGTCATTTGGAGTCGTTCGGAAGATATTTAGATCCAGTGGAGCGCCGCGTATATCCATATAGTGGGAGTGACTGGGGCACCGAAACACAGCCTTTAAATAACGCATTATCTGCCGCGAAACTCGTTCATTTCACCAAAATTTTGTTATGAAACGCTAGTGCTATTCCCCGTTGAGTCCAGAGTTACCTGTTATCATCATCCGGGGTTTGTAGATTGACCTACTAACTTCTGACCTGGATGATGTCATCTCTGAGCGCCGCACGCACCCGTGACGGTCGGCTTGATTACCTGTAATTTGCTAATGCTAGTTTTTTGCAACATGGCTGAATATTTTTCCGATTCTGAGGTTGTGGACAACGACTTTGTTTATGATGGACGTCCTTACCATTTTGAGCCAGAATATACGGATGAGGAGCTCGTTGAAAGGACGACGCAGAGAGAGGAACAGCTGACCAAAGAACAACAAACCGCTGCACGTCCGCGAATAGACAACAGGTAACTCTGGACTCAACCTGGAATAGCACTAGCGTATCATAACAAAATATTGGTGAAATGAACGAGTTTTGCGCCAGATAATGCGTTATTTAGAGGCTGTGTTTCGGTGCCCCATTCACTCCCACTATATGGATATACGCGGATCTAAATATCTCCCGAAGGACTATGAGTTACACAAAAGTTATATGGGTGAGTAAACGATTGTATATTATGCCAGAAATAAGGTGCAGGTTGTAAAAACAATAATTCCCCTTTAAGGTATTTACAGTTGAGATGGATTGATAAATGTAATGCTAACAAACACTTACTACTACAAACGCTACTATTTAGCAATTAAAATGATTTTATCTTAGCTCAGTTTTTGAGGCTTCTTGCTCTCAAGTTTCACCAAAATCATAATTTCCTGTCTTCTTTTGAATAGCTGAGTTACTCTGGTACTCTAGTCTTTCCATGTGCCCTCTGGCAAGCTGCAAAAGCATCCTCTCGCTGTGACTCACTGCTGTACACTTCTAGTAGTCTAGACTTATCTGTCACCTTCACGTCCAGCCTTGTTAAAATACATTTTTAATCTACCGATTTTAGATGTAAATGGCAAGCGCACGCTGTGCCACATAATGAAATCAGAATTGACTCGTGAATGCAAATGGCGTATTGATATTCTGGCATGTTCAAAATGACCTGACAGCGAAGCTAAAAGTAAAGCCGCAGTGACGAGGGACTGACACATCTTACTGTTGCCTCACAGACAAGGTGTCTGCATCACTCACCGGTGCGAGATGGCAGTTTGTTTGATTAGCAACGGGGCCGCCTTCCACTACAGCTACACCTCTTCACTGTTGCTTCCCCACTGAGCTTCCAAGTCTAAGTTATGCAGCCTCACAGAAACATCACGGAGGAGGTCAGGGAGGACTCTGCAGGCTGTCCACCCACACGTGTCCGATTCAGGACCGCTATCTCTCCTGGCCAGCCGCAGATTCACACATGTCAAAGCCTGGCAGGAAGGCCTTTGTTTTGCGCTGACAGGTGGAGCTGGAATGTCAAAGGCGTGCATTGTGTAACGGAACAATGTTCCTTCGGCAGATGCACATGCAAATACACAAGCTCCTTCACGTTCAAATTTAGACTTCCGAGCGCGCACACACACGCACGCAGCTGTACACAAACATCACCCCTCCTCTCCGCCGCCTACCTACAAGTGCACACAAATAATTGTACTCGCAAATATACACACTCCTTCGCTCATATACCCACAGTCATGCGTGCTCTACTCCACAGTGACCCGCTGCGATCTGCTGGCTAATCACCAATTTTTTACGCCCACACATTGGCCATCTGTTGCATTCAGTGGGTGTAGCATTTACACAAAAAAATTGCTCATTATCCCTTCACCAAAATGGCACCAGTTATTATCCAGCTCGCTAATGTCTGCTACTTCTTAAATCCCTTGTGTTTTTTTGTTTTTATATTCCAGTTGTGGAATCTCAGAGAGAGGATTTTTTAACTTTATGCACACTCATTCACACTGTAATTGTAAAGTCTAAACAGCTTAAAGGGATCAAGGAGTGCAGGAGAAAACTGTGCATAAAATACTCTTTCTGATTTGAATTTTAATTACATTATCTTGCTGACGCTTCATTCATATGCGCCACACTGAAGAGAGGTCGGAGAAAAATGGTTGACACTGCAGCCTGCAGCATGTCATGCTTCTTTCAAACAGCTGTGCACCTTAATATTTCACTAGCTCCAGTATCAAATCATGCATCATGCTTGTAGGATGCTGTAAATATTCATAAACATTCAGCCTAATGTCAGTCGCTTCCAACTGTTTCACTGCAACTTAGCCAGTCATTTAGATAGATAGATAGACAGACTTTCTAAGTGACACCTGCTGTACTTAGAAAGACGAGCGTCACCAGAGGAGCTTTGCAGCGTTTCATGTGATGAATGTGATTCCTAAAACTTGTGTGTCCCAAACAGCTGACTCTCAGCTCTGATTGTTAGTCGGTGACGCACCGGTATCGAGTTACCGCCCCAACCATTTTGACGAGAGCGTGCACACACAGATACCGACCCTCGACCTTTACAGCGGAGATTGTCTGCAAAAGTTGCCGGTCTAAAAATAGGGAAATCCCTTTTAGAGTCCTGCAGTACAAACTAGATAGATAGATAGATAGATAGATAGATAGATAGATAGATAGATAGATAAATACTTTATTTATCCTGTGGGAGATGGGATCGTATAGCCTGAGAGACAAACAACCTGTCTGTGGAGCAGGACAGAGACAGCAGCCTTGTCACTGAACGAGCTTCTCTCCCTATGGTGTTGTGTAGAGGGTGGTGGACATTGTTCATAATGGGCCGGAGCTTGTTCAAGGTCCTTTCCTCTGCCACTGATGTCAGGGGCTCCTGCTCTGCCTGTACCACAAAGCCCTCCTTCTGTGTCCTTCTTTTTAGCGCTGCCTCTCCAGCACACCACAGTGTAGAAGAGGGCTGGCACCGATAGTCCGGTAGAACACGTCCAGCAGCTTCGGGCAGATATTAAACGACCGTAGCCTCCTGAAGAAATAGAGACGGCTCTGACCTTTTTTGTGTACTGAGTCTATGTTAGTTGACCAGTCCAGTTTGTGATCCAGATGTAGACTCAGGTACTTATAGGTCTGAACCATCTCTACACACTCCCCGTTGATGGTTACGGGCTGCAAGTAAGGCCTGGACCTCCGAAAATCCACTACCATCTCATTGGTTTAAGCTGTATTGATCAGAAGGTGGTTCGCTCCACAACATGAGACAAAGTTGTTCACCAGATCCTTGATACACCCCACAGTCACAGTGTCATCTGAGGACTTCTTCATATGACACGACTGTGTGTTGCACCTGAAGTACGAGGTGTACAGGGTGAACGGTGCTGCTGACGACAGTCAGTCATGTTCTACTCACATGTCTCAAAACAATATATATTCTTATAGCCAAGAATCAAAGCTGTAGACTGACTGTTATCAGATAACAACGCTCACACATCGCAGCTCAAGTGTGTTGGGATATAAGAGAAAAGAAAAGAAAGAACAAGAGAGTGCAACAGGAAGAAAAACAAAGCAAGAGAGTCTTTCAAACACAGTATCATGGAAAAAAACAAATCATAAAATGGCCCAAACGGGATACACTAATGGATTCGTATCTTGAGGAAAATGGACAAACACATTCATTTGAATAAGAATACGTGTGCGCATATTTCAGTGGCTTAAAAGCCCACCCCTGCGACCATTATCTCAGTTTGAGAGATATTTCCAGCAGCAGGAGAGGGAAAGAGCAATCTTCCTGGTGTCAGATTCAGAATAAGAGGAGAAAACAGGTTCCAAGTGCGTTATTGTGCGGCAAATTACTATTTTTTTCTTTTCCTTTTGCAACACGAATGTTTAAAACGCTGCTGCGTAGGATCACCTTGGAGCACCTCGATTCAGGCAGAGAGCTTCATGAAAGTGCATGACAATAATTACACAGATTAAATGTGACCTTCTACAAAATAGAATAGATAATGCACCGAACGCTCTCAACCAGTCTGCAAAAATTATTTCCAGAGTGTCTTTGTCCACTCTAACCCTTTCCCCACTTTTATCTTGCAGAGGTTCTCTTGCGAGGACTCCTATCGGTAACTTATGGAACCCGCAGAATATAATACACATTCATTTGGGAAATCAAATAACGCGTGCCCAGGCGATGTATTGTTTCAGATGAATTATTGAACGGCTTTTCAGCTGACCACGCCAGAACCAATCAAGATGTCTGCGTAAAGTGTTGAACGATGAAATCAATACGGTTGAGCCTCTGCGACATAAAACCGGTGAAGATGAAGTACAGCCTTATGCACTTTTCTGGTACATTTCTCCCAGTCTAATAAAAATGAAATGGAAAATATAACTGCAAATGCAATATGAGAAATACGCCTGTGGTGTGATCCTGGCTGGTTTTTCTTCTAAGGGACTAATAGAGACGTGGTCTGATGGAACGCTTCTCCTGCAAGAGAGCCCTACGAGGGTTTGCAAACATTAAAATTCTGCTCGAAGACACCTGCAAGAGCAAACTTAGTGATAGTTATATTGGGGCAGGTATGCGGCACCGTTTAAAAGAAATCAGCAATTACTTTCCCAATGGATTCTAATAGTATTTATTATAGAATATTTTAATGAATACAAAGATTCATGCTGGGGGACTCCTAAGTGGAGAATTAAACCGTGAGAGATAAGCCCTCAATACACATAATAAACCTGTAAAACTATTCACTTGAAAACAAAGAACAGCATTAAAATAAAAAAAAAGGTAAAACAGTGCCTTTAATCCCAGTACGCTATCAGTGTCTTGAGACCTGACAGGTGAGTTATGGCCTCATTTCTTCAGGTTGCTAACCGAGGTGCTTTTTTATCGTGGGTTTTATGTGAAACAGAGACTGTTTGGTTCTGTACTATCACTGTGTAATGCTGAGTCTATACTGACGCAGTGGCGAGGCCTTAACTCAATGAAAACATCTTACTCAGTTCACCTAATGACATGTCTGCCCTCATCCAGAACCTCTGCTGCAAGTGTAAGCTCGAAAGAGTTACATCAGATCTCTTCTTCTTCAGGAAAATACCTGTCTGATTAGATTTACGTCGCATAGGTTAAACCAAGAGGAGCAGTAAAATGTTTATGAACTCGTTATGTTGCTTTAATCGACTACAGCCTCTCATAATACTATATTAGTTTAGTTAATTATTGCTTTGGAATCCTGTCGTGGAAGATATTGATTCGCCCGCACAGTCGGCCTCACTGCAACGAGCAATTCAAAATGTTACGGCTCATTGGTGGTGGTTATGTTTCTGCTCCTTTAATTAGACCACCCAGGAACTTTGTTTTATCTTTTATCTACACTGCAGTGGGTCCAGTGGTGTATCTGTTCCCACTCGACGTTTTCTATTTATTTTATATCTTAAGAACGAATGTCGTAAGACATAAAATAAATTTAATATGGTTTCTTATGAATGGCCCCCCTCTTGTGGCACTGACAACCCCCGTGAGTGGACATTTTCGGAAAGATCCAAGTTAATGAGGTGTGACGCATCTGTTGATGCTTTCACAAACAGCAGAAGTAGATGGTATGTTAACAAAGTGCTCTCTTTGGGATTTTATAATACGTCTGAGGATTCAGGAACAGGTATTCAGGTCGTGGTATAATCAAAAACAAAGCTAAGACAAAGGCATCTGGACTTGTTTGAGTTTTCTTGAGGACATTTCACCACCATCCAAGAGACATCTTCAGCTCTGAATGACCGGTGAAGAGTTCAGGATTTGAGAGGTCAATTAGATGAGGAAACATGAGCATGAACACGCAAGGTGATTGTTTGACGGTTAGACTGACTGACTGAATCTCCAACGATGAAGGAAGATAGGGACAGGACCCACCTGATCAAGTATCTGTGGGATGATCCACAGAGGCCCCTTCCTTCAACCCACAGGACCGAAAGGCCCCCACTAACAACATCCTGCTGCCAGACACCACAGGACACCCTCAGAAGGCCCAAGTCCATTCTCTGATGAGTCAAAACTGTTTTGGAGGCACTACATACAATATTAGGAAGGTGGTCATAATGTTATGCCTAATCAGTGTATGTCTACAGCTTAACTCTTAATCAGATGAAATCACAGTGTAAGATACATTCAACCCTTCAACAGCATAAATAGACTAAAAGTGGAACTTAAAAGGGAACTACTTTTTTTTTTTTTTTTTTTTACAACTTGGACCTTATTTCTGGCATAAAATACAATCGTTTACTCACCCATATAACTTTTGTGTAATTTGTAGTCAGTCGGGAGATATTTAGATCGGTGTAAATCCATATAGTGGGAGTGACTGGGGCACCGAAACGCAGCCTCTTAATAACACATTATCTACCACGAAACTGGTTCATTTCATCAATATACTGCTATAGTTCGTCCACAACCTCAGAATTGAAAAAATATTCAGCCATGTTGCAAAAAAGTAGCAGTAGCAAATTACAGGTAAACAAGCCAACCATCACAGGCGTGCGCATCATCCAGGCCAGAAGACATCATCCTGGGTCTGTAGGTCAATCTACAAACCCCGGATGATGATAACAGGCAGCTCCGGACTAGGTCTGGGGAATAGCACTAGCGTATCAATATCAAAAAAATATTGGTGAAATGAACGAGTTCACGGAAGATAATGCGTTATTTAGAGGCTGTGTTTCGGTGCCCCAGTCACTCCCACTATATGGATATATGCAGATCTAATTATCTCCCGACTGACTGTAAACTACACCAAAGTTATATGGGTGAGTAAACAATCTTATTTTATGCCAGAAATAAGGTCCAGGTTGTAAAAAACAGTAGTTCCCCTTTAATACAATGGTATTAGTTCACTGTAAAAGTTTAAAGTTCAGCTATTAGAAATATATAGAGACGGGTTAGTTGATAGCCAGCAAGCTAGGCTAATCTCCTCCTTGCCCCAGCACAACAGTTAACTTACAATAAAGTCCTTTTTATTTTATTCTTTTAATTCTTATCTAATTCTTCTCTAATTTAAGTCTTAAATCTCAGTCAACAGACTAAACTTCAATATTTAGATTCCACTAATGGCAGGGAAACATTGTGCTGTTCCTTCTTTACATTCCACTGGAGTGAGTGTTTACAGACCACAAATGAATATGTAAATTAAGAGTCAGAATCTTTGTGAATTTATTCATGTTGTTACCTACTTGTTATGTATTGACTTGAGCAGTTTTGTGATTTAGTGGCAGTGCTCTGCGTGTCGTGCCGCTGCTTTCCATACTGTATTACTGTTGTGCTGACTGTTTCTATCAGGCAGATCCAGATGAACTCGGCCTGTGGAAGCCGTGTCCACCGACACCTTCGGACAACTTGTTCAAAGTCAAAGCTCGTTAAAGCCGCCTCGGTCTATTTAAAAATCAATCCACCCCTTGTGCATGCTTTTTTCTAAATTATTTTTTTATTTAGCAAATGAATTTAATTAGAATTTTATAAATAGCAGGAAGAAAAAAGGAAAGGCTCTCCTGTGTACCACAGCCTGCCTTATAAAGAGCTACATGCTTGAGCCTGGAACAAGTTGTTCTTTCTTTGCTCTAAGTCACTTCAGTTCTTGCCCTTCAATGACGGCCCCCGCTTCAAAAAACTGCTTACAAAGGGCACATTTCAATAAGCGAGCCATGTTGCATTGGCCCCGTGTCACATCTGCTGATAAATGTATGGACATCTAATTACGGAAATTGGCCTTGAGAGACCCAGGGTGCAGTGATAGATCTGACCTGCTGCCTGATGCACTTGCCATTGCTGATTATCTCATCCGGAGACGATAAGGTTTTATGGAGTGGAACATCCTTGCCCTGTGTAGAGGATTGCTACAATGATTACAATTAATTTAGTGAGGCAGGTTATAAAAACAATATTTAGTGAGGGCGCTGCAAGATTGATGCCTCCTCTGGGATGTCGAGCTTCTCCCTGTTAGAAAAAAACAACAACTTGCATTTCCATACATCAGAGTGTGACAGCTTTGCATTAGTGTAACCTTGGGTTTCAGCCCTCGCAGGATAATGTGAAAAAAACAAGTGAAGTTGCACAGAAAAGTGTGATATCCATCTAATGAAAACTGTAACATCCACGCCCAAATGACTGATTCGTCGTAAAAGTCAACTTCACTGTATTGCTTCGAGGCCAAGACGTTTGACAATGTGTGAAAAAAGTCATATGGAAATTTGAAATTAAGTCATTTGCAAAGGCTGGAGGAAAAAAAAAAAATCAATTCATGAATAATTGAATGAACTGAATAACTACTGAAAAAGACGTTGGCAGAAACTTGTCACATTAGAGGAAATAAAGAGCAGTCTCGCGCATCTGTGGTAATTAATTTGACATTTAGGGAAATATTTCTTGCAGGGAGTTTGAAAAGAAAATTGATTCAATCATTCTGGTTCATTAAATATAGCGGCAGACTGTAGATGGTTTCATTTAAATCAAAGGCTGGTTAGAATAGCTCGGTCTAAACCTGTCCTGCGCTTCTGAAGGCAACGCATAGGTCAAACTTTTACTCTTTTACACAGTTTCACATATAGCTGACAGGCTGATTACTGTCAAGATCAAGGTCTAATAAACCTTTTTCATGGCAAACACCTTGACTTGTCAGAGTAGGTGAAGCACAGGTGTCAGCCATAGCCAGACGTTCACCTCCCCAGCAATGAAACTATGTGTCATAGCAACGCAGAGAGCAAGAGCTGTGATTGGTCTGCTTGGTAGTAGCATGCATCTCCATCTCTACAGTTTTGGATCAATAACGATGGAACACATACTGTAGAGGAAAAGTTAGCTGAGGAGGTTCAGAGATACAAACATTGGTATTGAAAGTTTCAGTCGCCATTGTTGAAAGTGAAGCAGGAAGTAGAAACAAAAATTAACCCGACTGGCAAAAAAGACACAGCACCCACTAGCGTTTGGGTGGCGTTTTTACAGAGCGAACCACACTGATGAGCATACAAGTGATAAATGGCTCTCATCGGCGTAGGCTACATGTGTCGTCCCGTTTTTCACAACCTGAACCTTATTTCTGGCATAAAATATGATTGTTTACTCACCCATATAACTTTGGTGTCATTTGGAGTCATTCAGACGATTTTTAGATCCAGCGGAGCACCATGTATATCCATATAGTGGGAGTGACTGGGGCACCGAAACTTGTTCATTTCACCAATATTCTGTTATGATACGCTAGTGCTATTCCCCATTGAGTCCAGATTACCTGTTATTATCATCCGGGGTCTGTAAATTAACCTACTAACCTCTGACCTGGATGATGTCATCTCTGAGCTTGTTTACCTGTAATTTGCTACTGCTAGTTTTTTGCAACATGGCTGAATATTTTTCCGATTCTGAGGTTGTGGATGACGACTTTGTTTATGATGGACGTCATTACCGTTTTGAGCCAGAGTATACGGATAAGGGGCTCGTTGAAAGAAGGATGCGGAGGCAGAGAGAGGAACAGTGGCAAAAGGACTAAACGGGGAATAGCACCAGCGTATCATAAGAAAATATGAGTGAAATGAACAAGTTTCGCGGCAGATAATGCGTTATTTAGAGGCTGCGTTTCGGTGCCCCAGTCACTCCCACTATATGGATATACGCGGTGCTCCACTGGATCTAAATATCTTCCTAACGACTCCAAATGACACCAAAGTTATATGGGTGAGTAAACAATCATATTTTATGCCAGAAATAAGGTCTAGGTTGTAAAAAATGGCAATTCCCCTTTAAACTAGCCAGCTGACGACCGTATGGACCAGGCAGTGTTACCAATCTTCTCATTTAACACCTTGACAGAACTTGAATATGCACATTTGCCAGCATGCAGAGAGAAAATGGCAGAAATTTAATACACCAGTCACAATTATGTATTTATTTAGTGTGTAATCACTTCACATCTGCATGGGGAACTTGTCCTATGTGGCAGCCACCACAGCTTAACCACAGGGAGTGGTGTTCAGATGGCTGCAGCGTGCAGCCTCACTATTAGTTGCCACTAAATCCTACCCACTGGTTGTTAAAGTGGTCACATTAATGGCATTTCTTAACTTTAGAGAGGCTAACTGTTCCCCTGATTACATGACTTATGCTCAATCAGGAGCTTTTTAAATCCACGAATCAATAAGATGTATTAGCTCATGATGATATTGTGTTTTGTAGCTATCCAAGTCTGTCTTTATAAGCTGGAATGACCTCTTTATGCCCATCAGGGGCACACGACATTCCTCGGTAGCTTTGACCTTGTTCCTGCATGCTGTGAACAAGTTTCAGTAGCTGCAGGCACCACTCCAGCTCCCAAAACAACAGGTGAAAGGTCCGTTTCAGGTGCTGCATAAAGCCCCTCGTGACATGATGATAATCCAAATGAGCTCAGTGCGAAAGGACCTCAGCGTGCCAGCATGAAAACTTATGGCCGAGGCTTCGAGGAATCACTGGAGGAGATTTAGACGTCGATACGTGATGAAACGCTGTGTCCTTGCCTTTGTGCCTGGTGGTAATTAAACCTCCTTGGCCTGTTTGTCCCCTGAATGGCTCACTGTGGGTGATTACAGATGGACGGCGATGTGGAAATCAATCTGCCATCCCCGGGAAGAAAAATTACAGAGTGGGACTCAATACGAATAGCAGCGACAGGAGAATCTACCAGGAAGATTTTTTTCCTCTTACAGCAACCTCAGATCAAAGCAGCAAGTATCTACTGCAGCACATCGCTGCAGTGGAATATATACATAGTGATTATAGAGAGCGGATGTGTGCAGTCTGAGGGGAACGGCAGAAGTTGTGGGTTGAGCAGAAGATCTGTCGGTAATAGTTAAGGATGCTATTAATGGGAAATCAGTACTCTTGTGATTTCTGAGGGTGGGCTAAAAAAAAATAGGTGAGTCATACATATCGGGCATTAAAATGAAAGAGGTCACTAGACTTTTTCTTACAAATAAAGTACAAATAAATAAAGTTCAGTTCATAAGCAATTAGGCTTACTTAATCAATATTCTCAGGTGTTTTGCATGAGACTACGGCTTCCTCCCACAAGACATGCTTGTTAGGTTTTTTTATTTTTTATTTTTTTTGTGCGGCTTTGAAGCTCAGTGTGGGTGGCTGCTGTGATCATCGCCATCTTGGACTAATTGACTCCACTCGAATCCCAGCTGATTCAAAAATATACAACTTTAAGCCTTTATGTCATGAGTGGAAAATAAGCTATAGAAAACACTAGTGTTTTTGTATCAGGTTGCAAACGTATTTACATTGCTTGTAAAGGGGGCCATTTTAATGTGGGAGTCCTGACGAATTTACTGGTTTTTGGAGGCAGCCTCAAGTGGCCATTTGTCATAATTTCAGGGTTTTTTTAACTCCAGTTTTTGGTCCCAGGGCTTTCTGTTTGTCTTCAGACTCATTAATTTCCCCTCACCTATTAGTCATTTGTGAGTGTAGAGTTGAGTTGCTGTGTTCACCAGAGGTGTCTTCCCTTGAGTTTCTCATTTACTAGTTTCTTCAAGTCTTCTGGGTTGGTGCTTTGTCTTAGATCACCCCTGGGGGTTTGGACTTTTTTAATTACTTTTTTTTTGTCTGCCTTTGTAGGCTCGCCATATTTTGGGACTCTTGTTGAGTTTATTAGCCTTTTATTAAAGCGTGCTTTTAGTTCTTTAAACCTGCCTCCTGGTCCGAGATGAAAAACGTACCATGTCCAAACCCAAAATAATGGAAAGTAATGAAATTACTATCAACGGTTTTGCCCCAGTGTTTATTTTACAAAGACAAATCGCTGTAATTTACTTTACTTTAAATCTCAGAAAAAAATAAAAACTCTGAAAGTTTGTAACTACAGCGAACTGTCCCTTTAAACACAACATCTGTGATGATTACATATGAGTTATTACTATAATTTTCAGCCTGTCACTGTCCATATCAAGCCAAAAAAACAAAACAAGCTCTATCTTGATAAATAATGATGAAAGTGAATGGATGCTGCGTCTCCTCTTAGTATCCATCATCACTGCTGCTTCATTAATTGTGTTGTCATTACACTCCAGTCATCTTGATGTTTTGGTCGCATTTACTTTTCTCCCGAGCTTACAGTGCTTATTTGCACATTTGCAGTTTCTTCCATCATTGTCTACATTTTGTTTATTATTTGGGAACAGAGGTCGTGAAGGATGTTGTTATGTTTCTTTGAATTTCCACGTCTCGAGACACTGAAGCAGCAATACCTTTATTCCTGCTATAAAACAGGCTCGATCTGTGGAAGCGTGTTAGACGCGGCGTCCATCCAGGAAGAGCCTCCTAATAGCCCATTTCCCTGGAGAGCGTGTGAGGCCATTTACAACCACCAATCACGCAGTAGGGGGAGCGACCTCGTCCCTCTTTGCCAATAATGAGATAATGCACAAAAGCAACACCGGTTTGCTTTCCCCCGTGTTTATGTTGTCACCTAGAGTGATGATTTATGAGCAGGGGAGCGAGATGAATAAAATGCACCCGGGATTATGATAAATGAAGATGCAGGTTAATGCATGCTATTTTTTCCCCTCACTCAACACATTCAGCTGTGTGAACGGTGAAAATTGATTCAAAGTTTAGCAATGCATGCTGGTCCTGGACATGCACAGGTTTGAGGGATAAACAATATTCTGTCAGCTGTGCGTAAAAAAATGCTTGGGAGGTTGATAAAGGGCTCAGTGGGAGTGCCTCACTGTTGTTAGGTGCTTGCATGGTAATGGCCTCAAGCTCGTGAAGGCAGCCACGATGTGACTTCTGTCACCCACCTCGAGGTAAGCTTTTAATGAGTCTAACAACCGTGCTTCTTATTTCAACCTGCGCTCAAACATGAAAAGGTGAGTGTGACCCGTGAGATATCAAGGTTAAAGAATAAAGGTGCACTGCAGCAGGGTAGATAACGAGGAGACACTGCTGATGAATGTGTGTGTCTTGTCAGAGTGGAAATTTTGTCTTGGAGGGATTTTCTTGACAATCCTTGGTCCCACGTTCCTTATTCAAAAATGATAGTTGATGATAGTTGATGAAGATGGTAAACATGATAAGACTACTGAGTTCAAACTGATTGTCTGTCATGAGAAAAGAATATTGCTTGTAGCTTCTTCCCTAACAATAACCATTGTGGTGGCGTTTTTATCATTTGTTTTTGTTCCCCACAGTGTCTGAATTGACTGTTTTGGATCAATAAAGATGGAACACATCGTGGAAAGGTTAACTGAGGAGGTTTGGTGATGCAAACATTTGTACGAAATACAGAAGTTACAGTCGCCATTCTTGAAAGTGAAGCAGGAAGTAGTTTCAGAGCGAGCCAGACTGACGAGCGCACAAGTACACAAATGATGTCTACCTCCCGCAGATGCATAAGCTGCACTTAATGAACCAGAGCCACGATCAGGTGATGGTGGAGACCAAAAACAGTGCTAAAAGACATCCCTAAACACACCTTTAAATGAAACACAAATGTTACTCGTCTAGATTACATCGCAGATTATACTAAATGACCCAGGTCATGGTAATCTAGAGACATCTTTGTGAGTCATAAAGATATCCAGCAGATCTCATTTCATAGTTTTACCTATAGCATCTAGCTCTTTTCAGTGAAAAAGCAATTCAAGAGTCATAAAGATATCCAGCTGCCTTCTTCTCAAATGTTGCTTTGCTGGATGTGTAGCGAACCAGTGTTTGCCTGTATTAAAATATCTGAAAAATGTAGTTATTATTCAAAGTGAGGGCAGAGATTTTGCAAAATGGTTTCTTGTACATGTATATTTATTGATGTATTAAAGGGGAATTACCGTTTTTTACAACCTGGACCTTATTTCTGGCATAAAATACAATCGCTTACTCACCCATATAACTTTGGTGTCATTTGGAGACGTTCGGACGATATTTAGATCAGCGTATATCCATATAGTGGGAGTGACTGGAGCACCGAAACACAGCCTCTAAATAACACATTATCTGCCATGAAACTTGTTCATTTCACCGATATTTTGTTATGATACGCAGGTGCTATTCCCCGTTGAGTCCGGAGTTACCTGTTATCTATTCGCAGACGTGCAGCGGTTTGTTGTTCTTTGGCCAGCTGTTCCTCTCTCTGCCTCTGCATCCTCCTTTCAGCGAGCTCCTCATCCGTATACTCTGGCTCAAAACGGTAAGGACGTCCATCATAAACAAAGTCGTCGTCCACAACCTCAGAATCGGAAAAATATTCAGCCATGTTGCAAAAAAAATAGCAGTAGCAAATTACAGGTAAACAAGCCGCGCTTGGCGCTCAGAGATGACATCATCCAGGTCAGAGGTTAGTAGGTCAATCTAGAGACCCTGGATGATGATAACAGATAACTCCGGACTCAACGGGGAATAGCACTAGTGTATCATAACGAAATATTGGTGAAATGAACGAGTTTCGTGGCAGATAATGCGTTATTTAAAGGCTGCGTTTCGGTGCCCCAGTCACTCCCACTATATGGATATACGCGGATGTAAATATCGTCCGAACGACTCCAAATGACACCAGATTTATATGAGTGAGTAAACGATCGTTTTTTATGCCAGAAATAAGGTCCAGGTTGTAAAGAAAAGGTAATTCCCCTTTAACATGTATGTATAAGTAGTATGGCTGAGGTGGAGCCATATTAGTTAGATTAAAACGAATATGCTGAGTTTGTGAGTCCATTGTGTGCCGGTTGATAAAATGTGCTGTATTATGTGCTAATGAGCAGCTATCAGAGAAGATCATGTCTCCATTACTTCAACGCCAGGTCGGAAAGGCCACCGTAATTTTCAAGTGTGTGAAAGCCTTGCCTGTGACCTTTTAGATTTTATTGTCATTCAGTCATCATTAGCAGGAAGGCAGCATGTAAGAGACCATTCCTCCATACTGACCGGACAACCCCATCTATCCAAAGAACATATGGCGGGCCTCTATACACTTACAAACGTCAAGTCCTGGGGGGGCTCCCTGGATCAGATGGAGATTAATTGCCTTGCCCAAAGAGCAGCAGTAGTTGTTAAAGCAGAGGACGGAGCACTGTTCACTTTCCCCAAAACAGATGTTCACACACGGAGGGACTTCTCATAAAAGAGAATTAGGATCTGAACCAGCAAGCCCTCTTCCTCAACCTTTAACCTCCGGGATACGAATCAAAGAGATGAAATGAAAGACATACATCAAGACTTTCAAGTTTGACTTTTGTTCTCTGGGGAGCATTTACGCACAAGATTTAATTTTCATAAGTAATGTCCTCTAGAGGAGGCGATGTTTTACATTTTATAAGGGTAATAAATTACCGTACGGTGCACTCACTGTGATCAAGGCTCGAGCAGGGGTATGTGGGCATGCGGAAGATATATGCACACATGTGGTATAAGAAGAAGAGAGACCTAAAGAAATAGAAGAAACGATATTTAAACACATCCAGAAGAGGTCAGCTGCAAGACTGAGCCATAGCACTGCCCACACACTCCCACATGCTCAACATCATTAAAAACAAAAGGCCACGGCTGAAACAATGCTGCAATCTGTGATGCAACCAACAACAAGTGAGACAGATCTGTTGGCACGAGGACGCGCCGCAAGAATCTCAAAAGAGCTCTTTATTTCCCTGTCATTCCCCGCCACGACGGATATCAATTTCTTTTTCCTAACCACGGCTTCTCGGACGATTTATTTCTCATTCATTAAAATGTGATCAGTCTCGACAAAAGCGGGATTTAAAATGGACTGGGCTCATCCTTCAGGTTGTGCTCATTCGCTGTATGAGATTATGAGCAGAAAGTTTTATGAGAAAAATAATCTGAATGTACTGGCAACGACATTTGCTTTAACAGATTTTTGGCTGGGACATACTGAATAAGCAGGTCCTTGACTGAGCTGTCTGTTCAGCTCACTGGTTTGAGAATCTATTGAGTGTCTTACGCCACCCGGTGGGCTGGACAATGTCCAAACAGTGGAGAAGGACAGATCAGAAGAAAGCAATCAAACACAGCATAATATCTCAATCATTTTTATTTTTGGCATGAAAACGTACAGAGGAAATGCAAAATCATATTATATATGCCCATCAAAAACTGTGAATCCCTGCTTCTGATTTTTTAAGGCCTAGTTGGCTTTCGGTTAAAGACGCCACTTGCTGATGTTTGAGAGCTTCAGGGCCGTTACAAGTCACTTCCTCCAGAAAGAGGACATTTCGAGGATGGTTGGTGAGCCACCTCCACAGATACTCAAGCTTCCCATCACACTCAAAGGGGTTCCTTGTCATGGTCACTAGGAATGAGGTTTTTTTATCATCCAGCAGACCAGGGGGCAAGTGCCGTAGCTGGTTTTGATCAAGCATCAAAAGTTGGAGGTCTTGCAGCCCGTGGAGGAGCTTCGCTGGCAGCTCTTGGAGCTGGTTCCCCTGCAGAAACAGGTGGGAGAGTTTAGGGTTGTGTGTAAAGGTTGCAGGTTGTAAGACGGTTAGTTTGTTCCCAAATAGAAGTAATGTCTGCAGCTCGGGGAGATCTTTCAGTACGTCTTCTTGTAGCTCTTGTAGATTGTTATCACTCAAGTCTAGATACTTCAGATGGGGCAGTCTCTGAAACAGAGCAGCTGGGACGCTGGTCAAACGGTTCCCAGACAACTCCAGCCGGGTCAGGCTGCTGTTGAAGGGAAACCACGCCGCGTCTGCCTTTTCAAACAGATTATTCTTCATCACCAGGCTTTCGAGCAAGGCATGGCTGAAGATGTTAGGAGGCAGATGAACCAGCTGATTCCCCGTGAGATCCAACTTCTTCAGGTGAGGAACGACGCTCAGCAGGTCCGCAGAAAGGCTCGTGAGGTTGGTGTGATACAGCTGGAGGTTGTTTAAAAGGGGCACAACACTCAACTGACTGCCTGCAACGCTGCTAAGATTTGTGGATTGGATGGACAATCGCGTGGTGTTGGGCGGTAAACCATCTGCAGGAAAATGTGCGAGGGAACCTTGGCTGCACTCCACCTCTGCACCTGAAGGCGGGAAGGAGCAGGAGCACATATCTGGGCACGAGTAGGCTCCTCGTTTTTGGTAACCGCATTCAAGCAGCGCAGTGAACGTCAGGAGCAGCCACAAGTTCATCTCTGAAGCACTGCACTGTGAGATTAAATATTTTAAAGTTCAAATTTAAGGGTGATATCACAAAATGATGAAAGGAACGTGATTATTAGAGCACTTCTCCTACCTGAATGGTGTAGCTGAATCCCTTGTGTGTTTTATACTGTGCTGAATATATTTGTTCCCGGCAGTGAGTGAGGACAAAATGTTGCAAGAGGCAAACAGAACCGAGCAAACAAAGCAACTCATCAGCTGGACTCTGTCCTTTCTGAGCTGATACCACACATTAATCAATATCTTCTTTTTTTCCAGTTTTTTGCAACACTATTCCACAAATAGGTGCATATGTTATGTTATATATAATATGGAAATAATTACTCTGAAGAAAAATGCAGATTTGCAAAAGTTAGGTATTTAATTTAGTACCATTAATGTGGCGATAATACAGTTGGTTAATGGAAAAGTTTGACGTTTTGGGGAATATACTTGTTGACTTTACTCGTGCAGAGCCTGCCACCGTTTGCACAAACGCTGTATCTGTCTCCCCTGTTCCAATCTTTATGCTACGATAAGCACAATTTCTTTTACAAGACGGGAAGTCAGTGTGAAACTGCTTTGCTGAGCTCTGACAAAGATCTGTCAGTCTAGTCAAATCTTTTGGGTAAGCAACGCCACCAGAACTGAGGGTTGTGGAGTTGATTTTTTTGTCTCCGACTAGTTGAAAGTGACCACGCCAGTGGTACATATATCATCTAAATCCCAACAAGAAAGCAGAATAACAAATTTTAAACATTGTCAACATTTCCTTATACCCAACACTTCATTAATGATTAAAGACAGAAATGTTTGAATCACATATTTAATCACAAACAAGACATTTCCATATCAGATAATAACCGTAAAGTACGATGAATGTTATGACTGAAGGTTTAGTTCACTTTCTGTCAGTGACATTACTGAGCGTCCTGCTAGAGATGGAGGTCCTGCACATGTGATTGTCTCCGGCTGGAAAGCCTTCTTCTTGTTCTTCTGAAGCCACCTCCAGAGATACTCCACCTTCCCGTCACACAGCCAGGGGTTGACGGTCAGGTCCAGCCCATCGTCATCCACGGAACTCAGCTGGTCCAGTAAACCGGGAGGGATGTGGCTCAACTGGTTGTCATCTAGAGCCAGGTATTTGAGCTGCGTGAGCCCCTGAAAAAGGCCGTGAGGGAGTTTGCTGAGCTTGTTCCGAGTGAGGAACAAATAAGTGAGGTTATGCATGCCCTGAAATATAGATGCATCCAGGGTGTCTAGCTTGTTGTTCTGGAGGTTCAGCCTCTCGAGTTTGGTCAGCATGTCCAGAGAATCTGCTGGTATCTTCTCTAGACGGTTGTTGGAAAGATCAATATTCTCCAGGAGGGGCAGCTTTTTAAGCAAAGCAGTTGGGATCTTTGTTAAATGATTTCCAGATAAGTCCAGCCAGGTCAGGCTGCCGTTCCCACTGAGCCACTCTGCATCAGCTTTATCCATAAGATTATTCTTTAGCACCAAGCTATGGAGGGGAGCATGGCTGAAGACATCCGCAGGAAGATCACCCAGTTTGTTTTCTGTAAGATCCAAAGTGTTGAGGTGGGGAAGGCCCCTGAGCAGATGAGGGGAAAGGGTCTGCAGCTGGTTGCTGTACAGGTGAAGGCCTTCCAGCAGGGGCGTGGCGTTGAGATGCTCTTCGGAGATGGAGGTGATGTTTGTGAACTGGATTGTCAGCAGGGTGGTGTTCTTCGGGAGACCCACGGAGGGGAACTCTGTCAGAGGTACCTCACTGCAGACCACCTCGGTTTTCTTGTGGTAGCATGTGCAAAAAGCCGGGCAGGAGAGTGCGCCATGGCTAAAAGATGCCAACCAGAGAAAAGCAAGAACACCCCAGGAATTCATGACTACTGCAGAGGACAAGAAGGGGAGGAGAGTTAAATACAGAGAGGAAAGTATTGCAAAACGTCTGACCACGTAACACCAGTACAAGTGACACCTTTTTTCCAGGTCATGCACAAAGTGTTCAGTAACATGACAAACAAACAAAAACTTACCGTTCTCTAGTTGCATGAGTATTAACCAGACTGCTCCTTATTTGCAATTCAGCACTGTTTGGTTGCAAATTACTGTCAGTCGGGGAGCAGAATCCCCCAATCTAATCATTACTTATTGTGTAAACAGGGTCTCGTCACTGTCATTTGTCAAGGACATGCAGTTGCACAAACCGAGTGACTCTTCCCTGCAGGGAAAGTACAAGGCCTGAGTAATTTTTGTCAATAGAAATAAAAAATAACAGAAATACTATTGCTCTAATAAAAAATGGTTGATTCTGAAATATGTTAAAGTTTCTGTGTTAATGTGAGTAAATGATATTCGGTGAAACGCTGCAAGATATAGATTAACGCACACGCTGTTTTTGAACTTTTTTGAACAGATTTTCTGAATATGGCATAGAAGGGGGAGAGAGGGAGGGAGGGAAGGAACTCGTCAGTATGAGATAAAACTGCACGGTCATCATTTCCAAACTGGGCGGATTTGTTGAATCTTGCGGGAAATCACAATCATCAGAAACGATGACTAATTCATGGCAAGGAATGTTTGCTCAGCAGGAGCAAAAACATGTTCACATGCATCTTGATCACATAAAGCGTTGATCTTGATCTGTCCGGGCCGGAGCTTTGAAATTTAGTCCCTTCTGGGTTCGTTTCATTGCAACTTGTCAGCTTGACTCCATTGCAATAGTGTGAAAGAGATGATATAATAATGTAAAAAATGTTCATTTTATGTTAATATTATCATTATATAGCGTATCATTAATTTATTACTGCATTTTTGGTACATTACTACAGCTGCAAAGGCTAAGATGTGGTTCATTTTAGCTACATTAAATGCTACATTAAATGCTTAGGGTCTAACCCTAACCCTAACCCTAACCCTAGGGTTAGGGTTTCTTCTTCCCCAACCTAACCCATAACAATTACTATGGTTTACTGTAGTTCACAAGGTGATCATATTATAGGTGTCACCTGAAATATTTTTGAAGATATAAATATCATCTAGGGAGGGAAATACAACCCACTTACCAGTCACTTAGGCAATCCAGCTTCATAGAGGACATCCACCGATCAAGCATAACATGATGACCATCTTCCTAATATTGTGTTGGTCCCCCTTTTCCTGCCAAACCATAATAGCTTTGTGGCAGGGTGCATTACCCTGCAGAAAGAGGCCACAGCCCATTTCCACCAGCTTGACTTCTTCCCATAGTGCATCCTGGTGCCGTGTGTTCCCCAAATAAGCGACGCACCCGGCCATCCTCGAGATGTAAGACCAGGCCACCTTCTTCCATCGCTCCTTGGTCCAGTTCTGATGCTCACATGCCCATCTTTCAGCAGTGGACAGGGTCAGCATGGGCACCCTGACTGGTCTGCAGCAATGCACGAAGCAAACTGCGATCCATTGCCAGCCTTCACTCCCCACGTGCATCAATGAGTCTCGGCCGCCAGTGCACCACTGTTCCTTCCTTTGACCACTTTTGATAGGTACTGACCAATGCAGAACGGGAACACCCCACAAGAGCTACAGTTTTGGAGATGCTCTAACCCACTCGTCTGGGAATCACAATTCGGCCCTTGTCAAACTCGCCCAAATCCTTCTGCTTGTCTATTTTTCCTGCTTGAGGACAAAATGTTCAGTTGCTGCCTATAATATCCCGCCCACTAACAGGTGTCTAATCTGGAGTAGGATAAAATAGAAAATAAAGTATCTTTCAGTAAAAGAAGGACATTCATGTGTCACTGAAATGACTAGGGATGAAATACTGGATCTACATCTGTGAGGTGGCGAAGAAACGCCAGGAGACGTCTGCACGCCACCCGAGACCACAGCAGTAGGTGCGGCGGGTTCCACTCGTCGCTAATTTAACCCAAACGTACACACAGCCACACAGCCGATAGACAGAATGGATTATAGACCTGCAGCATGAAATACCATTTTAGCAGATGGGCAACATGATGAACCATTACATTATGTATGATGAGTGCCAGTTGGCTTTAGGCTGTTCTGAAAGATTTATTTCAGTCAGGCCCACTCACTCCACATGCACTTGTGAGATAGAGACGGACCTATTCTGGTATAGTTCACATAGTCACCTAAAATACACTGTAGTCAGATGTAATACCTCTGCTGGAAGGATCACATCAGCATTACTTTATCACTCCTATTTTTTAAATGCAAGTCTCATTGTGTCTTTTGGGGACTATTTACTAGTTTAGCATTGCTATAGGGTTCATAAGGCCATACAGACTTTAACGTGTTTTTTTTTTTTGGTTTGAACACAAATAATTCAGGGGAAGAGAAACCTGAGAAGACGTGGAGGGAGAAACCAAATTCAAACATCAAGAGAAACTTGGCAAACCTTTACGGATTCTTTACGGATATTTCAACCATTACAACATGACTCCGTTTGATGCAATCTCTCCTCAATCCCGAAATGGGAGTCTGTGCACAAAATACATGATTAGACAACCGATAGAATTACTTTAAGTCTTGCTTTTTCAGATGTTTTAATATATCACCCCCAAATCCTACATGTGGGATTTTAAACATGGCTGAAAAATTAATAATTGTCACGACCGGCAGGAAAACAAACAAACAAACAAACAAACAAAAAAAAAAACACATAATTTCTGTTGAGTTCACATTATTCTGTCATGTGTTACAATGGATATACTTTGTGTAATGAAACAAATCGAAGGCATCGAGGCTCATAAAAATGGGAAATCTTCCTTTGAGGAAAAACTGTATTCATACAATTTGCAGGGCAAGAATATAGGGTATAATGTGCTGTTGAGTTATATCCATAAAAATAAAACAATCATATACGATCAGCTATCTGAGAGACAACACACAGATTTCTTAATTCTATGTACAAATGTTCACACACACATGCTTAATATTTCACACAAATCAAAGTGAGTCTGATAGGAAATGATGTCCATGTTTTTATCATAAGGATGATTATAAAATAAGGCAGTTTTTATCCTCTGAGCTGAGCTAAGGTAGTTTTATTTTATTTTTTTTGTCATTGGATGAAATCTCCTCTGTAATATGAAGACTGTACTCATTTCTCTCTAGTTAAAATAACAAAGACAATCCCAGTTCTCATGACGACAGCCAGCCTCTGTGAATATTTCTGTTCATGGTTACCGTCTGCCTCCCTGAACAAATGGCAGGCGCCGCGTCCAGAGCGTCGCCGCCGCCGCCGATCCACGTGGATGAAAACGCACGTTTAGCCAGGGTTAACTGTGAAGAGAGAGGGAAATAACAAAAAAATAAATAAATAAATAAAATAAACACGATGAGAAAAAACTGGGATGCGACCAACGACAAGATGGCAGGACTTCAATGGCACGCCCACGCAAAATCCACACATTATTAAACGAGGAAGCTACCGATGATCCACACAATGCATGAGTAAGAGGCACAAAACGCAGACAGACACAGGGATAATCTTGGTCTGCATGCCTGCAGGAAGCAAAATATTAAAACAATAGTCGCTGTAAATAGAGTATGGTAGGCTAAATATAAAGCTTAGCATGATGCACAGAATCAGGAAAACAAACAGCTAAGCTATTTCTCTCTGGTATTAATAAAATCTACCTTTCGGTGCCTCTCAAGCTCACTAATAATACCTAATATGTGCTTCACATGTACAAAAACCAATACAGTAAAATAATATGTCAAGTTTTTATGGATGATTATGTGCCCGACTAATGCTAAGCTAGGCTAACTAGCAACTAGATGTAGCTTTTTAACAATACAGACATAAGAGTAGCAACAATGTGTTCATCTACAACAGGGGTCTTCAACATTTTCCAGGCCAAGGACCCCCAACCTGATGGAGAGATGGGGCGGGGACCCCCCTATATGTGTATTTAAAGACATTCAAACTTATGGAAAAAAAGTTTTGCGACCCCCCTGCAGCACCTCCGCGGACCCCCTAAGGGTCGCGGACCCCCTGTTGAAGACCTCGGATCTGGAATATGAAACAAGTAGAACAACTACTGGCTGTATATAAAGATGGAGGCACCCTTCCCGCCACAAGAGTGGCTACGAAGCTCAGTGTAGTGCTTACGGCCGCCGCCATCTTGGCAGAGCCCAACTCCACCTAGCTTCCGGCTAATTTGAATATGGATGGAGGGCGCTGTAGGCAGACGGGTGACGCACAGGCCGCACGACCGCTGTACATAACTTTTAAGCCCTGATGGTTGAGTTATATAAAAATTTTATTGCATACAGTTATCATAAATGGAGAAACTCTGCGTTGGCTTCATTTTTCAGTCTGGGAGGTTGTCACTAGGCAACAACTGGTACTGTAGGATGCTTTGTTTTGTTTCTTTTTGCGCTTCTCGTGGAAATCTCTGATGTTGCCACTTGAACCAATAAATATTCAGCATACGGATAGCGCCATCGTCCAAGGGTGATATGGTGCAGGATGGTTGAATCCTTATAACCCTAATCTGTGTAGACGAGAGCTAAAAAAACAAACACTGACTTGGAAATAAGACCTTATATAACAGATAACCTATTATATTTTTATTATTTTACTTCTTCTAAACATGCAGACCAAAATTATTCCCAGTCTGTCTGTTATTGTTGCAGTATGTATTTCCCAAAATATCTACAGAAAAACGCTTAAATTCAAAGACTCTGCATTCAAATGTACAGTGAACGTGAAAATCACACAGAAACATGCTTCTAATTACTCCTTCAAACTGCAAACACACGCCTCATGCAGAGGTACAGTTACCCTCTGTCCCTCCTCTTTTCACTTCCTTCAGAAGAACAAATCATCATCATCATCATCATCATTATCGACACCATCCAACGACCAAGTCCAGTCTTTCAGGCCAAACTCAAGCACTCTGAAAGAGTATGAGGATCAGCATCAACAGCCTTTAGGGGTTCTGAATTCTGCTGGGCTAACACCTGCCCCATGTTCACCAGGGGGCAGCAAAGAGCGGGAAGCGGTTTATGAGTGGCTAGCTACATGCTGCTTGTCGTTATGAGCTGGTTAACGAGCACAGCGGCACAGCAACTGCAGGGGTGGAGAGGTGCACCGAGCTCTGCTACTTACAGCCTCCCAGCATGAGAGACGTTAGAAAGGTGGGGTCAGAGGTGAAGAGGTCAGGGGTCAGTGGAGGATGATACGGAGCATGGGGCCAGTGCTGAGGGATGAAAGCCAGTTAGGGTGTGGCTGAAAGGACAAACTACTGAGTGAAGCCACATAAAATGAAGACACACTTGTGAACCTGGTATGGTTTGGTTCTAGTTCCTACTGGCACTAAGTGAGGTGATGTGCTGTAGCATTAATATTTCATACAGCGTTACACATATGATACAGGAAGCCTGTTTAAAGCAAGGCATTGGGTGTCAGCCACATATTAAGGCTCCTTTTGACTGAGCAGGACTTGGAATTATCAACAGACACAACAAGATACAGACATTTGATTGAATGGTCATTAAGCTGGAAACAAATCTTTCTTATATTTTTAACATTTTCTCATTTGTGAAGTTCTCTTGAGATAAAGGATTCAAGGTTCATGGTTCAGAACTTAAATAAAAACTGAAAAGTGGCCCTACAGATGACTGTGATCGAAATTACACTGTGGGAAGAGTTTTAAAACGAGTAAAAGTTGCTTTGCCTCGGCTCCTCACCTGGGCTTCCCCGACGACTGCTGGTGTCTGGAGGACTGGACCTTCATGGCTCCGCGATGGGTCGACAAGTGAGGAGAGTTCCTGGGCGAAGGTCCCGGGGAGACCAACGGAGAGGAGCGGGATGCCAACTCGGGGGGGCTGTTCCGACCTGCGGGGGGACTCATCGCCGGGTGTTTCTTCGGGATGCGTTTGAGGATGAGACTGACCCAGCGCTGCTGCTCCGTCTGAGAGCCGGTCAGCACCAGCAGGTCTTTGGCAGTGGACCTGTCATAGTTCACTGTTAAAGGTGAGAAAGGGAATAGATTAGAAACGTCAGACCATGAGTAGTTACAAGATCATCCTTCCAAACAAGTAATCTAATTCACTATATGATAACCAGATCAATTTCATGATCTTGCACTGAACTACAGTATATTGTAACAAGTATTCTCGACCAAATACATACAATAAAAGAAAGGAAATCATACTATCTCAGTCCTACTCAATAATATAATTTTATTCTCTCAGTGTAAATCCATATTTATAGTGAGATATCAAAAGCAACACTACAATGATAGCATCATTATTATTAATTTTACTACATTTAGTCTTCGCTAAGCTCTGAGCACTGGATTAAATTAGACGTGTGTCATAACGCCGGGTTATCTTTCGGTTCTGTGGTACGAGCCCTTCATGAGCTCCCGACTGAGCGTACTGACCCTTGCAGGGTGCGACAACGTCCTCTTTTTTGTCCAGGTGATCTTTGTGGCACTTGACGTTGCATTGGCGGCACTCAAGAGCCGGCGGGGGCTTGAAGACGTTCCACAAGGGTCGAGTGCACGCCTCGCAGCTGGTGGGGAAGTGGTAGAGGGTGACGATGAACTCGTGGCCTTTGTGGCTGATGTAGGCGGAGCGGTCGGTGAGCGGCGCGGACTCCACCGCAACCTCCTGCTCGCGCTTGCTCTCGCCTTCACTGGCGTACAGGATCTGGAGACAGAAAAGAAGAAGGGGGGCGTAATCTCATGGCAGGTATAGTTAGGGGATGCGGGGGAGGAAGAGAAAAACAAAGGGTCGCTACCTGGAATATCCTCGGAATTTCTCTGGCGTCTGCTCGGTACACATCAGTTTGAGTGACGGGTCGGATGTGAAACAGCTTACTGAAGTAGGAAGAGAGATGGAAGTTGTGTTAATTCTAGAGCTCATCCAAGATTATAAATAATAATTAAACTGGGTATAAGGAGATTACATTTACTAACAGAAATGACTCAATTTTAACTGCTGTCTTTTCCTTATATTCTGTATTTTTAGTGCACGTTGCAACTCAAAACTATTTACACAAAAACATGGAGGACGAAAGTACCCGCCTCCCAAACCTGACTAATGTTCATCCCTCAAGAGCACCTAACACTACTGTCTGAGCAAATGCAGATTATTTTATGATCAACATAAATGTGTTTGAAATTAATGATATGTCACGGCTCTCCTGATCAGTTTACTTCGCTCTTTCTTGTCACGTAAAAAGTAGAAACAGCTAAAACACAACACATGCTGTTTCCTAGGCTGTTGTAGCCAGAATCAATTCTTATCAAAATCTGAGTCTGATAACATGCCGTTTGGATTCCATTACGGGACGCATATAAACCAACACAGAGAAAAATCAACCAATAACAAGCCATTTTCGTTGTAAACCATTGTAATCATGTATATAATTTATCTTCTGTACATCGCTGCAAAAAAATTTAAAAAAAAAGCCTGCGCAAAAGATTTGACTGGTCATCTTCTTCAAGGCTTATTGTTTCCACATTCCGATTTTAAAGGGGAACTACTGTTTTTTACAACCTGGACTTTGTCTCTGGCATAAAATAGGATTGTTTACTCACCCATATAACTTTTGTGTAATTCGTATTCCTTCGGGAGATGTTTAGATCTGCGTATATCCATATAGTGGGAGTGATTGGGGCACCGAAACGCAGCCTCTAAATAACGCATTATCTGCCGCGAAACTCATTCATTTCACCAATATTTTGTTATGATACGCTAGTGCTATCCGCAGTAGCAAATTACAGGTAAACAAGCTGACCGTTGCAGGTGTGCGCGATGATCAGAGACGACATCATCCAGGTCAGAAGACATCATCCGGGGTCTGTAGATTGACCTACAGACCCCGGATGATGATAACAGGTAACTCTGGACTCAACGGAGAATAGCACTAGCGTATCATAACAAAATATTGGTGAAATGAACGAGTTTCGCGGCAGATAATGCGTTATTTAGAGGCTGCGATTCGGTGCCCCAATCACTCCCACTATATGGATATACGCAGATCTAAACATCTCCCAAAGAAATACGAACTACACAAAAATTATATGGGTGAGTAAACGACCGTATTTTATGCCAAAAATAAGGTCCAGGTTGTAAAAAAACAGTAGTTCCCCTTTAAAGCACATGAACCATGCACCAAGTCAAATAAACAACTTGGGAAATGAGATCGTCCAGTGAGCACATGTATGCACTATTCTGGGATGGTTGTGTCATTATGTCGGTTCATCACTTTGATCAAGTCTCAAAAGTCGATTTCCATGAAACGGATATTCATGGTCCCCAGTTGATGAATCCAAACAGTTTTACAATTCGTTACACCATAAAGTTTAGATATCCGATTCTACTGGATCAATGTTTGTATAAATATCCACTGACATAAAATAATTTTGGCAATCCCCCCCAAAACTTCCCTTCAGCCTCAGCAGTATTTAATGTTTAGTAGTTTTGTGTTACACGCTGCTTTCAATGACTCACTCGATGTCTAGGATCATGAAGGGGTTGGCCTGCTCGCGGTCCGTCTCACTGTCATAGAACAGGATCTTCTTA
The DNA here is from genome assembly GCF_963514085.1 of Chelon labrosus. Classification (NCBI taxonomy): domain Eukaryota; kingdom Metazoa; phylum Chordata; class Actinopteri; order Mugiliformes; family Mugilidae; genus Chelon; species Chelon labrosus. The sequence goes on along the minus strand of NC_140347.1, from coordinate 14,904,456 downwards.
CTGCTCACCACTGCATACTGTAAAGGAAATGGAAAGAGGGACCAAAACAGTTAAGAGTGGGGAAATGACTTCCGGGCAATTGTGACAGCAAAGACAAAAAAGAAATCAGTGGATTTGGGAAATAACGGTGAATACGTTACTTTTTTGTCCCAGCCAAACCGCTTTGTGTTCTTCGTAGGAAGTGAAATCCAGCCCTCCAGCATGGCGTCTAGTGAGAAAACAGGAAGGTGTTAACTTTAAAGGCAGAATAGCCTTTAATCACGCAAATCACTTAAAAGAACACCTTGACATTTAAAAGCTTGGTGGCATTTTCCCCGAGCGGATGCTTGAAGAGGAAAATGATTCCTCGCTAAAGCCGAAGGGCAAGAGAGAGGAAGTCTTGCGCCGTGCTTTAACAAACGGCAACAGGCTCTTGGAGTGGAGAAGACGCAAATTATAGTGAATGAATCACCTGCACAGTATAAGGCAGGTGGAAATGAACTCAAACTTTTAATTATAAGTTTCAAAAAGACTCCACGAACAACATTCACTCGCTCCTTTTGTAGTGGAGTACATTCGAACAAAGCCGGGCAGTGTCAAGCTGTGAGTATTAATGTGTCCAGTGAACGTCAAAAAGGATTAAAGCACAGCAGAGTCAACAGAGAACAGGGATTAGCTGAAAGTCTGCACGGTCAAACCAGGGATAGGGTTATTTCTTTCGCAAACTGAGCAAAGTACTAATTACGTTACGAGACACTGTTTATGATGAGTTTTTAATTTCCCTCCCTATCCCGGGTTTGAACCGCCATGCATGGTCACCTCCAGGTTCAGGCTCAGAGGGCTGTTCATAGGTTAGAGCCAGGGGACGCTGGCCCTGCTCCTCATAGTCTTCTTCATCTTCAGAGTCAGAGTCGAAGAGACTGCGGGCCGAGCGGAGGTTGGGCCGCGTGTCGATGCGGACGGATTTGTGCGTGCGCTGGTAGGTGAAGGACATTGATTCTGAGGTGTGCGAGTGAGTAATGCGCACTGTACCGGAAACACGATGTTGAGGTGAAATGAAGGAGGAGAGAGGGGGAAAAAAAGGAAGAGGCATAATGAGGTCTGATATAAAAGGGTAAAGAGAAAGGAGAAAGGCCGGGAAATGCATGCAGAAGTGTCTTGGAGCTTTTAAATATACATGTTGGTGTCAGACGGATCTGGTGATGAGCGTGAGATGATGGGTCTACCTGGGTATCCGTCCTTGTCCAGGTCGTTGGCGCTGCTAATGCTGGTGGAGTCCAGGGAGTGAACGCTGAGGGAGGTGAGCTGGCAACGGAGCTGCTCGATGTCGCTGTCTTTGCTGGCCAAAACCATCTGAAGATCCATACGCGCCTGGTTTTCTTCTGCAATAAGCTAAACGACAGACACAAAGGGACGTGAGTTTTTTTGGGGGGAAGCCACAACATTAAAACTACTGACAGGAGAAGTAAATAACATTGACCATCTTGTGACAATACAATGTTCTGCTGGGAAACTTTTGGACCAGGCATTCATGTGGATGTTACTTAGACATGTAGCACCCACCTAGATCAGACCAAGCACCCCCACCCCATAGCTATGATACTCCTTGATGGGAGCAACGACAGGCACAAAAACTCTTTAGCAACAACTCAGAAAAACAGCACAAGGTGTTGACCTGGCCTCCACATTCACTAGATACCAAACTGATGTGACTAACAATCAGAAACAGTGACTTTAAGTCCATTTGTTAGTATCTCTATCCAATCGTTTTGTTACGGTGTGGGTTCACTGACCGCCTGCATCTCCATCAGGTCTCTCTGGAATTTGACGATGGTGCTGTCGAGTTTCTTCTTCTCCGTTTTGAGCTCCAGCTGCAGCTTCCTGTTCTCCTGGTCCTTCCTGTGCACCTCGGGGCCGATGCTCCTGTGGCCTCCGCTCTTGTGGCCTCCGCTCGCGCCCACCTTGTTCATCACCTCCGTCAGCTTGTTCACAGCCTGAGAGCAAAGAGGCGTTACAAGAGATCCATCTATGACAAACGTGAACTCGGGGAAAATCCACAGGATCGATGCTGCTGCGAGAATTGTTTTTTTTTTTTTTTTTACTTCTAAGATCTCCGCGATTTCGCTCAGAGTTCAACACAAGCCTGTAGCAGAGAATTATTATTAACAACAGCTGATGTGATATAAGAGTTGCCTGTGAAAAAGTATACTCCAGGCTTTAAAGACATGTGTGGGCGCCCAGACACACACCTGAATTTTCAGCGTCCTTTCATTCTGCAGCTGCTTTTCAAAGGACACTTTCAGAGAGTTCATCTGTTTCTCCTCCTCCTTAGCTTTCTGGAGCTCTGTAACAAAGATAGCACAAATCGATATTAATCAGGGCTTCTAAATAACCAGCAACTTACAAGACAAGCTGGAAGAGAGATTATTATGATGGAGACGTGAATCACTACTTTTCATTACGCTTTTTTTTTCAGCTTTCTTCACAAAAAATCACGAGGACATTGCTTTTTTAACACATATTCCAGGACTCTCTCCGTTTGACTTTCTGTCCTCTCCGGTGTTCATTACCTCACAAAAAAAAAAAAAAGAGACACTCACGTTGCTCTATGTCTTTCAGCTGGTTGTTGAGCTCTTCCTTCTCGTTGGCCAGGTTGGCTACGTCCTCTGTCAGAGTGCGATTGGACTCTTCCAGCTGTGAGGGATGACAGGGTAGTAATGAGCAGGTGTCTCCTACACATGGAGTAGCAAACTAGCTCGAAAGAAAATCAGTTTTTTTTATGAAAGTTAAGGAAAAAAATGAATTTGCAGTGTGTTTTACAGGAAGAAGACAGTTTATATACTTTATGATCCTTTAACTGCGATGTTTGTATAATGCCGGTCTTCAGTTTTTCTCCAGCTGTGTAATGAAGGTGATTTTTAACTAAAAAAAAATAATTAAAGGGACACCGTGGAGACATTGGCCACCAGGGGTGCTATTGAGTCCTATTTTTTGAGAAGGAGGACCCCTTTTCTTTACTTGCTCCTACAGTAGTTTCTGCCAATAATAAAAATAATAATAATACAATTCATAAGGATGGAAGTTAATTTAATAAACGTATTGGATCTCAAGGATGCAGAATTTATAATCTCTTGAGGAGTAGTGGTTGCAGAAAATGTTCAAGTCTGTGACTGTGTGCACGACGTCCGACGCGATCTCACCGAGCTGATGGTGGCCTCCTTGTCGCCGAGCTCCTGTTTGTGCCTCGCCATCATGTCTTTGATCTCCAGCTCCTTCATGATCTTCTCCTTCTCCAGGTCCGAGTACTGCTCCTCGGCGATGGAGCGAGCCAGCTGCTCGGAGTCGGCTTTGGTCAGACTGGCCTCCAGCTGGGACATCAGCGACTCCCTGCAGAGGGATTTAATATTATCTCTCTCTGCGCTGCTAAAACTGGATAAGTCTGCACACAATCCCCGCCGTTAGTACGCCAGTCAGAAGTTGGCTGCCTATAGTTGGACCACTCGTTAATAATCCAGTGACCTTTTTGTCACTGTAGAGTTTTAAAGCCTTTTCCAAGCGAGATATACATTGGATCAGTTTAACTACTTAGTTAGAGCATGAGAGACAGCTGCTAATCTGGTTTAACTTGATTCATTCTATTAAAGGTCATAACTGGTTTGGCTGCAAGATAAATCCACAGAAGGTAAATGATACTAGTCTGGGAAACTTGTTTTGTAAAATAGTTTCCACCTTGTGCATTATTTATGGTCTTGCATTTTTACAAGGCTAAAATAATATTTGGACAGATGCATTATGTATGTGTTGCGTGATCATACTATTCAGGTACTGACGCGCTTCACCATCTCGTGTTGGCGTATGTCTAGATTAGAGCAGGAGTCTGCAGGTGATCAAAGCACAGCAGTCACGGTTACCTTTCCTCCTGGTACTGTGCCAGTCGCTGCTGCAGATCTTTGTACAGCTTGTTCCTCTCCTCACGCTCATCCTTCAGCTCACGAACCTGAGTCTTGTAAAGTTTCTGGGACGGAGACAACATGTACGTTCAGTCAGCTGATTGCACTCGGCGCAACAGAGCATTCGCTGTGACAAATTATGCTTTGGCTGTAACTGTTGTTTGCAGATAGGATGCACAAAAAAAATGAAAGGGAAATAGTTACAGCGAAATACTGCTCTGACTCCAGTTGGTCCTTCAATTCCTTCAGCTGGCCATCAGCCTCCTGCTTTTCCCTGAAACGCCACCAAAAATCTGTCAGTCACAGCTGCAGGCTGACTGAACGCCACAGCCAAGGCGCCTCACACATGCTGAGGCTGTGTGTGTGTCTGTGTGCATGTCTACAGTGTGCATTCGGTTGACGATGATGATGTGTTTCTGACCTGCGTAGCTCCTGGTTTTGTTTCTCCAAGACCTGCTTCACGTCCAGCAGTTGGTTGAGCTCCTGTTTGAGCTGTTTTTCCGAGGAGCGCAGCACAGACACCTGCTGGTTCTGCATCTTCAGATCACTCTGGCTCAAGGTTCGCTTCTGGATCTCCTGCTCCACACGCAAGGTCAGGTGCGTCACCTGCAGACACACATGCAGTGGTGCTGTAACTATTTACCTACTCTTAAAATCTATCCATGAAATACCTTAAAGTAAAGCTATGTCCTGCAGTTCTTATTTCTTTTAACCAATTGCTTCTGCAACACCACCATTAATTTAAAAACTCACTTTACATTACACACAACTTTTACATTTATGCTGTAGTTCTAAAATCCAACTTCAGAACACGAGGCAAACAGCAAAAGTCTTCGTCTTCAAAGAATACCTCATCTGTAAGTTTCTCCTTTTGTGCCTGCAGCTCCTCCAGCCTGTTCTGCGCCTGCTTGTAGTCACAGTCCAACATGGAGTGGTCCTTCTCCAGCTGCAGCAGCTTCCCCTCCACCTGCAGCTTCAAGTTGCGCTCCTCCTGCAGGGCGCACTCCACCTCTGGACGAAAAAGAAAAACGGCGCAGAGAGTCGTCAAGAGGGTAATCTGGACTGCGCTCAATACTACATCACTGACAAAACCATTCTTGCCTTTGGATGAATAGCTCAGCGTGAGAAGGACAATCAACCAAGTGCATGAAGGTCTGTTATAGTTTTCTGTCAAATCACTGATCACAAATTATCTCCAAATGCTGTTTGTCCGAGGTCTTCTCCGTCCATTAATACTTCTCTTCTATTCATTCCTACTCCAGCTTTACTAATACCTGAAGCAACTTTTGCTTCTTTGTCTCTTGGTGCATTAGGTTGAATTACTTTGCTTTTATATTTAAAATAATCTCAAGTCAACTTGGACTTTTATTTTCCTCGAAGCTCACCCTTTAAGGTCTCAGACTTCGCCTCCTCGATGGTCTGGTAGATGTGGTTTTTATCTGCAAGCTTGGCTTTGGTGGCTTTGTGCTCGGCCTCCTCCTGCTCCAGATTTTGCTGGAGCGACTTGATCTTGAACGTCAGCTCGATCTCTTGGTTGCTCTTTTCCTGCAGAGTCAGGGATTGGTGTTAGTGTCCTGATGTCTCACATTTCAATTTATAAGTATTTCTAAATGTTTCTTCACTCTGGTAATTAGAAATCAGACATGACAACCAACCTTCTCAAGATCATTGAGCTTCTCGTGTAGCTCCTTCTTTTCGGTCTGGACCTTTGAGAGAGATGATTTTGTCTCTTTCAGCTGTTCTTCCAGGCGAGAGATACGACCTAAGGTGGAAGAATTGGAGCAGGGAAAAGAAAAATGACTTAATTATAGAAAGAATTTAGGATGACTTATAAGATGTGTCATGGTGGCAGCAGGGAATAAGTAGTGTATGATGTGAAAGTCTTGAGAAAAACATGCAGTTTAAGACATTACATAAAGCCCCGGACCATGTTTGGCCTCAAAACGCAGAAAAATCTAACGTTTATTTTCCTTCTCCCTAACTCCACCCACAAGGAGATTGTGACTATGGGGAAAATAATCGTGGGGCATCACAGCAAACAGGTAACACGACTGTTTCACAGCACCCCACCCCACCCCCTGACCTCAGCGACTGGCCTCTCTGCGTGTCTAAGTTTCCAAACGGCTTCTCCCAGAAGGTTCTGGCTCTAGTCTTGCTCGAGCTTTTACGGCCTCCTACTTCACTCTCAGCCCCTTTGACCAGATGTTTCCACCTATGATCAAACATTTCCCAAGGCCGGCTCCAAAAAACGATTCACATCTAATACCCCGTTCGTTCAGCCTCCAGCTCCGAGTTGCGTAATGAAATTTTCCTGCTACCGAGGAGATGTTTACTGCGGTAGTTCAACGTGATTACCTGCAGTTACTGCAGCAGATTTCAATAGACGCATTTAAGTTTAATAGAGTGGTAAATATTGCAATAAAATGTGGCAACTACGCTGCACCTTTCCTACATTTTTGTGCAGACTACATGTATGAAAAGTGACATTCCTGCAAGAGTTTAAATATATTTTGCTAACACAGGCAACTGGTCATACAAGATCAAGTACAACATTTATTTTGTAAGATGGAGATCTTTGCTCAAAACTCGCAGAACGTTGATTTCGGTCAAACAGAGAGAAAGGTCTCACCCTGGAGGTCAGCAATGGTTTCTGTCCCAAGGTTGCGGTCTCTTCTCTCCTGCTCCAGCTCGGCCTCCAGGCCCCTCAGCTGCTTCTCCAGCTCCATCTTGCCGTTTTCCAGCTGGTTGCACTTCTCCTGCACCTCCCTGAGGCTGGCCTCCAGGCTCTGGGCGTGCTTCTGCGCCTCCGCCTGACTCTTCTTCAGCCGCGCCGCCGCCTCCTGCTCGGCCTGGAGCAGAGCGTCGGCCTCCTCGAGCTACAGGCGAAACACATTTAAGATAAAACTTTTTTCCCCGAGTCATATCTTGGTTGGTGCAGCAGCAGCAGAATTACTTATCTAATGAGGAAAATGAAATGGAGGTCACAGTCTCTTGCTTGGATTATGGATTACTAAATTAGCATATTTGATTTGCATAAAAACTTGTGAAATTGGGAAGGATGCTGTAAAAAAATAAAGCTGGGTGATATCAAAAAGTTTCTCCTTACTTGTTTTTGCAGCCGGATGTTCTTCTCGTTAGAGATCTGCGAATTCTGGTTCCTCTTCTTCAGATCCTCTAGCTGGTCCCTCAGGCTGTTCACTGATGAGCAAACACATAAAGTAGCTTTAGATATTTACTCAGAGAGCCCTGAAAATGCCACAGTCCATCTAATGAGAGCTCGTCTTAATTTAATTTCATTAAGATATATTAACACTTCTAATTGAGAATCCAAAAATGAGAAATCCACGTCAGAGCTCATTCAGGAGTTACGGCAGAATGGGATCCCTGCTGCTCACATTCATTCTCCAGGCTGCGTTTTCTGTTGGCCTCAATCTCCACCTTGCGCAGGCTCTCTGCGCTCTCGTGCTGCAGCAGGGCTCGCTCCATCTCCAGCTGCCTGAGCGACGCTTCAACTTTCTGCCTGGTATTCATCTGACGAGAGAGGGATTCACGCACAAATGTGAAACGGTGCAAGAACAAACTCAGACTTTAGTTTAGCGTGCCGGGTACATGATTGAAACGCCACCACGCGGCCTTCCACCTGTTCTTACCTCCTTATCTAATTCTTTGGACAGCTTGTCTAAACGGTTGGTAGTGTTTCTAGGGGGAGAGAAAAAGCTCATTATTCATAAAACCATTAGGCTAAGACAGACATGAAAGTTTTTTTTTTTTCATTTATATGCAAATGCACATATACTGCATGTTTTAAAATGAATCTCCAAGCTCTCCAGCTTTGGGAGGATGGGACGTCGCTTCCTGCTTTCTGAAACAATCCGGCACACTTCCTGAAGTCCGTACAGTACGTGACTCACAACATGAAATTCTCCTCAGTGGTTTAGTTCTTTAGTAATTACAACAATGCCGTGGTAATGATCAAATAAATCAGACACTTACAAATTAGTTTAATTCTTATTATATTGTTATTTAATTCTTATTGTAAAAATCTTTTAATCTTAAAGGTTTCTGTCATCTATTGCCTGAACATGATGCTTAATTGCAAATGTTACTTCGTGTTTTCCAGTTTTTCAGTGCATTTGTGTTTGTGGCGGCCACTCGTACTTGCACTTGTGCTCCAGCTCATCTCTGGCCTGCATCTCATGGTCGAGCTTCTCCTCCAGCTGATGAAGCTTATTCTGCAGCTGCTCAGACGGACAGACGAGCAGAAAACCGATTAACCAACAGTTCCAACGGCTAATCCGCTCATTACCTCCGTTGCCGTAACGTTAACGCGGAAAGACTCCCACCTCTTTCTTATTGTCCGAAGAATTCTCCTTATCCTCTGAGTTTTCCTTACGGTCTTCTGAATCCTTCCCGGAGCTGGTGTTGTTTCCCTTCAGCAGCCTGGGAATGAGAAAAGGGTTAGGATCCCACACTATCCAAATTTCCACAAACGAGTGAAGTATTGCTCCTTAACCAGATCCATAGTACCAGTTTGGTTTGTCACAGGACACTAAATGTTTATCCAAATACGTGTTACACGACTTTATGCGAACAGCATTTAAACTGGACACCCATAAGTTCATACATGGAGGCTAACAAGCAAAAATCTTTCAAGCTTGTTCTTACAGCTGATTAAAGTTGACCTGCAGAGAAATCTACCAAAAGGTCTACTGACAACTGTCAATCTCTGCACATGCCGGGCAATCTCTGGGAATCATTAAATGACCAAAGAAGTCAAAAACCGCTCACGAGCCCAGTTTTGCAAATTAATGAAACTGTTTTTGAAAAGTTTACAGCAAAAAAAAAAAAACTAAGGATGTATCCTAACATCCACAGGTTGCAGTTTCAGTTTATTATCAGTCAATATGGAAGCATTACGAGGAACTTCGTAACCTGGACTGTCACATTTAAATTACATTTTTAGGTCAAAGTAAAAGGGAAATTGCTCCTTCACCTTTACAAGCCTAAAAAAGTAGAATCACACCCTGAGGTACAAAACAACGCTGACGCTTTACTCTGTTATTGCAAAAGCAGGTTTAGGAAACCAGGATTCGTCATAAGTTAGGAGGAACAGTTAAAGGGGCTGACAGAACAAGGCAGCAGTGTGGGACTCAAACAGACATACAGTGTCTGACATATGGCGCAGGAGTGGATTAAAGGTAAGGGTGTGAAGTTTTCTTTTTCTCTCGTATGTCCTTAAGAGTTTTTGCACACGAGTCGAACAAAAAAACAAAAAAAAAATCACAGTTTTATAAATAAAAGGTCGGCAAGCCAAATTCCTGAACACAACAGCAGCGAGAAAGTAAAAACAGAAAACACTCACTGGTTTTCCTTGAAGTAAGTGAAGCCAATAAACGGTAGCTGATTGCCCACAAAGGCTTTGGGTGGAGGGAAGGTCTCAGCTTGTCCTTCATCTTCCTCTATGTCATCAAAGTTAGCGGTGTCTATGTCACTGCTCAGCTCGGGCACAACTGGGGCCAAAGCTGGAAACAGAAACAGAGAGAGAGAGAGAGAGAGAGAGAGAGTCATGGAGGGGGAAATAAGGGGGGAAGAGGAGGAGGTCCAACCAGGAGGGTTCGAGGAAAGAGAAAGATGCTGTTTGACATTAAATGAGTAGACTCAAAGATCAAGATTGTGCTGCGGGGTATTTAAAAAGTGTATCAGCGCTGAACATTTTTCTTTTTCAGGAGTTTGAGTCGACTCCGTGCCAGCTTTGGCACTGCTTGTAGTAGTAGGAGTGCGTTTTCTGCAGGTTGGCGTGAGCCTGAAAACCACTCCTTTTTCTGTACAGTGCTCGCTTTGTGCCCCACACACAGCTCCTTTCACAAACGAAGCCTAAACCTGCAAGGAGAGAGAGCTCCTTCTGCTCCCTCCTTGCAGGAGCAGGCGAGCTTTAACAGTCTGCAGAGCGCACGGGCGAAAAATGTGTCAAAGGGCCAATCAGATAAAACTAAGCTAGCCCTTTAGCCTATAAATAGTTCCTAATTAAGGGAAGAAAAAGAGCAGCCATTATGGATCAGGTTCCTCAGGCCAGTGCAAGTCTGGCTCTGAGCAAAGAGCTCATTACTGTTAGGTCAAGACAACCCTCTGCGTGACAAATGTGACTCGGAAGATGGCGGAGGATATATAAAAAAAAAAAAAAAACACAGGCAGAGATCAAGTGCAGGAATGAAACAAATGAGGGGGAAATAAAAAAGAAGAGACAGAAAGAAAAAATAAAAAGCCAACATGTGGTGAGACAGAAAGAGACACAGGCCGCTCCGTGGAGGCCGCTGTGGCACGACTTCCCAGAATGCTCTCTGATAGCGGGCGACTAATGACAGGCAGCCGTGGCCACAGTGAGAGTGAGAGAGCGGGAGCAGCCCTCCAAACTGGGGCGCCCCTCTCATTAGGCCAGTCCACAGAGTCCGCAGAGCCTGCCCCGCCCGCCACCGGGGGGGGGATGCTGCCTCCTGTCCCATCCATCCATCCATGTATCCATCCATACATACATACATGCATGCACGGCGCTGGCTCCTTCGCCCTCAACCATCCAAACAGTAATAAAAACGGGGACAACTGAGAAACGAAAGAGCTCGAACCCAGAAAGTAACCCACGCCGAAGTCAGAGCCACAGACAGACGCAGACGTCGAGGGGTATACGCAGCTCTGCGGGACGCCGGAATGGGAGCAGGGTCATGTTTGGAGTGTGTGTTCGACTGTGTGTGTGTGACGGGACGGGACATGCACGTGCAAACATGAAGAGAGCCGAGCCGAGCCGAGCGGGGCAGCAGTGGCACAGCGGCGGTTTCGTGTTCCAGACTGCCAGGCTCTGATCAGGAGTTGTGTCTGTCGTCTTAATCGGAGCCAGGTGAAGCGGAGCGAGGGAGAGGTAGAGGAAAAAGAGTCTGAATGTAATTATAGACAGACACAGAGGTCCTGTTCATATTCCTGATACACCCTCCTCCTTCTCCTTTCCTTGTTTTAGATTTGATTCCTGTTCGATTTTGGCTGCCGTGCGTCAAATCCCATTAAACTTTCTAGTATTCTGCCTACGCCATCTTTCTTCCCTTTTTTCCTTTTCCTTTCAAAACTGCAAACTGACTTTAAGAAAACATTATTACAAGCCAGATTCGGTATGTCGTTTGATTTAATGAGCAATCAGGCAAAAATAAGAAATACACCCCATTACATGGGCCACTTGATTTAATCATCTACAAGCCCAAGCAGCCCTAGCAGTTATCATCACACCTTGCGCTAGGTTAAATGGATATTGGTATGGTGTGTTTGGACAAGCTTTCATTCAGTCACGCCTTTAGTTTCAGTGGTGTGTGTCTTGCTTCTGGCGAGTGCGCCGTGTTTAATCCATTTAAGGATTTAAAGTAAAGGCCTTTTCTCATCTTTAATGGTCTGTACATTTTGTTTAAAATCAACTTCCCCGTCAGTTTACAGTTGACAGTATATGATTTAATATAGAGCACTGATATAAAAGCCGTCATAGAAATTGCCGTGTTTGATAGATTTGATTTTTAATCTATGCTTTTTGGAGTAGTTTCCACATGTGTCTGGTTATCCTGCAGGTTCGTGCATCTCTTGCTCTGCATAGGAGGATCTCCGTCCTATAATGTATAATAAGATATGAGTATGGCGCAGCATATGGACAGCATGTGTACCGTATACACGAAGGCTGAATGGCTAAGGGGCTGGAAATAGACTTCGAACTCGGGCTGAGGCTAAGCAGATCTGTGGAGGAATGAGCTGGGAACGATAAGAGAAGTATAAATAAGAAGAATGGAATTGAGAGGAAGAAAGAAAACAAATGACACATTACCAGAGATGGGGAAAGGGGGGCAGCGTGCACCTGCAATGGGGGGATTTAAAAAGATCATTTAAGAAAAAAACAAAACATGCACACACTTACCCTCACGGATGTTGTCAAAGGTCCACTGGTCATTCTTGAAGAAGGGGTGGCATTTGATCTCATCCACTTCGGTGCGGCCCAGGCGAACTTTCCTGCACACAGCGACGGGAGCAAGCAGACAAGACTGTGAGCAGAGCCGCCCCGACACAGAACACACCCTGCTCCCTACCCTCCCACCATCACCAACATGTCATCCTCAAACACTCAAGAACCCAGTGGACTCTGCGCTGACCGCACTGACCAGCATGGACAGCCGCATGACCACTGGTGGACACCGGGCGCCTCCTCCGCCCGCTCAGAACCGAGACGATTTAGCTCCAGGGAAGGAAGGCAGCGGGATCAGAGAGCAGGAGGCGACACCAACAACCGTGACTGGCCTAAACACAACTGCTAGACCTTCTCCTCCTCTCTCCACACGCTTTTTTCTCTCTCGCCTCGTCCCCCTTTCCTCCCTCCTCCACCTCTGGGTACAGGGCCGGAGGGGTGCGGCATTTTGGGCTTGCCACGTGTGGGACATTCCAGATCCAGCCAAGAGGAAGAGAGAGCAGGGGCGGAGAGGAAGAAAGGGAGCGCTCTTAAACTCCTGCGTGAACATGCGACCAACGTGTGCAATGAAAACTGGAAGGAGAAGAGGAGCTAAGACGGGGGGAAAAGAAGGAGAAACGGAAAGTGGCACCAAGAGGAGCTGGAGGGAGAAATTTGGCAAATGAAACACACATGGAGAAAAGGACGAGGAGATGGTGCCTACAGGAATGATTCAGCAGGATGGGGAGACAGTGACGGAGCATGTGGGTTAAGTGGCGAACGCAGTCATTGGTTGGCGTTCAAAATATGTGCACGCGTGGGTGTTTGTGTGTGCGCGGTTAGCCAGCCGTACACACATGTGAGATTCGGTCCGTGGTGAGAGAATAGTGAGCGAGAAGGTAAATAAGCTGAGAGAGGGCAAAATGAAAGGCTGCTCTGTGTTGAGGCAGAAAGGGCCTGTGTTTGGGCCGGCGTGTGGGCGGGGCTACTAATGTAAACAGGAAGTGGTTTCTCCCGAGGGGACGGGACACCAAGGAGGTATATCCATTCATGCGCCTTTTACCTTTAATTCTGATGTCATCACAGATACAGTATCAAAATTGATTGTTTGCACGTGTGTGTCCATTCTAGCAGACTGTGTGCTATTTTTTCCTGTTGATAACACACTTGCTATTTGTGGAAGAGATTGTTAAGATGTTCTTTCATTATCATGTACATGGGAGCTGAAGTTTTTTTTTATTTTGTTTTTCAAAAAAACTCCCCTTTTTGGTATTTACAACCTCGTGAATGGAAATTTTCCACGAGGTCAGCGCTCACGAGTTGTGACGTCTCGGCTTTCCAGAAACGGCGGAGGTGGATGGTAAATTGACATATGGGAATTTAGTCGTATAGAGTTTTCTTTGTGACTTTAGAAGATTCATTCATTCATCTTCTGTAACCGCTTATTCCTGTGAAGGGTCGCAGGGTCTGCTGGAGCCTATCCCAGCGGTCATCAGGCGAGAGGCAGGGGTACACCCTGGACAGGTCGCCAGTCTATCGCAGGGCTAACACACAGAGAGACACCTACGGCCAATTTAGAATCACCAATTAACCAAATGAGTATCTTTGGACGGTGGGAGGAAGCTGGAGTATCTGGAAAGAACCCACACAGAAAGGTCCAGCCCACGGATTCGAACCCGGGACCCTCTCGCTGTGAGGCATCAGTGCTAACCACCTCGCCACTGTGCCGCCCGACTTTAGAAGATGTTAGAGGAAAATGTTGATATTCCCAGCGGAGCTCATCCTTTCCTCGTGCATTTGCTGCATTAAGCTACCCACTCGTTAGCGCGCTAAACCGTTCCTCGGTTGCTTCCAGGCAACACGGGCAACTTGTGGCCGATGTTGCCTCTTGAACAGAAAGTGTTTAATGCACACAACTTCCAATGTTTTATCCGTCGGCTGCATAAATAGGCAGCATTGGTACTCGCTAGGACCGTGCATGTTTATTAACGTGCGGGTGAAATGGTCCCCAACAAATGAGCTTTTTTACGCTTGTTAATATTGTCTATCAGCTGTAGAGCTCAGAGATATTATATTTAGCCTTTTTTATATTATATTAAAGTACACATTTGTAACTGACTGTTTTATAGATGTTTACAGCTTGATTACAAACCATGAAGATTAGAGAAGAGATGCACAGACAGGTTGTAATAGTGGAAATGTACTCACTGGCCAACATCGTATTGTTGGTTTTGGTCTTTTTATGGGATATTAACAACATTACTGAACTGGTGGTGAGTTAACTCCTGCTCTACCGAACAAAACATCCTCCCTGTGTCAGCTTTGTGACGGTGCTGTATTTCAGCGTTTCATTTAATTTGTGTTCACTCCCAACAACCAGGGAGAATAGTGTAGGGGAAGCAAAGGTGGGTCAATGCACAGGGTAATGCAAACATTAAGGACGTATAATGTGCGAACCTGTCAGTAAGAAAGGCACAGATGAGATCTTTGGCATCCTGAGACATCTCTATGTCATCGGGGAAGACGAGGGAGTTTTTGTGGTTCATGATCTTCCCGTAGGTCCCCACCAGGGAATCGGCATAGAAAGGAGTTTCACCTATGAGAAGCAGGAGGAGGAAGAGGTCAAACCTTCAAAACACTCCATCCAAAACCGGACGACAAGACAGCGATTAATCTAATTGGAATTTGTACATCCAGAGATTTACAAATGGCTCGACGAAATTCTGACTGCACGAATAGGAGGTCACTTACCAGCCAGCAACTCATAAATAAATACTCCTACGGACCACCAGTCACACTCCCGGCCGTAGTAACCGTCACCGCCCTGAGACTGCAGCACCTCGGGGGAGATGTAGTCCGGTGTGCCTACGGCGGTGTCACAGTGCACCATACCCTTCTGCAGACACAAAACACACAACAGAACGCATGACAAAGAATAACGGAGCGGTGCAAACAAAAGTCAAATCACAATAAACGCATGAAACTAACTTAACTGATGTTTTAAGACCAGGGTAAAGAAAACAGATCATTACACTGAGATTCAGGAAAGGTGTAAAAGTCTATTTGTATGCTCAGACTCCACCAGATTGTTTGGACCGCAGTGTGTTTTTGTACGAGACGATAAATTACATGACACCCTTCCTGCTGGTTAGATTTCCAGAGAGCTCAAATGTGTGCAAGCAGCTATTCTGAAATAGCTGTGGTGAAAACAAAAGGTTGAAAAACTGCCTCCCTGGCCCACAGCAGAGGCGGTACCGCTGCTGTACTCCTAGATTGGTTGTTTAGCACAACAACTTCTGGGTCCCTTCAAAACAGCCTGATGTAACAGAGTTGCACCGAGTTTCACTACACCATCTGAACACCTGGGGGTGCACTAAGGTCTTTCAGCTGACTCAGAGAGGAGCACTTTCCCTCAAATTGAAGTTCTAACAACAACAAACTCAAACCCACAGAGTCCATCTTCATGCACGTGCCGAAGTCGGCCAGCTTGAGGTGTCCGTGTCGGTCCAGCAGCATGTTGTCGGGCTTCACGTCGCGGTGGATGAAGCCCATGGAGTGGATGGCGTCCAGCGCCAGCACCACCTCGGCCGTGTAGAAGCGAGCCCACTTCTCGGGGATGTCGTAGTTCATGGTGAGCGTGACCAGGTCTCCTCCAGGCATGAATTCCATCACCATGTATAGGTGGTGGTTGTCTTGGAAAGCGCAGCATAGCTGGGGGACAATAAACTGAGTCATTTAGCGATATGTGAAGATAACCATTTCAGTACATGTTGGGCGTGTGCGCGTGTTATCTTCAAATGATCTGTGTTCATCATAAAATTAGATACATTCTTGTCAACTCAGCACATGAATTATTACACCCAAGTCCCTGTACAAGCTTTCTGTTCATACTCCATGAAACACAGCCTGTCATTTTACTAATGCTTTAGTAATAATAATAAAACATTATGCTTGTTCTTAGTGCTGCTACTTAACCATTTTATTGTTGTTCTACTGGAGAATCAATGAAGTTTAATCTGCTCTCCAAATAAAGTAATTTAGACGCATTTGCTTCAAACATCACAAGATTTAAATGATTAAACGGGTGCCATTGCTAATCCCCGTCTAGCAGTCCTATCTATAAAAGGTTTCCACTATATAAAATGTACTGTATGATCAATTATAAAGTTAAAGTTTTAAATTCTACTCAATTTCTCGCTTCGAATGTAAACGTAGAAAGGAAACGGTTAATATTATTGGCTATAAATGTATAAACATGGCTTTTACCTCATCGGTGTGCTTGCAGTATATTACACTGAACGCTACGGACCACACAAGTGAGTCTGGACTATGAGCCCTTTAGCCAAGGAGAATAAACATTTGACTGTTAGTAAGATGATACTTATATTGTGGCCAAACATCGAGCAGTCGCCAAGTCAGTGTGTGCGTGTGGTGGTGGTGGGCAGCTGAAGCTTGAGCTTAGAGGGGGCCCATTGTTGTTTTCTGTCGTGAACGCAACGCTGCAGTGGTTTTATTAAATATGGACGTTTAAATAGGTTAAATGTGTTTAGAAGTAATCAATGGGAGACACAAATATCTTTATACAGTCATTTGCTGAGGCTCGTTAGACCTGCCACGTCAAACGAGGCCCTTGTTGGTAAATGTAGGCAAGTATGCATTGTATGTTGTGTATGTCCCCCTACTCTCCCTTCTGAAGGTGTCCTGTGGCAACAGAGTGTTATTAGTGGGGGCCTTTTGGGTCCTATGGGTTGAGGGGAGTGACCTCTCCGGACCAGGCTTGTTCCAGTGCGTCCCACAAACACTTGATCAGTTTCTAGTGAATTGGAGGCACCTTGTGCTGTTTTTTTTTAGTTGTTCCTAAACCGTTTTTGTGTGTGCGCCTGTGTCAGGCTGCATCCTGCTGCTGCCATCAAAGAGTGTCATTGCTATGGGGTGGGGGTGCCTGGTCTGATCTAGGTGGGTGGCACATGTACAGAAAAAAAAAAGATGAGAAATTATGTTTGTCCGCAGATTTAAAGTTTGCTTCTGGAAGCCCCACAACAGCTAAAGGATAAGACGGTGCCTCTCTGAAGTGGGTCTTTAAGGAGACAGGAGCGGAAATTGCTCTGGAAATTACTTAAATGAGAGGCTTTTTACCTGTGATTCATGCAAAGCTAAATATAAAACTAGAGGTGGAAATAAGCATAATAGGTCTCCTCAAAATGTCCGCTCCTTATGCAAGATTACAATGTGTGAAGGCAAGAAACAAAACTGCGCGCGCACCTGGACGACCCAGGGGCTGTTGGAAAAGGCCATGATGTGCCTCTCCTCCCAGAAGAAGGCCGAGTCCGACCGCTTGATCATCTCAAACTTGTTGAGCTGCTTCATGGCGTAAACCTTCCGGGATTCCTTGTGACGGACCTGCATCGGAGCGAGGGGGGGGGGGGGCCAAAAAAGAGGAGATGTTAGAAGGTAAACAGTCATAACTCTGCAAGGACAGTGAGAACGAAAAGAGACACAGTGACCGAGATAACGTGAGAGACACGGAGAAAGGGAGCCAGGGATGGGACGCCATAATTGTAGAACACACCCAGAGAGAGACATGCTTACACAAGATTTCAAGCACAAACACACTAAGCCCCCACCCCGCCCCCTCCTCCACAGCAGACTTCACACTCATCTCCCACACACTGCTGAGCCTGTCCAGACTCGCTTCTACCACAACACATTCATAAGACACCAGATTCTAGCAGCACAAGAGGCTGACATCTGGACGAACTGGGAGGTGGGGAGAGTAAAGGAATTACTGGCTGGCTTGAAGTCAATTAAGTTGGCGTACAAAAAAAAACTAAAAGTTATATCTGGACTTCCAAAAACAAGTTGGAAATGTTACATATTTAGTGTTTCTGCAGACTGCTGCTCCCTCTAGTGGTTTATACATCCCTGGTGTTTTTGTTGATTGAATTCTGGAGCAGCTGCAGAAACTCTCTGCACTGTTACTGTGGCATCGTGCTGCTGCATCCGGGTCATTTAAAACAGAGAAATTGTTTATTAGCCCCTCGCAGAGAGAAGGAAAACGTCTCACCAGCTGCACTTCTCCGTAGGCTCCTCTCCCGATCAGCTTCACCTTTTCGAAGTCTTCCAGCTTCACCTGGAGCTCTCGCATCTGGCTCACGGCCTTCTCATCTGCGGGACGGCGCAAACAAGTTAGCGTGGCAGTGCAAAGATGTTGTTAAGATGAAACAGCTCGGGTCAAAATGGCCGCGAATAATGACGACACATGCCAAAATGTAGCCATGACAGCCACATTTTGGACATTTATGAGTGCGTGTCCGTGACTTAACAAGGACACGGTACAAAGAAATAATTACAAAGCAAGGCAAGGCCGTCCAAAAGTGACCCTTATCTAACTTCTAGAAATATTTTGGCTGTGTAAATCTGTCGGGCCCAAACAGCTTTGGAAAAAAGCGAGCCAGCAGACATGTTGACTCGTATCTCTTTTGCGACCTTCAGCGGGAACAACTAGTGCACGCGGGACATTGTCTCGCATATAAACCCCCTCCAGAGAGCAGAGAGAGAGAGCTAAATCTGAACCTGGAGAGCTGAAGATATATTTATTTTAAATACCATTTTTGGCACATGAAGGACATGTGAATTCATCTAGTCGTTTCTTTCTTTCTTTATTGCTGATTACAACCGCTTCCATAGCTACAGCCATAAAAACACAGATGATACACACTGTATAATCACGCAAACACATTAAAGGTCTTACATCTACTGAGAAACGCCTCGATGCTCTTGTTTTTCCGCAGGGCCGGATAGTTCAAATCATGAGCCAGCGCGGTGATGGAGTCCTGAAAGACAGAAATGGAAGAAAAACGTTGTTTCAACAAGAAGAAAATGCCGATATTCATTCAGTTTTATATTAAGCTTCCAGATTTAAATGGTCTTAGTGACTATATACAGTGGAAACACAAGCATGATCCAACATTACAGATGCTTCTTGGGTTTTGTTGGATTTTTCCATTGACAAAATGAAAATATAATCATGTTTTGAAGCTGAATTCATTTCTTTTTGGGGGAGTTTTAGCTCTTATTAATCTCTCTGTGGACGCATCTCATACGCTGGGGCATCCTGACCTTCTCCTCGCTCATAAAAGACGACAAAACTAAACCAAGTGGCGTAAGAAGAAGGAAACGTGAACATTTTTGTAAACCAAGTGCTCCGAAATGTGGCGTACGCTAATGCGCAGCAAGGCGAAACGAGCACAAAAGGACAATGGAGGCTAGATACACAGACATAACAAGTCATGAAACAACAAAATCGGTCACATGGTGTTTTTTCAGAGCATCCGCCGGACCCCACCGACACTCAAACCCCTCCCTGTAGCTCAGCGCAGAGGGGCAGAGGCAGCATCGGACTAAAAGCCGCCGGAGGGGCCTCTGCAGTGTCATCGCCGCTTAAGTCAGTGGTGTTGGGTTTCACGTATAACCGAAACGTCTCTGTGATCCAAACGCATGGGGGCTGGCAAGGCAGTTGGGTGGGCAGGTGGGTGGGGGGTGGTGCAGGATGTTCAGTTCCCCAAAACCAGGGGTCAAGTGGAGTCATCCAGCATGTGTGTGTGTGCGTAGGGGAGTTGATCCACGGTTGTATCTGCCTGCCTGTTCGGGGGACATGCGAATGTACGGACAGGGGCATGTGGAACAATTCTGCACCTTTAAATAGCGGCGGCGAGGAGAGATCTCCCCCCGACTGCAGACGGTTTGGAAATAGACCTAAAGGCTCAGAAGCTATTGTGGGACAAACAGCTTATGCGTCGGGATTCAGGATGGGCGCTCGAAGACCTGTGATCATTTTACACCGCAGCAGATAGCCATCTACGTCTCCAAAAGAAAGAGCGACTGTGCACTTTACGATATTTGACTCAAGCGGAAATCCAGTCAAATTTTATCATATTCAAATGAGAGAGACTAAAATGATGCAGCTGTTCTGGCTCCTGCATCCTTGTGTGTAAAACCGGCTACACAACCTAATAGGTTAATCCACTCGGACGTAATAAAGGTACCACAAAATGAACGTTTGTTCCGTGCCCGTGAGCTATATCTGGTTTCCTGACCTGACACGTTTCTTCGGGTTTCATGTGGTCGGTTATAATCGCAAGAGATCCAAGCACATTGTTATTTTACAGCTGGATCAAAAACCGGATTAGAGCTGGATTAATACAACCTCTATGAGAGTGCCAGGTGAAAAGGCCGAATACTTTTTTAACATCCAAGGCATACAGTACACTAAAAAGACATATATATATATAGAGAGAGCGAGAGAGATTTCCTCATGAGCAGCACAATGGTTTTAAACACTGGCTGGGGCCTTTGTATCCCCGTGGGTTTTCTACAGGTGCTCCAGCTTCCTTGGAAATACCAAAGACATGCACGTAAGGATAAGATCCAGCCACCTGTGACCCCCCACAGCATAGACTGTATTAGATAATGGATGCATGGATGAATGGATGGTTGCAGCTTCTCCATTTATTGTGTTGATCTTCCTTAAAGCACCGATATTCTGGCCACAACTATTCAAATATCCCAAGTGGAGCAACTAAACAAAAAAAAAAAAAAGGCTAATGGTATTATATTCACCTGCCTTTGCCCACCAGGGGTTCACACTTAGAAAGAAATGGATCACATCCTTTATCGCGCAATCTTCATTATTACTCATATCTGTGACGCGTTTTCTGACGCGTGAACGGTTCAAGATTTAAATCTCTTGCTTCCAATCAGCAGAAAACACTCAGATCAGACTTGTTCAACTTTCACTGGAATCTGGACGAATCTGAACATGATCCTGCACAATGGGGTGTTCCCGCCACGTTGGATGAAAACATCACCTCGGCAACGGCGGCTCGACCCCGGTGCTCATACGCAGCGCAGGCATGCCTTTGGATTCCCATACGTAGTTTTATGTTTCCTTACAGAGAGTCTGATCGGTGCACGTCTTGTGATAAAAATAAGCAGCTCTGATTGCAGGCTAGCCGACTCTATTGATCACTACACTTTCGCAAAGAAAACAAGCTTCTAGACTTTCACTCCCATGCATGCAGTGAGGCCTCCATCCAGGGGTTGTGTGTAGCACCGTGGACGGATTTATATTCAATTAACTGCTGTGGGTTATCAATAAAAATAATCATCTATTTCACATTGTTTTACTGATTTGATGTTCTTTTTATGTAAAGTGTCTTTGAGTATCTTGAAAAGCGCTTTTAAATAAAATGTATTATTATTATTATTATTATTATTATATATCGTGTGGGAATTATTTGTGCCTTAGAATTACAAGAACAACGATTTTAGAAAACTGAAGCATCTGCTAGACTAACTCAAGAAACTCAATCCACAGCTTGGCTGATGACAATGGCAATAGTTGCTGCAATCGTGAACGCTACAAACCCAACAATGTAAATAAACAAAACAGCTTATTCAGCTGAAGGAGGAAAAAAACACACACACTTCAAAAGCCATCTTTTGTGTGCAGACAACAAAAAAAATCATTGTGGACAAACAGGAAATAGTGGCGTGGGGTCACGGCAGGCTATCTCCATCTCAATTCCAGGAAGGGAGCCCGGCTTCCTGTGCGGGAGCTCCCTGCATTAGGCAGCATGATGAATTCCACCGTTGCGTCCGCTATACAGAGCCACTTGAACACAAAACAAAACAAAACTAAAGAAAAAATAAAGAGACAGGCACGGCCGAGCGCGGTGATAGAATAAGAAACGACGACAGGTGAGGCCCGGGCGGACGGTTGATAAGGTCAGGAAATATCACAGAATCAGCATGACTGTGTCATTGTTTAAACAATTACCCTGGACTTTAATCGTGACTCATCAGCCGCGGACATGGGAGAAAACAGACATGGCTCCCTGCTGCAGGAAACGCTGCAGATGAATGGCTGATGTACATGCAACGTGAAATCTCCTTTTGTCGTCTTAGAGACTTCAAAAATAGTCCCTAAGCATGACCTTTTTTGTGGGCTGAGGGAAAACCCAACGTGCGGCGTTCAGTTAATATCAAACCTGCATCAAGCAACTGACTAACTTAAACAACAAATTGACTTTTTTGAACGTTTTCCCATCATTTCCTGAGCGAAAGAGCAACAACAAACACTCGTCTGTGGCGTAAAGGGGCATCAACTAAGCCAAGACACATTCTCAAATCGTTCTTAACCATATTTTAGGACGTATCTTGGCGAAAGAAAAGAAAAAAAACTTTTAGAGAAGCTGAAGTTTGAGGCTGTGGCAAAGAACAACGCTCCTCCGTGCATACATCTGCTGTCAGGAGATTGGACAGGGAGGCTTAGCAGTAGGGCTGTATACATTCTCAGCGTAGGTCAAAGGGAGGCCACACCATTAGAGACCACACCAAACCAGGTAATCGTAATCACAGACAGACTTTGATTGAGTGGAGAGAAAAAAAAGAGGAGTGTGCAGCGCCTCCTGACTTTAAGGGCTCGGTTCACTGCAGTGACTCTGAATGAGTCGAAACAGCCCTTGTTAAAACACATCACATTTAATTAGTACACCACATTTCCTCTTATGTAATTCCATTGTTAAGTGTAAAGAGGAATTTAATGTAATCCATACACAGGAAAGGTGGCTAGGCGTTGCAGCACAGGTGGGGTTTCCCTCTGGTTACACCTCTGGGTAAAAGGACAAAGTACCAACAAGCTTTGGTGAATGAGTGATGAGATAGCAACAACACTTTATTTATTTATTTCCTTGTTGTCTGAGAAGTGTCTTTGTTTTTCTCCAGGTGATGGCGACAGACGTGGTGACTCACAGATATTACTGTACCTCTCTCATACCTGAGTGTCGTCAGACCCTCGGGGTAAATGCAAACTCACCAGCAGGGTCTCCAAGTTTAGAGCCGACTGCGGATTCCTCATCAGGGACTCCAGCTTCACCAGCCGGCTCTCCAGTCTGCCCTCCGCTCCCAGCATGTTTACAGTAAATCCAGATCACACGACATGAAAAAGTGAAAAGGCACGCAAACACCTGTAGGCCCCGCGCGTGTCTGTGCGCCTTTTGTTTTCTTGTTTTCGGGGTCAGAGCAGGCGGCGGAGGCGCACTCCTCTCCTGCTTGGCTCAGCTCCGCATGACAGCTCCTCAGTGAACTGCGGCTTGAGTTGTCAAGTTAATAATTGATCCGCAGCCCAAAGTCGGCCGTCTCGCCGCCTTTTAATTTCATTAATATCTCAAAAGAAAGTGAAAACCGAGCGAGAGGGACGCGCTTCTCTTTCCCAGGTGCGCCCCGTCCTAGTTTCCAGCCAGGTAGGTAAAACTAAAAATCTGATACGATCGCAGCGTGCGAAACCTGTAGGACAAACCAGCGTTGAGTCAGACGCGACAGGAAAACACAACTTCCGGTTATGACTATCAACATAAAAGTAAATGAGGTAAACGTACAAAAATAACAATTCAAATGATATTCAGTAATTTTTACATTACTTGCACATTTCTGTGCTTTCTACAGCATAGATTTTCTAACTTAAACAAGTAACACATGTAGGAAAATAAATAAATAAACTTTAAAAAAATATATATCTATATATATATATATATATATATATATATATATTAATTATTTCTGTTACAGTCCAAGAGAAATGTTTAATTAAAATCAAACATCAACTAAAAGTGAAAGGGGTATTACTAGCTAGTTGTCTTGTTTTGTGCTTTACTATAATGAAAAAAAAAATAGATATAGCACAATATATATATATATATATATATATATATATATATATATATATATATATATATATAACTAATATAAAATAAATTCAGATAAAAATAATTCATACATACAACAAAAATCTTTTTATATTGTTAATATATTGTGACCCTTAACAGGACTAAACGGGTATAGAAGATGAATGAATGAATGAATGAATGAATGAATGAATGAATGAATAATATGTTGTAACTGAAAGATTATTTATAACCTCAAGGTCGCTATGGTTTTAATGCTTTCATTTTGAAGGATTATCCAACTTCCGGTTCTGAGCGGCTTTGTTATAGGTAACTTGACAAAGAAAAAATGCTATACGCTTGCCCTCATATATTATTGTTTTTGTTTTGTTTCCCCCCCTGTAATAATGACTTGATATCCTAGAATATGATTTCGCTCTCAGTTTCTTGTTCTCTTACGATTTGTTTTTAACTTTTATTTAATTATTTTGACAAACTAACAGTTTGTTCTTGAGGATGTTTTTGATTATTTTGAGATATAATACAATTACAGTTGGTTTTTTTAACCACACTGGCTGTAATGGGCTTCCATATTCATTTTTTGAAACATCCTGTCCAACAGTTTGGTCTCAAAGTTTGCCCTCGAAGTTGTCCCGGACCCAGGTTACTGCTGCCCCCCCCTGGAAAAAAACTCCAATCAGTGCCTCACCAAGCCGGCCCTCACCAAGCCGGAATTCCTGCTCTCTTATCTCACTCATCTCTTTTACCGTCGGAGCACAGAGGCTCGACCGACTTTCAGTATTTTAGGAATGCTGATGTGCTGCCTTGCAGACACGCTGGCACTAAAAATAGAAATTTACATGGGGCAGGAACATGTTAGCAGTGATCACAACCTTTAGAGTTTAGAAATGACAAGGCCGAGACTCAGATTTACAAGGATAGAGCAGGACAAAGTGTCAGATTCACTAAAACAGGTATTAAAGAACGACCCCCAGACGTCTCCTTGCTCTTAGAATAACTTTTATTTATTTTATTTTACAAAGAGATTGCCACCAAAGCTCTTGGTTACTTAACCTTTACTCAAATAAAAACAGTTTCAGTTCAGATAGTGGGCTAAATGTTTGACAGGGGAAGTACCTATACGCATTTCAGGCAACAACAGCAACAAAACCTTTGACACAAAGATAATCAACACACGTATTGTGAAATGTGAGAAATGGCATTAATAGAAAATAAAATAAAATACCACAAGTGGCAGTCTTAATAATGTGTTTTTTGTTTTTTTTGGCCATCAGAGAGGGAAACCACTCGTTGACACCGCGGCTATTTCTATGCAGAGATGTCATCGGTGACTCATAAAAGCTGTTGACGAAGTCCCCTTACCAGCTGAGGATGACACTGACATATTGGCATGACCCGCGGAGAGGCTGTAGGCTGGAATGAGTGGGGAGGCAGGGAAACGCGTTGCAGGCGCGCACAGACACACAAACACAAACACAAAGGCAACTGTTTTGGAATGATGGCACGGGGTGGGTCACATTTGGAAGTGTTCTGGGAGCCTATGACTACTTATCCCAGTGGGCTCTTCTTTAAGAGGAGGATTTAAAGGGCCGCTGGCTGCGCCCCTTAACATGACACTGCTGGGGCGGTAGGCAAAAATCTGGATTCAGGGGTGAAATAATGGCAATATGTGAAGGAAAAGCCGCCTACTTGGATGGCTAAGAGTGCGGCGTTGGCTGTGCTCGGTGTATGGGTTTCAGCAGGCTGCCTACCGTGGGCCTCCTGGTGCTGGCTTGTCAGTAAAAAGGCAGGTGCAAAAGTTACAAAGGCAAACACTGCTCTCTAGTGGGGAGGGTACGGCACACACAAACATAGAGACGGGGGAAATTTAAGAGCTTCGGCACTCGCAAAATACAATCATCTAAAAAGAGAGAGAAGAAATAAAGCTTTTTTTTTTTTGTGAAAATCTACAGATGAATTATTTATAAGTTAATATAACATCAAATAGTTTCTGTGTAGAGTTCAACTAGAAAACTGAAAATCTTACAGCGGGACAAGTGTTGACAAGCCTGTCCCCGAAACTGGGAAACTGTAATACTGATCGCTGCACACTACAGCATTTGATGCTTTTGAGTATAATACCACATTTGGTAATATTACAAGATATTATTTCTTTTTTTTTCTTTTTTTTTTCGTCTGAACAGATCCAATACGACGTGGAAAGGAAATCTGAATCACATCCCGTGAATGTTAAGGGTTTTAACATGCACGGCGCTCAGTGCTTAGTCAGGCTCTGATTTGTGGTCAAATGTTTGCTTGGCGGGTCGTCGCACATTTACTCTGCCAGCGTCATCAAGACGGCTAAAGTGTTCACAGATCCATCTCAGCATCTCCTCAGTAGGTGTGCCCTCGTGTGTTCTGTGTGTTTTAGCATCATTTTAGAGGAGGCTGAGGGAAATCTCCTCAGGGATTGTGTGTCTTAACAGCTCACAGTGAGAAAACTGCACAAGGATAAAGTCTTAATCTTAGCAGAATTCATTTCCCACCTCCCTTGAAGGAAGTGAGCGGAGTAGGGCATCACAGGCAATCAGTTGTGAAGAATAAAACCTCAGGACTAGTGTGTGTGCGTGTACCGTATTTAGATTGGGCGGACAGGCGGAGGAGAGAAGGGCATACTATATTCCTGGCTGTCGGTCAAAAAAATTTTAAAAAAGCTCCTGAAGTCTGAGCCCCCGTCGGCCAGGTAACCCAAAACCTGGAGTGGGGAGTCAGCGTGGGATATGGGGAGAGGAACAATGTGGCTCTTTGTGCAAGCCGGGCAGAGAAAACAAACCGTTTCCCCTGGAAAGAGATCATGTTCAGGCTCCATCTGAGAAGACCACACAAGGCTGATCAGAGCCCTGTCTGCTGTGTGGTGCAAGGAGAGGAGGAGGAGGAGGAGGAGGAGGAGGAAGAGGAGGAGGAGGAGCGCATCTGGGCAGCCACACTAACTCGTGCACACATACACACTTCAGGGCAGGAAGAAGATCTGAGATGCTCCATTTTCAAGCGCTCACTGAACACAATGTAACACACTTGCCAGCGATGCTCTTTGGTCCAAGACAAAATGTGACTTGTGTTCTTCCCCCCGTGTTGACTTGTGATAATACAGCCATCTGGACTGCTTCCTGGGTTGGCACCCTGCTAGTCTGCAGGCAGAGCAACACTCTGGTGGGCTGACAGGCTGAGGGGACAGGCTGGGGGGTGTTAGCACTGGTGTCGTCCGCAAGAGGGCGTGGCACTGAAACTGGCACCGCCGTACAGTGTTACACAGGCAGTCTTTTCATTAGGTGGTGGAGTGCAAAAAAAAGAGAAACAGAAAGAGAGAGAGAAAGAGTTACAGATTCTGTGCAATTTCCATTTCTACCGTATCTCATATCAACCGCTCCTGCTCTGGACGCTCATTATTTAATCCGCCCGTTCTACATAAACACTGAGAGTGAAGCTTTTTAGTCGTGTCAACACTCAGATAACAGTTGCACAGGGCACAATCAAACTAAGAACATCTGGCCTCTTTACTCTCTCACACACTTACACAGACTTTCATTCAAACGCACATATTAAATGCAAACAGACGCACACACACACACATACACACACACACGTAAGGGCCAAACCAGGGTTCTGTACTCCCTCTGTCCCCTCGCGTTTTAGTTTCAAACGCTCAGCGAATACCCATGTGGTGGGATCGGATTACACGAGGCTATAAAATATCCCAAATAAAGGCAGGGAAAACTGAGACGAAAAAACGGGCTGTTTCCTGAGGTGAAATCCTCCAGTTGGCTGCCGACTCTGTCAGTGTGGGAGACTTTTAGCGGCGGAGACAATAGAACAGGACAGCAATGTTCGGGATCAGAGCAGAGAGAGGTGGCGAGCTAAAGTCATTCACATGCGGCGGCCAGGCTCCCGTTACACACAACGCACGGCCATAAATCCGTCTGCACGACACAAGCAGCACGCTGGGATTTCATATGTATTGGTTACTAAGGCGATGCATGAAGCCACAACAAATGACAAACCCGTTTAGTGAAAGGAGACCTTGTTGCCCCAACATCTGGGGTATGAGATTAAGGTTTATGTTGAGCTTTCTCTATCAGCAGCCGTCACTTTTAAACACAATCATTTATGTGAACCGTGGCCTTTGGAGCCTTAGAAAATGGAGAGGAAAGCAGGCCGGCTGAAATCCACACCGCCTCTATAATATCAACGGATTAATCTTAGGACATACAGTAAAATAGTAACATGATCTTATTATGGCGGGATACCAGCTGGTGAGGATGGCGGGTGGCGTTAGAGCTATTTGGACTACCAATCGGGCAAGTGAAATCGAGAGGGCCTTCGATTGGTCCAAAGTAAGGAGGCTTTCTTGCTGCGCTCTAACATCTGGTTGGCAGCGGACAGCAGTGGTGAGTGAAGAAAAAGGGAAAGGACCGAAAAGGGAGAGGACGAGAGTGTAAAACCTATACGCGGGAGAGTGGCGAGCCAAAGCCAGAACAGGGTGTCATTATGACACGTGTAATCGGATCGCCACGGTTCTGCCCGTGTGTTTTCTAATGAAGCCCCAGAGCTCTATCACAGCTGAGGGCTGGCTCTCATATTCGCAGCGCCTTGTAGTCTGCCTGACAGTCGCTCTGTCTCTACAGCAACCTCGCAGAGATGTCCGCAATGCCTCACAGTTCATACTGCAAGAAGCAAGGGTTTGACTGTGGGGTCACACGGAGACTTGATCTGTGTCTGTGTCTGAATGTCATTTGGGATATCCCATAACCTCAAGGTCGCTTTTTCGACTCGGCAGCGCCCGTCCTTGTTTGTCTGAGATAACGAACATAGTATTGTCTCGTACATTGAAAACCACTGGTAAGAACATGGACTAATCTGTTAAAACGTAGAACAGACTGGCTCCCTCTTAAACAGACATACAATCGCAAGGCTAGGCAAATCCGAGCCTACAAAACAGGCTGCCATGCAAACAAAGCATTGTGACAGTCAGTTTGTGGTGAAGTGATCGCCTTTCAAAGTGACTCTCACTGCCTGTGTGCCCTCCACCTCCTTCCCCTGTGGTAACCTTAGAGCACAGAGGAGTGCCAGGTTACTGGGATTCTCTCTCGTTGGCGCCATGCTGTTTAGTGACCATGCGCATACTGTGAGACCTGTGATTAAGCTTGTGCAATGTATGTGTGAATGTGAGTATGCATGCATTTTCCAATCCCTGGTAAAGCGTCGTTTTTTAACCGCTGGAAGTTGATGCGCCTACAGCTGCAGTCAACTTGATACACCGTGAGATTTACTGGGCAATCTCTGCAGATGTACGAGCTACAGAAATTCTCGTCCTTCTAGCAATGTGCCCCCCGGTAATCCCAGATAAAACTAAAGGAATGCCGTCTATACCATCCCTTCATCACTGTAGCAGAATTTCTCACCTCCGTCCTCTACTTATTCTGATCTCGGATTCGTAGGCATCTCCTCTTCAGAGCTGGCTCCATGTCTCCTGTATTGGGCACGTTAGCAGGGCTCCGCAGGCTACCCTTGTCCCTGAGTTTGGGCAAGAGCAGCGGGGTGGTGGTCCCACCTGTCTTTGGCGCTGTGGGCAGGGCGTAGGCATGGTCCTCATCAGGAACATGGGAGTCCTCTCCTGCATCTACTCTCAAGGGCTCTTCCGACTGACTAACTGGGCCCTCAACCCGCACTGGGCTAACAACAGAGCACTTGTTCTCTTTGATAGCCTCCAGCTCGTGAAGTGCAAGGTCAGGGGGTTGTGCTGGTAATCTCTGGGGTATGGAGGAGTCCGGACTGGCAGGTGTAGATGAGGAGGACGTCCCATTCTGACCATGGTCCTGAGATTTCAGGGCAGACTGTATGGCATCATGTGAATGGCTGCTCCTTATGGGGCTGGGTGTGGTGCAAGAAGGTGGAGTGTGGGAGTCCTGGCGCTGGTAGACAGTGTCATGTAGAGGTGACAGTGATAGAGGAGGGGTTGGTCTGATGATATCATGGAGCCCTGATCTGTTACTTTGCCCAGTTCCCGAATCCCCCAACCCCGACAGATCCACCACTCCGTTGGCACTGGGTTCCAGCTTCACCTGGGTCCTTTGAAGAACCCTTTGGATGACTTGTCGCTCTGTGTGCTGCTGTTTATAGTTTATCAACCCGTCCGATCCCGGGTCTGAACAGGGGGATTCATTAAAATGTGCTCTGGGCGAGGAGGCTCCGCTTTGGGGTGTGGATACAGGGGACAGAAATGGTCTCTCTGATTTAACCCAATCTGTGTCCCTTGGGGTGGGGTCACTTGGCGAGGAGAGACTTTGAGGGAAGCTTCCGCCCAAATGTTTGGCAACCAATCTGCCGTCCCCCTCAGAGATCCCTGGAGATGCTGGCCTGGTAACCCTGGATCTACCCCTGTCCACCCCCTCTGGCACGGGCTGGATGACTCCACTGTGACTCTGAGTTTCCGGGGTTGTTTTAGGGGGAACTGGAATGGGGATAGGAATGGGAATGGGGACGGGTAAGGGGACAATGATTGGATAAGGCACCAGGACAGTAGGTTGGGGCAGAAGAGGGCTAAAAGAAGGAAAACCAAAGTTCATCATAGGATGCATTGGGACAGGGCCCCTCGGCATCATGTTTAGAGGAGGGGAGTGCAAACCAGGGAAGTAGGCTCCTGGGAAGGGATGCATCAGTCCAGGTGGATTCATGGAAGAGGCGGAAGGGGGCTGCAGGTGAGGGGAGTGTGGAGGTCTGTGGATGGGGCTCGAAGGAGGTCCTGGATGCCTGGTGGGATTGGCAAGGGGGCTTTTCAGGCCCTGAGCATGAAGAGGAGGCCTGATGAAGGGTATGGGGATCTGAGGTACTGGTTTTTGTTCCAGAGAGGGACGAGGCTGAGGAGGATGGGGAGCAGGGTGGGGTGATATCTCCACAGTAGGGGGAGGTGGAGGGGGTTGGATGGATCTTTCCAGGGTCCTCAGCCCAGAAACAGGGACTCTGGAAGAAGAAGAAGAGGAGGATGCTTCTGAGGGGGAGATAGAAGAGGATTCTGCTGATCCATGAATTAGTGCAGGCCCTTTGGGGGAGAGGTTTCTATTACGGGCTTCCCCTGTACTGTTGCTGCTGTTCCAAGACTCGGGAGTGAGTAGCTTTTGCCCGGCCACACTGGTCTCCGCCCTCCCCTCCTGACTGGTTCTGCTCGGGCTGGAACTGGTGCTCGTGAGAGCTGCACGGGCTTCTCGGTAGAAAACATCCATCTTGTACTGATTCAGACACTTGGTGCTGCAGAACTGGAGTCGTTCCTCACCCGATCCGAAGTCCAGGTACTCTTTAGTGTGACGGATGTGCTTGCACCAATCACATACCTGTGGCACAGGGGAGAGAGACTGTGGGGAGTCATTTAAATGACAGGTTCCAGCTGAAAACTTTAAGACCTTTGTTTAAACATGAAGTAAGACTGACTATTTCCTATTCTTTGCACATTTAAAAGGTCCTCTTACTCTGACATTGGTGTTTATCTTCAGTACCAGTCTGGGCGAGTCCTCTGTATGGGGGTGCTGAGGGGATCTTTCACCATGGAGGTCTTCATCTCTGGCCTGACCGGGATAACCACACAGTGACAAACATGACATGAAGCATTGTGTTTGCTGGAGTTCATTTTCAAATCCTATACTGGAATCATTCTGCGGTTACTTGTCACCAAATCTGAACTCTTTACTTGAGGAGTACAAAGAATTGTTTCATATGAAATGCCTTGACGTGACGCTTAGAAGCAGTTTGAACTTCACTCGTGGCACCAAACCCCCAAAGGTCAGTATAACAAAGGGAAATAACATTGTTGTGAAACAGATATGAGTCTGCAGTCAAGTAAGGAGATAATACGGGTGATGTATTGTCATATTATTGATGGCCCTGCCAGTATTAATATAGGAAATTCTTCTTGATTCATGTAAGTTGATCTGCTGAGGATCTGAGTGCTCCCCCATCTCTCTGACCCATTGAGTCGTGTTGAGTTACGAAACATGAGGCAGCTGAAGGTAAGGTATGCACTGAAAGTGGACACCTCGCCCCAGGCCTCCTGGCCTTCCTCTCAGACAAGCAGCAACAAGCCAACAGAAATGCTTTCCTCCCCACCTCCGAAAAAGTAGAGGGCTTGTTGCACGCAGTCTGTTCAGCCCTCCTTTGTGTCGCTGCTGTTGTGTGAATAAACCTACCACAGTATAAACAACAGTGAGGGTGAAAGTTGATACAGCTGCCCGTCACCCCGCACCTCAAAAGCAGGTATATCCATGTCGTAATGGAAGGTGACAAATCAGGGCAATGTGCATCGGAGCGGTTCTCCATTGCTGCTGCTTTCCTGTCCTCCAGACCAAGTCCACTTAATTGCCGGCCCCTTCTCCATTAACGAGAAACTGATACTAAGTGTCCTCTACAAACTTTGACCTCCCTCCCACCATTTCTGAACTGGCCACTCCATACTAACTAGAAATTGTGTTCTTAGAGAGCCCCCCCTGTTTAAATTCCAGTAAATGACTCCATCGCTTGTGACCTAACAAGATCAGACGTATCTGTTTCTAAAGGTCTGTATACCTGCCAGAAACCAAACGATGCCTGATCTCCTGTGTACGGACAGAGACTGTGCATATACAGGACCTGTATGTGTCTTGTGTGCGATAATCAACTCATCTGCTCATTCATAGCCCCTGCAGATATCTGGTATAAGTCACGACTAAGTGTCTGTGACTCCCCGCCGCCTTGCACAATATGCATTTATTTTTTCATGCCACACTGACCTTATTGCGTTTGAAGTAGGCCCGCCGGCAAGCGGCGAAACACTTCTCGCTGCAGAAGCTCTTGAGCTCGGAGCCCATGCACAGAGAGTAGCGCTTCACACCTTCCTTCTGGCACCAAACGCACACTATCTGCACGTTCTGTACGTCCTCAACTGCGTGGGAAATATCAGAGGAGAGGAGGACGATCAGTGAATCAGTGAGTGCATTTTTCAAACGTATTCAGCTTTAATATTCACCCTTTTATACAATATTGTCAGATTTGAGCGTCTACAGTGCGGTGTGGTCGCATATGGACAGTGAAATGAAAAAATGAGGCTGGCCTTGACAGTCTGATTTGAGAGTATTTACATTCACACCTTTGGGACCATGGCCTGTTTCAAACAAACTGTACCAAAGCCAATTTTAATAGACTCCTACATAATTCATCAAACATAGACGCCAACACGGAAATGCTGCTGCTTCTTTTAGGTCCAAATTGTCGGAAATCTCTAGCCTGGAAGCCAGGACAACTTAGGAAATCTGTCACAACAACAGGAAATGTTTCACTGCCAGGTAAAACGCCAGTGCAACGTTGTACACCAGCTTGTTCACTCTGTCCGACTTGCAGCAACATTTTCAACCTGATTTAACACAGACTATCATCACAGTGTATTGCTTTAGAGTTGACTGAAAAACTGACCGCTACCTTCAGGTGTCTGACTATTTCAGGGCAACGTTAATCATTCCCAAAAGGACACTAAAATAAACAGAAATGATGGTAAGTATTTTGAGGACAGGGAGCCATGCCACGTAGTTGCAACACCTCTTCACTTCTTTACGCGGCTTCTATTACTGCTCAGGAGCCCGTGAGGAAAAAGCTGAAACTAATACCGGCTCTATCGCGTGCAGTTGACCCCCTGCTCTGACCTCTTAGCACATAAATATAACACCAATAGCGGCTGATGTGTGAATCCGAGGGAAGCGGGGCTGTAAACCGAAGGCGGGGTTTTAATCATGTGCATTTGTTTCCCTTCCGAGTGTGCCATTATACCTGCTGATGGCTTTATGAGGGGGACAATGACAGGGGCACTCTTGTGCTCCTTGGGGGTGGTCAGAGATGAACTTGTTGAGGAAGAGGAAGGCGAGGAGGACGGAACACTGGGCGGCTCTCTCTCGCCGCTCTTCATCGTCAGAACCGTCGCGCTGACTTTGGCGTCCAGGCTTTTGGGCTTTGGCAAAGAGTTCTCTGAAACACAAGAACAAAATAAACGTAGATTCGTCGTGTAACACAATAGCATAAACCCTGAGCACGGCTGACGTGATACTATAATAACCTCTGCTCGAACAACAGATGTAGCCGAATGAATGAAACATGAGAAGTTGCAACTGCAGGAGATTTGTGTCTGGCAAAATTTGTGCGTTGGCTCAGCGTCCGTGTTAGAACCTGCAGAACCTGTTAGTTAGCGTGAATTCAAGAAGACTGCACTGACAGTGAACCGTCTTCACCAGCCCTCACCTTTTAGCACAGACACATGCTGACGCCTCTCCCTGTAGTTCCTGATCTCGTTGGCCTCCGAGTCTCTGAGGTCTACCTTGTCGTACCCGTACCATCCCAGGAGCTCGTTCATGGTGCTTTCTGCAAACGTCTGCGGGAGAAAAAGAGGATAATAAATCACTGATTAACGTTCTGTCTGAGGGGATAGGGTAACTGAACCATAGCCACGCTTGAAAATAGGAAACTGTGAGCACACGTCTTAGGGTTATTAGTGGAACTTTTTATCCTATGTTAAACATAATCAGACCTTCCTACTCTGAATCAATGTGAGGGATTCTGTCTCAGCCCCAGCCCTGTTGGAGAAATGAATAGGGGCACAGTGGAGTACAGTGTGACGCTTTTTCCATGATGTATTCAAGTTGTTTACTCTTGCTAAATCGGAGACGGAAAGGTTTAAAACCCAACACCAGTGTGAAATCTATGAATCATCCTTTGTTTATCTCTTTTAATTGGAAAAAAGTGGGAGAAAAGAAAACTGTTCTCCGCAGATGGGATGTGTGGTCTCCTTTTTTTTTTTTTATTACGACCAGATGAAAAAAAAAAAAACACAAAGGTCTCTCTCTTTATCCACCCACCTCTCTCTGTGGCTTTGGAAGAACCGGATTGGAGGAGTAACCTGATCCGGAACGGGCAGAAATCAGAGCGGGACACCCTACACCACAGCGAGGTCCCACGGTTCTCGGAAATGCCCCACTCCTCTCTCTTCTTCTCCCTCCAGTGTCCACCACTCTCTCTCTCTCTCTTTCTCCAGCTTTCCCCGTCCCTCCCCTTGCCTCTTTTTCTCGCCTCCGCCACCACCCCCCCCCTCCACCATTGCCTCCCATCTTCACCATCCTCCCCTCCATCCCAGCACCTTCCAGCCCTGACACCCGACACAGCGCCGCCTCTCAGGTTTCACCCTTTTCCAGCACAGCCAGTCTGCTGTGGTGGTGTTGTAGTGCTGTAGTACTGACTGCACATTCTTTCCCCTGCTTTCCTCACTCCGACCTCTGCTCTGCACTAGGGCCTCAAAGAAATGGATCTCTCCCTTGCTTGCTCACTTTCTGCTGTGTGTGTGTGTGTGTGTGTGCGTCTGGGAGAGTGTGTGGGTGAGTGCAAGCAGCGGTATCATATCCAGCTAAATATGCCTAACGATGATTAAAGTTAAGTATCCGGTGTCTGGTGCTGCGCTCGGGGTCTGACGTGGAGGGAGTAGGTCCGAATGTGGTGTTGAAACAGATGTATTACAGAGACAACACCGGGACGGACCTCGGCCGAGCCTCGAAATCAGTTTGCCTGCCTTCCTGTTTGCCTTTCTCCTCCATTTCCCCCTGTGAGACTTCACCAGTTGACTCATTCTGAAGGTGCACATCTTTGGGATTTGACTGCACAATTTGAGCCTTGCATGTTCCCCATCATGCCTAATTTTGGTATTGCGGTGTTCTCCAGAAGGACTACACCGATGGCAGCTCTCCTGTCTGTGCACACTGCCACTTAAGAATTTCTTTTTTTTCTTCTTGTTAACGAAAGAACGGCAGTTTTTTTTTTTTCCTCACCCACCCTTCCACTTCCCACAATGTTGTTTTTGTTTCTTTTTGGCAGTTTAGACAAACATCTGCTTTGTGAGAGTGACAAGCCATATCCCAAACCGCAGAGAGAGCTGCAGCCAAAGGCAACAAACTGGGGCCGACCCTGAGATTCAGCCCAGGCAGGCTTACATCAAGCGGGGATAGCGTTTCGCATGTTTTGATTAAAATTAGTTAAGATGTAACACTACACCTCCCCTGGATATCAAACGCCACAATCCAAACCACTTACGCACAAAAAAAGAGCACATTTCCTCTCTCTCACGAAAGGCCAGAATCTCTCCCGCACAAAAAAAACGGCTTGTCTTTTTAGATTTCTCAGCCTCAGCTCAGAAGGAGCCTCAAATATCCCTCACCGCCACAGTCAACAGTCTCAAATAGCCAGCGTCCAAACCCAAACAAAGCAGACAATCCATGGATTAGTTTCCATGCAGTAACAGGGCTCATAATGGTGGGAGGGAGTCATGTCTGTTGCTGTGATTTAACTTATTAGTGCCTGTGCAGTGGCTGTCCACTAACACACTGAGCAAGTTTGTGTCTTAATGGGAACTTTCCTTTAATGTTTACATTCTTAAAAAAAAAAATCTAATGATAGGCCATGAGAGTTTTCCCAGTGTAAGGCCGAAGCAGGCTATTTAAAGAGTATAAAAAGCCCCTCTCTCTCTCTTTTTTGCGTGAGGACAAGTCTCTTGAGGTACAGCAAGTGAGCGCACTGCAGGAGCAGGGAAGAAGTGACGCACATCTGGATCTCCGCTGGACATTGCAGTGTGTGTGTGTGTGTGTGTGCGCGCGCGCGTCCGGCCACAGCTGGCTATGACATGGCGTCACAGGGAGGCAAAGGTCAACTTACTCTAGCAATAGCATCGGTGCTGCCTGTTATTAATAATAATATCCGTGTCTGCCTGTGTGCGCGACGTTATCGGTTCAGACTTTTTAAAATGACTGTCTCACAAATGTATAAACTTTTTTATATATATAAAAAATCTGCAATAAAGCCTTAAAAAGTATGATTGGTTACATAAAAGACACACATGAGGGTTAATTGAAAACAAACGGAGTAAAAAAATACGTATGCCTGCACTGATTTGTGCGCAGTTGACTCCCCTGTAGCAGGACGTTGTGTGCGTAAAGAAGTTAAGACGTTCCACACGATCCAAACTAGTTTCCAACTCTCCCTCTCACCTTCATCTCTTGGTTGATCTCCCTCTTCACGGGGTGCGCGGGTTTCCTGCTGCGTTTATTTTCCGGTGGTCTCCCTTTCTCCATCTCTGGCATAGTCCTGGTGTGGCTGGATCCGATCCGGATCAGAGTAGGGTGTCAGCTGGAGCGGTCTCTTTAGCGGGGTAGCTCAGAGTGAAGGCTGTCACTCCCGGTGACAGCGGCTGTCATTCCCGGACGTCTGAGTCCCTCATTTGGGGCTTCACACCATCCGAGTCCACTGAACATGCGTACACTCCGGGCAGGAGGCTCCGCAGCTGAACAATCCCCACTCTCACTTCTGCACCGCTGTCAAAACATCTCCACCGACGAACAGCACAAGACTTCCGGTTGAGACTTTCAAAGTATACGACAACTATTGCGACAGCGGTTCATGGTCATTGCGAGAAACTTTGATGTTGGTATGAATTAAAACTAAATAAAAGTATTTTAAGGATTCGAGTCAACTTGCAACAGAAATTAAAAATTTCTTTAAATCAAAACTTTAGAAACGAAAGTAGGCCAAAAAGTAACAGGAAGTCATCGGATATTAAAAGTTTAATTTGTAAAAACACTAAAGTCTTCTGATCAGAACTTATTCCTAATTAAATTAAATACATTTTACATTATTTGGATGTTGCAGCCTTTGCAAAAGTGGATGCAAT
The DNA here is from genome assembly GCF_963514085.1 of Chelon labrosus. NCBI lineage: Eukaryota > Metazoa > Chordata > Actinopteri > Mugiliformes > Mugilidae > Chelon > Chelon labrosus. The sequence goes on along the minus strand of NC_140347.1, from coordinate 14,867,067 downwards.
AGTTACTGTCATTGCATCATTTGCTCAAGTTTTGTTCTTGACTAAATAAGACCTTAAACTGAGTAAATATTGCAAATGACTCAATGAAATGTTGGAAATACATGCTCCAACATTTGTCTATAATTAAAATGACTGCATGAGCCCCACAGGGCCAATTTCTCTGCTTTTATTCTGAAAGGTAAACGGTCTGGCCACCGGTCTAATCTGCGCTCTCTCTGTGGAAAGGAGGGCCCTGTGATTTGATGTAACCCAACACCTGGCGCCCACCCCTCCCAAATCTCAACAGATACATTTCATTAGGAATGCAAAGACCGTGTTTTATCTGAGGGGACACAGTACAAACACTGTCTGTATACTCTTGTCTTAAAATAAAGAGATGAAAAGAGCGCTGCGAGTCAAACGATACCATGGCAGAATGTCTGGAGCTTTCTCAGATGGCATCTGTTTGATCAGAGCCCGTGTGTGCGCGCCGCGTGTGTGTGTGCTGCACTAAAACACCTGAAATGTCCACATTTGCCCCCCCCCCTACACACAGACACACACACCGAGACAGCCTAGTGGCCCGAGGAAAAGTACCACATGCCTGAGGGCAGGATTTACACGGAGGTGGGTGTGTGTTCCTGTCAAGGCGCACAAACAAGGGCTCCGAAACATAAACATTTGTCTCATTAATACTCTTGATGGTAAAGGTCAGAGAATTTATTACCACAGTACATCCATTCACGGGTGGTTAAACTATGGATCTAATTACACCATAAATATGTGTTATTTAAGACTTAAGGGGTGACTGTCTGATTTTTAAACCGCCACGAACTGAGCAACATTCATATTAATACTCCATTAAACGTACTAACAAAGTTAGTTTAAACTGTTCTCCTCAAATGTCTCACTTTTCCAGGACTGTCTTAAAACCCCACGCAGAGAGACAGACAGGTAGACAGACAGGCGAGACAGGAGGGCAGTTTCATAGCCTCTTTCCTCCCCGTCTCCAACCTTCCCCTGCCTGCTCTGGTTGGAGGAATCCAGGGACCACGCTCGTGTAAACAGAAACCCGATCCACTGCGCAGGGCTTGGGTTTCGCCCCCTCGTAGACCCGCTGATGACACACGATCCGTGCCGGCTTTGGGAACAGGGCTTATCTGATGCCTCACAAAAAGGCCCCTCTCTCCTGCTCTCCATAACAGCGCACATCTGGTGCCTCTGCAGGGAGCGCGCTGTCCCCTGTCGGTTCCTCCGGGGTTGCGAGGGCGCGGAATGAGACCTCAGAAAATCCACTCACGCAAATGACAGAGACGCTCTTTGGGGTCTAAAGTTACAGTCCTCAACATCTGGGCTGAATCATAAAAATTGCCCACTTTGTGTTCGATTACTTTGCGTTGTTGTGCGTGATTACAGCGCCGCGCAGTTTAGAAAAGAAGCATGTTTTACGTCCGCGCTCGGCGTTGATGGAAGAAGTGTACGGAGCGTGGTCCCCTTAGAGTTGCGTGTTGGGACCGATAGAGGGCGACGTCTACTCATTAGTGTTGAATAATTGTGCCATTGAATATAGTCCGGTGTTTTCCCTGGATCGGATTACACACAAATATAGCCCAGTCACCATGACAAGGGAGTCTGTGTTTTGTCCTGGCGACTACACCATGGCAAGAAAAAAAACCGAGCTAAATTAAAAGAATTGACTGTCTGCAAACAGGAACGTGTCTGAACAAGACCTACTAAATGAGCTGTTTACTATGAAGGATTGACTGAATGATTGTAAACGCACCAAAGGTTGATTCATCTTGATTTTAATGAACTGAAAACACAACATAGAACATAAAGTTTAAGTTTAAAGGATCCAGTTCCATCACAGGTCGTTTTATAAGCCTACACATAGAGTATAGAGTATTTAATCTCTTCAATAGGCTGCCAAATATTATGCCATCCACAGGCTCTTTTAAAATAAACACTAACTTGGCATAACTAGATTTAAAACAAACGCATTCTAATCTTACCTTAAATCCCCTTTCTTGACTGTTATACTTTCCAGTTTTTGTTAAAAACACCATGAGAAGGGTTGCAATTCAAGGGTTTGATCATTTTGGAGGATGTAGTCTGTGATGCTGTAAAACTGGACTGAATTAAACACAAATGACAGGGTTGTGGGTTGTTGGGGTTGTCAAAATAAGAGAAAAGAATGTGTCGGCACAACACAACACAACTGCTACGTTACTACAAACCACAGCCTTCAAAATGAAAACACAGTTGAATCAGAAGCTCTCTCGGTTATTTGAACCAAACGCTGAACACCTCAACCTTCACGAAGCTAAGACTGAATGCATTTGTTTTCACTAGTGTACCTAATGTTTTGGCTTTAGTTAGAAGTAAGTGTAAGTCTAAAAAGCCCTGACATAACATTACACCAAGACAGAACTCCGTGTTTTAAATGCCCTGGACGCGAGGGGTCGCTGTTGTCACACTAAAACCTGACGTGCGTACACCGCTCAACAGGTTGTATTGACTTGACAGTTTTACATCTTCTTTACGCGGCTGAATCGGATTTACGTCCTTCTCCTGCCAATAAAAGTTGAAACCAAGCAGCAGCCCAAATGTACCCTTGCCATCCCAATAATCAGCAGCGTCACTATGGCAACACAACGTTAGGAGCAGGTGCTCTCCACACTATGTGGATTATTTCAACACATACCCACTGAGTACGACGTTTAAACCAGCGTTAAAGAAGTTGGAGCAGCTCAGGCATAAAACAGAGCATGCGCACTCAGCCGGCTCCCCAAACGTTTTAACAAACAACCTTAAAAAAAAAAAAAAAAAAAAAAAAAAAAAAAAAGTGTGTCATTATCTCGATATATTTTCTTATTTTTAAATAGAAGTTCTTGTGTTCAGACGAGCTTCGTTTATTCAAACTGCTGCATTTCCGTGTTATTTGCCCCGTGTCCAAAGCTCCCGTTAGTCTACCACGTCACAGACCGGTATAAAAAGCTCCGGTCTGCTGCAGCCCCACATTTGAGAGCAGCAGCGTCCGTGGGCATCATCCTCCTCCTCCTCCTCCTCCGTCTGGCCAAATTACTGCGTAAAACATACGAAGAAACAATAATGTCCAAAATGACAATCGTTCAGCTGGGAGTGGTTGTGTTCGCCATATGTTTATCAACACAGGTAAGACGACTTTTATATTCTGTTTGAGAAATTTCAGCAGTGGAATTTTTTTTATTGATTAGGTTTCTGGGAGGAATTTACCGTGAAAGGATGGGAGACATATATATATTTTTAATGATTACGCATAGGAATTAATGATGTTACAAGACATAAGGTGGCGTAATGATCTGGATTACAGCTGGATGGATGCATCTGGGGAAATTAACACATCTATTCTGATATATATTGTAAATGTGGCTTTAATCTAACTCCAGTTTTGTCACATTTATTTCTGCCTCTCGGTGATCTAAACCCAAGGCGAATTAATGATTTAGGTGGTGCGTATTGTCTACCTGAGCAAAGGTGGAGGAAGAATCTAAAGTTACTTTCGGGTGCCGTGGTCCAGAGAAACCTGACACGCACTCGTGGAAACTTAGGTCTCCCTTGCTGACCGCCCAATCTTCAAGTCAGGCAGTTTACAGTGTTGTCTGGGCGAAATGTCATGAAATATAGCGTGGTGATGATTTAAAACTTGCCAAATACATTTTAATTAATCCCCAGTAAAAAAAACAACAACACAATTTTCCACAATCCAAGGATTCTTCCCCTTTCTTTGAAACGTGATGTGTTTCAATCATTTGGCTTTTCTTTATGGAACTTAATCAAAAACCAAAGAGAAGCTTCATTACAGATTACGTTCCTCATCCCTCCATTCTCCTCCTCTTCTTCCTCCAGCAGGTGGTCTCCCAGAACATGACCATGGGAGGAAACTCAACTTCCCAGAACCACACCACCACCATGGCCCCAGGCACCTACAGCAGTTCGGCCAACTCCACCTCCTCCCCCACCGGAGCAGGCGTCTCACTGCACGCGGGCCCCTTCTCTTTCCTGATCCCCGTTGTCATGGCTGCCTCTCTCCTGCAGCGCTACTGTTGAAGCCCGGACCCCTGCAAAACCTCTCCTCTTCTCTGCCTCAGCACTACTCCTCGCCTCCCATTCCACCATCACACCCCAGTCCAGCCTCGCCCTTCTCTCTCAGAGACCACAAAACTAACAGGAACGGACTCCACAACCCTCCGATTTAAATAATGCTAAAAAAAAAAAAAAAATACATAATTCAAGACATTTCCTTTAATAAAGGGGGGTTTAACCATCAGCTGGAGCTCATCACCAAAACCACGCCCCCCCTTCAGCCCCTTGCATGGAATCAAAAGGAATGATGGTCGGCTTCCCTTTCGGCTTGCGTTTCCATAGTCACGCCATCACATTTTGGAGATGCTCAGGGCTGCGGTTGTCATGTCACGTGTCTTGAATGAAATGCGGACCACTTGAGTTGTACAGAGGTTCTTTTTTGTGGCTTCAGGTCCACCCGGCAATCAATACGAGAATGGCTTTTGTCTGTTAAAGCGTTGTTTGGCACACACACACACACACACACACACACACAGCGGGAGGTTTAAGAAAAAGTGCGAGCCGGATGACATTTGTTGTTGTTTTTTTTCCAAAATTTCAAGATGTATGTAGCAGACGAGTTGCCACAGAACTTGGGTCAGTTTTGCCTTGTGATTTTTAAAGCTGTGGTCTTTTACAATGAGGGTTTGATTGACACTTTTCCTCCCTTCGCCCAGGAAATGACTGTATGTATAACCAAAATGGGAAGATATGAAGGGTTAAAGGGTTGATGTTGGATTTATATTCCCCCCTTATAGTTTATATTTTGTATAAATGGAAATGTTGTACTGTTAGTTTGCGTATAAGATAATGGAAGAAATGACAATGTACAATAAATTATGAAAAATGACACCTGTATCTTTGATTCCCATTTTGTCCAGCCTTTGTTCAGTTATTTACCTTTCCAAATGAAGCAGCTCCAAAACCAACATTTACCTAACTAACTCCAAAATTTGCATTAAGTCGACCCTATGCAGTGTAAAGAATAAAAAGGGTGTGGTGAAGTCATCATTACTCTGCTGCCAGGCAGTCTAGACAGGCAGCTGCCGGGCTGTGGAGGCCAGAGATGGACTCAGCATTCCCACAGATCTCGTCTGGATCAGCACCAGCGCAGACCCGCTTGATACGGAGCAACATAAAACGGTCTTCTTGTGAACATTTAAATATTCAGGCGAGGAGCTATGTAAAGGCTAATACCCTGCAGGAAGCTGTTATCTCAGTTTGAAGTCTGAATACCAGCGTTTATATCTTTCAGTTTCAGTGGAAGAATAAAGATGAGTTCAAAGAGGCCTGAGGGAACGTAATGTCATATTTGATTAGGCAATAAAACAAGTTTGGCTTTTGGCTGTCAGCGCTGTCTAGTCCTGTATGTCCCAGTGCTTAACTCTCCAACAGCTGCAGAGCGTAGAAAAATACCTCTACAGACTAATATTAATTAAAGTTAATATGATTTTCTGCAGAGATAGTTATCGGATGTATGAACGAGAACTAATGTGTGTCTAACAATGGACCACTGTGAAAATAGCACCCTTAATAATTAAGTTAGTTGGGTAATAACACAAAGATACTTGCATATGTTTATTTCGTAATATAATTTGCATTTTAGGGGGAAAAAAATGTTAAAAATTACAACATATATTCCATTTATCTGTGTCCTAATCTTAGTTTGTGTTATCCACTGCTAGCCTGGCGAGGCAGACGAGTAAAAGTTCACGAAAAGCCGCCAACAAAGGCCAAAACATCAAACATGTCGCTATAAGAGAGAGCGTGCGGCTGGCGGCTCGGAAATGCCTCAGCACCAGTAAAGCCAGCCTCATGACTCATTAGCCCGGCCTATTGTCTCTCAATCCTCTCTGCACTATTAACCTCTCCTCACACTCTATCTCCCCTCACCATCTCCCCTCCAGTTCAACATCCCTTTTCTGGATTGATCCATTTAACGTCCGCTATCAGTCTGCTCTGTAAGTGCGAGTTCTGAAGAATAACTAACTGTATCCCCCCCCCAAAATGGTGTTGAAATCATGATTTCACAAGGATGTTTCAATGAACATCTTCAGCTGTTAGTACAGCATGTAAACATTCCTGCTTCCTGGCACGCACACACAAATCCCTTCTACTGTGCACCAGCACCAGGCCATGCCATGCCAAGGGATGGAAGCAACAAGTCAAAATACATCTTTGTAGCGTTGTCTCTTAATGGTTAACACGAAAGTCAGTTGCTCAGATCGATGTGCTGGGTTAAGAAATTTGGGGGAAAATAAATTAGCAGGGTTGTGGTCCTGGTGCGGCTGATGCATTGCAATTCTTGCTCTGTCATTGGTTAGTAGTTGCTAGTTTTGCTTCGTCATCATTGAGTCAATATTTAAACATAAATACCATATGTGTGTACACCATAGAACAGCACATCATGACGTAAGCGGCTTTGGTAGAGGTCTGTTTAACAGAAACAACGTAGATGTCAGTCGGGGAAAGGTACTAGACTTTTCATTCAAACCCTTTCTTAAACATCTTCTCTAAATGAAAGAAATCTTAATGGATCCATAAGTGGTTTTATACAGTAGTGAAGTAGTAGTGAAGAAGGTTTTTGCTCATAATCATTATATTAGTACAAAAACAGTATCATCAGCATAGAGTCTTTTCAGCTAAAACCAGGCCACGGACTTGAGATCCAGACTCACATAATGTATTGGGAAGGGTCGCGGAGGGGCTGGAGCCTATCCCAGCTGTCATCAGGCAAGAGGCGGGTTACACCCTGGACAGGTCGCCAGTCTATCGCAGGGCTAACACAGAGACAGACAATCATTCACACTCAGATGCACACCAATTATATTATCTACAATTTATCTATCAATAAATATTGCATACATACATTGAGAAAGAAGAAGCGATAAACCAATTACCTGTGTATTTTCTCCTGCCATCTTATCTCATTACAGTATGAAAGGACTGGCTGAGTCATTCCTCTTTAGTGAGCAGGGTCTCAAGTGTACCACATATTTGATGCTCTGTATCTCTCCTTCATTCCTCCTCTTTTAATTTCTCCAACTGATTTTCTTTGAGCTCAAATGAGAAGAATACCCACGACTGCTTATGACTGGTCCACAGAAATTGCTTTTTGAAAAGAGTCACCAGTTTAAAATGGTTGCGCATGGAATTATTTTTACTACTTTTATTATTTTATTACTCGTCGTTTGTGCTGAACCATTCGTGTAAAGCACTTAAACTCGTATTTTTCCATTCATCCATTATATCTAGTCCCTGCGGATTTTTCTGAATAAACCAGAGTTGCTCCTTCCAGTAACTCAGAAGCATCACTTGCTGTGCCACGGACTTGAGATCCAGACTCACATAATGTATTGGGAAGGGTCGCGGAGGGGCTGGAGCCTATCCCAGCTGTCATCAGGCAAGAGGCGGGTTACACCCTGGACAGGTCGCCAGTCTATCGCAGGGCTAACACAGAGACAGACAATCATTCACACTCAGATGCACACCAATTAACCTAACCTAGCATGTCTTGGGAAGCCGGCGTACCCAGAGAGAACCCACGCAGACACGGGGAAAACATGCAAACTCCACACAGAAAGGCCCCAGTCGGCCCATGGATTCAAACCCGGAACCTTCTTGCATCAGTGATAACCACCACGCCACTGTGCCGCCCAACTTGATTACAGGGAATTGTTTTTTTGTAAAGGGGTAGAATAGAACGACAATTACCTGAAGCTCAATACTGCACTGTAGGAGGAACGCTCCTGTTAGACCTTTGGATGAAACTTTATCAGAAGCAGAACAGTTCATTTGGCTAAATTAGAAAAATTTCCTTTTAGTCTCGAGATTTTCCATCACAGGAATGTATGGACGTATTATACGTATGTAGCTTTCAGATGGACAACCCAAATACAAAACGATTCCAGCTACACCAGCATGAAGGGTGCACCTATTATATTGGGTTATACGGGGGTTTGGCTAAAGAAAAGACTGTTCTTTAATTATTCTATGAGCACAAAATGATGGCACAACATTTGTTAACATGGAATCCTCATGAAATGAAATTTAACATGTCAAAAAAGAAATTTGTATTTTTAAAATAATTTTAAAGGTAATTTCCTGGAAAATTATGTAAAGATCTTGATGACTCATCCTGCACTTTGGGGTGTTTACTAATTTTCATGCCACGCCCACCTACTGCATTGCTCCATCATAAGCAGCCCACATGTTTGGCAGTACCTGCCCAGGCCTTCGGAGCTGACGAATCAGAACAGACTGGGCTTTTTGAGATGGGGTAGCCCCTCTAACGCTGTCATCGCTGGATATAAAGTAAAAATGTGGAAGAAAATAGCTCTCTATTGGCCGTTATATGGGGAATTTAATAGACTTTATCTTTAAAATTGTCATCTAACAGAAACTGTAAGCCCTAAATCTATCTATCTATCTATGTATCTATCTATATTATCTACAATTTATCTATCAATAAATATTGCATACATACATTGAGAAAGAAGAAGCGATAAACCAATTACCTGTGTATTTTCTCCTGCCATCTTATCTCATTACAGTATGAAAGGACTGGCTGAGTCATTCCTCTTTAGTGAGCAGGGTCTCAAGTGTACCACATATTTGATGCTCTGTATCTCTCCTTCATTCCTCCTCTTTTAATTTCTCCAACTGATTTTCTTTGAGCTCAAATGAGAAGAATACCCACGACTGCTTATGACTGGTCCACAGAAATTGCTTTTTGAAAAGAGTCACCAGTTTAAAATGGTTGCGCATGGAATTATTTTTACTACTTTTATTATTTTATTACTCGTCGTTTGTGCTGAACCATTCATGTAAAGCACTTAAACTCGTATTTTTCCGTTCATCCATTATATCTAGTCCCTGCGGATTTTTCTGAATAAACCAGAGTTGCTCCTTCCAGTAACTCAGAAGCATCACTTGCTGTGCACCATTTTTTTTTTCTTTCCCTCGAGGAATAACTCTTTAGATATAAGCTATTCCGATTGACAGAACCATGTAGCTTTGTGATAAAACTCAAATAAAGTACATCAATATGAATGACTGAGCATGACTAAGAGCTAAGAGCAGTCGAATATCTTGGATATCAAGTTTTATCTCCTTTCCCCCCATCCGGACTAACTGTTTACCACAACTTCCATATTCTTACGACATGAAGTCGCCTCCGTGGTGGTGTGAGTTGTGACACCCAGCAGACCTTTAATCATTGATTGGCTTGATGAATTATTCAGACGGCCGCCACTGTCGCAGGGACAATGTCACACACACACACATACACACACGTAATACCCCACTTCCAGCCCACATGGACGCCGTTCTCTTGGGGGCCTTTCATACTTTTCTTTGTTGTGTAAAAGCAAGTGGTGAGATCACATGGGCGTTATTCATACGCCACGCTGTGAAAAAGGAGACAAGTGTTCCATGTGTTGGTGTGAATACAAATAAAAGTGTGCATTTGTGTGGTAATAATAATTACTGATATTAGATATAGCCACGTTTTCCTGTCATTAAGCCTCCCTGGCTTGGGTCAAGTTTCAGTAGGGTTGTAGGACAGGACTCCCAACAACGGCAGCAAAAGAGTTTGTTTTTACAGCTATATAATATAAATCTATTGGAGTTAACATCTGTTTATTCTTATACAGACTTCAAGAGGAGCTTTTTGCCAACTTAATAGAAGAATTTAGATCCACCCAGGAGTTTGTTTTGAACTCATGAATAATTCAGTTCACAGCTCGGTGTCACACCTGTCCAGCCCTGTACTTGTAGTCAAATTAGATTCCCAGTTGCAGGGGTGACAGAGTTAAAGTGTTTCAGGCTAAATCATCTCCAGAACCTACTCACAACACAGCCTCTGTTTTCGTAGAGCTAGTTTACTAGGAATAGATATATAAACAGCGGGTAGCATCTGCAACAAGCTTCAAAACAAGCCTCTGTAAAGGAACATAATAAGGAAGAATACTGAGTCCATCAGCGCAGCACACTAGTTCAGACATGGGAATTATACAGCAGCTCTCATAAAGTTTTTACTGTGTTTAATAGTTTTTTTAGTGCTTACTAAATATTTCAAGAATATTTCCTTAGGCATTAATAACAAATTTGGGGCTTCCTCTAAAAATCCTTCTCGCAATTGTTTATCCTTTCCACTTATCAATAATCTAAGAAGCATATAAGGAAGGAAGGATGGATGTTAGTAATCTATTATTAACTATACTTGCCTATGCTATTGCCTGTGAAGGTTCTCAGTCAAAACGTCTTCTCAAAAAACCCTACAAGTCCAGTTTCCGTTTTTAAACCTTTTTTGGATATCTGCAGATATTAATACAGATTAGTGTAAAAATACTGTATACACCGATCAGGCATAACATTATGACCACCTTCCTAATATTGTCTAGGTTTCTCTTGTGCCTCCAGAACCATTCTGACTCATCAGAGAATGGACATGGGCCTTCTGAGGGTGTCCTGTGGTGTCTGGTAACAGAATGTTGTTAGTGGGGGCCTTTGGGTCCTATGGGTTGAGGGGAGGGGTCTCTGTGGATCATCGCACAGATACTTGATCAGTTTGGGATCTAGTGAATTTGGGGGTCAGGTCAACACCTTGTGCTGGTCTTCATGTTTTTTGAGTTGTTCCTAAACTGTTTTCTTTGGCTGCATCCTGCTGCCATCAAGGAGTGTCATTGCTATGGGGTGGGGGTGCCTGGTTTGGTCTAGGTGGGTGCTACATGTCTAAGTAACATCCACATGCATGCCAGGTCCAAAGGTTTCCCAAAGAACATTGAATAGTCACAAGATGGTCAATGTTATTTACGTCTTCTGTCAGTGGTTTTAATGTTGAGGCTGATCGGTGTATGTCAGTGCATACAGAACTACAAAATGAACAGATGTTTGAAGAATATTTCCATACCATGGTTTAAAAATCTTTAAAGCATCGGTAAATCATTTACAAGCAATTAATAAAACAACCAGATACACACCTTAAAAGGTGACTCCGAACAATCAAACACATATTTTAACATCTAACGAATCTGCTCTGTCTAATAGTTATATGTAGCAATTTAATGGGTGTAAATATTAAGGCCGCGAGGAGGAAGACGGAAAACTCAAGATGGAGTTTACACAAATTTTTCAAGGGTTGAACAAAAACGCAAAAGAAATTCAAATCACAGACAGCCTTGCTGCCGAAGAACCAAATAGTAATGACAACAACCAAGTTCCTTTTAGCAACAATCTTAAACTCTGAGTCCCGAAGTATACTTAAGGAGCAGGACCATTTACACACATTTTCATTTTTGCAAACCTAGCCTCTCAGACTTGCAAACTTTCCATTTCCTGAATACGATTTACGATTTACGAATGAACTTTTATTAGTTCATTGTCGTAGTTAAACTCAGCTTCCACTGTAAAATTAATAATCTATTAAAAATGAGATGGTCAATTTGATCTGTGTTACTGTATAGTAATCGGCAGTCTAGGCTTCTGCGTTAATTTGACGCCGCTTCGGTGACAGCGCAGACCCTACACAGACCATCGCGCCGTAGCTGATGTGCACAAGAGCTGTGATTGGTCCGCTTGGTAGTAGCGTGTTTCCGCTTTAGTATTTCCAGCTACTTCTCCATCTCAGCAGTTTTCAAATAGATTGTTTTGGATCAATAAACATGGAACACGTCGAGGAAAGTTTAACTGAGGAGGTTTGGAGATAAAAACATCTTTATGACTCATCTTCGGCGAAAGTTTCAGTCGCAGTTGTTGAAAGTGAAGCAGGAAGTGGAAACAAATATTAACCCAACTGGCGAAGGCTAGGCTACGTAGGTTACGCAGTCTATGTCTCGCAGTACCTTAAAATAGCCTTATGTGTATCTTTTTATATTCTATTTGTAAGATTTTTTATATATTAGGCATTTGGGTGGACGGCAAAAGAAGAATTTCATTGTACAGTGAAACATGTTTCTAAACTGTGCATCTTAACAATGATGAAACCCTAAGTTGCATATTTTTAATGGCTTCTTCAGAAAGCAGGAATTCTACTGCGTATGTTAGATACTATCATATTTATACTAACATTTTGGTTTAAACGCTTTAAGTACTTTGTGGCTGTAACTGTAATATATTACTGGGTGACTAGATTACCCCGAGCCTTTCTCAGTTCATCACACTTGTACCCTGCTTATGCAAATCATCCGTTCTTGTCAGCATTTGACTTTCATGAAGCTGTTGTTGCTCTTGTCCGTGGGTGCATTTTCCTCATCTGCCTTAGTGTTTACACACAGCTTTAGCCAGGAAAAGCTATTTATGGCTAGCGAGAGCACACACACATTTGTTTTTCGTCTTTACCAGTAAAACTAAAACACAAATCAGTTTATTTTGTGTCTGACAACAGCAATAAAGACGTCGTTAAGCAATAAGCAACATATTTCTACAACAGTAATCCAAATGGATAGGGGTTTAGTTGACGGACCTGATGAGTATTTAATGGTTTAAGAGAAAGAAATAAAAATTCTTTCATCACTACAAAGCTCAGGCTGGGGTTTTTATGATTCCCGGTTTTTGTTTGTTTGACTCTGGATTTAACTGGATCTATTACAGCTTATCTCAGGTTTATCATAATGGGTATGAGCTGAAGGGAGCACACCGTTCCTTTTCAACTCAAAGAAATAACACCTGAAAGCGATGACCAGTAGTAAATGACTCATAACTGTTTTTTTGAATAAAGCTACTTAAGCTGTAACCGCACTGTGTAAACATACAGATGTCAAAACAGAAAAAAATACATATATATATATGTATATATATATATATATATATAGATATATATATATATATATAGAGAGAGAGAGAGAGAGAGAGAGAGAGAGCAGATTTTATGTAGTAACATCAAATCAATTGATTTTTATTATTATTTATTTATTTTAAAGGCCAAAGGAGCATTTTAGTAACATTATGTCCTTAATGATTTGCAAAAGAGGAAGGAAAAGGGAAAAGGCAGAAAAAAGGCTGTAAATCAGCTGAGATGTCCTTCCTGCACTTATTTTTCTGCCCTACCTCTCCTAGGAAGCTCGTTGCTTTTTAGAAACACCATAGAAGGCAGCTCGGTCAGCGTAGATTGAGGCAGGCCTCTATTTAGCTGTTTGGTATCTGTCATTTTCACTAATCACATGTAGCTCATCAATTAGTTAGATAAATGGATCCTCCGTTCCTGTCTGCTGTTTCACTGATTCACGTCCAGAGGCTGTCACCATAGAGACCAAACAATGGAAATTCTTTTGACAACAATCCCACGAAGGAACCGTTCCTTTAATATCTTCGACCCAGATGAAGCGTATTTGTGGCTGTTTTCTCTTTGCTTTATTAACGCACTTGTCCTCCGCGTGGACAGTCAGGTCGGGGGTTTAATTGAATACGTGAAACAGGATAGCAGAAATTCGTGTTTGCTCTGCTGTGATGCAAAGTCTCATCCCTTTATGAGCCTCGCATGACCTTCTTAACATGACGGGAGTGATAGACCACAGAGCCAACCTTATTTCATGTGCAAATCAGGTTGTATCCCAGAATTACAGCACCGCTGTCCCTGCTGCCAGTAGCTACCAAACCCAGATGAAGTGTATTTGTGGCTGTTTTCTCTTTGCCTTATTGACGCACTTGTCCTCCGTGTGGACAGTCTGGTCGGGGGTTTAATTGAATACGTAAAACAGGATAGCATAAATTCCTGTTTGCTCTGCTGTGATGCAAAGTCTCATCCCTTTATGAGCCTTGTATGACCTGCTTAACATGATGGGAGTGACAGACCACAGAGCCAACCTTATTTCATGTGCAAATCAGGTTGTATCCCAGAATTACAGCACCGCTGTCCCTGCCACCAGTGGCTACCAAACTCAGAGTGTCCTCAGAGAGTGTCTGATCTAACTAACCGCATATCTAGGACAAACCACACTCTCCTCTCCTCTCTGTTTAACCTTTCAGAAGGACACCTGATGCCACATGATGGCACCTGTTTGCTGGGAATAGCTTCCACCCACTGTGTGTGTCGAGAAGAGAGCTACATGAGAAGCCCCAGCCAGGCCCCTATGTACATGAACTAATCCCGAACACAATGACTGTTGAATACACTGATGCATGTGAGACAGACTGGGTCTCAGTACCATCTGGTCTGCGAGGCAAAAGAGAGTCAACGCTGTTTCTTCAGTCTGCACTCATTTGTCAGAAACATCTGACAAATTGAAAGCTTGCCGCTGAAATTTTGCACACTTAAAATTGGCCAAGAGTCCCGGACAGGTTTATCTTTTCAGCATCTTCAACTTCAGGATATTATGTCTGCAAAAAGCCTTTGTATTAGTAAATCTAAACATGATCTCCGTGCAGCTACCTTCAGACTCAAAGGCAAATAATGCAAATGTTTAGTCTGTGTCACAGAGACAGAAATTAGCACTGATACTGGTCGTTTTGTCATCGAACTTTCCTTAACCTTACTGAGGTGCTGTGGCACTGTGTGATATCCAGAGCTAGTGACGTCCCTCAAAGAGGAAGCAGAATAAATTCCATAATGACAATTTGGAAAGCAGAGGCCAGCTGGAAATTTTGCTGGCAGAAGAGCTGCTGATTTTGCTGTTGCTGGAGAACCTGATGATGTATGGCTCCCACAAGCCTGTCTTATCTAATATTTGAGCACCAATAAACATATTTTACAGGGATAACCACTTCACCTCTAGCATGTGAGGACACCTGGGTATTTCTATTTGCTGTTAAAAACCTTTTCAAAACCGATCAAGTTGAGTGCAAAATAAATAATCCATCCACGTTAGCTGAATACATTTGATATAACTTGATACGTACTTAAAATAGGTTTTGTGGCTTTAAATAGTTCTTCATGACCTTGTGTTTGTATAAAACTGCAAGTACACGAAGTTCTGTTCAAGCTGAAGCATCAGCCAAACGTCATGAGGACGACACTGCAGGTGGGTCGCTGCCTCTGTTTAGAAGCAACCGAGGCTAACGGCTTAGCAAGAAAAAAGCAGGTGACTTAATGTAGGATATGCAAAAATAAATAAATAAATAATTTCGCACCCACCTCTGCCATTTCTGAAAATGTCAGCAAAAACGTCACTAACTCATAATCTCGGACCTTTCATGATATTTCTTCACACATGGTTGTGAATATCGCAAGAAGGGGCTACTCGAGTGGACGTTTCCTGGGAAATCAATAAATACGACCCCAAAATGAAGGCGTGGCGTTAGATAAATAGATTAATAAATTTGCAAGCCCGTGTGGCTAGCTTAACGGTTAGCTTAGCTTAGCCTAGGTGTTACCAGGCGTTATGCTAGCAAAAGCTAACAAACTGATGCACCCTAAAAAGTTTATTTAATTAAAAGTTTCACACGAATACTAGTTTGAATCATAATAATTAACACAATCACAGCATGCCATGTATGTGTGCTTGGTGGTTTCCCAGTGTTGACCATGTGCCTCATTTCGTATTGTCCGCATTTTCTTTCACACGCGCAGCTTTTGTGTGAATGTTTTTCTACCCAGTTCACATTTCAGTTTTGAATCACAGGTCATATTTACATCAAGATATGTCCACCA
The DNA here is from genome assembly GCF_963514085.1 of Chelon labrosus. NCBI lineage: Eukaryota > Metazoa > Chordata > Actinopteri > Mugiliformes > Mugilidae > Chelon > Chelon labrosus. The sequence continues at coordinate 14,851,397 of NC_140347.1, read as the reverse complement.
TTGTGGTTTTTATTGGCGTAAATACTGTCGTGCAGAAAATAGTTCTCCTTTTACTTTACAGTCACCACTGGATATCAGATCGGGCCCTTACAACAATATCTCCCACCCAGTGCAAACAGGAAATACGATAAGTGAAATTAAGCAGAAAGGATAGAAAACTATTTAAACCTCGTTTAAATGTTTGTGTGTTTTTTTAAACGAAGCGTGGAGGCTGAACCTATTCAATGGGAAAATCTGCTGAGGACATGTTTATGCTTCTATAAACCTACAAAATAACACACCAGTGTGTCTCATTATATCATACACCCAACTACTGTGTTAAACTGTGCCTCTCAGATGGACCGAGGAGCCTTTTTCCTTGATGATATCTCATTAGCAGGCTGTCAGCTCGGCTCACAAGCCCCTCCACACCTCCTCCGAGCCCTCTCTTCTTCCTACACTCCACCAGCAGGCACTGACATTTGTATAATGAATGTGGTTCATTTGCAGACGGCTGCCCAATTAGGTGTGAGACACTGAGAGCCGTGGAGAAAGTTCACTCAAATTTGTGTCAAGTGCAGTGTTCTCGGGCGAAAGCTGTGCCGATTACATTTAATCTCTGCAAAAGTAAAGTATGTATTAAAGATAACCAGTTAATCTGTAAACCAGGGTACTTAAATGTGCGTGCAACATGGCGCCGATCAGAGCATCCAGCATGTAGTGATCAAAGCTGTCTGCTTCTATTTTTAAACTGTGGCTTTGGATATTGATATATAACATATTAATGAGCATTTCTTACATTCAAGCACTCATAGAACCCTTAGAAGCACCAGGTGAATCTCTTTTACTGTAGTTTAAAACTGTACAAAACTTCTAAATTTAGTGTCTAAAGCGATATGTCGGCACTTGGGGAGCGATACGAATGAGTAGCTTACAGCAACTAGCAGAGCGGAAGACAAACCTTGGCGCTGAAGAATGGTCTCAGGTGGCAGTGGTCTGCTTGGTATCCTTTGCTGAGTCATGCTGATCTACAGGTTATTCATTCTAGGCGATCATGTTGTTAAATTATTTGTGTTTTGACGTTCAGATGAAATGAAGATGTAAAACAACTTTGTGTAATAGTAGTTGAAGGATGTTATGATGAGACGGCGCTTGTCACTTTAAAAAAAAAAAAAAGAAAAGAATTACTGTATTGATCCCACAAGGGGAAATTATCTCTCTGCTTTTTGACCCATCCAGTCGTTCACAGTGGTGAACAGTCGGGGCAGTGGGCTGCAGCCTCTCAGGGCCGCGCCCGGGGAGCAATTTGGGGGTTAGATGCTTGCTCAGGGCACCTCAGCCATGGACATGGCGGGAGTTGAGCCTCCCAAGCTGCACCTCTAACCCTCCCCCCCCCCCCCCCCCCCCCCCCCTTGTTAGCCTGGAAGCACACCTGAACTTCCAGATTTTTTTGTGGGGGAAAGTTAGTCTGGAGTTGGTCCGTTGGGAAATGATTATGTTCCAGCAAAGATCTGCCAATCCAAGCAAATCATTTGGGCAGGGATAGAAGAGTAATAGTGACAGTCATACACGTCATCTGAGCGCGATGGAGTTGAGTTTGATAACAACAAAATGGCTCAGGTTGGTCGTATGACTATCTAGTTGCGTGCAAAGGTATTTTTTTCCCAGTATCATTTGAAACACGCCCCATAATAAAATCCATTCTTAGAAGAATTAAGTGTGGCTACGCCGGGTCATCATATTAATGTAGTTTTTGTATCCATAACATGACACACACTTGTACTCTAAACTTAGGTTGTAAACACCAAAGAAATGCTCTCTCTGTTTGTGAGCAAACAAAGATTAGTTGTGTTTAGCGTCAGTCGACTAGGTAACGGCCTTGAATTAGAGATGGGGGATGTGCAGGCGGCAGGAATTTAATGAGAAAGACTCGGACGCTGCCAAGGAGAAGTTATTGGCATTTGCCAAGTTTGTGCTGCATTGTGCATCCTAAAAGGGAACAATAGCAGAATGTTGCAGATGCAGATGCAGATGTTTTAGTAATCATTCATGATCTAAATGTAAAACAACTCACTGTGAGACATGTGTTAGGACCATTTTAAGGATCAGACAGTGAGATTTAAAAATTTGACTTTTTGGTAAGAATTAAAATCATCTTAGTTGATGAATTACATGTTGGTTATTGTTAATGTTTAGCATTCGGGGGTCTAATTCGTAAAAACTGACACAAAATGAGACTGAAACTATAATTTTAATAAATTTATGATTTACATTTTGTGCTTTTTATGAACTTTCTCAACAAGAGAACCCGACTTAATGTCATTCTAATTCAGAGTGGGATTAATACTGTCAAAAAAGTTGAAGAACTTGCTCAAAGTATAACATTTTTCCTTTGAATATTTAAATATATTTAAAGATTTTTATGTATCTTGAGCGCTCGAAATTGAATTTGACACATGTAAATATAAAAGAAAGAACAAAGAACCGTCTTGTAATACACACACACACGAAGGCCATTCTGTACTTTTTCTATCAACACCTTCAGTCAGTCGGCAGCTGTAAACGTCGTAGTATGTGGGTGTGCCGGCCAGAGCGTTGAATTGACAGCAATAACTCTGACTTCAGCGTGTATAGTAAAATTCGCTCTAATCCCCAGAATAAACAGGCTCAACGGGGCATTATACTTCCACTGGCATCCTGTCCTGTCCAGTGCGGAGGAAGCTTGCAGATAAGATGCTATCTGTGAGATGAACAGCAGACACTGTGTTTCCTGTGTGACTGCTTTAGACTGGCCATAATGTGAGCGTGTCCAACAACACAAGAATATGTCAATAGAGAATGTCATATCATGTTGTTTCACCTGAAAGTGACGTAGCCATAATTTAACTCCAAAGTGTCCAAAACTGTTTTTGTTTATCAAAAAAAATCTCATTCATTTTAAAAAGCCCACCTTTTTACTATTATCCAAATTCTACATTTGCCTGCCATGCTCCATGCCTCTCTTCAGGAAGAGTATCTCAATACGTGTTTATTTCCTAAGCATAAATAATTTATCCACTTACATCCCGGTAGCTATGAAGAAAACAGCTATGTCAAACTGATTCTGAATGGGACAGCTACGTGCCTCTGCAAGAAATAAACACAGCTCACACTTTTATTAATAGCCTAAGGCTGCACACGTTGGCTGGTTAAAAAGCTGGGATAAATTACACGCTTGAGCCATGCCTCCTCTTTCCAGTTCAGAAAGAAATAAAGCATATTCCCACTGTATTTTCAGTATTCTCTATCAAATATGTGTATCGGTACCAACGTAAGGAACTAACAAAACTGTCTAAAAATCTTAAACTCTTGTCACAGGCATTGAATGTATGAGCTAAATGTGACAGATAAAGGCTCATTTAAGGTACTGCGGGACATAGATGCCGAAACTTACGCACGTAGACTACGCCGGTGCGAGCCAGTTATACTTAAGCCTCGTCAGTCTGGCTCGCTCTGTAAAAACGCCACCCAAACGCTAGTCGGCGCCGCGTCTATTTTGAGAGTCGGGTTGATTTTTGTTTCTACTTCCTACTTCACTTTGAACAATGTCGACTGAAACTTTTGCTGAAATTTCACCGAAATTTACAAATGTTTGTGTCTCCGAGCCTCCTCAGTTACCCTTTTGATGCAAAGCAATCAATTCGAAAATTGCGTAGTTGGAGAAGCAGCCGGAAGAACTAAAGCGGAAACATGCTACTACCAAGCGGAACCAATCACAGCTCTTGTGGTCTGACTTGTCGCTACACGTAGTTACATTTCTGGGGAGGTGCACGTCAACTACCGCGCTAGGGTCTGCGTAGGGTCTGTGCTGTCGCCATAGCTTCTGCATCAGTTTCACGCAGACCTCTAAATTGCCGATCACTCTGCAAACAGACTACCTTTATCTGTAGTTGCACCATAGGAGCCAGAAAACACTGCTAGCACAGCTAACATTCCTTAAATAATGAGGTTGAGTTAAGGGTAAAGTATACATCAACGTGCCTTTTTGACTGATTCAATATTGAACTCTTTTGTATTCATTACTAGTGTATGTTCATGCTGATGCAAATCTTGTAGCTACTATCTCTGTACTATGAGTATGGTGTCGTAAAACCATATTATAAATTCATCCCACAGGCCTACGAGTGAACTACAAACGCATATTCTTCCGTGTCCTCAACAGTATGATTCAGATGTGTTGCTCCTGCCTGTTGTCCATCCCCTGCTATGAACACATGTTCCCTCAAATGCCTCTGAGGGCTACACAAACAAGAAATCCCAGTCCCATGGCACATAATTTGGTCCCCGTAGTGACCACAAAAAAAAAAATCCCCTGTGTCACCTTGTGGTCAAGCTCATTAAACGCATATACTTCTTTAAACAGGCAATAAAATTTTTTTATTTTTTTTTATTCCAGGCGTGGTATAGAATTAATTTCACTTAGATTTAATGTGAAATTAAAATGGATGGTAAAGAAGGATAATGAAATCTTACCTTTTGGGAAGGAATTTTCTTTCCTGGAAGACTGTTTTCACTGTTCTCACACGGGTCATGGGTAATAATCCAGTCACCTGAGTTGTTGTCTCTTCAACTCAGCCTGGTGATGATAGCGTGTGCCAGATCTTTAGGTAAGGACAGCCCTGTAACATACATAATGTCATGTCTTTAGAGAGTTTTATGGAGAGACTGTGAAATGCTCATGTATGTATATATATATATATATATATATATATACATACTCCCTGAAATAAGGAGAGTTATACTGGCATTCAAGGTTGGCCCCCTGTCTTTGGTCCTGTCTATTGATATTATAAACAGGATCTCAAGTCATAGCCAGGGTGAGGAGGTTGTGTAGTATGGGATCCTCAGAAGTTCCTGTCCTGTCTATTGATATTATAAACAGGATCTCAAGTCATAGCCAGGGTGAGGAGGTTGTGTAGTATGGGATCCTCAGAAGTTCCTGTCCTGTCTATTGATGTTATAAACAGGATCTCAAGTCATAGCCAGGGTGAGGAGGTTGTGTAGTATGGGATCCTCAGAATTACGTCTATGCTTTTTATGCATGATGTGGTCTTGTTGACTTCATCAGACCTTAAACCTGAAGCACGCACTGGGACGGTTTGCTCCCAAGTGTGATGCAGCACCTCTGATCTGAGGCCATGGCGCTCAGCCATAAAATGGTGGACTGCTCTTTCCAAGTTTTCCAAGATTCAAATGCTACCCCCAAGCAAAGCAGTTTAAGCATGCTATGGTGTTGTTGAACTGAACTGTACCATCATAATTAAGTGTGAGTTTACGTGTAAAGTAAAGCTTTCAATTGACAGTTGATCCACGTTGCAACCCTCAACTGGTCGTGAACTTCTGGTAGGGGCCGATAGAATGGAATACAAGGATCTGAAATTAATTTCCCCCCTAGGGTGGCTGGTCTCAGCCTCAGAGGGTGAGGAGCTCGGACATCCAAAGGGAGATTGGAGTAGAGCTGCTGCTCCTTCTAGTTGAGGTGGTATCTGGTGAGGATCCCTCCTGGGCGCCTCCCCTTAGTACCTCTACCTAGACCCAGAATCCAAGGGAGTAATTATAATGTATATCTTTTCTAGCCTGGGAACACCTTGGGATTACTCATGAAGAACCAGAATGCGTTGCTAGAGAGAGGGACGGATGCAGGAAGGTTTGCACTAACATGTTTCATTTATCTCTTTGCATGTAGATTGTCCCAAAGGTTTCTATCATACCTTTACCTTCCCATCCATCACAGTTAATATCTGCTATAGTGTCTGACCTATTCAAGAATCCCAGACCCCAGCTAGCAAAAGGTTGTTGTGCAAGGTCCTCTTTTCCTTCTCGGCTCAGAAGAAATTGTTCTGTCACATAATAAACAAGTAGTCTGTGATCATTATCCAAGCAGTGAGTGGCCATTTATGCCCAATCTCACTGCGGGTACACCCTTTAGCCATGATGTGCCAAGCAGCTGGAGATTTGCCTGGTAGCTGGTGCGTTTGACAAGAACTCAAAAGGAGAAGGATGATTGGTGGAAGAAAAAAAAATAAGTGAACGCATGAGAGAACAGGCCAATAAAAACGTCAGATAGGTGGACCGGAGAGAGGATCAGAGTCTCCTTAGTCAAAAAGTGGCAGCCCTGTCTGCATCGTCACTACAAGAAATTAGACCAAAGACATCATTTTTAGAGCCACCGTGTGATTTGGGCCACGGGTCCCAGGATAGATTAAAGGCCTAGAAAAGCTATACGCATGGACTTTCTGTGTAAGAATGACCCTCGTGAAAACACCAATTTAAGGTCGATGGCTGCTCTCAAAGTCTCAGCTCACAGTAGGTAACTGATCATCAGTTTCAATGGTGGCTATTTTTGTCAGGATGCAGCATGGAAGATGACACCCTCAGCACACAAAATTGAAGGTTTTTTTTTTTTTTTTGAGCAGCAGTCAGGGGTATAATTCATTAGACAGACCCTTTGTAATGAGCCAGCATAGACAAAGCACCCAATTTCTAGCGTGTCCTCTTTCCCCTGGGAGCTGCGATCATAATGACAGTGCTGTTTGTTGCCTGGTTTCATACTGAATCATGATGGCACAGCCACAGGCCCTCGTTCCTTCTCTTCTCACCTCTCTCCCTCGCTTCCTGCAAAAAGAAAACATCAGTTCCTCTCGCAGCTTATGTCACCGGCATGAGACGCCAGCGTGATTTGTTTTATTTATGTATTTCACCGGCCGATAATGGGAACAACATGAGGTGACTAAAATACTTTGTTGTCTCATTTTTCTGAGCCCTCCGGATGGGAAGCCATGTGCGTCGCTTGCAGCAGCAGAAACAGTGATATATATGGATAAACGAGAAACAAGACAGCTGGTTTGCTTTAAGCCCTCTTGCCGTTTAAATGGCAACCAGTGGAGTGACTCCTGGTTAAGAATTAAAAGGCATACACTGATGGGCTGTGGTTCATACATCGGTTTTTCTACTTTATGCCCACATTTCCCAAATGAATCTTTAAGACGTATAGACACTAATGCCATAATTATAAGGCCTCATATAAACATTAAAAGGAACCAGCTCATGTCTACTGCTCAAGCATAAACAGTTTACACCATCTGGGCATTGTCCATTAGCCTTAACTACACTGGTGTATATTCCACCCATTTGTCTGCAGCTGAAGAAGCACTCAGGGGTAATTTTAGTGTTGGGGGAAGCTTTTAAGCATATTGGGTTATAATTCTTTCATGTACACTTGCATTTTCATGATAATAGACTATTATTGTTTCATGATGTCATGATGGGTTTTTGTGATTGAGCCTTTATGGAGCCACTGCAAATGACTTCTATCACAAAACAAAAAAACAAACAAACAAACACACCACAACAAAAACAAATGAACCATTTATTGTAACTGGACTGTGGTCATTGCTAATACTATTGTATATTTTTTACACAGCATATATATGTATATTTATATATATAATGGACACCAAATTTCCCACGGTGATAGATCTATCTATCTATCTATCTATCTATCTATCTATCTATCTATCTTATTCTCATTCATATGTATAGACAGAATGAAATACATTATTTGGGCTGTACCAACTGATTACATGGGGTTCAAATGTAAGAAAAACTTTTCAAATTATTCAAACATGTATAAATTAATACAGCTTTAAGAAAATATCTACTTGTAAATAGTGAATTGTAAAACCAATATTAAATTACTCATTATTGCCTTGGCATTAAATAATATACCAAGAATAACGGTGTTACCTTTAAAATTTAAATTAAGATCCCCCCCTCCCAACTGTACAATAAACTGAAAAACGTTATTATTTCGTCAGAGCCTATTCTCTTCCACTATTGGCTAGAATACGTTGCTACTACATTCTGATTGGCTACCGCTGTGAGTTCAGGGGTTAGCTTGTTTGGTAACTTATGTGTAGTTATATACAGAAGAGAGGCGTGATATCTGTTAATTTTCTTTTAACAGTCGTTGCTTTTTCAGCTTAACGAATCACGATAACAGCGCACAGATATTCCGTCGCTTATTTATTCAACCGGTTTCGTGCACCTCCGTGTTTTGAGCGGTGACACAAGCTGGACATGCTAATGTTTGCTAAGTAGCCGCCTAGCTTGGCAGCAAGCTAGCTACTAGCTTGGTGAGAACTGTTTTAAATGTCATACTGTATCGTAAACTGACCTTGCAGGCATTGCCAGCCGGAGCCATGGCATCAATCAGGCTCCTGTGCTCGTTCAACACTAAAACAGCAGCAGCAGCAGCAGCAGCAGGCTCGATAAAAGCTTTAGCAGGGTGCACAGTGTGCTCCAGGAGAAATGTCTGCAGTTCACCTTCAAGGCTGCAGAGCTGCATGTCAGCCTGGGTCATTGATCAGTATGGCACTAATGGGGTTTTAAGGTACACAGAAGAAAGCGCCGTCCCCGTTATTCATTCTGCCAGTGAGGTGATGATTAAAGTCAATGCAGTTAGTCTTAATCCACTTGATGTTTCTATGAGGGGTAAGTGTCAACCATGATTGAATCAAGCAAAGAGGTCATATTAAACATATATATGAAATACATTTGTTTTGGGGGGGGGTTTTACAACATACCTGCTCCCTTTCTCCATTTCAGCCGGCTATGGTGCAAAGTTGCTGAAGTTGAGAAGAGATCCATTATCTGTGATGGACAGCGACAGTGAGTTTCCTCTCATTCTGGGTCGTGATGTGTCTGGTGTAGTGGTGGACTGTGGATCACAGGTTACCCATTTTGCTCCGGGAGATGAGGTAGGTGCTGCACTTCACACCGATCTTTAAGAAGATCTCAGGATAAAACGGTGCTGCTTTGTTATTGCTGCTTTATTAAAATACAGCCTTAACACCAGTGTTTTTAAACCTTTCTTGAGCCAAGGTACATTTTTTTTCATTGAAAAACACCACCAACCGAAAATGTTAAAAAAAAATTAAACTCTGTAGCCTATATTAACAATATAAAGTCATTCTTGTCAAAGTGTCTTGAATAGGAATCAAATAAACACACTTGACAATGGCATATTATTTGCAGATAATAATTAATTCGTTTTCAAAAGATGTTTTTTAGACCAATTAGGTGAAATTGGATAATTTCCCACGGCACACCTGACGATCTCTCACGGCACGCTAGTGTGCCGCGGCACAGTGGTTGAAAAACACTGCTTAACACAGTTCAGAATAGAATAGAATCAGAATCAGAGTACTTTATAAATCCTTCAAGGAAATTGTTTTGTTGCTGTTGCTCCTGTAAGGTGACAGTTGCTAGTTAACAGAGCAGATACAATTGAATAAAAGTAGTGCAAAAATATATAAAAAAATAAAGTCAGAATCAGAATCAGCTTTAATGACCAAGTATGTGCACATACAGGGAATTTGACTCCGGTAACTTTACTCTCTTGTACATAAAATCGTTATGTATATCTTGCTCATTAACCTGTATATATGGCCTCACCTGTACATAGGTTCTGATCTGTAAATATTGTCCATACGCTGTAAAAACAACCTGTACCATACTTATTTACCATAATATTTATGCCACGTGCACTTACTGCCTATTGCACTTCTGGTTAGATGCTAAACTGCATTTTGTTGCTCTGTACATGTACATGTGTAATGACAATAAAGTTGAATCTAATCTAATCTAATAAACACACAAACTTAAATAAGTGAAAGAAAATTAAAAATAAAAATAAAATAAAATAAATCTCAATCTATACACATAAAATATAGAATAAGAGCAGATATATACACCAAACCATTTGTAAGATGCGATTAAAGTAAAAGAAACAACATTGCACAAATATTCACAATATACAGAGGTAAGAGGGTTGCAAATAAATTAACAGCGTCTGAAGTGTTAAGAGTGTTAATAGTGACCAACACTCAGTTATAAAGTTTGATGGCCACAGGCGGGAATGACCTCCTGTGGCGTTCTGTGGTGCATTTGGGTAGAATGAGTCTGTTACTAAAGGTGCTCCTTAGACTGGCCAGTGTGTTGTGGAGTGGGTGAGATGAGTTGTCCAGGATGGTCCCCACTCTTGCCAACATCCTCCTCTCTGACACTGTGTTCAAATAGTCCAGCTCCACCCCTACAACATCAGTGGCCTTGCGGATCAGTTTGATGAGTCTATTCGCGTCTGCCGCTCGCAGCCTGCTGCCCCAGCATGCACTGGCCACCCCATACTCATAGGTCCTCCTCAACATTGTCCGTCAGATGTTGAAGGACCTCAGTCTCCTCAAAAAGTAGAGTCGACTCTGGCCCTTCTTGTAGAGTGCCTCAGTGTTCTTTGACCAGTCCGGTTCATCGTCGATGTGCACTCCCAGATATTTGTAGTCCTCCACAATGTCCACCTGCCCCCCCCCCCCCCCCCCCCCCCCGGATGGTAACAGGGGTCACCGGAGCCTTTTTTCTCCGCATGTCCACAACCAGTTCCTTTGTCTTTGTCACATTCAGCTGAAGGAAGTTGTCCTCGCACCATGTGACAAAGTTTCCCACCGCAGTTCTGTACTCAGCCTCCTCACTATCACTGATACATCAGAAAACGTCTGAAGGTTGCACGACTCTGTCTGGTAGTTGAAGTCTGTGGTGTAGACAGTGAAGAGGATAGAACAGAATGCCTTTATTGTCATTGTTCAAACGAAATTAGGTTGACCAGAGGTCCCCCCCTTAGGTGCAGTAGAAGTATTGGAATAAAAAATAAATAAAAAAAGTAAAGGAAATGTAAAAAACTAGAGTAAAAAATATGTACAAAACTATAAACACTAACCTGACATAACAACCCCATTCACACAAAAGAAGAAGTCCCTGTTATTGCACATCACATGAAATTATTGCACTTGTTTGTGAGAAATTATTGCACGGGTGTATTGCACATTATGAGAATTATTGTATGAATTATTGCACAATTCACATTATTTTTCCTTTAATATGTTCGAGTTCTTCAGTGTGTTTATGGCTCTCGCATAGAAGCCATTCCTCGGTCTGTTAGTACTGGCCTTCACTACCGGATGGTGGGAGTCGTATAGTTCCTCATGAAGATAATAATGTTCATGAAGATGATAATGTTCCAATTTGAACTGAAAGTATCAAGTTTAACTTCGTTATCAGTGGGGTTGTACTGTGCAGGGCATTCAGTTGGCACGTGTTTCTAACATCTTGCCCATTTGCAAGCATGAAAAAGTTGAATTAACAACTTTCTGATGGCAAAAGCAAAACATCATAATCTACATGAATGTGAAATTTGCGGCACATCTGCTTTTATTGTTGTTATTACTTATATAATATTACCACATGCATTGAAAAACTGTAAACCATGTCTATTCACAGACATTCACAGAAAGGTCAAGCTCTCTCTGCTCGGTCGCCTCTTCAGTTTGACTCATAACAGCGCGAGACGTCTACCGTGCCGTCTCCCTCGTATTCACATTACTGTCTTCCCACGGACAGAAATGCAATTATGCAAGGACAGCTTAAAGCGAATGTTATTAAATAAGAGAACAATACACCGGTAAACGTTTCCTTGCGTTATATGTACTATTCTAGTATTTGACCGGTTCAGGAAAAATCTATGGTAACGTCTGATGATGAGAAACGACAAGAACAGTTGTCTGGGGGCTTAATAGCCGATTAACTGGATTCGGAGAGTGCGAGTAGGCGGTTAATTTGAGCTGTGTTCACCGTGTTAAATGTCATTTCTATCTACCAGGTGTGGGCTGCTGTTCCCCCGTGGAAACAAGGCAGTCTGGCAGAATATGTGAAGCTGACAGAGTATGAGGTGAGTTACAGGGTCTGTTTTATCAATGCAGGAAATTGTTATACTAACTTTACAGTATATAACTGAATGCTTGTCTATACTAAAGTCCTGTTCACGTGGGATTAGTATTACCTGGGGACAGCATGTGCTCCTTTGTGCTTCCACTGCACTATATTCCACTTGAAAACCCCAATGACGTGCTGCATACTGCTGTTGACTAGGCCAGGTATCTGATGTCTTCATGTTGGTTGGTAGCGATTATTCTTTGTTTGGTTAGCTGCTGAGCGGGCCATGCAAGCCAGCAGCATTTGATTAGCTTATATTAATGTTTGAATTTATCCTCTGCTGCTGCTCTGTGGGCATACAAGCCAGCAGCATTTACTTAGTTCATTTAGATTGTAGTTTAATCGTCATATCACATGACTGTTGGTTTGGTAGGGTTTCTCAGTTGGACAGGGCCTCTAAATGTGTTTTGCACAAGGCACAAGGGATTGTAACATCTAATCCTGTGTAACTTTTGCACCACAACGCTTTTTGACAGATTTATTCAGTACTCATTAAAATGAGCTGCTATAATTGCCAGGACAGCCTCAGTAACTCTTGAGCAAGAAGATGCAACCTATAGAGCAGTGAAGGAAGCAAAATCCAAACAGAAAACACAGGCACAAAATTACAAAGATTCCTACGGGATTGGGAATCTGTGTTTGGATAAATATGGCGGGTAATGTGCTGTGTAATTTTTGCTTTACCAGTTACAGACATGGCCAATTTGCACGGGATTAAACTTGCAGTCAGTCTCTGTAATTAATACAAATTACCAGAGATCCCCAGGTAACACTAGCCCTATAACTTTTCTGCCAGTACGTTTTCAAACAAATGGGAAACACTTCATAGAGAACCCCTGATTAAACTAAAAAGAATATATTGAACAAATGTGTAGATGAAGTGCACTCTGTCATCCTGCAGTGTAAAAGGTAATTAGGATTAAGTTTGTTTGGTTTCCTGCAGCAGTTAAAGGGACACACACAGGTTGCCTTGTGTTTTTCTTGCTGCGTCGTGCTTCCTTTATTCAGCTAGCTTCCCCTAGCTGTGACTCTGCTAAATTATAGAATACATCTGTAACTACTGACATTATGGTCACTGACATTGTTTGTCTGGCTGTTTTTGGCAGGTTTCCCATAAGCCGAAATCCCTGAGTCACACAGAGGCGGCGTCCATCCCTTACGTAGCCGGCACTGCTCTGTCAGCACTTGCCAACGCCGGTGGGCTCTGCAGAGACAGCTCTTCAAATAAAAGGCAAGCATCAGATTGATCCTGGAAAACATTGTAGTGGAGCTCTTTGACAAGGTTGCCATTAACCCATTTAGGCCTAAAGACTCTTCTGTAAACCCCCTCTCAAAACCTGAGGTTTTTCAAAATATGTCAACGCTTACTAAAACCTTAATTTCTCAGGCTCTGTAGCAGATAAAAACATGAGATAAAAAGCATTTGACAGCTTACTTCTTTGGCTTTCAACTTGACTGACTTGCTAGGGCATAATCTTCAAATGCATTTTTTTTAAAAATCAATAAACACCAAACATTTTTAAAATTTTGAAAATCAGTAAAGATCTATTTTTCCAATTACTTCGTCAATATCACTTCCTTCACTTGAGTCAGCCATGACGGATCGCTAGCACGGTGTTTAAAATTTTCGACCAATTGAGAGCAGACTTTGTGCAGTAAGGACACTGTATGGCAGATTACTGATCCCCTTGGTTCAGGCTACGAATTTGTTAATTGTTGTTCATATGTTTATTATGTTTACCCTCCACCAGGAGTAAAGGGACGATGTAAGAGAGATGTGAAAATAAGGACAGGAGTGAAAAAGTGTTTTTTTTTTTTTTTATTTATTTATTTTTTTTCAAACTTACTATACGGTAACTCTCTTTCAGATTATGTGTTTATCCTTGTATCTGCTCCCTGGTGGAGAAGTATAGGAATGTTTTATACTGTTGAAAAATTGTATATGTAAAATGCTGAATATTGATATGTGGAATCAATAAAAAAAAACGTTAATTAAAAAAAAAAAAATTTTTTCGACCAAAACATACTGCACGTGTAGGCTTATTTCGACCAATCACAAAGCGTTTTATTAGTCACATGAGTTTAAAAAAAATCCCTAAGCATCTCTGTCACTCACCCCAAGAATATTTCAGCCAATCACAGTGCATATAATTGGCCATGTGCCTCGAAAAAGACGACAACGCTCAAAATGACACAGACGCGTCTGCCGGCCTTAATGGTAACTACGCACAGATGCGTGATCCGGTCTGAATGGGTTAATACACAGAGCATGTGAGATGTGAATCAAAGAACTGCTGGGAAAAGTCAGAAGTCCCTGAATATTGTTACACATTTTAGCCCTTGCATTAATTCTTCTTTCAGTGTGGCATTTCCTGTTGAGAAATTAGTTCAGTCCTTTTAAACTACTTCACTCCAGTAGTAGTTGAACTGGAGCACTGTTTCATTCTAATTGGCATCAGAAGGACTTTAAATCTAATGGAACTCCCACTCCTCATCCTCCAGAGTAATTGCCTCCAGTGCTGCAAATCCCCCCCCCTTTTTTTTTTTTTTTTACCCCCTGAGGCTTCTACTTCTTTTTGCAGCTTGGCTCACACAGTAATTGAATGACCTTCTGGGTTGGTGGGCTTTCTTCTCCTAGAGTTTTGATCACCGGAGGATCCGGAGGTGTCGGAACATTCGCCATTCAGGTAAGTGAACGCGTACCCGCGCGGCCGTGCCCGCGTTTGCATTCGGCTCTTTATGAACCCTGTACGAGTGTAAGGCCCCTCGCTGTGTGTATATATATATATATTCCTGTTTTCTTTCTCTGTGTTCCGCCAGCTATTGAAGGCTTGGGGCGCACACGTAACTGTTACCTGCTCCCACAACGCCGAAGGCCTTGTGCGAGGGCTGGGGGCAGACGAGGTGGTGGACTACACGGCGGGAGACGCGGCCGAACAGCTACGACTGATGGAGAAGTGAGTGTTTTTTATTTTTTTAGGAATAGGGAGGCTATGAAATTGTGTGTAGAGTGGTTACCTTATATTGGAGCATAATGTTCTTTACTAGCGTCAGAGTGTAATGACGTATCATTAGAGTCAGTGAAACTCCAGGGAAGGTGCTAATAGAAAGAAATCATCTAGATTCAGCGTGCTCCTATCCCCCTTAAACACCCAAAATGTGGTAAACATCTTCCTGTCAGCGCGGCACACCTGCTCACTGACTCACTTTCCAGTTTCCATGGAAACCGGGGGGTCTGAGTGGATGCTGGTTCACCTATTTCAAAACTGGGAACCCTTTGCTTTAGCACGAAGACGTAACAATTAACATTCCCCTGCGTTTAAATGCTGCACGCACCGCACTCGCGTAATATCACGACAAATTTAAAGCTTTTTCTTTGTCACCTTTTCTCTAGGTTTGACGTCGTTCTGGACAACGTGGGCGGGGAAACGGAGCAGTGGGCGACGGACCTGCTGAAGCCCTGGTCTGGGGCAAAGTATGTCACGCTGGTCACGCCTTTACTCCTCAACACTGACTCCATGGGCGTCTTAGACGGGGCGTTTCAGGCCGGCTTCACCCTGCACAACAAGGCCTTTCAGGTAAAACGGGAGCGGACGGAGCTGATGTGAAAGATGAGTATCTGTCTTCGAAAACAGAACCGGCTCTGCCTGGTTGTTTATTTTTATGAAATGCACAGAGACTTGTATTTCTTATGAAGCCATTAGCGTGGGTGTGGACTCCAGATGCTCCCAAACTGAAAAGGCATACTTGATCCTCTGTGGCATGGGAAAGACAACATTGTGTAATGTGTCTACGCCTGTTCCAGCCAGCAGAGACTTCAGCTGCGATTCATTTCCATTCAGTTGATCAAATGAGGTGAAATTGGGAGGAAGGAATCATGTTATTACATGACTTAGCTTCGTAGCATCATATTCTACCTTCAGCACAGTTCTGCTTGACGCTTCGGGGCGTAATAAATCTGACCATTCGTAGGCGATGAGGGAATTTTAGCGTCATGGGTTCGCGTTCCTGCATTTGAATGAGCTTCATACGGTCGTGTGTACGCGCTGCCCCTTCCAGCTGCTACGTTTCATGGGTACATGTCGTGAGTGTGCGTAGGGGATGAACAGGGGAGGACAGGGTGGAGCTGTTTTTGGGACTGAGTCAAGCTGTCCTGGGCAGCGCAGGCTCTGGTGACAGCACAGCTGGCAGTGTTAGAACTGGGTGTGCGTGGATGAGACGGCGTGTGAGAGTGTGGGCATCAAACCAGATACGGTGTGTGTGTGTGTGTGGGTGTGGGTGTGTGGGTGTGTGTGCGCGCTCACACGAGTTTGCCGCTGAACCAGCAGTATTTCGTGTTTGTACAGATTGAGGTCGACTGTCTCCCCCCCCGGCAAATACCAGTGTTTGTGTGTTTCTTGCCAAACCTCCGCGCCCCTTTGTCCACGGGAGCAGCCAGCTGGTCAGCTTCGGCCGCAGCAGTCACACCCTCAATGCCCAGCTCTGGACGGCATTCATCTGGGACGTGACAGCGCGACTGAGCCCTCTAGTGTTCAACGTCTTATCAGCGTCGGTCACCAAACCAAACCAGCAAGTGTGTAGTTTTACACACACTGATGTCACTGATAGTATCAAATATCATGTAAATATCAAGCAGCTGGCTTTTCAGATTAGTAAGCGGAGGGTTATTCATTCCTTTCTAAATGAGTTTCGGATGTTTGCACCTGCTGCTTCTTTTACCTTCTCTATTGCAGGAAAGGAATAGATGAAGCTACCAGTTCCGGTTCCATTTAGGTGTCCTCGTAAGCCGGTGTGCAGACATGCTTTATGTTTTTGACTGCACCTGTGCTCATCCTGGTATGCTGGATTAAAAATAAAAGCTATGAGAAAGGTTCAATGGGAGTTTTTCCTTTGTAATAATGATTAAGTGGGCGAAACTTTGTACCAGTTTTCAGTAGATGTATAAGATTTTAGGAACCATTAGCTACCATATACGTTTATTCCAGTGAGACACTAAGCTGGTGGTTAGTGGTAACACATGTTTCTGACAGAATAATGAGAAACTTTAAACTTTTGACTAATGTATAGAGATCTACAGAACTTTGAATGCTGGCCTCCATGTATTTTCTTACCCAATAGCCATCTTCTGTGCCCTATTTATGCAATCTACTCTAATTATGCCTCTACTCTGTTTGCCTCTTAGAGCATAATATCAGGTGGAGTCTTCTACAGGTGGGCATTCTACGCTCCAGATGGGCCCGCCCTGGATGAGGTCAGCAAGCTTGTGGATGCGGGGAAGGTACTGCGTCACCTTATTATTCATATCATGCATGCTTGCCATTCAGAGAAGCCTTTATACTGACAGAATGGGGAAGGTGGAAATTATCTCATTTGCACTTCAGTCAGAGTCTGAAATTCGTGCAGGGCTGGAGATCATACGGCACCGGTGACTACGAGCGCACATGCCTCCCGTCAAGGCTCCCCCGTGGCTTTGTTAAGGAGCGTAGCGTCGCATTCTTGCCACGCCGGTCGGTCGTTTAGCCACTGGGCGACCGAGTCGGGCACCAGGAGACGGGTGAATGGATTTTTTCAAACAGTGCTGAGCAGCCATTCGCGAAAGCGCGCGGGACCTCTGCCCCTTTGTCCGGGGGCTTACAGCAAGCGGCACGCTCAGACCAGTGGCGGGAAGCTACAGACACGCCACCTCACAAACACACACACGCACACACACACACGCTCTCTCGACACGTCCCATTCGCGGTCAGGAGTGTGGACGGTTTCCAGTGACGCCACCGCGCTCCCTAATTCATTGTTAGCGGGGAAGAGATGCTGACCAGAATAACAAGCCCCGGGCCGCTTGTGTGGCGGGACTAGCGCAGGATTGTCCAGCCTCATCACATTCTGAACCCCTCCCTCGCGTTGTCACATTTGCAGCTATGAAAGCAGAGATGATGAAGCATTAGGAGCTTATGGGCCTGGAGTGGTTAAACATCTCTATAAATTTTGCATTGAGGGAAAAAAAAAAACTCTTAGACCTGAGTCCAGTGCTCTGGTATAGAGCTCCTAATGCATCGGCACTATTGGCTTCAGCTTTGTAATTATGTTGTCAAATAAAGCAGATTCCAAACACATCTTTAACCTGCGCCTGATAAGCTAATCGTTTAAATTCGTCCTCTTAATTGCTTCCCGTCACACCTCTTAACGTTACGCTAACACTTCTAATTCTGGCTCATCCCAGATCCTGCCCGTCGTGGAGGCGCAGTTCCCGTTCAACCAGGTGCCTCAGGCCTTCCAGAAGCTGGAGCAGGGCCACGCCAGAGGGAAGACGGTAGTCAGGGTGGCTGAGGAGGAGGAGGACGGCAACGGACGGGCCGAGGAGTCGGCGCAAGAGGTGCGAGAAACAGCCGAGCTGAATTAAAGAGGGGTGTCGAGATTCCCTCTCGCGTTTACGAGGTTTGTGCTCGACCGCAGCGGACTGTATTATCTAAAGGGTCGTGCAGCCAACTACAAGCATCGCCTGAACTTGTACTGGGGGCATGCCAAAGGTTGTTGTTCTTGCTTATGCTGCATTCATGCCATGCTGAAGATGTTTTATGAATTACCGACTGCTGATGAATGAATTATCGGCTAGACGGTAACGGCTTCTTTCGGGGGAAACTTGTCGAGTAGTTTGGCAGAATATGTGTTAAGCCTCTTCTACAAAGTGAAACACAAGCAAGTCGGGTAACTTTTAGTTTTCTTTTGTATTTATCCAGTGTCCCTGTTGAGTAAATTTACATGGTGACGACAACGAGGATGTGTCTCAGTTGAACTTCTGGCGAACAGATATACTCCAAATTATTACATTATTTTCCACAACCATGTACAGCTCAGTCTACAGTACTGTGTGATGTATTTAAGACATTCATTGACAAAAATAATTTTATTATTCTGAAAGAAAAAAACAAAAAAGCCTTTTTTTTGTGTTGTATAGTTTGGATTAAACAAAAATAAAAAGACACAAGCGGTGCAGTATTTTTCCTTTTTTTTGGTTTCAGTGTCGCATGCAGCTGCAGTGTAAAGCAGCATCTACTGTATAACATAATAATACTGTTTAAATTAATTAATAATCAGGCAGAAACAAATTTATTCCACGAAAGGACAAAATATAAACCTCAAGGGGGGGGGGGGGGAATATTAGAGGAGGTTCAGAGCACACCGCTCTTATGTTCTGTGGGTATTAATACATTCTCATGAAACCACTCGTCGCTCTGCAGGTTGACCTCTTCATCGGGCATTTTATAAACTCCCCCACGCAGCACAAGGCCGAACATCTCCGATGACGTACCCGTGCAGGAGCACTTGTCATTGAGCGCCCGGTAGAGCCGCGGCTCCGACAATATCGGTGATCCAGTTCAGCAGTTCACGTGTTCATAAAATCTCCACGTTCCACCGTTGTTGGGGCTTATGTGGATCGAGGACGTTCAGAATCACTTGGTTTTTGTCGTAGTGGTGGCCGCCTGGAAGAGACAGATGTTTAATTTGTGTGTTTAATTTGCACGTTTTAGACGATATTCATATGCAGTCACTTGTATACATTTAAAATCCTTTGTACCGTTCCTTATTGGGTCTGAAAACTAATCCAGAAAATTATGCAGCACTGTACTGAAGGGTTCTTGGTGTTTGTGCACTTGCATACTCTGTCCACTAGGTGTCAGTAATTGACAGTGATGCAAAATCTCTATACACAAATACCCAGCTTCTCAATGTTCAGGGATGTCCTCATAGGAGGTTAGATAAAAAGTGGCTACTACGATCCTGTTGGTAATACGGGCTTGTTTTGACCTAAATATACTTATTAACACCGAGGCGTTGCATTCCAAGCAGAAAGTCAACAACTCTAATGCCAGCAGCGTGTGACACCGGCATGACTTCAGCTGCTCAACTGTATTATTGTTGCATAACACTGCGAATGTTTTCATCTACAGTGACAGCTGGCCGGTTTAGTAACAGCACCGTCTTATTACTTAGCAATGCTGTTGTTACGCTTAACAGAATGTGGTTTGGTATGGGGCTCACTGAAATAAGAAGAGACTTCTCTGTAAAACGCGTCACCTGGGTTGCAGAACGTGTTGCTCGGAAAACCAGCGCGCACTGCTCCGCAATGTCAGATGTGCAAGTAACCCGTGCCACCTGAACTAATGCGCTCACATACGCCGTGCGTCTGGGATGATATCTTTTGAACTGGGTGCCAGATGGTTCCTCCAGGAGGACACAACCATGACAGTCCTCTTTTTCATGTTGGAGATTTAGCTAGCTTTTGTGAACCGTGTTCGCCGGCTGTGGTTTACAAAGGTATTCCTGAGCCCAGGCCGTAATCGTGACTGTTGTGCGGTGCCGGCTGAAGGCTCAAAGATCGTAGCCACTCACTACTGGTTTCCAGCTTTGTCCTTTTAGGCACAGAGACAACACAGTCTTTCACAGAGCGGTGCACTTCTGAAACACTCGCCGATCAGGCTGCATCCCGCTGGGGATGGCTGCTGCCATCAAGGAGTGTCATTGCTATGGGGTTGGGGGTGTCTGGTCTGGTCTAGGTGGGTGCTACATGTCTAAGTAACATCCACAGGAATGAATGCCAGGTCCAAAGTTTTTCCCAGCAGAACATTGTATTGTCACAAGATCGCCAAAGTTGTTTACTTCTCCTGTCAGTGGTTGTAATGTTGTGGCTGATCGGTGCGGATTTTCTAATGATTGGCAGATTTTTGCATTGAATTTTTAATTTACGAACTTTCTGGGGATGGGGTCGTAGAGGCTAAATAATGCCTGTTAAGTGAGGAACATGGAAACATAGAATATTTGGCTGACCCTGAAGTATTATATATACATGACTTATTGCAGCATGCGTTACTGATGCTAAATATCCAGGTTGCAAATCATAATTATCATGTGTATTTTGATATTGAAGAGAAATAGTTTTATGTAAACATCACTCCAGATACGGACGCTCACCTTTGACTTCCAGGACGAGATCAGAGTTGAGCGTGTACCGAATAAAGCCCTCAGGCGTGATACTCCACAGGACCTCGTCGTTGGGCTCTGGGCTGACACCCACTCGGCTCCCCGCTATCGTGACGCTGCCACTGGGACTCAGGCGGCATTCCTCCAACAGCTGGAAACGGGGAGAGATGTACAAAGATCAAAAACAAGTTGAGAAGAGGAAGAAAGACTAAACCCAGTCCGTCTCCACTCTTAGCCTTGACCTGGGTTAACCCCTCCGTAACTCAGTGTTGATTCTGGTCTAATATTGCAGGAGATGAAGTATAATAATGGTACCTTGCAGTGCAGGTGTCCATTCTGGTAGAACCAAATCTGCTCAAAACCGTCCGTCTCCTCCGTCTCTTGTATCCGCATCAGCTTGATGTCGTCCAAATCCCCGGTCACTGACATCATGAGCCCCGTCTGTCTGTTCCTCAAACGGAAGTGCACTTGCTTCTGCTCGGAAAACACATGCAAAGAACTGATGTTTCTGTTTTTCTAAAGCACGGATCAAGTTGGTTTCAAACACTTGAGCCACTGCGGCGCAGAGCTGCCGTATTCCTAGTGGAGCATCAGCGTATACCTGTATCAGGGGGCGGAGGGATCCGATTTTCTGCCAGCTGCTGAACTTGCGCCAGTCTGGCACCTCACCAGGTTTCAGCAAAATCTGAGCTCCCCGGTAGTTGATTCCCTCATAAAGCACCCACCTGATGTGAAGGGAAAAACACAGTCAAGTCTCATGTGTGTTAAACAACAACAATAAAACCAGAGACACTTCCTTATCAGCTGTTCTGTTTGCACTTTGGGCCGAGTTTATAAAAAGATAAACAGTCTTTCTCTTTTGTTTTCATGTGATATTTCCGCATCTCACATCTGTCTGCGTGGACACGGAAGTTAACCTCTTGACAACAAGCTTGGCATAAAAATATATTATCATATTTTTCACCTCATTTAAAAATAAGAAAGTGAAATTTAGTTATTAGATTATGAGATGCTCAAAAGAGACCAATAAGAGAGCTGAGATAAACAAAAATGAACCCATTACCCCTGGATACGCCATATGGGTGTACACCGATCAGGCATAACATTATAACCACCTTCCTAACTTTGTGTAGGTCTGCATTGTGCCTCCAACACATTTGTGACCCATCAGAGAAAGGACATGGGTCTTCTGAGGGTGTCCTGTGGTGTGTGGTAACACAGTGTTGTTAGTGGGGGGCCTTTGGGTCCTATGGGTTGAGGCGAGGGGCCTCTCACAGATACTTTGGTATCTAGTGAATGTTGAGCCCAGGTCAACACTTGCTGTTCTTTATGTTTCTTGAGTTGTTCCTAAAGCGGTTTTTGTGTGTGTTCCCATGTCAGGCTGCATCCTGCCATCCTTCCATTGCTATGGGGTGGGGGTCCCTGGTCTGGTCTGGTCTAGGTGGGTGCTACATGTCTAAGTAACATCCACATGAATGAATGCCAGGTGCAAACGTTTCCCAGCAGAACATTGTATTGTCAAGATGGTCAATGCTATTCACTTAAGTGGTTTTAATGTTGTGGCTGATCGGTGTATATCGCTCTAAGAAGGGAGAAGAATTTTGTTGTTTTAAAAATTCTGTAATGATTTTTTTAGAGGGCCCATCTTTCTGTGATTTCTAAAACATATTTAAATCTAAATATTGATTGTTCCGGTGGATAAACTAAAACTACCAGGCCGCTGATGCTCGTCGATAAAAAGTTATTCTTTGCAAAACAGTTGTAGTTCTAAATCTTCCCTACAGCACCTGCCATCCTCTAAAAAGTGCTGAGCTTCACTCCTGTCCATTTTTTTTCCCCCCTTGGTGCTAGATGCTGCTTCTTAACTCTGGTCTCAAAGGCCTGTCTCTCCGGCTGCAGGAATGTGTCACTCCCGAGGCAGCTCTGCCTCACTGTGAGCCCTTTATTTCCTCAACACGGACTCGCACCTACGGTCTGAATCTCGCACATCAGCAGCAGGTTTCCATCGCCGGCTCGTCCGTCACTTCTGCCGCGCTGTAGCGTAAGACGTGCTGACCGTGCGGTATTTCCGAATCTACAAAACATCGTGCCCGAGCGTAGGGGCCAAAACTGCTTCGCCTCGCGAAAATAATCACATTACACTCACCACTTCCTCGTCACGTGCTGATTTGTCACGTTAAAATCCACACACAGACAGTTTATCAGACAGCCACTTATTTTGTCAGACATCCTTATTGTTGCCTTCTTTTGTCACCTCCAAGTCTCACATCTTTGATTTTACGCACCTTGCTTTGTCTATTGACATTTATCTGCTTTGTTGTTACAGCAGCGAGACACCAAGAGGGTGTGGCAAGCCACACGCAATGGCAAGGGTGCCAGAAAAAATGCCTCAGAAAATATTCAGCACAACAGAGGATAATGTCTGAGTGTGAATTTGGAAGTGACTCAAAAATAGATCAAAAACTACAGGGATTTGGGGCGAGGAGCAGCTGAGAATCGACTGAAGGACGTGACAGAGCATAATAGAGAATATGCTTCTGTGTTGGCTTTCAGAAAAGAAAGAAAAACAGCACAGTGGGTCCAGGCCGTCACACAGAGACTGTCACGCATGAACCCGTCACGCAGACACTTTCGAGGAGAGCGCGTTGACGGCCGGCTGGCTGTGCGCCGCAAGATGTAAAATGTACTCACATCCCCCCTTCCACCAGCAGGGACTGGACCCGTCCGCAGCCTCCAGCCAGCTGAAGGTTGACGCATCCATCCGTCAGAACCACCCTCTTCCCCCGCAGACCGCTCCGCTCAAAAAGAGTGATGGACGGCAGCGAGAACTCCTGCCAAGGGGGGGGGGGGGGGGAGAGAAAGGACAAGTACATTAGCAAACGCCGAGAGCTGCAGGTCACGCAGGTGGAAATGAGGGCTATTTTGAAGTTGCCCTGGAAACGGAGCACACTCACACCTTTCTGATTCATGCCATTTCTGCTGTCTGTTGAGTGTCTGTGTTGAGTCTGAACCGACATGTCGCAGGTCCGCCGTGGACAGCGGTGATAATAATGGATTTTATGTAGAAGGGCGAGGGAGGGAGGACTTTCCCTAGCAGATGGTGTACTGTGGTTTGGGATGAGGCGACTCAGATCCACGAAATAAGTTCTGTCTCGCTGCTTCTATAATTAAACCTGTTAATGTGACTTTCATTCAGAACGCAGCGTCAACATCTGTTTTCAAAAGGTTACAAGCCCTTTCACACCCCGAGACTGGAGTCTGACTGGCTAATAACGGCTCGTACCATTTATTGAAGGAAGGGAACATGATCAAAACAGATTCCTCCGACTGCAGGTGAGCATCCGGTCATTACAGGCCCAGACATGCGAGTTTCAGGTGAGCACCGACTCTAGATGTTCCTAAGAAGAAGCCTTAACTCTCCACCAGTCATTTGATGAGCGGTGAGTCCGACTGCCTTTTTGTTTTTTGGCTATGTAATTGAGTTTTACTTTACGACTTTATTTAGTTGCTGGTGCTTGATCATAAGCATAACATTATGACCACCTTCCTAATATTGTGAAGGTCTCCCTTGTGCCTCCAAAACAGTTGTGACTCATCAGAGAACGGACATGGGTCTTCTGAGGGTGTCCTGTGGTGTCTGGCAACAAAATGTTGTTAGTGGGGGCCTTAAGGTCCTATGGGTTGAGGGGAGGGGCCTCTGTGGATCATCCCACAGATACTTGATCAGTTTGGGATCTAGTGAATTTGGAGGCCAGTTCAACACCTTGTGCTGTTCTTCATGTTTGTTTGAGTTGTTCCTAAAGCGTTTTTGTGTGTGTGCCCGTGTCAGGCTGCATCCTGCCATCCTCCCATTGCTATGGGGTGGGGGTGTCTGGTCTGGTCTAGGTGGGTGGCACATGTCTGAGTAACATCTACATGAATGCCAGGTCCAAAGGTTTCCCAGCAGAACATAGTATTGTCACAAGATGTTATTCACTTCTCCTTTCAGTGGTTTTAATGTTGTGGCTGACATTTATGGACATGGCAGAAGCGTTTACCACAAGTGATCTATAAATCTGACACAATACAAGCCACAGTAGATTACACTGTTCTTACTGAGAGCTTTGAGAAGCACCTCACAAAAGATACTACAAATCTCTGTAGGATCAAGGATCAAGCCGCACAGACTGACTGTTAATCTCTTCAAGACAAATGACGGCTTTCACAATGAAAACACATTTTGTCCCTTCCTCCTTAAACAGTCGTCTCTTCCAGCTGCGTATGAAATCTCTGAATACAGTCTGGATCAAAAAATAAACCTCTTTTAGCAAAAGCGGGGCGTGGGTGTGTTTAGGTGCCGGGGGAATTAAAAATGAAGACTCACAAAGCCGGCGGTCTGCAGCGACAGGATGGAGGGGCTCGCGCTGGCACAGCCCATCGCTCTCAGGTCCGGGTAGCTCCCCACTTCCAACACGTACATCTTGCCAGAGAAGTCCCGGCCCTCGAATGCCATCCAGCTGAAGGCAATTTGCATAAATAAACAGACACAAGGAGCACACAATGAAGCCGACGTTCTGGATTGATTGAAAACCGTCCACATGATCTGGGCTTTAGATCTTAGTATGCGCATCACATTACGTGCTAGCAAACAGAAAGCTATAACATGCATGATAGGCTAGATTATACATGCTTGAGGATGATAGCCTGCAGTTCTTACCTATTGAAAGGGCTCAAATTGAATATGGAGGCTTCATTATAACAATATAATACGTGTAGTATATCACTACTGCTGCCACATGGGTTTTAGAAAGTGGAGCAGTGACAGCCTGTAGCAGAGTCTGAGTCATAGATATATTTTAGTAACGTGAGCAGCATGCAGCTACGACTGTAGCAGATCACCTTGGGAAAATCTACTCCTAAAGGTTGCTGCAAAGTGTTTCCAAACCAGCGGCGATTCAGCTTAACGCACATTAATAACCCGCCGTGTGACATTTTCCCCCTCACCTGCCAGCCAGGACCTTGCAGGAAGCCACGGAGAATCCGTCCTGCAGGGAGGCCACGCCGTCCTCCAGAGCGACGGAAGAACCCTGAAAGCCTGGATCAGAGAAAAGCTGCACCTGAGGCACACGCGGAAAGGACAATATGAATGAGTCACCCCTTCGTCCAGGTAAGACGGTGCGGTCTCACAGCAAGGTTATTGTTTTTTCATCTTTTTTTCATACCTTGAACTTGGCGGCGTTCTCAAAATCATCCTGAAATGACACAAAGGGATTAATCAGACTTATCTGCATGCACTTAATCACAAGAGGGTCGTTTAAAATGTGCCTAATTATACATTATATAACTCCACAGCCAGCGTGGGGCACCGGTGTGACAAACTTTGCTTTATAATGGAAGCCAAATTACTACCTGTAAAAACGTCTAATAAAAATACTTAATGACTTCTGAGCGCAGCTGCGACAGAGGACTTCCACTGAAACGTCTCTTTTTCCTCATGTTTGTTTGAAACCAAAACAACTCGGTGATGAGTCACCTCCGTGATCTAAGATGCTTTCACTTCCAGTCTTGTGACAAGTATTTTCCCCCTCTCTCTCTCTCTCTCTCTCTCTCTCTTGCACTGGGCAGATTGAATTATTCTCGTTACGCCTGTGCCTCATGCTCCCAAAGATAATCTGCCGCGTGGAGGGTGCGCCTGTCACCCTGGAGATTCCTCCGCTCCGGCTGAAGTTTGGGACGCAGTCACGAGTGCGAGCGTTCACGTGCCGGGGGAAGTGAAAATCTGGTTTCCAAATGCGCGTCTATTAATCACTGATCAAGCTAAACATGAGACTACCTGAAAGTAATTGCTCGAGCAAACCCGCAGACCGCTGTGGTGATTGAAAGTTAAATATCAGTGGAACATACTGCATATTAACCGGGCAATTGTCTCGCCCAGGCAAAACCGCGGGATGCCTTTCTCTGAGTCACTGCTCGCTCTTACCATCACGACAGGCATTACTGAGCCAATGGAGGGCTGCAGGGCGCCCCAGTCCTCCGGGCTTCCGTACAGGCCTTTCTCCAGGAGGTAGGACTCGCCACAGAAGCCTGGTTCTTCAAACACAACCCAGCTGAGAGAATGAGGAAAAAGAAAAAAACACAGGAACACAATCCCCCTTTTAGTTATGCAATGACATTTCATAATTGAATGTTTTTTTTGCATTCTATTTTAATTGGTAAGGAAACACGGCCTTTGACGCGCCGCACTCGCTAACAAAGACAACAACAGAATTGCTTTGAAGAGGCCTCTCGTTCAACCGTGTGTGCCAGCTATTTCCTGGTCCCGGTCCAAGTTGATAATGGCCTCCCACGTGGTAGCATCTCAAACAGTTTCCCTCTCGGCAAATGCGGCATTCACTGTCTTGCGCGGCTCAGCTTAGGGAGCCTTTGTGGACCCGTGTTGCGTCCTAACACGGAAGTCGACTAACAAGCCTCTCTCAGAGGTTCAAAATCAAAACGGCGAGACAGCCAGGAGGCTCGGAGGGGCAGCAGCGTAACATGGGCGAGGCCGCGCTGACTAATAACAGGATAGCGCCGCGGCAAGAATAACCTTGCAGTGTTGTGAGGATCCGGTTTCATAAGAAAAACATTAAATTAAAACAAAAAAAAAAAGAGGACCTAATGTTCCACTCTACATTATTCACCACTGTTAACCTCTCCCTTGGGTGGCAGTAATCACCATTGCATGTCCTGCATTTTGTTATTCTCATTTGCTCCTGGTTTGTTTACTCCTGCATTTCTTTCTGCTGATCACAGCACAGCAAAACGCAGCATAAACAGACCCAAATCTTTTACTTTTTCCTGCTCTGTGTAGTAATACAGGCTAATGAGGCGAGACATATGCAAATCTAAACTGCATTCTTGGCTAACGATGCTCAGGCGTCTGGTTTCCAGCCTCCTCCACGCATGAGTTCACGGCGCACTGTGCTCTAAAGTCAACTTGGAGTGACAGGAAAAAAGAGGTGTGGCAGACTAAACATTAGCGCAAAGAGCAATCTGTCTCGGCCTGTCAGAGTGGGCGTGGCTGCCTTTCCGCTACGCACCTGAGCAACTCAGAACGGCAACAGACCACAAGAATTTGCAGGGACCGTGGCCTCAGCTAATGATCTGGTTCAGAGGCAAGCATCTGAACGCACCGAGGCGAGCGTTACCCTGCGTCAAAAGCGTTATTCATTAGAAACACAGCGCATGCATTTTATCCGAACAACCCCAGGAGAATAATAATGATGTATTCTGCTGGATTTTGGATTTACAGATGACTAGATAATGAAGGTCGTATGTCACTTACACGCCGCCGGTGACGTCCACAGACTGCGTCTTCATGCCGTAGCCCGTGTCCATGTCCATGTTGCTAACGGGCACCGTGAGGTCAATGTTGGGTCCCAGGTTGCCAAAATCTCTGTCGCTGAACAATTTCAGGTGTGGCGTCATGAAATCCTGGAGCAGTAAAATAAAAAATAAAAAGAAAAAAAGAAACATACTAGTGAAGTGAAAGCCATGTTGTTGTTCTTTGAAATCATAATCACCGTTACATAAGTGGTTGTCGGTAAACACTGACATCTTTTTTTACTCCTACGGACGGTTATGCCAGATGCAGCTTGTTAAATCATCAGCACTGTATTGTGCCACCTGCATGTGGCTGGCATCCAACGGGCGCGCTGAACAATGGCTCGCCTCAGAAGCGTCTCTGCAGCGAATAGTAATCCTCCGCCTAAGTCACGGCGTTGCAGACTTTCAGCGCAAGTCAGCAAAGCCAGCTGCTCATATTGTTCGTTCCTTTCATAAAAACAAAACCTTGATCCTTTAAGACTCAGGTTTAGTCTCCCTGCTTGCTAACACTGTCTCTGTTTTTGGTCTCTCGTGGTTTAAATGACATTCGAACTTGACAAGAACGCACTTTTTTTTGGTTTTTAGACTGAGGCACTGCCTTGGTGGTAAAAGCTACGATTTAAAACGTCACTCCGCCCGTACTGCCGTTAAGCACCAAGCTGTTTTTGTTCACACAGTGGCGTAAGGCGTGTTTGTGCAGTGCGGCACTCACAGAAAGCACTGGCCTCAGCGATAGGAGCTCTGAGCCTCCCCACTCAGCGCAGTCCAGATACTCTCCTTCCTCCAGGATGTGCTGCTGACCCTCAAACCCGGGCTGGTTGTAGCCCACCCATCTGGAAGAAAATGAAAAGTGCTGCACATTAGAGTAGAATTTTTGACCTTCAGAAATCCCTCTGTGGCGGTAGGGTTAGTCCTGAGCAAATTTTGCTTCGGGCCAAGATTACCACAGCACTTGATTCTGTTTAAGCAGCGGGAATAAACCGCACGAGGAGGAGAAGAGGAAGACTCACAGGCCTCCGATGATCCTCAAAGAACCAGCGGAATTCAGTTTATTATCGCCGAGGTGTCCTTCATCCGCGACGACGTATCCCTCGTCGTCGCAGAAGCTGTACACGTCACTGTCGATTTCCAGACAGGAGCCCTCAAATCCAGGTTTCTCATACACCACCGCCTGTAACAGAAGAAAGAAGAGGGCCTGTAGCGACTCGTCGACACTCGATCCAAGACAGTTGATTGCTGCATTTACAATCAAGTGTAAGTTCTAATACTACGTTTCAATGTAATGAATATCTTACTTTGTGCGAGCCAAGCAATGAACTGAAATACAACCATTTGCGAGGACAGCAGCAGGAATGTGCGCACGTGATTTTTACGATTGCTGAATGACTGTGTTTATCTCACAGCCTTAGCTAAGGAAAAGCCTGCTCGCAAAACACGCTGCGGTCACGCTGGAAAATCCTTGACACTGCGTCTATTTTTGGCTCGAAATAAGATAAACACGACTAAAAAAAAATAAAACTGGCCAAAGAATGTAACGCGCAGTGCCAGGAGGCCTTTTATAGAACATGTTTACCCCACATAAGGGGCTCTTTTTAATTTTAATTTTTAACTTACATTGCTTCGTTTTCTCAGACACGACTTAAAAATACACAAGTGGGGTAAAACCACATTCTTCAGTGTGGAAAGAACTGCGCATACCTTGACTTCACTGGGATTCTCCACTTTGAAACCACCCTGGAACACAGACATCATCATCATCAACAACAACAACGAATGTACATCGTAAAAGGACTGCGAGCAATTAGTTCCATTTACTCAGAAATTATAGCTCTTCTGAGCAGTTACAGGAGGAAAAAAAGAAAAAGAAAAGAAAGAACAGAATAATACACAGAACATTTTGACCTGAACTTCTGTCCCTACCGGTATTTAATTACTGTTAATTCTCACTCTGTTGTGCAGAGTCCACGGGAATGTTAATCTATAGAGGTTAATTTAAACTGCAGACACGCTAACCGCACAATCACAACGTTGCCATGCCGATGATTAGCGGGAAATGTTCACCGTGTTAGCCATATTAGCCTAGTGTGTGAACATGGCAGCGTTGAACAATTACCACTAAATAAAGTGTACAGGGGGAAGGGGATGCCATTAGACGGACCAATTAAAGAATGTGAACTTTTGCCGAAATGTCAGGGTCATTACTTCATCCTGGAGGGAGCGTTCGAGCATTCAAACAAGGTCGTGTGTACCATGTTCATGAGAAGAGCCTTGTGACTGAACATTTGCAATACGTACACGGGCCGTGGCGTGTTTGCGGACGTTTCCAGAAATGCCAGAGGTAGATGGTTGTTAATCCATGTAGAGTTTTATTTGTAATCTTATTACATGCCTGAGGAAAATGGTAATATTCCCAACAGACTCATCCTCTTAGTCTTATTACACTTTCGCATTTCCTAACTGTTAGCCTCTGTGACAATGGTGTCGCTTGTTGTTTACCTGGATACTTCTGGTATAATGTCTATCCTCCCAATAGATGTTTGCACGGTTCAAACGGAGCACAAACGTCAACCTCATGGTGACACCACAGACACAGTCATTACGATTCATCCTCTTAGAATTATATACACCAATCAGCCACAACATTAAAACCACTGACAGGAGAAGTAAATAACATTCACCATCTTGTGACAATTCAATGTTCTGCTGGGAAACTTTTAGACCTGGCATTCGTGTGGATGTTACTTAGATACATGTAGCATCCACCTAGACCAGACCAGGCACCCCCACCCCATAGCAATGACACTCCTTGATGGCAGCAGCCATCCCCAGCAGGATGCAGTCTGACACAGGTACACACACACGAAAACGCTTTAGGAACAACTCAAAAAACATGAAAAGCAGTTGAAAAGGAGTTGACCTGGCCTCCAAATTCACTAGATCCCAAACTGATCAAGTATCTGTGGGATGATCCACAGAGACCCCTCCCCCCACCCCACATGACCCAAAGGCCCATTCTGTTGCCAGACACCACAGGATACCCTCAGGATACCCTCATGTTATGCCTCATCGGCGTATTATCCAGTTCACTAAATATCTGCAGAAATATCTGAAATATTTTACTAAAAACATTTTGGTTTCAAATGGAAATGGAAGTCAGTAGGTTTCACCAAATACCAAATTAAAATACCTTCTGCAAGTGCAGCACATACTCACCATTTTAAGCGGTCGGAGAGAGCCCACGAAGGGTGATGGAAATCCCCAGGTCTCGGGGAAGGGATACACTCCTGTTTCCAACACAGCTATCATGCCCTGGTATCCAGGGTCACTGAATACCAGCCACCTGAATGAAGGAGGAACACCCGCGCTGCATGTTAATTAATCATTATGTCGAAAGCTCCCGCCACATAAAGCCGACAATGCTTCTAATATAACTGTGACACATGACCTTGTTTTCTTGTGTGTGTTTTCTTTTATAACACAGAGGCCGGAAGTCATTGTCATCGTTATAAGGAACAATCCTACTGTACTTGTTTCCCACATAACAAATCAGCAGCGTCTGTTTGGATGATTTCATAGCGTTACGTTAAGTATTAAGTGAACGCAGTGCTTTATTTGAGTTTAATTCTACGTCTACCGCCGATGTGAGTCATGCAAATGGAGCCGAGAAGAAGAGTAATTTGCTGGAGAATAAAATATCTTGGAAATGCCACGCTTCGGCTCAGAGCATTTTTAGTGTGGGCGGCCGTCGTTGGAACTGTGCCCCCTACGCTGGCATTTTGAGCCATTGTCTAGCGTCTAGCACAATGCCTCGTCACCACATGTGGGCCTCTGGCAGGAAAAATAAACCTTTCAGTCGGTGCTGAGATACCAAGATGAAGGATGCCAAGCCTTATTGTGCAAAAAAAAGATATGTCGAAACAGGAGCCAATGAGTCGTGGCAAGATGGGCGTTAAAAGTAAATTTACAGGAACCAGCATCTGCTCTACAGGTGTCTCCTTTTGGCGCAGAGTAAACACCGAAAGCTGTCGAGGCAAAATTATTTATCTGTTCAGCAGAGATGAGCAGGCATCTGGCGGTAATTAGTTTAGTCGTTGAGAAATCCTGCAACAATCTCTGACGCGTAAGGTTTCCAGCAAAGGTGCCAAAGGTAAAACGGCTAAAGAGAGCTGTGAGGAAACTGGTCTAATGTCATTCACTTCCTTCAGGGCACAAAATGTCCTGAATGCCTGCGCTTCTCATGTGGAAAAACATCCTCCCTGTTGCCAAATCCTTCTCCACACCTTTTGTCAGGTCCTCACTCTCCGCCGGCTTCCCAAATGCCCCCACACCCACTCTGCCTCGGCTCCCAACATGCAACAGCAAGACAGACATTCCTCAGAAGTGAAATGAGCGAGAGTCCGACCGAAGAGAAAGATAAACACAGCGGCACGAAGTAATGATTATTATCCCTCAGCTATTTGTCAAAGCCAAACACAGAGCACATCCCATTAAAAAAAAAAAAAAAAAAAAAAAGGCAGCTCTGCGCTCGGCACAGCGGGTGAGATTTCCCCTGTTCATTACACCTCTGATGGATCTGCCAGTCAGTAGCGGGAAAAATAAAATCACTGAGGAGAACTTGGATCGTCTCATTACCTACAAGGCGCAGCTTCTTCGTTCATTAGCGCCTAATATCGCAAATACAATCTAATTCTGCAGAAACAATCATACTTACACCCCAGAGTGCACTTGGATGGAAGCGGTGCTCAGCGGGATGCCGAACGAGCCTGTCTCTATTGTATCATCGTGGTACGGCGTTACCCTGCCGTGGCCCTCCGGTTCAGTAAACAGATCAATACGGGGGATGCTGTAATCCTACAGAGAGGGTGAAACAAGCACAGCAATTATCAGCAGTGGCAGCCCAAACTGGTGCTTCAATAACTCCTCCGAGCAAAATCAAGTAAGGGCTTAACTTCCCGATTATTTTCTGTCCTGGAGCCCGGGCTGAATATCAATAAAGCAATGTGGGGCTGCTGGATATGTTTCAAAGCCAAACTGGAATCGAAGCGGCTCCGATGAAGGCAGTTAACCAGAGCACTCACCATGACAGCGAGTCGAATGGAGCCGATCAGCACCGGCGGGCTGCTGTGCGGCTCTGCCCCCGGCTCGGCATCAGCCCACACGTTCACCAGTTCGGTGACCCCTTCCTCCAAGGCGATGGTGCGCCCCTGAAAGTCGGGCTTCTCGTAGAGCACCCAGCTGTAGTGTGAACACAACCACGCATGA
Organism: Chelon labrosus; assembly: GCF_963514085.1. Lineage (NCBI taxonomy): Eukaryota > Metazoa > Chordata > Actinopteri > Mugiliformes > Mugilidae > Chelon > Chelon labrosus. The sequence continues at coordinate 14,817,974 of NC_140347.1, read as the reverse complement.
TCAGGCGGCAGAAGCATACGAGTAGATGAAGGATTGGGATAAATATAAAAAGGCAATCTAAAAAGTCTTTCATCCAGACTGACATTTGTGGAAATATAGCAGATTGGTATCACTCTCTTATCTGTGGAAAGTAATATAAGGCTGCAGCCGGTCAGCTTAGCTTGGCTGGCTGCACCTGCACCTCTACAGCTCATAATCTGTCATCCTAATAAAACGCACTGCAGTTAATCTTTTGCTAAGCGGACGTGTAAAGATAACTCGGTGCGTCTTTAAAGCACTGCAGCGGCCCACTTACCCCAGCTGCAATGCATATCAGAGAATAAACAAGACGGAGTATAATTGAACTAAATGAACTAAAAATAGACCATAAATGTCAACCGCAGATAACGCATTTACAGTGCATTAATGAATGGCGGGCAGGCACAAAAGCAACAAAGGAATTAAAAGCGCATTAGGGAAAACCAATTAGTCAAGGCCACGGGAGAAGAGCGGGGGGTTTTTCATTTAAATCTGAAAGTGGGTTAGAGTCGGGAGCACATCTGAGATAATCAGGAAGTTGTTTTTTCATTTGTGTGCAGCGTAAATGTAGTTAAACGCAGCTTCACCCTGTTTGGATAGTAGTACAAGGTGCTGTCGGTTAGCTGGTTTTCTCAAGGCCCTACTGGGTCTGTTTTCATCTGTCTGGCAGCCGCGTTGCGAATCACATGAAGGCATCTGACGTTGTTTTTGAGAAGACGGCACAACAACTGCATAACAACCCGTCCAGCTCGCACTGAGGCCAGGAATTGAGTTTCTGTACGTCTTAACTGGCCACGTGACCCCTTCTGTTTCTCTGAGATGCTAAAATAACTGAGTCCGCCTCGATGATGATTGAAGGTCTGATCCGAGCTGAGTAGTAACTTCCATTTTTTCCCATTCTTTCTCGCTGCCGATGGCTTTTGCCTTGACGGACATGTAATTGCACGCACCAATTTATTTGTTCTGCGTCGCCGCAAGAATGAATTTGGCAATCAATTCAGCTACCTGGGGGGAGAGAGAGCTATTTCTTAAGAGCGCATCCTGGTTTGTCTTGCGTTTGTGCGGAAGACACACAAGGCGGGGAAGAAGGGGATTGATGGCGAGGAAAACACAAAAGCCTCTTCAAATCTTGCAAAGTGAGCGATACATTAAATAAATGAATTATCCTGATTGTGAGCAGAATCTTATTTTTGATTGGAAGTAAAGTGCAAAGTATGGGACTCTCAATGCTCAATCAACCTCTAAAAAACTAATTCCAACTACACTTCACGTCATGTTTTTCTTCTATCGCTCAAAAACTCCTGCTTTGAAAGCCCTGCTACTTACCATCCCCTAACAACCTTCACAGATGAGAGCGGCGAGAGCTGTAGAGACGTAGCATCTGCCACATCTCTGTGAATCTCGTACGCTTGGCCGCCGAACTGAGCCTTTTCAAACAACACCATCTGCATGGAGAGACACGGAGGGCAGCTTCAAAAGTATATCAACACATTATTAACATATTAACACATAAAGAGGAATAATGGCAAAATGCATTACTGGCTCGGTCTATCACCTCAAATCAAGATTCAATGAGCGCTGAGAACAGCCTAACAGCACAACACCTATTCTCCCTTTCATTCCGTAATAAGCGCGTATTCATGTTTCATTTACACCTAAATGCACACACAGGCACACAATGACTTGAACTGCCATGGCGTGCTGTTAATGCAGCGCATTGCTTTAATATAAAAGTTGTATTTTTAGTTCAGAATATTGAAATTTGTGCATAATGAGGCAAAGAAACTCTGGATGCTGCAGAGACTGTGAAGTAGGTTCTCATTAAAAACTATAAATTTCAATGGTTTTCTTTTGTTAATGCCAGTCGTGACGGTGGATCCCCCAGCACGGCTTAGGCGGGACTTAATGAAAAGCTAATGTGTGGGCAAGAGGCTGAAAATACTGAGCGCCATGGGGGAACATCTCGCTTTTGTTGCAACAACTACTAATGAAGTTCTACAATAATTAAGAACCACTGCATTGCGTTAGCGGCGTTTGAGTTCCACGATTGTAATCGCACACAGCTGAGCATCTGCACCATTTTTTTTTTTTAATACTCTGTTTACCCCCAAGAACACCATATGAAAAGCAGATGTTTTCACAGAACAGAGAGGTGCCTGTGTGCCCAGATTCCTCTCGTTTCACATCTCGTTTCTCTCTTTGTGTGCTGTGCGGGGCGATGCTGAGCGTGTACTGTACCTTTCCAGGGCGTCTGTGAAATCCCTTGACGGTTCTTATCTGGAATGCGAACACACACATAATTAGGATTGCGACAAACACCGCGGAGAGTGGCATAAAACGAAAAAAAGAAGTCGATCCGCGACTCGCTTGTGCAGCCGCTCTGAGCCTGCCGAATATCCTGACCTTTCAGTTTACTTCCAGGGAGTACACTGAGAAGCAACCCAGCAAAAAAAAAACAAACAAACAAAAAAAACCTTTCTTAACCCTCTTACAAGTCTGGCAGCTCCAAATGGCAGAGAAGTAGAACTGAGGCACGGTTTAAGGGCAGACACTGCATCCAAATAGAGTCAAATTTGACCTAACTCAAAACATATGATGACAGTCAGCAGTGTTATGTTTAAACACAGAAAGGAGGTATTATCTGGTTATCTGGATATTAGGTAGTATGAGCACATTTGTGTTCCCAGAGCAGAAATCCTGACACTATATAAAATTCTTGTGTCATTTTGTTGACATGTCGCGTCAAAGGTTTTTACAGATGGCATTTTTTGATATATCACTCCGCCAATCAAAAGGAAACTGTCAAATTATATCCATTTACGCTCTGTTTTTAGCAATAAAATGCTAGAAAACATTGGGCTACAAATGATACGTCAACATACCCATCTGCAAAAACCTTCAAAATAATGAAAGGAATACAAAAGAAGCATTACCGTTCTTGAGAAAATCATACTTTTAAGAACGTATCCTATGAAAAAATGTGCCGTAAAACTGGTTTTAACTGGAAAGCACTATTTGTCGTAAAGAGCAACAATTTATAGATATCACCGTGAAACGTCTGTAGTTAACCACTTAGGCCAGGGGTGTCAAACTCATTTCAGTTCAGGGGCCACACACAGCCTCAATCTGATCTCAAGGGGGTCGGACCAGTTACACAATAGTGTATTAACCTATACATAACGACAAATGTTTCCCTTTGTTTAAGTGCAATGAAGTACATTATGAAAGTGTTTACATTTATTGACCTGCACTATTGTGTTTCTTTTTTTGGAAAAATTACACTTAATGTCTTCAATGTATTTTTTGCACTTTGAAAAATTCATCCCATGGGCCAGATTTGACCCTCTGGCGGGCCATTTTTGGCCCGCGGGCCATATGTTTGACACCAGTGACTTAGGCAGTCCTTCTTTGTCTTAAAAGTTTTTAGAAACTTTGAGGCTTTATATCTTAAACCAAGCTATTTTCTCATCGTAAAATGTGAAGCTTTGATTCGACGGTTGAACGAAACCATCAGTTTAAACATTCCAGCTGGGGCTTCAAGAAACGGCAAAGACCATTTCTGACTCACTTCTGACATGGAGTTAGGCAGTAAACGTCCGCTTAAGTTGCTCAAACCACCAGCTTGCGTTTGGAACATGCAAATATGCGAACTTAGTCTTGACATGAACAAGAATTCCCCGTCGTGAGCAACTACCGACCGCACATCTGCACGGGCTCCAGTGGTGGTATTGTTTTCCTTCCAACAATTAGTATCTAACTACATAACTATTTGCAGGAGGTCGTCCAAGGAAATCATTTGCAAATGCTCGTAACTATATGCTCTAAAACAACCACGGTCCCTTTTACGCACTGCAATGTCAACAAAGGGAGAGGAGAGACAAAAAGTACAGTGTTAGTTTGGATAAGCGAGCCTCCGTACCAATGGCAACCATTTTTTTTCTTCTTCCACGTAATGTGGTGCAGCTCTAAGGCGAATTAAGTACATAAATAGTCTCCCACTCACTTTCCAGCTCACAGGCAGCAGCCATGTTTGCCAGGAAGTCTAAGCTGATCCAGCGTCTGTACAGCACTAAGCTGTGCTACTAAACTATTAAGAATGCATTTGTGGTGTTTACAGCACACTTACATAATTCCTGAGTATCTCCTTTGGCTCTGCTGGAGGCTGTTTAGTCTGAGGGGGGGAGGGGTGTAGAACAGCTGGAGGAATCCCAGGGAAACATGGAGCTGCAGTGTCAGGAAGCACCACACCTGGTTTCACAGCTACGTCTGCTTCACCTCCAGCAAGAGTGCTCATTTTCCCGGCAAACTGATGCATTGACACAAAACGATCACATGAAGCATTAAAAGTTGTTTGAGGTGCATAAAACACGCTGCAGTTACTTTTTATACTCTTCAACAGCTCTATTTCAAAACGCCACATGTAATTTACACAGTGAAACTAACCTCTGGTCTGACTTGCTCTTGTCCTTGCACGCTCTGGACTGGTTTTGCCTGATCCGGTGGGAGGTACTTCTCTAAATAGTCAGGCAGCTTGATGTCGTTAAAAGAAGGAAGTGGAGGGCCTGAGTCACTGACCACAGACTCTGCAGCCCGGGTTTCCTCTTCATCCTGCTTGTCCTTTGTGTCTTTGATTGGAGCTGAGGCTGTTGGGCTCGGCGGGGGTGGATGGGTAGACGGCGGCGGGCTGGTCTGGGGGGCTTCGGAGGGCGACACGTTCCCAGAGGCTGTGTCCTCCGCCTGTGTTTGAAGTCCGTTCCTCTTCGCTCTGAAGCTGGAGGACGTGAGACTGTTGAGGATGCAGCTCCCCTCCAAGCGAGACTTCACCTTGATCTGATCGTCCTTCTCCTCCTTGACATCCTCCTCATCCTTGACAGGGTTCTTGTCCTTGAGACGAGAGTGAGTGTCCAGGGTACTGAGCAGCATGCTCCTGTCTGTCAGACTGGCCCTGGCAGGCTTCAGGCCTGATTTTACCTCCGTGTTCTGGCGCTTGCCGAAAAGGCTCGGGGTGCTTTCAAAGCTGAACTGAGTGTTTTTCCTCAAGCCAAACGTAAACTCCTCAGGGTCGAACACCTTCTCGAAGCGGTCCTCTCTGATGGCCGGCAGCGCAAAGGGTGGCTGAGGTGGCCGAATGTGGTTGTGTTTACGTGGAGGGAGTGAAAATGGTGCACAAAGGTTCTTGATTTTCTGAATAAAATCATCATCATCCAGCTCACCGGAAGTATCCAAAAGATTGCTCTCGCTTCCCGAAGAAGTCAGTTTTTGCTCTTGGACTTTAAGTTTCCTTTTGGGGAAGTCCACATCCAGCCAGCTCGAGGGCGCGTCTTGCCGTTTTGAAGTATCGTCTTTGCTCAGTCCTCGCGGCAAATGGAGCTTCTTCATGGACGAGAGCGGGGTCGAGGCTGAGGTTGGTTTATTAGCCTCGGGGGAAGCTGGTGCTATTTGACTCTGCTTCTCATGGACTGGCTCCTTTTTGAGAGCGTGGAGCTGTGAATGTTTGGAAACATCACCGTTAGCAACGGGTGAAGGTTCACTCTCAGAAGGCGGAGTGAAGTTCTTCTCAGCTGACTTTCCTATGGCATTAACCGTGGAGCTGAGAGCTGACAGGCCCTGTGTTATTCTCTCTGCGTCCTTGAGTGAAGTGGTATCACTCTCTTTACTCTTTGAGTCCTCAGACCGTGGCTGGGTAGCAGCTGGTTTCATTACACTGCCTGAGTTTTTGACTTCTGAGGGCACTGATTCGACAGTGGAACTATTTCCCCCATCATCCTGCCCTGCTTCCTCTCTGCTGCTTTCAGATTTGCAGACAGAAACAGGAGAAGCCTCTTTAGCAGCTGATTCTTTCTTTGCCTCATGTGTCATGTCAGCCTGGGCCGTTACAGATAGCGCTGGAGTGTCATTAGCGACTTCCTTGACTTCTGTTGTTGCTTTTGTAATAGGTTTTGAGCTGGAGAACTTGGCATCATTAGATCCATGTGCGCATGAGTCATCAAGCGAATTCTCCAGTTTTTCCGTGGATACTGAATTAGGCTGTGGTTCTGCTGCAATCACCACTGGCCCCGTTTCCGTCGCAGGGCTTTCTGTGCGCTGCGCCTGAGGCACATTTGCAGCCGGCTCTACGTTTGCAGGCTCTTTCTCGCCCTTGGTGCCACTCGCGGCCTCATTAGTCTGGGTGATGGTACAAACAACGGCTTTTTCAGGGTGTGTAGTCACGGTCTGACTGACGTGTTGTGTTTGAACAGGGACGTCTGGTGATCCGCTGGTCTCGTGTGATGAGCTTGAAGCTGGTTCTGCTCGGCTGCCCTCTGTGTTTTTTGTGCCTTTAACCGACTCCTCATTTGTTTCAGTTCTTCTCCTTTCATCTTCTCTTGCAACACTCCCCCCTTTCCCCGAGACCCCCTGTTCACTCTGTGCAACTTTGCCCTTTGCGGCACTTCTATCCACGGGCTGCTGTGTTTTTGTTTCTCTGTCTTTCCCCTCAGCCTGATTTGTTTTTTCACTCTCCGCCTTTTCTGATTTCTCCACATCTTTGGCTCCAGCCTGATTTAACAGCTCTGCGTCCTTGTTTCGAGATTGCTGCGTTTGCCCTGGTTCTGTTTCACCAGGCTGCTGTGCTTTCCCTTTGCTTTTTGATTCGGGCTGCACAGATAATTCTTTATCTAAACTGGGACGTGCAACAGGTGGCTCCCGCTCCGCCGCAGGAGACTCCTCAAAGGGTCGTTCAGTTTGAGGCGAGCCAGAGGAGGCTGAAGTTTCTCTGCTGTCCTCAGAGGCTTTTTCACCTTCCAGTGTGAATGCAAGGCTGTGTCCATCTGTTTTTTCCTCCTTTTGGGGTAAAATAGCGGGCTCCTTGTCAATGGGCTGCTTTGTTCCGTCGCTGCTACAAGCGGCGGTATCAGGTTCATCTGGGCTGACAGATGGTTCAGGTAATTCCTCCTGTTTGGTGACCAGTTTCTCGACAGTCTTCTCTTTAGATGGAGCATCCAACGGCTTCTCCTGTTTCTCTGATTCTTCCACTTCCTTTTTAAATGCTTTCTGTTTGCTTTCACTCACTGGCTGTTCATTTGATGTCTTTCCTTGGACTTTGTCAGGCACTTTCTCTGCAGGTTGTTTAGAGGAAGAAGCCGTCTCTTTTATATCATCCACCTGCTCTGGTTTTATAACAGTGTCATTTGACGTACTTGTAGAGCACTCTGGTTTGTTTTGACTATTTGAGCTGATAGGACTTGTTGGTTCTCTGCTTTTCTTTTTTTTAGAGTGGGTGCCTGTTCTGCTCGGGTCCTTGGAGTGTGGGCTAACGCTACTCGCCATTTCTGCAGAATCGCCTTGCTCTTGCTCTGGAGGATCTGCTTTAACATTGTTAGGTTTCGTACCCTGATCTGAGGTCTTAGAGACCACTGCTTCCTCTGTTACTTGTACCTTATCCAGTTCTTCTGGTTTTAATGCTTTGTCTGACGGAGTTTTCGTCTGTATCTTATCTCTAGTATCCAGTTTACCCTGACCATCCAGTTTTAGCGTCTTTGAGGCAGCAGCTGCAGAAGATGAGGAGGATTTCTGAGACATTCCTTTCGTGGCTGGCGATTGACGCTTAGCCTTGGACGCTTCTGCGAATATCTTCGCTCGCTCCCTGATCGACATGGGCTTCTCCCTTACAGGTGACGCAGAGCTGGACCTAACTCTAGCCCTAACCCTCCGTTCAGACGAAGTAAAGTCCTCATTCTGCAACTCGGTGACTTTTCTGACCGGGGAGACGTCAGCACTCCTCGGGGTCCGGATCATCTGCCGCTCAAAGAGGCTGATTCTGTCTGCGATCCGGCCGACAACCGGCTTGGGCTCCTCGTCAGACTTCTTTTGGTCATGTGCTCTGCGTACAACGGGAGGTAAATTAGAGGTTGGAAACAAAAGTTAACAGTGATTAACTCATTAGCCTGTCAGCACCACATTGTCTGTATAACTGTTAGTCTAATCTGGCTAATTTCTTAATGACCCAGAGTTAAACCCAATCTAACCTGGATTTTGATCTGATAAGACCAATCCTAAGCACAGGCCTGAACTTTGTGTTATGACTCACGCCATTGCTACACTGTGCATACACCTGTATTTATTCCACCCATAGCAGTTAAAACACATTCCCCGTTTTGACAGCAGACAAAAGCAACAGGTAGGTTCAATGTTCACAAGTCCATTCAAATATTTAACCCTAACCTGGAACGTGTTTTAGATCTATGGCATTCCTGGAAGACAGAAATGTGATAAGTTATTATTTTGTTAATTTCTTAAACGAAACACTTTCCTGTTTCTAACTTTAACTCACCTTGAGTCAGTCTCTGTCTCGGCAAGATTCTCCGCTTCATCTTTGATGCTGTTTAAAGCTGCATTAAGATCCTGCTTGTCTCCCTCTGAGCTTTGCTTCAAAGGCACATGCTTCGTGAAAAGTTTCACCTCGCTCCGAGAAACCTTAATACTCCTGCGTTTGGACTCCGGTGTCTCTGTCTTTCTTTCTACTTGGTAAAAGCTGTCATCGTCCTCCATGTCCGCACCTCCATCCACCACACATGCCTGTGTGGCTGCACTGACTGGGGCCCGGAAGTTCACTGAGTGCTTGGCCGAGACAGGGCCGGAAGTCTTACTTTTCCCTCCTTCAGGTGAGGTGGGCGCGTGCTTGGAGGAGGAGCCTGCAGACGCCTTAGTCTTGTGAGTCTTTGGACTTTTGCCCTGGGGACTGGTCAATGAGTTATCTGATGCAGGGACACCTTGCGGGACAGGTTGGGCCTTTGTTGGCATTTTGTCCTGAGGGCTGCTCCCTCCATCTCCCTGAGAGTTCTTCCTAACTTTCTTCCTTGCTGAGTTTTTACGCCCCATGCTGTCTGCCTCTGTTCCCTCTTTGTCAAGCTTCGGCTCTGACTGTGAGTCTTTGTGTGATTTTAGTGACACTCCCACTTGAGCTCTGTAATAGTTCTGTGCCTCACCACCAGGCCTCACATTTGTCCTTTTGCTCTCTGCACTTGTTGAGCTGTTCGATAAATCAAAGCTCGGTGATGACTTTGCCTTTGGGAGAACCTGTAGGCTTTTTGTGACTTTGACGACTTGCTTCCCAACACCAGAATCTCGGCCACACTGAATCACACTGGTCTCCTCCAGGTACACATGGAGCCTCTTACCTGCCTGGGCCTGTGCCTGTCTGCGGGGCAGAGGTTGGGTGTGGCCCTGGTCAGAGTCACGTGCCACTCCCTCTTTAGAAGAGTTGGAGAGATGTGTCAGATGAGTGGCATTCCCACTCACTGCAGCGCCGAAGCCGCTCTCCTCCCTCTTCTTCTTGCCCTGCCCTGCTCTCTCCTTCCTGAACTCTGCAGACTCCTCCTCTTTTGGAACTCCCTCTCCTGCCTCAGTGCTGCTCACACCAGAGCCGTGTCTGCGGGCAGACTGCGTGGCGTCCTCCTCTTCACAAGGGAAAATGTCTCTTAGGAGACGCACTGGATTGGGGCTCTCCTCCTCCTCCCACCGTTGTTCCCCCGCCTGGGGTCTCACAAACTCCTCACTCTCCTCCTCTCCCTCTGACTTGTGATCACTAGTTGGGGAGGCATTTTCAGTCTCACTCTTTGGAGCTTTTCCCCTCCACGGAGAGAACCAGTTGCCAATACGACCCAAGACTCCAGTACTCGGCTGCTCTTCTGGGCTCTCAGACTAAAGTAAAGCAGAGAAATAACTCACATAAATGTCTGCTTGGACATGAAGCCGCGCTTTAATAAACATGCATATTTAAGAGAGTAGTTACACCTGGTAGTGCAAATATCATAAACCGTCTATGAACAAAGAAGGGAGTGCAGGCTTGGGATCTAAATGTAAATGTAATGTAATAAGTAAGGGTTGTTTGTTCATAGACATTTGTTTTTTTTAGTACGGCCATGCATCTCTGAGCATAGCAAGGACATGCAGAGGTGCTTATAACCTGTCCGCTTACCGTAGTAAATACCATATCATTCAGACTCTTTATGTAGGCTGTGAACATGATTTTGGTTTAGAACAAAAACTCCTACAGAGCATAGAACAAACAGAAAATCATTCCACCAGGATAAACAATAGCAGTGTGAAAGAGCAGAAAAATATCATTTAAGAAAAAAAAAAAAGAAAAGATACTCTGCCTCCGAAAAGTGACACATCCAAATATAACTTAGAGATCAACTCACCCCTTAGTTACACACAGAAGAAAACTTTTCTCTCCCCTCCAACATGTGAACCGCGGTCAGTTTGTGTTTTTCCTCTAAGTTGCATGTCTGACTGATGGACACGCTGGGTTTTAGTCCTTCACGCCTCCAGTAAAGCATCCACAACTGCAGGAGTGCGGGAGACTGTGGGATCTTGAACTATGCCTGATGTTGAAGTTCAGCCCCTCCAGCGGAGCGCGCTTTGCCCAGTGGTAGAACGATGCCTTCAAGTGCCGCTCGTAAAGTTCTCACACGAGCGTGAAGCCGGTTCGTCAACAATTTGTTATTATTATTTTTTCTCCTCACGTCAAACGCCCAACCGCAGTTTCATTTTCGTGGATGTTTGCTGTGGCTGATTGCCAGCTTTTGCTTTTAGATATACGGCAGGTCTGCTTGTGTGACTGGCTGCTATCAGCATTTTTAAAATGGTTTAAATACTCGTGTGAAATGGGAATCTAGTTTGTACTGTATTGAATTGAACTTAAAATTCAAATGAGATGTTTGTATGCATGATAATTGTCTGCCTTGTAATTATTATGATTGATTTTGGGTGTACCTGTTCTATTATGGTAAACATTTAAGGTGGAGATTGACAGTCACATTTTCCTTTCTGTCGCATCAGGTGTCGCCTTTGTCATTTCAGTTAGAAGATTATAGCTTAGTCCGGATTGCTTGTCCATTCACCGCCATATCATGACTTGTATTTTTACATTTTTGTCACATTACTGTACATGCTTAAAGGAGAACTACAGTTTTTTACAACCTGGACCTTATTTCTGGCGTAAAATATGATCATTTACTCACCCATATAACTTTTGTGTCATTTATAGTCGTTCTGGAGATATTTCAATCTGCGTATATCCATATAGTGGGAGTGACTGGGGCACCGAAACGCAGCCTCTAAATAACACATTATCTGCCGCGAAACTCGTTCATTTCACCAATATTTTGTCATGATACGCTAGTGCTATTCCCCATTGAGTCCGGAGTTACCTGTTATCATCATGTTTTCTGACCTGGATGATATCTCCTCTGAGCGCCACGCGCACCCGCAATGGTTGGCTTGTTTACCTATAATTTTTCTACTGCTAGTATTTTGCAACATGGCTGAATATTTTTTCCGATTCTGAGGTTGTGGACGAACCATAGCACGTATGATAACAAAATATTGCGGAAATGAACAAGTTTCGCGGCAGATAATGTCTTATTTAGAGGCTGCGTCCCGGTGCCCCATTCACTCCCTTTATATGGATATACACAGATCTAAATATCTCCCAAATGACTACAAATGAAAAAACAGTAGTTCCCTTTTAAAGGAGCTATTTGAATTTATACACTGGCAACGTAATGAAGCCATTCTCACGACTTTTCAAACCCACCAGTTCACTGTTTGTAATTGCCTCAGATGTCGCACATGTACATGCAGTATACAGATAGATACATATACAAACTCCATCCTGGGTACATGTACTGTATATACACACAAATTTCAATTTTTCTGCAGTTCTTTCCACAAATATTGCAAACAATTGCATTTATTTTGTGTACAATGCCACATATGCTGCACATGCACACGTTTTTATATATGTATAAATATTTGTAGATGTACAAACTGCATCCCGCCCCATGCACATGTTCCAGTGTCCCTAACGCCTTTTGACACCTTTAAATTTCCCCAGTGGTGGAATCAATAGAGGTGCATCTTATCTTACCTTACCTGGTGGTTCATGTGAAATCCTCATATTGTAAGTTTTTATCCATCCATGGAGTCCAAATTGTATTTATGTGAACAGTTGCACGGTTTGGTTTTTCAGGCTTTGTGCTTCTTTCAGTTTCAAATCAAATAATAAAGTTCCAAGTCTCAGCTTTAATCACATCGACGTAGGGAGTTGCAGCGTGGGAGTTCATATTGAAAACTCAATACAGCAGCTTCAGTGGCTGCGTGTCCATTTTTACCTGCGCTGCATAATTAATTTAACACAACGGCACTGAGGTAAGATGACTAAACACACTAAATATGGGAAGTGAATAGCAAACACTGACGTGCATGCGAGGTGTGTAGCCTAAGTGTTGGCACGACATCTTTTCACAGGGAGTAGCAAAGTAGTGTTTGATAGTCAAATATGAGACGTGTGCTAGAGGTTAAGATGGGTTTGCTTGTGTAAATTAAATCATAACACTGACCGACTTTAAAGTGAAGTAAAAGGATAAGATAAGAAGTTAAGAAAGAATCTGATTAATCTCGAAGGACATTCTTGTGCCAGAGGATGCATAAAGAGATAAATACATGGCACAGCCAGTTCAGGACAAAGCCTCCTTCTAAGGTTTTCACAACTGGACCTAAAATAGAGCTATAATGATAAAATTATATATGTGAAGTGCAAAATTCCGACACTTATTTTAACAAGTGAAGGCAGCAAAGAGGCCGTGCCCAAACAAAGTTTTCCAGGGGAAATGACGCACACATGAATTCAGTTAGGTTTTTTTTTTTTTTTTACTGGTTGGGTTTCCAAGTCTGCCTGCCCTGGTTTCATTTGGCGAGCGGCTCCACTCAGTGTTTCCATGCGGCTTTAGTCGAGGAACTTAACTCTTAAACTACCCCTTGCCGGGGAAACGCTTCTCTTTTATTTGATTCAAATTAAAATAAACGGACTTTAAACCACGCAACTGCACGACAAGTTTTAACTAAAGCCTTTAATTTTTACTTTTCAGTGCGTTACACAACCCACTCTGCCTGCAGGTGTGGGAGTGGCCGTGGTGAGCATCGGTTAAACGTAGCGCTGCACAAATTGTTGTGGGTTTTCTTAAATTAACGGTCCTATTTAGACAGTTATATCAAGGTTAATATTTTTCCTTTTCATATTGCCAACTGCTATTTACCATCCTGTTTGGGAAGTATATCCTGAAGTGTTTACACTCGGAATAAAACGGTATGGATCATAAAAAAAAACAAAAAAAAAAACACTGTTATGTCTTGAAAAACAGTTTTGACAGCTCTCCATGAAGGTCAAGCTGTCTCTCCGTGACAAACAGTGGCCCTGAAGCTGAAGCAGTGTTGCGCAGGCAGCTCAGTCCTCAACAAACAGCCAGGTCTATCGACCGAAAAAGCCCTCAGCCAGACCCATTTCTTTCCAAGCACAGACAGAGAGTGAGATCTTACCATGATTACCGCGTTTCTCTCAGCTGTCTAGGGAATCAGCCGGTGACTTGCAGCCCACTGCAACAAAAAGCCCGCCTTTCAGCGCGCCACCGCTCCTCTGAGGTAACCTGCTCCTCCACGGTGCAGAAAAAAGGGACGCCTTATTAATATTTAGTGCAGTTTACGAATGAGAGGGAAAAAAATATTAAATCCAACCCTTGTGCAAGGCTGTCCAAGCTACATGCTGCTGAATGCTTCCTTGGATGTGTTATTTTGTCCAATATTGTGAAGAGTGCAGAGATACAGGTGGAATCTGCCCCGGCCAGGTAGCACACCCCGGGGCTGTGTGAACCATGACACAGCAAACAGCTATGTCGGTGCGTTGTGCAATTGTGTCAGGACGCTCACACAGGACAGGTACAGACTATGACTTTTGGCTCATGCATGCACCTAAGTTCAAAGACTCAAAAAGAATCAGCCTATACGTGCCTTTGTTTTCGACTGTTATAGTTAATTAGGAATAAATCCGTTGGTTTAGAGTAATGGAAGATAACAATATAATGTATTTAGCAGCTGGTGTTGCTCTAGTTTAACTCTTCTTTATGGGAACACCTCTGCAGGAGCATTGTCTGACCATAGACATTAAAATCAGGTCTAAAGGCTACATGGCAGCGCCCTTTTATTTAAGCTAAAGCAACAGGGTGCACACAAAACCCACTAATGGCACACACCACACTCACAAGCACATGCAAATGCATTCCTCCCCTCTGTCTTTGTCTGTTTCCCATGACTTATTGATGAGGCACAGAAGCTGAAACCCGTCTCGTTCTCCGCCCTATGAAAAATGTATACCTTGCCTCTGACAGGTCTCTCTAACGCTGAAAGCGAAACAAGCGGGGAGCCAAACACGGCTGGCATTTAGCAGAGGTTCCCGTTCCCAGAGGAGCCTGCTCAGACGTTTACCTTCCACTCTAAGACTGGGTTTCTTCGATCTCAACACGTTTCCGGTTTAACAAGTGGCCGGGCTATTTTGGTCTGCTGCTCAGTCGTGTCAGTGTTTGAAGCAAAAGTATGAAAATGATTATCGCCATTCACATCACAGGGAGTGGAAGCCCAGTTGTACTGGAATGGAACTAAGTAAACACATAGCACATGAAAAGACGGCAGCCTTCTCAAAACACTGAAACGAAAAAAAATAAAATAAAAATGCTGCATTCAACATCACACTGGACTGAAAGGATTACCTCAAGGGCTTGTTCTACACTGACAATGCAAACACTTTCTGTTTACTGAGCAATTTGTCCACTTCTAAGACGTGGTGCAGAAAGAAGTTAAGTATTGTTTTTCAGGGACTGCTTCATCCAGGGAACAGATTCACAGCTTGTGTCTTTTTCAGCACACCCCCCTGCGTCATGTTCGTACAGTTACAGACATGTGTACCTGGCAGCTGCTCACTAAGTGGCCTCATTTTGTTTTCGGCAAGCAGCTCTACAGGAGGTGGTGCACGACGGCTTCTCATTGTGTTCACCCAGACTTGTCAGGTTCCTGGAGTCAGACTGACGGTCACAGTTAGAATCAGATCACAGTTGGGGTTATTAGTGGAACCGTGGAAAGGCTCCAAAGAGAAGGAGACTTGTACAGTGGCTTTTATGTTAGACTTGATTGAATTGCTTGGGATGGCTATAAAAATTAAATTCGGCTTCAACTCAATTTTGTTCAATAACAATCAAAAATGTCGCTTCACAAAACCCAGAGCCTGAAAAGACCAGAGAAAGCACCGAGGCGATGGTGGTGGTGAGGAAAAGCTCCTTTTTAACAGGAAGAAACCTTGAACAGAATGCAGCTTAAATTGGGAGACACATCTGCTTGAGGAACCTGGTAGGGAGACAGAAAAAGAAGGGAGGTGGGGCACGAAAAAGAAGAAGAGAGAAGCAGCATACATTATACACCCATCGGGCATAACATTATGACCACTGACAGGAGAAGTAAATAACACTGACCATCTTGTGACAAGACAATGTTCTGCTGGGAAATTTTTGGACCTGGCATTCATGTGGATGTTACTTAGACATGTACCACCCACCTAGACCAGACCAGACACCCCCACCCCATAGCAATGACACTCATTGATGGCAGCAGCCATCCCCAGCAGGATGCAGCCACAAAAACGCTTTAGGAACAACTCAAAAAACCAAAACAATCAATTTGAAAATTGCAGAGATGGAGAAGCAGCCGGAAATGATAAAGTGGAAACACGCTACTACCAAGCGGACCAATCACAGCTCTTGCGGTCTGCATGTCAGACTACGGCGCTAGGGTCTGCACATGCTAATGGGTCGTTGCTGTAGCTTCCGCATCAACTTCAGTAGCCTAAACTGCCTATTAGGCTCAGAAAAGGCTTTGCGAACATCGGTGGATTGTTTACAGGTTAGACATGGATAGATAAATGTTTACCAAAGACCAACAACTCAACTGCAACACACAGAGAGGGAGACCTTGGCGTCTATGTATAATGCAGGGATTAGTGCAGTGAGTCACCGGCAGTCCCAATCAGAGCATATTTACATTACATGTCAGACATTTTTCACCACCACATATGTAGAGGAGAAGAAGTGTGCTCCTATCCCCACACAACAGACAATACAGCACCGACAGTATGTCCATTGTTCACATACAGTCTTTTAAAGAATGTCTTGACTTCAATTAAATACATCTGAGTCACATACTTGGCATTTTGGTACGCAATAAACAGCTAATGCAAGATCAGAGTTCAGCCACGGAGGCCGAGGGACTGTTTAAGAGCCGAGTGGGCTTAGAGTCAGCTGGCAGATGCCCTTGCTCATATCATCTTCATGGATGCCATAAAACACGACTTGTTTTGTCGCGCGCAAACATATAATTTCCGTTTGACTGGCATTTCCTTTTAACGCCAAGAAATACCAGGGAATTTTCGGTGTCAACAAAATCGGTTTCTATTTTTCGGCCCCCGCTTCCCCCTCCCCGTCACTCCTCCGAAGCCGCTTCATTTTTTGAATAGTCGCCGAAGCCCAGAAAGCTGTCAACCACAACATCCAAAGAGGAGGACGCCATGAGTGTTTTTTAAGCCGCGTCGGAACTGACATAACTCCATTGCCCCACCAACTGGTTGCTGATGCTCACTGCGCGGAGCTGAACTGCTAAAGCATAGGAGATCCTGGAGTTGAAAGCAAGACATACCGTGAATACATAATTATACGAGGCCACAATGAATGAGAGCAAGGACTGCTGACGAGAGACAAAAGGGGAAAACTGAACCCTTGACCCCTGTTTGATGGGATTCTGTGCCTCTGTATTGCTGGCATCCACTTAGGTCCCATTAAAGGGGAGAGTCACGTCAAATCAATATAAAGTTGAGAGTTCTCTTTCATCCTACGACGAAGCATCTTTTTCTTGTTGGACGTTTTCCAGGATGACCGTGCCCTCATCCAAAGGGCATGAGGGATCATTTGAAACTTTTCAGGCAACATAACTCAACAAAACGGACTGCACTCTCCACTGTCGTAGTCAAAACACCAAATGAGGGAACATTTTTCGGGGGAAATAATGGTCTTTCACTCCAGTAGAGTTCTGGACACCTGTAGAATCAATGCCAACGCCTCACTAAGAAACTTACTGTTTTTTCTTTTTTTCATTTCCCTGAATTCGTCACCCGTCTGTAAACGCAAAATGAGCAAATTCTCACAGATTTGCTTTCCCATTAAAATAGCCCGCCAGCCTTTTTGCCTTTGGGATCACACAGTTTGACTGAACACCCCCTCAGGGAGAAGAGAAATAAAAAAAATGTGATTCGCTGCTGCTCTCTATCTCTCTTTCTCTCTCTTTTACTGCCAAGCTATTTAGCCTTAAATCTCCACAGCGACCGCCGCCAGTGATGGGTAGATGATGTCCGTTTGAAGTTTGTCCCTTCAAAAACAATTGGGAGCGTTACACATTTAATGTGATTCCAAAACAGCAATTAGTGCACGAATTGCGACAGGTTTCTTTGTCGTTTGAGGTGAACAACAACAAAACCTGCTTCAGGATCGACCATAGCATTTGCTCGTGTTTCCTTTACTTAACCTAAAGCGCTGGCCTCCTTTAAATCCATGCGATGCCGAACACACTGAACTCTTCTGCCCCTTGATTCAGTGCAAACAGCAACCTGAAGCTTTAAGATCGTCTCTAATGACTTTATTTTTAAATCCTCCGCCGTTGTCAAGGGTCAAAGTGAACGCAGCAGTTCTGGGAACGGCTTGATTGTCCCACTGTGCACAGTTAATCATTGACCATCATTGTATCCACTTTCCTCTGCTCAGACACAGAGGCATGAATTCATGGATGTTGCTGCAGTGCTGTGCTGTGCATGGTATTCTTGACTAAGAGGAAAGAAAGAAAATTTGTGCTGATCTGTATTCCCCATGAAATCTGTATTTAATTAGAGGGTAAACAGTGGGTTGCAACTTACGTAATAATGTAATTATGGAGCAAAATAATCAAAGAATACCATGTTCCTTCTGGAGAGCTCGGCGCAGAAAAAACAGCACATTGATTGAAGCCTTCTTCACAAATTGTTCTAGGCAAGAGATTTGTTCAGCACGGTCCAAACCGCCTTACCGTCAGCAGAGGTCAGAGATCGTTCTTTTAATATTTATTTTCCTTGGCGCGTCCCAAAAAGGATTAATGGGCCGCCTGCCAAAATCTGAAAGGCTGATTTGGTGGAGTCAGTGTCGCCGTCATGTTGATAGACTCTCTGGCATTCCTAGCACATCCTCCCATCAGACAAACGTAGCGTGAAACTCATGCATTTCCCATTTCCTGATAAGGGGCAACGATAACCCGCCTTCGCATAATCACAACCCGACGTTGCTCTAAACAGTGTTAATTTGTTGTGAATGCAAAAGATGTTTCTAATTAAAATGAAGACAGGCAGGAGTGCGTCTTCTGTTTCTTGGGGGTGAGGTTAATTGTCAAATCTCCCAAACACTTAAAAAGAAGGATAACTTTAACCTGCATTCCCTTTTTTGACAAAATGTTTGAGTCAAAGTTTGCAAATTTACATATTCACTTTACTGTTAGCTCAGTTTTGGTCTCCACCAACTCCTCTGGGAAGAATCTGACTCCCTAGGTAGCTAAGGGCTAACGTTGTCGGTTTGCTGTGTGTGACAACCTGTGAAAACGAATAGCTTTAATCCAAAATGTGCATAGGGAAAAATCAAAATACACTTTTTTCGCAGAAATATCCGCGTTTCCAAATTGCGAGGGTGTGCGCAACACAGATCTATTAACAAGTTGAATCTTCTCGTGATTTGTGTGTTTGAAAAATGCCACGTAGGCTAAGCAGCAGAGTGTTTTCAAACTAATCTTTAAATCTGGAGTCAGTGTTTGCACATTCAATATTCATTTTACTTTTAGCTCAGTTTTGGTCTCCACCAATTCTTCCGGAAGTATCCGGGTCTTTAGTTAGCTAAGAGCTGATGTTGTCGGTCTGCTGTGTGGTCCTAGCAGGCAGTGTATGATGAGTTTTACAGTGGGTTAGTGAAGGTTGTGAAAGTGGTGAAAACAATTAAACTGATGGCTACAAAATGAAAAAAGGAAAACTAGATGATCGCAAGTGATCATAAAGCGGTCCATGCCGTGGCGAAGTCATCCCCGAGCGGGACGCAGAGGCATGAGTCACCAGTAGCGCCCCCTATAGACCGTATTGCACAAAACTTGGTGGGCTTGTAAGGAGTCATCCACAGATTATTATTGTCAAATTTCAAGCAGTTTACTGTGGTGGTTTGTGAGATATAAACATGTAGTCGTTGTAGCGCCCCCTACAGCCCAAATTTCACGAAACTTGGCATGAGTGTACGCAAGCATATTATAATGGAGGATTGGGTGAATACTTCAAAAGTTATATGCCTTGAAGTCATATTAAATGTTTCCGTGTCACCTGTAGCGCCCCCTGTACACATAATGTCACGCAACTTCATGGACGTCTACACAATATGTTACAGATTGTGTATGCCAAATTTCATGAAGTTAGCTATTGCAGTTTTTTTTAGATATATGTTGCTTTTGTAGCGCCCCCTAGAGACTAAGGGTCACACAAGTTGGGGTGCTTGTACAGAATCATATTATTATCAATGATATGAGATATGAGGCAAAACGTAAATTGGCTTATTATAGCGCCACCTAGCTGTAGGCATGTGTATTGACACCTTGGCAAAGTGACATGCTAGGACTTCTACCAAGTTACCAGGTCTGATGCCTTTCACCCTTGCAGTTTGTCCTGGACACTTTAGCTACGCAGAAAAAGATAAAATCATTATTATAAGAATAAAAATCGCAACTAAATCAACAGGGATCCTGCAACGTCGTTTGCATGGACCCCTAATGATCTTAAAAACACTAAAATGCTCCTTTTAGTTGAGGGGAGCTGCAGAGTTTGAGAATAATTTCTCAACTAGCGAAAGCTTTCACGTCTCAAGCACTCATTTGATTTACTGAAATATGTAAAAATAACAAGCGCAGCTCAGTTCTTCGTTGCTATGGCCTCTGAAGCAGCTCGAATGAATTGTTTGGAATCGTGATCTTATTTGTTTAGAACAAAATGTTAAAAAAAAATGCTTCACACCAATGTCAAGTTGATTTCAAAATAACATTTAGGCTTTATTTGTGCAATCCACATTCAGCACTTGTAAGATTAACAGGAGTAAGATAATGATCCCTGGTCTCTTCTTCTCAGAGCTCTTGTTAAAGAACAATGATGTGTTTTGAGTTTGTGCTACTAATTACACAGCTAACGTACACTTTGCCTTTTCTACCAGAGAGCGTTGAGAAACAAACATCATTAAACCCGATGCTTTTAATCTCGCCGAGCCATCCGGCGGTTGTGTGTTGTTGGAGCAATAACGGCGGAATGAATTCAACAAACGATCTCCCCCTGCTGACCTCGCTGCTCTTTTATTTTTCTCTGTTCCTGCACAGACAGCCGTCTATTTCAGGTGCGACACAGCAGCATCCAATTCTCCTCCAAGAATCCAAGTGCAGGGGCTTTATAGGAAAAATGTTAGGTGGATAGCAGGTGAGTATACAGTATTTCCCCATAAATGTCAGTCTGAATACATGGAACGCCTTAGTGCATGTAACAGTTAGCATCGTGAGACTGACGCTCCAGTACGACAGATGGCTCATACACCAGATCATCCTCTCCAAGGGTGGAGTTGTGATCCAAGTTCACAAAGTTGGGGATGTTGAAGTGAGACAAGAAGGCGCACTCTCTGTCAGTCTTGCTGTCCTCTATTAATCCAGCGAGAGCTTGGTGTCCCACAGCTTCCTCGGCGTCCTCTTCCATCACGTCCATGCCAGAGGTGCCGTTGCCCGTGGACCGGCTGCAGGTCCCGTGCTGGGGTCGGAGCCCGCTCTGCTTCCCCGCCCGGCCGTCGTCGTCCGTCTTCTGCTTCCCCTGGTCCTCCTCGTTGATGTAAAAATTAAAGTATGAACGGGACCCCGCCAGCAAGGGGCGGGAGAAGGCTTTGTCGCTTTCGTCCTGGTGACCGTTGATGTCTACCAGGCAGCTCCCTGGGCGATGATGCTTTTCAGCAGTGTCTGGGTTTCTGTTGAGAGTCGAAAAAAAAAAAAATGGCAGCAAGTGAGAATGCAGCAGCAAGAAAGGGAAAACATGAGAGGCTTTTAATGTCATCGTTACTGGGCTGGAGACTTAAAATGCTCATCTCAGAAGTCTTTTCTAAAAAAAAAAAATAATAATAACACTAAAAATGGACTGTACTTTTAGAGCAGTGACAGTAAACTCCCTCTCTCAAGGCTGCTGTCTGACCTTATTCAAGTGATTTCTCACCTATTTCCACTGCTGGGCTTTGCTCGAGAGGTAAATGTGCCAATAGGTAACAAGCTCACCACCAACCAATACAGACATGAGCAATATAAAGCCACACAGAGGCATCCAGTCACATCCTAGATCCAAATTACAACGGTTTGCAATATAATATCCTGTCACAATAGCTAAATTACCCCTGACACTCATCACATCCCTGTCTCCCTCTGCCTTTGCGCACACCAGGAGTTAACACACACACAGCTCTGAGACGAGCACGGGCTCTCCCCCTGCGCTGAAACGGTCCCGGTGCAGGGCCAGACGTGAAGGTGAGAGCAAAAATGATCCTACTCACTCTTGATGGGGCGCTCCTGTCTTGGTGAGCAGCGTGAGAACAAAGAACATGAAAATGACGAACACGGCGAGTCCGACCCAGAAACCGATGACGATAGAATCTGAATGACCAGAGAAAGGAGACAAAAGAAAATAATCTTATTAGTGCACTGGCTTTATGATTAAACTAATCTCTCAATTAAAGTGAACATTCTTCTAAAATACGATTAGAGCAGTTTGGTGGGCGCCTCATTAGATGGTTTGGTCGGTGGCACTGGAGAATAAATAATATGCTGCGTTAAAGACTGCTACCTGATAATGTTATTGGAAAGACAGACAGCGCACGCCACCCCTTCAGCCAAACCACTACGGGCAATGCAAGGAGTGATTGGGTGATTAATCTTTCTCAATTAAAAGTGCACCGGGAGGTAGACGCGCGCACACAGGACAGTGAAAACAACACAGCAGTAATGTAATTCAGCTTACATCTGTGCGCTTTGAGTCCCTCGAAAGACACGGGCTCTTCGTCGTCATAGTATTCATACTGCCACACGTAGTCACTGCGTCGTGCGCTGGTTTGGCTCCCGTTGTGGAAGTCGGACATTTCAACGTTTTTATACGTTACCTTATATCAGCAGAAGACAAGCGCAATCAATCCAAAAAGAGCACCATGCAAATAAGACGTCGCCGTATCCATAAAGTTTGCAAAACCCAAATCTCCGCGTAATGTTAACCCCTTTTCTGTTGCTGTTGGGGGGGGGAAAAAATAATATCCCCAGACTGTAAATTTAGGGATTCCGTTTATAATTTAATAACAGAAGCGTGACAGACAGCAGGGAAATCCATCGCTTTACCGTTGCGCAAAAACTCCAAATCCATTCCCGTGCAAGTGCAGTGAGCGAAGCAGCAGGCTTTTTGGTGAGCTGCTCAGTGCGCAGCGCCCTTATCCATCAGCTTCTGTACTGGTGGGCTCACTCACTCCCAGGGATAGTGAGATTACGCTGCAGAAATGCGCATCTTAAGTAAGAATGGAAGCGAGCACGCTGGGGTTCTTCCCAGAACGGCTGATTTATCTTGAGATCTGTTTGTGCTCAAACCGCATAGAACAGCCTTCTTATTTTCTTTGCCAGAATTTCTAAAATCTAAATCTGCATGAAGAGACATGCTAATATTTATGTTTTTTACATATTTATCCATCACACAGTCAAAAGCATGTCAGAAAAAGACAGTCTGGAGACATGTTTTGACATAAAACATATTTCACTTTGTTTTCTACAAACAAACATCATCACATTGAAACTTGACACTCCAGGAACATTTAAATAATGTTGGCATGCAGGAAATAAGACAAGAACTAGACGCTTGAAAGCTTTTCCAAACCCAACCACTTAATCACAGCTAAACAATAGTGTGACTCGCTGCTTTATTTGAGCAGACAAAAGCTAATTAAGGACACAAAAGCACACAATTCGTCTGGAATGATTCATTTGTGGCCAGTGTGTGGACGCTCAAACTCCAGGAACTGAAATGACCACGTACCACACAAAAATTCACTCTTTTGTCTTGCTGAATATCATATCTTATCGACAAAGAAAATAAGGCAGTTCCATCATGCAAAGAAAATAATGTCCATCAACTCAAACATCTGACACTGGTTTCTGAACAGACTTAACTAGCACTTAGCAGAAATGTCCTGTATCTTTATCACGTGGAGTTTTGCTTTGGGCACGTTAGTCCAATAGGACATGTGACCATGAACACAGATTTTTAATGAACATTTTAACTGGACAGCTATTTGTATTCAAATCACAGGCCATAGCAATGAAGACCTCTGCTGCACTTATTATTTCTACATATTTGAGTAAATCAAATGAGTGCTCGAGATGTGAAAGCTTTCGCTGCTAATGAAAAAAAAACTAAACAGGAGAACTATTATATAACTCTGCAGTTCCTCTTAACTAAAAGGAACGTTTTAGTGTCTTTAAGATCATTTTCCACTTAATTTTATTGCCCACCGTTTAATTGTTTTAGCAGACAGACACAATGTTGACCCTTAGCTAACTAGAGACCCAGATGCTAACCTGGAGTGACTGGTGGAGACCAAAACTGAGTTTGCAAACGTTGGCTCCAAATTCAAAAATTAGTTTGAAAACACAACAGATTACGTGGTATTTTTCAAACACATATATCAGGAGAAGATTTAATATGTTAAGAGTTGTCTGTGTTTCAGACTCTGTCCCGATTTGGCAGCACGGATATTTCCGCAAAGCTAAATAATACGATGCTGCTGCTAACACTACATTGCAAACGTGCTTCCATTTTTCTCTATTTTGTATTAAAGCTACTTGTTTTCGCAGGTTGTCTTGTTCAAAACTAGTTACTACTAATCTAGCATAAACGTGAGCCAAAATCTGTTAAAATGTTAAGCTAACATCATGTAGCAGCTAATCGCTAATACTAAATGCTGTTCTAATGTAAGGAAAAGAAAATATGTTTTATCCATCAACAGCATTTATGAAAATGGCCAATTAGGAGGTTTCTACCATTTTAAATGCCATTCAATTTGAAGTGCCATTCAGGGACAACCCATATCTACAGTACTGATGTTAGCATCTGTCATGCCTTTGAACGTGATAAGAAGTTCAGTGAAGCCCCTTCAAAGAAGTTTACTAATTTGCCACCCACTTAATCATTCTGGGAAGAGCATATTTAAGTAGCCTGACCTTTGGACACATTAGTGGAGCGCGGGGTTGTTGACAGCGTGTAAGCAAAATAACCATGACTAATGACATCCAAATTACTTTACTGAGGAGAATTTAAAAATTGGGTGACAGAGGCAGGGGATGCTTTTTAAAACTCTTTAACACCTTATCATTAAATGTGTCCTTTTCATCTTTTTCTAAATATCTTTTCAGGCGGACAGCCTTCATTAGAAATCCAGTGGTTGATTTCTGAGCCGCCAAAATCACTGTCCACATCATGAGAATTACAATCATCCAAATAATCAGAACTGCAAGTAATGCATTAAAACCTTCATGCTTCATTAGTGCTCTTTGATTACATTACTGTGCTGGAATCATTTAAGACCTAGACAGATCGAATAATTAATTTGCTCTTTTGTGGATTTGCTGGAGATGTTAGTACCCTGGCCAAAACAAATGTGTAACACTCGCGTGGTAGTTTGTTTTTGGCACAGGTGGCTCTGTTTTTATTTTCTGTTCAGATTGATGGTTGAGTCAGACTTGGCACCAGCTGCATAGTTTTAAATGTGGTCCCCAGTCCAGGGTTGTTTCAACTGAAGCTACTCCGTGGAAGATGTGAAAAGTCTGGCACCATCTGGTGGTAGTATCAGTAATGTGATTCCCCTTGCTCCCCTGCATCCTTTTCCAGTGATGGGTGAACTGTTTGAAAGGGGTAATGTTGATTGTGTGGGGGCCCTTGCCCAAAACTAAGACTGGAAATCAGTTTCTGTTGACAATTATGTGTGCTTCCACTAGGTTCTATTCAGGAGCCATTCCTCTACGAAAAACCCCAGCTCTGGTTATCACCAAGGCTCTGGTAAAGTTCTTTTCTACATTTGGTCTACCAAAAGTAGTTCTAACCGATCAAGGCATAGTCAAAGTATTTGCCTAGGTACTTGAAACCTTAGGAATCACAACTGTGACATCTAGTCCTTACCATCCTGAAAGCCAAGGGACACTAGAATGGTTTCACCACACCATGAAATCCATGTTGCGCAAACACTGTCATGACTCTTGAAGGGGTTTGGGATGACAGTGTCCCCCTGGTTCCGTTTGTTGCACGGGAAGTTGTGCAGGAGTCACTAGGTTTCAGTTCTGCTGAGTTAAGTGGAGTTTATGCCTCTGCGGGACTAGATTCCGTAACCTACGCATGTAGCCTATGCACGTAGCCTACGCCGGTGCGCACCATTTACACTTGTGTGCTTGTCAATCTGGCTCGTTCTGTAAAAACACCACCCAAGCGCTAGTTGGCGCTGTTGTCTTTTCTGCCAGTCAGGTTCATTTTTGTTTCTACTTCCTGTTTCACTTTCAACAATGGTGGCAGAAATTTCGCCGAAGTATACATATGTTTGTATCTCTTGTATTTGTATGTTTCTATCTAACCTTTCCTAGATGTGGTGCATTTTCATTGATCCAAAACATTCAATTCAAAAATTGCGGAGATGGAGAAGCAACCGGAAATGGACCAATCACAGCTCTTGCGGTCTGCGTCACCGCGACGTGTAGTTACATTTCTGGGGAGGTGCATGTCAGGCTACGGCGTTAGGGTCTGCGTATGGTCTGGGCTGTCACCGTAGCTAAGATGTCAAATTGACGCAGAAGCCTAAACCGCCTATTAGTGTTTGGACATGAGGTTAGAGGTCCTACAAAGCTTTTCAAAGAGCAAGACTGTTATATAAGGGTAATTCCTAAAATAACTAGGCATGGCAACAAGTACACGACTAAGGTTAGGGAATAACATACATAGGTTGAAGCTGCAATATGTAACTTTGCACTTACAATTACGGATAAAATTACCCTAAGTTCTTACCCACTAGGCAAGAGGATATGCATCTTGACTATTATTTTGTTGGTGGTACACTGAAGAATAGAGTTACTTAAGTAAAATTAGTAATGTATTCAGCTTTCTAAAGGTGGTAGGTAAACAATTGACCTTTGGCTAAGCCCCGCCCTAGAATGTAGATTGACCAATCACAGCCAAGAGAGCTCCCACAGGGGTCCGACACTTTTTCCACAGCGCTCCATTGACTTTAACGCAGGCGTCTCATATTTTCGGTCTCGGCAGGCTATACTGTCGGTATATATCCAGCATCCAGGGTATGGATAAGCCCAATGATGTGCGCGCAAAACCCTGTGGAGCTAACCAAAACATCACCGTTACAGCTTAAGTCGCATAGTTGTTGATACGCTAGCACACGCTGAAGAAATACAACGTTATACGTGCGTAACGTTAGTCCGTTTGCTTCGTAATAACGATTATAGAAGTGAATAGAGACGTACCCAGCTTTGCATGAACAGTGTTGCTCCTTGATATTGATCCCAGAGCCTTATAGATAACCAGAAAACCACAGCCCAGAAGAGAATGTCGGACGTAGCAACAGTAACTAAGGGGGGCGGGGCTTAGCCAAAGGTCAATTAGGGCTGTAGCCTGTTGGCTGTACACCATACCACTGTGTGCACCTCGCCAGAAATACAATGTAATGTAAATGTCACATAATTGCAGACTGCATCAACTTCCATGTCAACGTCTCTCGGGAGCCAGGCAAGCAAACAATTCCCTCTCCCACTTCACTCAGGTAACAGTAAAAATTACTTTTCAGCAATAGACCTGAATCTAACACGAGCCGCTCAGTTCCAATCACCACAGTTTGAAGCACACAGAGAAGCTCAACACAGCCGGCTACCCGCTGACCAGCTTTTTACAGATTGCTGCCAACACAGCAGCGCACAAGTGTACATGCTCACAATAGCGTACGCACCCTGCGTGGGCTACAGAGTAGGCTCCGCTTAGATCTGAAAGGTGCTACTTTTTAGATCTGCCAAGTAACTCGCATGCACTACCATGCACGTGTGGACTGCAAGGCATAGAAGGGCACCATTACCACACTACACTATACCTTCACATATCAAGAAAAAGGAAAAGCTGTCAGTTCAATTTTATGTACATATATATATATATATATATATATATATATATATATATATATATATATATGTATATGTATAGCATCAAAACTATATTTATTTATGGATTGTGACAGATCACATTTGTTCTCATGAAAGCTAAGTGCGCAGAATGCCTACCCACCACCTGGATCTCAACACTCATGTTTTCCACTTAGCTACATTAATGGATGTAATTATGGCGTTCCAAATTGTTGTAGGCATAGTTCATACTGTCCCGGGCAGATGGCCCCTTGACTCAGCTCCGGCTATAAATAAACTGCAAGAATAATCCTAAAGACTGCACTGGTTTTGACATCAATCATTTTCAAAACATCCGTCATCAGAACAGATTCAGAGACGCTAATCAAAACACAAATAAATTTAAGCGCAGGAGGCTGCTTTCCTTTGAGAACTGAGATATTGTCTTGTAACCCATCGTTCTGTGACAATATTTGTTGAGTTGCCACATCCACAGTGTTTGTTTAGAATATATTACTCTCAGCTGTGAGCTATGAGACAAACACATACCACAGTTAAAATTAATCACCACAAGTCATGCTCCACAGCTGATGCTACCACTGAAGCCAAGTGTTTCAGAAAGATGAGCTAAAATTCATCCAACGGATCGCAAATGTCACACAGCAATCTTATGAAACATCGAATGTTATTAAAAGATTATTTAGATTTACTCGGTTTGTTTACTTCATTTGAATGAAGCTCGAATGGGTGAAAAGGATTCGTCAAAGCCTGCTGTCTAAAACATTTTGCCTCACATTCATCAGCGGATCAATAATGCACATTTCTCAAAGCTGTCCCGCGGGGGTTTGCTTTGGTCCCGTTACTCTCTGCGCCGTCGCTTTGTTCTTCTTTGGCCGCAGTGGTCATGGTAAGATGTGATGCTGTGATGTTTTCAGGGAGGGGGGAATGTTAGGAGGGCTTTGATCAAAAGGAGTGAGTCCGATGGTTGCTGGCAGCGACGTAGTTTGAGTGCTTGTCAGTGGGAAGTGAAAGCTCTTTGTATACCCAACACAAGTAAATGTGCCAAATACAATGTGAAATGTATCTGTGCTGCTTCTTTTCACCTCTGCGCCTGCTGTATTTATCCTTTAGCAGGCAGCCGAAGAGATAGTAGTGTTAGATGTGGGAGCGAGTAATCCTGACAGCACATTAAATGTTGCTTTCTGAACAGTGGTGTGCAATGGTGTAGATTTGTGAAATGCAAAAGTACACTAAACAGGACTTTCGCAATTATAATCCCCCATGTGTCATGCATCACCTAGTATGCTGTTTGTGTGCTTTATACAGATGCATGTATGATTTTTTTCTACTTGCTTATAAGTCTTTCTTCTCCTCCTCTCCTCTCTTCCCTTCTCTTCAGTCCCACCACCCAACTGGCTTCAAGCAGAATACAGTATTAAAACATTTATATTTTCTTTTATTGTGTAGATCTAATTCTAAATTAACACTCTTTTATTATCAAGATCTGGCCCTGGGTTTGCTGCAGGCGTAGAGCATATATCCCAGCCAAGACTTTGCGTTACGTTCATTGGACACTGTCCACAGAACAACCAACATGAGAGACGAGGCAAGAGTTGGAGCTGAGAGACGACATCTCAGTTGACACTCGTTAACATTTTAACACCACTACAACAGCTTTGTAGCATTTTTCTTGATAAACATAATGCCTATTAATTTGCTCTTCACAGATCGAGTTTTGGCTCTCTTGCACTTCACAAGTACGGTTTTCCTGCATGCAAAGCAACCAAAGTGTGCTCAAATGTGATTGATCAATGCTACAAATGAAAACCAGAAAGCAGATGCTGCATATGTGTATATTTAGCACGTACACTAACACATGCACATGTACATATAGACCTATATGAATACACCAGGTAAACACATACTTTCATTTAATCAATGCTGTTAGTCACTCTCACTTAAGACTCCAACAACTGCTCCTCCACTCTTTTTTCAATAACATTTTAATTAAGCTGTGGTTCAATTCTGCTGATTTAGTTCAACGGTTTTGTGCTGCAAATTAGTTATTTTTTTCACAGAGCAACAGCAAACAATGTTAAATAATAATTATAATAATTAAACAACAACTATCAAAATGTTTGGAAGTCACAATCAAGCCAGACTGGCATCTTCAAGTTAATTTTGCATATTGCCCTGGATGAATTAATGAATTAATTAATGTTACTCAATAATAACAAAAACCATGATCCACCTGTGGTTACAGATTATTTTCTATTTTTTATTTTATTGTCTGTATTTTTTTTTTTACAAGAAACCAATGTCATTCACCTTTAGAGGACATATTGGAATAAGTTGGCTGATATTAAAAACATAAATAACTCAACACTGAACGCGGCTCGTTAGTTCCTCAAGGATACCTTGTCGTTTGCTAGCCATTGTAGCTAGCTAGCAAACGATGCGTAATCACGCAGTACGTAATTGAAAGGTTGCCAAATCACGTGGTCGCCGTCACACACTGTAAAGCGGCTACAATTTTTGCAGAAATTTCCACAAACCTGGCAACTCACACACCTGCTTAAAAACTAGATTAGGAGGTTAGCAGTAGCAGTTAGCTCGCTAGCATTAGCTTGTGAGCGCTAGTCTGAGAAGCAAGCTGTTTGTATATGCTCAAACCTGGTGTAGCTGGCCTTTTAGCGGAAAGTGACCACAATATTTTCATATTTTCCATCTTTTATGCGGTAAGATTGTTGCCTGTTTTAAGTTATGAAACAATACTGGTCTTAATTTAGACTTGTTCTGCCATTGCTACTTGCCTATATGACTTTGTTTGTTTACCTTACTTGTGCTGTGTTTACTAAGTGCTGTAATCCCTTTTCCCCCCCTTCTCATGTAAAGATTGCTTTTCATTTGCACACAGTGTCATGTTTGTTTTACTCGATGCAAATAATGATCTACAGTTTGTGAATGTTATGTCAGTGTGAGTTTTGGTTAAAAAAATTTTTTTAAAAAATGCATCTGCACACATGGAGATCATTTAAATTACATTCTCAGTCTTAGATGTCCCATCCAGTGTCAGAATTACTATCATTATATGATGGTTTTAACTATAACCCTTTTTTCTTGTTGCAGAGTCCGTAGTGAGGTGAGGTGAGACTCGAGCCTTCCTCCAAACATCCTGCAGACCTCTGGTGCATGTAAATGACCCTGACCACTGGGTGCAGTGCTCTCTGACTCACCACTGCATGAGCTGTAAGTAGGAGACTTGTTCTGATTCTGATTCGGCTCCACTAGGCACCAGCTAAACCTAGAAAATAGTTCACCACAGTTGAAGACTTTTAAAACCAACAGTGAATGTTGCATATGTTTTGCCTCGCGGAGACGCTATCTGCGGTCTACTTTCTGCATTTTATAAACACTCCAGTTCACACTGCTTCCTTCGCTGCCCCTCTTACGTCGAATAACTTTCTGATTACAATTCCGCACCAGCTTTTAAACTGCTGCCACCCGTGGGTTCTGATTGCCCCGAAGCTGTCCA
This sequence comes from Chelon labrosus, assembly GCF_963514085.1. Lineage (NCBI taxonomy): Eukaryota > Metazoa > Chordata > Actinopteri > Mugiliformes > Mugilidae > Chelon > Chelon labrosus. Next base: position 14,787,244 of record NC_140347.1, on the reverse strand, counting down.
TTTGTGAACGGAGGATAGAAACACTGAAGACTCCTAAATAGATATTGTAAAATATTCATGGGTTCTGCATCGGCATTGCCGCTACGTGCACTGCATAATTCTGCTGATGCTGCCCGGATTAATTCATACCTTTCATTCATAACCTGCGAAGTCCCATCCAGACTACTCAGCATCAGGCTCTGCAAATGAGCACTCTTTGTCTCTTTGTCTATCTTTTCTTTTACTGTTTTTTTTGTCTCGCTCCCGAAGAAAAACACTCACTCAACAATTGCATCATATTGTATATCCTTTAAGTGTCTGGTACTGGGTTAATTTTCACTTTTAGACTCTGCGGAGCGACTTAAATTCCCTAAGCACAGGATACTGAGGCTTCCTTATTTCCCATGCACAGTACTCATGCTCTCTAGCACACACTTTCAAGCTCGCATTTATTATCCATCATTCTTTAGCACAGTAAAATCAGCCATGAAGTGTCTCTCTTCCGCCTTTGTCATCACAATTGACCGCCACAAGTGGTATCTTTGCATGCATCGCCTCTGATGGATGAGCCTTCGAAATAGTTTTTTTTTTTTGTCAGCAGAAAGACAAGGCAGCGCTGCATACTGAGCAGCTTCGCAAATTTATCCCAGTTCACAGCCGAAGAAAAACAAGAGGGCACCGCCACCTCAACCCTTGCTCGTGGATGCGTGTCTTTTCTCTCTGCGGTAGAGGAGATGGTCGGAGACTGAAATGAAGATGGAAAGGGACAGAATGAGTGGAACAAAATGAGCACAGTAAATCATTGGATTACTGGAAGACGGAGGTGGCAACGAGAATACGAGAGGAGAGAACAATTTAAATAACCTGACAAATATAGTGACGGATATCCTCCATTGAACTGCAAAGGTTGTAATGTTGATGTAGAACTAGTATCCTAAAAGTAGCTCCTGATGCACTCATTTGTTGTTTCATGCTTTAGTGTTTGTGAATGAATTCATAGTATTTTCCTGTTGTGCTCATGTGTTCCTCTGAGCGCTGCCTGGTTCTACTTACAGTACATTTGTACCTCGCCAGATGGTTTCCAAGGGAACACTCCGGACTTCAATTAAACTGGGATCTGGATCAATCTGACCTTCTGCATTCTTAGAACATAACTCAGAGCTCAGAGAAACCAATATAAACCCACATAAACATGTGTCTGTGATACTCATTGAGGCCCATCTAACATCGAGCGCAAGTCACGAGGCAAACCTTACATGATTACGTTGCATAAGATTATTGAAATGTACTTCCAGGAGGATGAGGAATTGAATACTAAGTAGGTTTGATTAAAGTGCCACTGACTGTTATTAACTTCCTTTAAGCCCTGTGCCTCGGTAGCCATTGATTATTTGATATTCTGTGATGATAACGCATGCAAGAAATAATAAATTAAACCTAGGCAGTATTTGTAAGATAAAAAAAAAAAAGACTGTACAGCATGTATTAGCAATGTTCTTCTTATCTGTAGAATATGTAGATGCGACTACCTCTGGTCAAGAGCATTAAATGGACTCAGGAAATGAAAATTTACATCGCTGTATGGATCACATACAGTAAAGTGGATTTTCAAATGAGGAGCAGGTAGTCCTTAATTTTCAACCAGCTCTTCACTGATTACATGCACCTCTTAAAAAGCTTTGCCCCGTAGGGAAGAAAAATAAAAGCCGAGCTCCAAATGGCAGCTCGAAGCAGGAAGGTGGTATCAGAAGGAGCATCTCCTCTTTATCAGGAGTCACCCCTACTCCCCATCTGTTCTCACGTGGAGGAATGTTTTCCTTGTTAAGATAGGATTACAGCAGCAAGGAGAGCAAAGGTCAGCGCTGCTGTGTCCTGGAATACTTATTGTGTGATTTGAATGTTGCCCGAAAGGCATTAAGATGCACGTCGTGTATCTGAGGGAGTCTTATCAAAATGTAGACCTAATGTATTCAAGCCTAAACTTAAGATAAAATACACGTGGGTTGCAAATGAATTCCCAATGGTGGGTTATTTAATCATTTTATTCAATGTTTTATTTGAGCAGGGATACATAGCATGAACAAATACACGTTGTCATGCTTCTAGGTTCATTTTCAGTCAATGCCTACTCTATCCTCTAAAAGTTCATGGATCTTTGGATTGTGGGAAAATCATATTTGATTCCAGACTGACAAATGAATACTAGATCAAACTTTAAAAGTACAGACACTTTAGGTTTAAAAAGTTTTTTAGAATTGTTGGTTTAACTTCTCATATTTGTACTTTTCTTCTTTAGGTTACATTTGCGTATAATCAATCAAACAGATCAAAAACAAACTGAAGAACGGTCGACTATTTACTTACATTGGAAATTTTGCTATTTCTTACATTTGCATGACTTTTGAGACTGCTTCTTGTTTGCTTGAATAAATCCTTCAAATAAAAAGATACCGAAACGCACTATTAGTATTGATTACAGGAGGTTACAAGGTTTTCTTCAATAGCCCTCTTGTTGTGTTTTATCAAACTAAATGAAAACGGGAGCATGAGCAAATCATACTGCTGCTGTACCTGTGCGACTGGAGCACAATTTCTACTCAATTACTACCCTTGATGACTCAACTAAAATTAAAAAATGAATTAAATATAGGAGTCTGACACATGTACAGAAATACACACACACACAAAGCAGACTTGTGCATGAAAACATTCATTTGTGAAGACATTTCAAGATGTAATTTACAGTGTCCATGATGAGCAAAAATAAAAATGAATGGTCTCCTGGAAAATTGTGTTATTTGTGGTTGACTGTTGCCAAGGAGAGGTTTTTCCTTTCGTTTCGTTTTTGTTTGTTTTTTTGGGGGGGGGGGGGGGGTCTTTGTCAGAGGGAAGTGTAACTGACTTGGAACCGAAAAACGAGGCTGTATAACCCATGAATAGTAAGCAGGGGGAAAGAAATATGAGATTAAAAAATCAGAACAAAAGATGAGGTTATTTGAGGAAAACCTTCCTCAAATAAGGGGTGTAGGTAAATGGCAAATGGTGAGCTTTCAGTCAAGCAAGGCCAGGCCTTAGTTCAACTTTGAATGCCTGAAATACTGCAGACATCTCCCTAATGTTGAGCTGCTGCATTTCCTCCGTGCAGCCCGTGTTGTAAAACATGTTGGCGACTCATTTGCTTCCGTTCCCCTCCATCTTATCCTTTGTTACTTATTTACGCTTAATGGATTGAGCCGGGATGGGATAATGGCTTTATCTTGGATTATCAGTGCTCTCCACAATGAGTACATGAGTATATTTTGTCCATTTTTCTGTCTGTGTGTGTGTGTGTGTGTGTGTGCTGATGGGAATTTCAATGAGAGCCATCGCATTTACTGTACTTTTCTATTCTTCTTTTATCCACTCTTTTGACATATTTTCAAAGACGTGCAACTACATCACTTGCAAAACATGCAAGATTCTTCTTTTTTATCCCAGATACTGCAAGAAAAAACAAAACTCTTCATACGCTGACCTAGTTTGGCACTATTTGTCTGATAACAATCTTTTTGTACGTGTTACATTAATCTCATTTTGTATACATTACTCCAAAGGTCATGTTTGTGCATAATGCGTCTGAACGACGAGGACACGTAATGTAATGCCTATTTTCTCCTATTTTATACGAAGCATAGAAAAGAATGAATGGGGGGAAAAAAAATAAAAATAAAAAATGAAAAAGAAGCCAGCAGCAGAGCACAGTGTGTCCAATTAGCTGTGGTCTGTGTGGACCTTATTAGCGAGCTGGGCTCCGGCTGCTAGATCCCTGGAGAGGAGTGCTGCTATGTCCACAGGCAAAGAAATGTAATGCCAGTCATGGATGGTGCACCCTAAAGTAAGGACATCCTCACTGCAGACTTGTGGTGATGCATTAGCTGTGAATGAAGCCAGACGAAAAAAACCGCACACCAATGGTGTCACTACGGAGCCAGATCTTGAATGTGCATTGGTTTATTTGTGCCAAATCTTACACCTTTCTCGCAGCATCTAGTCCCACACTCCCCCCTGCTGGTGCACTAGCGTCCAGACATTCAGAAAAGAATGGGGGGTGGCGGGGGAGTAATTAAATCAGCGGACTGCAGATCGATTAGGTTCTCCATATGGGAGTGTGATGCATTCAAGCTCTGCATCTGCTGAGGTGTAACTGTTAGCTCCCATCCTGCTGTTGCACACACAAAAGGCTGACGCGTGTCAACCCCCCCCCCCAGCACAGCACACGCCTCCCTCCATCTTCCACTGAGGAGGCAGTGACAGTCGGGGCACGTGTTTCTTCACACCTCGCACCCAAATGGACACGGGCACAGATAAAGAAAGGTTAAGGGGATCAGGAGTTCAAGCTGTTTTTCAACAAACGCTTATCAGCTGCCAGTCAATTTTAAAATTGAACCTACATTAAATCATGTTGTCATCAATCAGATTGGCCTTTTACGCCGACATAGTAGTCTTCAAACCTCCAGTTGGTTGCGTAAAATACTTGCCGAGTGCATGCGCGCGTAATGACGGTTTTATGTTTAATCAGATCCACCACTATATCTTGGAAATTTAACGACTAATTATGAACTTGATTGCAATGTTCTGCCGTGTTGTGAATAGATCCAAACTCAGAATTACGAAAGCCAGCAAGTGACCATATGGTCCTAGTTTGCCAAAGTGTGATTTCGCACCTTCACACCGTGGCGCATGGAGACACTTGGGGGACGCGTCAAAGCGCAATTTGGCACGGGCTGCCGGTGTCCGGATAAATAGGAGGTTCCTGCCTTCAGTCTCACATCCTCAGAGGACTTTACGCAGAGCTGATCAGCACAAGAAGCCATGGAGACTTACAGCAGCAGCAACAGTGGATTACCTTCTGCTTTTAACGGAGCCAACGCTGCCCAGCAGTCCAGCAATATGTGGAGACCGTGGACTGGAAGCGAGCCCCAACAAGCGCAACAAGTGGTGAGTTTTGACGATTTAAAAGTTTTAAAAGTCTTTCAACTTAAACATGCATTGCTTGATGGACAAAAAGCCTAATCGGTTTGTTGTTAACTTTCAGATTCACTCGGTGAATGGGGACGTTTCTGACGCGCAGCATCCCAAACCTCCTCAAGTCGTCCATCCCGTCAAGTAAGTTTTGTTAATTAAATAATCATTTTCCACATTTTCTTTTTATATTTATCTCGGTTATCTCTTGTAAAAGACACCATATTCATCAGTTTGCTTTCTGTTTCAAGGTTGTACTGGCCGAAATCGAGGTGCTTCGATTATCTGTACCAGGATGCAGTCATGCTGCTCCGGAACTACCCGGTCCAAGCGACCATCTGCCCCTACGGAGACTCCAGCAGCGACGAAGACAGCGACGACGAAGAGGAGGCGATGGAGAAGGAGCTGAACTAGACGCCACTCTCTTAAGCCTCTGAAGATTAAAAAAAAAAAAAAAAAAAAAATGCATAATGCGATAATATATAGACATAATTTATTCATGTAAATACCTGTAAATAGATCTCCATTTCTTTCCAGAAAAGGGAAATGCTTAAGTTATTCATCTAACATTTCTACCTCTTTTGTATTTTGCTGAGCTTTGCAATAAAAAGCATCAAATGGATGTCGTTGTCGGGGGCTTATTTGTTTATATAAAACTTTTTTTTCCCTCTATAGGCTGGAAATTAGTCAAAAAAGTTTTAACACAAATAAACACTATAAGGAGTCCTTATAAGGAGTAGTGGCAATGCTCACTGACGCTATTAGGGAAAACAAAACAAAGACTCCTCCACTTTATATTCTGAAGAAGTCTGTGCCAGATCTCTGGCCATATATAGTGTGTCTAAGTGTGCTAGAAGTTTTAGCAGAACATTTCTAAATGAAACTTTGCGTTCCGGTTGCATTTGACACACGTGCCTCCTTGCAGCTCTTTTCCCATGGATAAGTGCAAGGTGGTAAATGCCCCGTTTCCTGCGCAGTGTCGCCTTGAAGTGCGGAAACTGCGTGACAGTTGGAAGGTGTAAATCCTGCACGTAAAGATAAACAGACTGAGGAGGAGCTGTTTAGACGAAAACCACTTGGCGCGTAGTCAGAAAAATCAAAACATCACGTGGTTTTAACTTGACATGCACGTTTTTATCTATAGATATAACTTATATTAAATGAATGAATGATTCAATTATCATTGACTCCAACTTTAAAAACGTACAAGTCCAAACGGGGACACAAGAATGTGATAATTAGAGCTGGATTAACCTGTTGTGACCCCCCACTGGCCCCTCATTCCTCCTGCTCCAGTGTGCACTGGGTACAATATATGCCTGTACATAGTGTGTACCTCTCCTGGTCATGAACTTGTACATTTTATCCACTAACCCAATGCTATTTATGCTACATCCACTGGTTATTCCTCATTATAATAAAATATAACAGGGAAATTTGTGCCAGTCAAACAGCCTGCAGACTTTTGCCAATTAGGATGCAGCTCCTAATATGGATGTAAATCAATGGCCTACAGAAGGGACTTTTATTATTATTGTTATTTACAATAGCAGGATGAAGAGGGATTTTTTTTTTGTTATTGTACATTTTGACACATTTTAACCCACAAAATATCTCCACAACTCGTTTCAAACACGTGCCCCAACTGCACATTGAAACTTTTCACGTTACAGGTAAATTTGTCTGCATGGATTTTTTTAGTGCACGGCTGCTTAGAACATGCATCTCTCCCATGCTGTGCAGCTTCTTGGACTTTTCAACTCACCCGCCCGGTGCCACCGTTTCAGACCCCTCTGTGGGAACTTTTTGCATCGTCTGTAGGTGTTTTGCGAAGTGTTAGGTTTGCACACCTCCCTAATGGGAGACGTGGTGGCCCCTGACTGCCCTGGGAGCGCTGCCCCAAATCCCAACTAGTGACCTCCTGCTAATCGAGGTTTATCTTAATTAACTGGCAAACTGGTGCTAGCTCACATTTAATATATTCACGCTAACATAAACAGTAGCCTTGAGAGGGGTAAAGATAACTAACACGGGCAGTCATGGGACTTTAGTGACGTTAAGCCGCGGCTGAAAGTTTACCACAGCAAGTGATCGCAAGTCGTGACTGCTGATCATAAAAAAATAATTTAATGCACAAATGCACCTGAGATAAAGAGTTGTGACAACCCCTTCTCACAACCCCTGTCCCTCTGTGGACTTTGCTGGATTTTCCCAAGCTGGGTGTCAAAGCTGCAGGAGTGTCACTTACTTTGGTGTGAAACATGCTCACCTCTAGGGTTAAATATAAAACCAGGGGCCGATGCCCAGTCTGATGAACTTATAACCTTTACTGCGTGAACTGCAGGCCATATGTCTTACTGTGTATACCTTAATTAAAAAAGAAAATGCATATTGTGTGTTGGTATAGATGCAAGCTTGTGACTGAAACACTATTAGCTCAAATCCTGGATTGAATTTCGAGTCTATAATTATTTGTGTCATTGTGCATTTGCAGGTAATTGCAAATATCATTAATTAATGCGATCAATTATGTTGGCTTTTACTTTGGACTGTTGCACACTGACCCATCCGTGCACGACTTTGTGAACTTCGGTGAACCTTGCAGAGCTCCAGCTCTCTGGACTCTTTCCCAGGAGCTGGTGTGAATGTGGGTGTGAGGAGGACACACCTAAAGGAGTGGACAGCATTAAGCCCCAAGTTTGACCTCTGTTGTCACACATGTCTCCGCTATCGTGTGGCTCGTCTCCGGACAGTTACTCAACCCAGTAATTATTGTTTCTAATGAAAATACGAAGCGCTGTCTATCACGTTTACCCTGGCATCTGTGTAGTTTACTGTTACGTCCTCTACAAGTGATTATTTTAATTAGCTCACCGTTTCAAATAGCTCAAAGCTGAGTATTTGTTACTAGGCGATTAATGAAGACGCTACAATCTGTGATCATTTTGTGTCGTCGTGTGCATCAGTTCATTTCGAGAGCTCTGCTGCCGGCATGTGCCTGTGAACTCTGACTGCGCTCGTGGTGTGATCGCAGACACCAGATGAGGTGACGAAGTGTGACTCGGCTGAGCTCAGGCTGAACCGGCCGCCTTCCCACACTCACACCTCCGCTCGTCGGCGCGAACAGAGGGCTTGGAGTCAGAGCTGCACCAAGTCGCTGTGGTTTTGATAGTGAACAGTTTATTTATTGGTCAGAGATAATTCAGCCTTCAGCCGTGAGCCAAAAAGGGTGGAGGTGTGCTTCTGTTTATGCACAAGTTTGCACTCAGGAGGTATTTAAATAGAAAACGTCACAGATTTAACACCTTTTTTTTTACCTGGTGCAATTTTTCACATTACTGATCACAGCCTCTACCTTCCAGTCCCCCAGGGCTGCATCTGGGATGTCAAGGGAAAACAAAAACCAACAAAGAGTAAACCACACCTCTAGCCTGTCTGTAGCTGCACAGGTTCGCATTGAAACACATATATATTTCCGTCTCCGTCTCCCTCTTATATTCTCGTGCATGTATGCTCTATGGAGTCTGAACGCTTCTGTTTATGCCCAGGAAATTTGTGTAGAGTTGAAAAATGATGCAGCCTGTTTCATTTTACATGAAACTGCATCTGTGAAAACATATTTTTCTCCATGTTCAGCTAGTACTGAGTATTGGTAATATGCCATAAGGTGTGACTAAGATGAGTAGCTGTCAAAAACATGCAACCTTGACTGTTGGTGGTATTGAAGTCTATGACACCATTTCAGCATTCAGCTCTGCATGTTTGTACAAGTTGCTTCTCATTCACTGAAATTCTAGTTTGTTGTTTGTGCACCTTAAAATATTCTTCAAGTTACGCTACATTGCGAAAAGTATTCACTCACCCATCCAGATAACTGAATTCAGGTGTTCCAATCACTTCCATGGCCACGTGTGTATAAAGTCAAGCAGCTCGGCATGCAGACTGCTTTTAGAAACATTTCTGAAAGAATGAGTCGCTCTCAGGAGCTCGGTGAATTCCAGCGTGTAGGATGCCACCTGGGCAACAAGTCCAGTCGTGAAATTTCCTCACTACTAAATATTGCACAGTCAACTGTCAGTGGTATTATAACAAAGAGGAAGTGATTTGGAATGACAGCAACTCAGCCACAAAATGGCAGGCCATGTAAAATGACAGAGCGGGGTCAGCGGATGCTGAGGCGCGTAGTGCGCAGAGGTCGCCAACTTTCTGCAGAGTCAATCGCTACAGACCTCCAAACTTCATGTGGCCTTCAGATTAGCTCAAGAACAGTGGGTAGAGAGCGGCATGGCCGAGCAGCTGCATCCAAGCCCCACATCACCAAGTGCAATGCAAAGCATCGGATGCAGTGGAGTAAAGCACGCCACCACTGGACTCTAGAGCAGTGGAGACATGTTCTCTGGAGTGATGAATCACGCTTCTCCATCTGATAATCTGATGGATGAATCTGGGTTTGGCGGTTGCCAGGAGAACGGTACTTGTCTGACTGCATTGTGCCAAGTATGAAGTTTGGTGGAGGGTTTTTCAGGAGCTGGGCTTGGTCCCTTAGTTCCAGTGAAAGGAACTCTAAATGCTTCAGCATACCAAGAGATTTTGGACAATTCCATGCTCCCAACTTTGTGGGAACAGTTTTGGGGATGGCCCCTTTCTGTTCCAACATGACCGAGCACCAGTGCACAAAGCAAGGTCCATAAAGACATGGATGAGCGAGTTTGGTGTGGAAGAACTTGTCCTGACCTCAACCCGATAGAACACCTTTGGGATGAATTAGAGCGAACACTGTGAGCCCAACATCAGTGTCTGACCTCACAAATGCGCTTCTGGAAGAATGGTGAAAAATTCAAATAAACACTCTCCTAAACCTTGTGGGAAGCCTTCCCAGAAGAGTTGAAGCTGTTATAGCTGCAAAGGGTGGGCCGACGTCATATTAAACCCTATGGATTAAGAATGGGGGCAGCAAAGTGGCGAGAAGGTCCCAGGTTCGAATCCATGGGCCGACTGGGCCTTTCTGTGTGGAGTTTGCATGTTCTCCCTGTGTCTGCGTGGGTTCTCTCCAGGTTCTCCAGCTTCCTCCCACCGTCCAAAGACACGCGTGTTAGGTTTATTGGCGATCCTAAATTGGCCGAAGGTGTGCATGTGAGTGTGAATGGTTCTTAGAGTTCTTATGCCCTGCGATAGACTGGCAACCTGTCCAGGGTGTACCCCGCCTCTCGCCCATTGACAGCTGGGATAGGCTCCAGCAGACCCCGCGACCCTTCGCAGGAACAAGCGGTTACAGAAGATGAATGAATGAATGGATTAAGGATGGGATGTCACTTAAGTTCAAGCGAAGGCAGATGAGTGAATACTTTTGGCAATATAGTGTATTTTAAGCTCCACGGTGCAATGTGTGTGTTTGACCAGCAGATGGAGTAAAATACCCAGAAGTGGTTTCTGGGTTGGCTGCGGTGTAACTGTGCAGTGCTTCCACTTGGGGGCGGTGTTGTACTTGAGTAGTAAGTTGACGTTTTTATGTAAAGGAAGTGCATGTGCGTTGATTCAGATCCAACGTGTAGGTTTTTTTTGTTTGTTGTTTTTTTTCTGAATACTTGCTAAGTGATTTTTTTTAAATAATACATAAACACAGAATCGCACAAAATATAATTTATTTTTAAGCTTCAGAATTTAGATTATTTAATGTTAAAGCTACTCATTTTGGGTAAATAGTTGTGTAAATTTAAAAAAATGTTTCCACTTACTGTTTTCCATTGGTCTCCTGTTTGTTTAATTGTCTGTAGGAGAAAATATTTTTAATATTACAACCAGAAAAAGCTAATATGTGATTTAAAGTTGCTGTAATCCAAATTTTGTATACTTCAAAGGCCAAAGTGATTCAAATTAAATTCAATTAATTTAAAAACATAAGCTATTTATACAGATTTATTTTATTTTATTATTCTATCCTTATTTTTGTTGGTATTTATTGTGTATTTTATTACTAATTCATGTAATCAGTTTATACATCTCTATTATTTATTTTGAAGATGTACTCGCTTGCTTACTTAAGGACGAATTAATCATTTGGGTTTGCGCTGGGGAAACAAATGTAAACAATTCTGTAAATGCACGAGGCGTACAAATCCTCTCGCAGTGGTGAACATGTTTAGCACCTGCCATTCGCGCAAATCTCCTCAGAATGTGACACATAAACACCTCACAGGTGCGATTAAGCAGCCGAAACGGAAAGGCTGAGCGGCAGCGTTGCAGTAAAGAGAGACGGAGGAAGTGGACCCCTTCGTGTGCATGTCTCTCAACAAGTGTGAGTTGCTCACGTCCGGGCTCACGTCAGTGTTTAAGAGATATAGCTGTTGTGCTTTTCTCCACCCTGTTATCTCACCCTCCACTTAAATAGTTAGTTTGGTCTTCTCTCTCTGAGATGTGTGCAGTGGAGATAATTACAATTTCAGCAACGTTTGTCAGGTGATTACCTCATAATCCCCTATTTCATTTGATAAGTCACGCATTGATTTAACTCAGAGTTGGACCTAATGGAGTATCTTTTCCGCCGCCACAGTGATTTGTATGCTGGGGCGAGAGGACAACGGCGGATTGGAGGCAGAAAAACAGCCGCTCGCCATTCCTGGTGAAAGATGAGCAACGAGAAGGCAGGTTTAATCACAGCAGCCCGAATGCAAACAGTAAATCAGTGCTGCGGCTGATACAGTAACGTGTGCTGGTTAGAAAAGTCCCTCTCACATGAAAGCTTTTTTTTTTTTTTTTTTAAATATATTCCCTCTTCTTCTAGGCAGAGGAGAGGAGGGTGGGGAGGTGAGAACGCTGGATGAGAGATAAGACGAGTGAAGGGAAAAGAGACCTGCTTGGTATTCACCTGTCTCTCTGGATCAATAAAGGTAATTTGGGCTGATTCCTCCCCGTAGGCCTCTTAGCAGACAGAAGGGGAGAGGGGTCAGCCACTGCTGAGCTGCAGGGAGCTGGAATAACTTAGAAACACACTCTGCAAATTACTGCTCCTGTTTGAGAATCTCTCATTCAGCTATTCCTCAGCCTCGGTAGGCAGGGACACAACGCGGTGCAGAGTCCTCCTTATAAATAAAACCGGGTTTATGAAAGGGTGTGCTTCCTGCACAGTAAACCCATGTGACAGTGGAGTAACAGTTTTTAGGACTTTTCCAGGAAAAAAAAAAAAAACTGAAAAGTAACCTAACCTTTACCTTTACCCTTAACATAACCCTAATCAGAAAAAAGAGAGGGAAACCAAAAGTTTCGTCATGACTATCGGTTTTCACACTTTAGACGTTGTGATTGCTACCAAGCAGTTCAAAGAGGGGCTGTGATACCCATAAAGAAGACGGTTTTGGAGGCAAGACCTGTGTGTTCAGATTCTCAGGTCAAGCCTCATAAATTACCATGGAAACAGGGGTGTCAGGTTGGATGAGAAACACATCGAGCCACACACACACACACACGCACACACTGAACGGTCAAGATGTAAAATCGGGGTGATTCGTCCTCATTTGATTCATCCCGTTTTTCTCCCGTTTTGCTGCAATTAACTCTAAACCTCCTTCTGATTAATTTTCGTTCACTTTTCCCCGCCCCCCCTCCCGCTTTATTTTTTCACATTCCTGATCACAACCTCTGCCTCCCAGTCTCTCGGGGGCTGCATCCTACGGTTATAGGCATGGAGGTTCCCGTCCGTCATGCGGGGGTCACCAGTCTTGAGAGGAATGCTCCGTGTCAGGGATGTCAGGAGAGGAAGGGGGCGTCCCGAGGGACACGAAAAAACTCACAGAGAGCGAAGCCAGACTCCGGCCAATCTAGAGCCGCATGTCCCGCTCACGTTGTGTCTTTCATCAAAGTGCACAGGTGTGCGCCTTAAACACATATATTTCTGTCTCCATCTCTCTCTCTTAATGCGCACAGCAGATTGGTGTTGCGTTTGAGCGTGCACACGTACCTGTTCGTGCATGCTCTCTTTTTTTTCCCCCTCACGCTGCCTCTTATAGAAAGGTGAAAGGTTGACTGCAGACAGTGCAAAAGTTATTTTTTATTTTATATTTATGCCAGGAAGAGCGGTGAAACAGGTTGTTGGTACTGGCTTTTGCAGTGCAGGTCCCTTTGAGGTTAAATGCACTTAACTGAGCAGTAGAGTAGGGTCCACAAACTATGCCCGTGTTTGGTTCCTACATACAACTTTTCAGTGTTGTTGTGAATATATTTTAAACATTATGAAGCTTGGTGAGGCATTTTGCGACTTAAACTTTCTTTAGCAATACGATATAAGTCAATAAAATGTTACAGTTGTTGGATAAAGGGTCATTTTCATCAGCAGGTTGATATAATGCATAAAAAAAAGACAAAGACAAAAACAGTAAGAGATAATAGAGCAGATATGAGATACTTTATTGTAGGATTTGTTAAGAAAAATAAATTATCTTGGCCACCCTAAAGGATTACACCGATGGCAAGAATCTTGTTACACACATGTCAAGTATTACTCTGCAACAAAACTCTTGCAGAAATTTGATTAATAGTCTACTTTTGCTTTCCACATCCTACTATCAAACTTCAATTATCTTTCAACATCATTAATTGCTTCTTGAGGAAGCACATATTGATAGTCCATCATGTGCAGAACTGTTTGAGGCCGACTTAGCTGACAAGTCATTTCCATTCTAGTACCCTGACCTAATCACCATATCTTATTATCATTCACATGAAAACACTAATTACAAAGGCAGGGTGAACCTGATTTATGCTAATGGAAACGTGAATATGCCACGGACGCATTAATCTAGAGTATAGGACCCTGCGCTGGTGTTAACTGTGATTAGCATGTGATTACCATAGCATGGGTTATATCCACTGGAAGCCCTGCTTCTTGATGTGCTCGTGAAAAAATCTCTCTGCTCACCGGCAGGGAATGAGACTGTGGCTCTTAACAGCGTGAAGGAAATAACGTTAATGAAGCAAAATTGGCAATTTTGTTTGTTTTACTCCAAACAAAAATATCTAAATACTGCCGTGGTAATTTTGACACTTTCTCTTTTAGACGGAGTATAACAGCTAAAATGGTCTTTGTTGAGAAGAGTTACCGAAGAAATAAGATTTAGTTCACAGGGGAGGTTGTTTATGCCAGATGTAGTAGTAGTTTCAAAGAAAACCACCCAAGAAAACTTATATCACATATATTGTATAAGACATATATACAAATATATAAAACCCATCATATAAACCCAAACTTTCACCATGGGAAGATATGATCTAAGGAGCTGACCCTTAAAGCGTGTTAATCTCTCTCATTACATATTTTTAATTTCTGATCAAAGCCTCTTCCTTTCCAAGAGTTTTAGAAAATGTTGCTCAAACCAGAGCTAATGTGTTAGAGAGGGACTATTTTCACTTGCGGATTAATACACAATTGGTGCTCTAGTCAATATTTTTTTGCCAGCTGCGTGATTGTTTCTCCAAAAAGAAGTATTTGCTGGAGACTGTTTCGAGTCGGGGATTTCATGAGCTATGACCAGCCTCACTTAAAATACATGGTCATTGATTTCATTTTGACAAGTGACCGAGATGAATGATTCCCCAGGAAGCAGCATTTTCAGCACGTGGCTCCACCCCACATGATATAGTGCATTATTATCCTCTATTATATCGTATTAAAAGTACGCTCAAATGCTTGTCGTCTATAAAACCAGACATCACGGATGTGTTGAACGCAGCTTGTGCCGAGTACAGGTGTCTCCCAGTGGTAGTCCCCTGCGCCATCTGTCACCGCAGCCAGCTCCGCGAGTTCTCCCGACAAAAAGGAGGATGCGTTTGTTTTTGGGAGCCACGCGAGCACAAAGAAAGGGGGCCCATCCTTCTATCCCCGCTTTGATCCTCCTATTGAGAGGAGCCAGCCGTGGCATCCCCCTGGCTTCTGCCTTTGCTGGATGTGCTGGTGCGGCGGGCCGGGGTTGGGGGGCTAGCGGAGCCGGGCGTCCCGCACATGGCACTCCAGCAGAAGGAGCCTATTGACGAAGCAACAGATTGGCTTTGAGTGTACCTGATGGTTATCCCCCCCACTTCTCTCCGCCGGTCCCCCTTCTCTCTCTTTCAGCCAACCAAAGACAATCCCTGCGTCTCCATCTTTCTAATACAAATTGCCACCGTGTAGTGGATTTAAGAGAGTGGCAGAAGCCATTGTTGGGTAATCTGTATCAAAAAGGAGAGGTGACGTTGAGTGTGGTCCTTTTCTTAGTCAGGATTAGGCTTGGGTTTTCTCTGTTAGCCCTCTTTCGGCGATGTATTTGGCTTTAGTAGCAGCTTGGCAGAGATAGAACAACTCAACCAACCAGCAGGTTGAGTAAAATTGCGTGAGAGTGTGTGTGTGTGTGTGAGGCGTTTGTACGATGGGTGGATTCGTCATTAGCCGAGCAGAGGGTCATCTGGCTGTAATGGGTGTTCTCAGGTGTTGGTTCTGATGTCTGCAGCACTGGTGTTGTTTGCTGTTGGGAATCAGATCTTGGTTTCCCCCTTCCCCCTCCACCCTCCCTCTGCCCCGCATCGGTCCCTCCGCACCCCAGCTAATACCACGCTCATTACGCCGCCATCGATCGGCCCTCGCTGCACACCAAAGGGCAAAGAAGTCTTCTCCTCTCTTTCTCCCTTTTGTCATCCTTTTCCTCTCTTATACCTTTTTATAATCTGCACTGTTTTCTCTGTGCCCTTTCCTCTTCCCTCCTCACAGACATCTCACAGACTGCAATTTCCTTTCCGGCAATTAGGTTTCGGAGAACTTGAAACTTTCCGCTCGGTTAGAGGTGTTGTTTTTGTGCCGTGGTGTAGCTTAGCTTAGCTTGTCCTGCGCCAGTGTGCATCAATGTCAAGATAACGATTGATCTTAGAAGACTACTCACTCATTGCACAAACCTCACCTGTTGTCCAGCCTTCTTTATCTCCAACCGTTCATGTTTCGTTCTCTCACCTTTTCTTTGTCTTGGAATTTAACGCCCAATTTATTATACAGATGTAAATATGTGGGCTGATAAATAAGCAGTGTGAGGCGACTTTGAATGAAAGACAGGCCTTGAATTACAAAACTACCCAACCGGCATGCTATACCAATCTGGAGTAGAGAGGAAAGGGACATCAGACAACAGGTTTACTTGCGTGCACACATATGTATATGTTGGGAGCTCATCGTTTATGGGATTTAACCCTTAGGTTCAGTCTCTCTCGGAAACCTACTTCCGGTGAACCTCTTCAGAAGCGTACTCTTAGTGAGGAACAGTTGCTCGTTTCAAATATATTAGTTTTTGTGTCCAAAGTTGCAGTTGCCATCACTCCAGGAACAGCCGCCACCGGTCATTCCCAAATTCTTAGACATCGTCGTTAAGTGACAGCTCTAGGAAAGCTTGCATCCGAATCTGCAGATGCGCTCAAGGGTAATCGCAAACTGTTTTCTTACGCTGCTTCCCCGAATTCATATAGACTTAAACCTTGGCCATTACAGCTTTCAGAAACTAAACAAAAAGTGAGAACCTATGTCCATAATGCCTTGATGAAACCATCTAACTGGGACGATATTTATTTTATTCCGCACATTTTATTTAAAAAGCTATTATGTTACAAATACACTTAAAACTGGAGTCACATATGAAATTACTTCTCATTTTGTTTCTGAAAATCTATACTTTCAGACTGTGATGTGTATGTTTTACATTACTACTTTATTTAACTGAATTAGTCCTTTCTGCTTCATCTGGTCCGAAATAACTCACTGGCGTTTCTTTTATTTATGCGCACCAAAGTGTTTCTACAAGACACGTGTTGCAACAAAGGCCTTCCTCTCTGTTGACAGAATTTATTTGCATTTCTTCCTCTACAGTAACTCAGCAAGGGGTTGTCTGTTCTCTGACCTCACGGCTCACAAGCTGGATTGCCTGTTTAACAATAATTGCTTGCATACCATATTACAGCATACTTTTCGACTTTGCATTTGCGTCCTAGAGCGCGCTAGATGCATATATTCCTTCGCCCAGTCCTGTACATGTACAGTACGCTTTCACAATGGGGAACTGTTCGGCGCAGCGTTACAGAGGTGGTGCAGGGGACTCTTGTTGTTGCCCAGGTTGGATACCTCTGACCCCCCGCTACCTCTATGTCTTTGTTTCACGGCTGACAGAAGGAGTGCCAGAGCTCCTCCAGCTCGGGTGATTTATGACCAGCAGCTGCGCTTGCAGCCCATGACCCACACAGCTGGGTGTCAGATGTGGTCTCCCTGTAAGCAGAAACTTATCTGGCAACCCAACATCAGTCGAAGGCTGGACAGAGAAGGACTAGGAGTAAAGAGCGGAGGAGACCTAGTGGAAGAAAGATGGATTGTCAAGACAGATTGTAGGGGGGAAAAATTGGACCAAGACCCCTGCAGGTTTGAGAGAGCTAAAGAGAAAAGATTAAGCTACACAGAGTTGACAATGATAAAGCCGGAGACATGTGAGGGAGACATCAAGCCCTGGCAGGAAAAAAAAATTGATTTGAATGCACCAGCTAGGCCCAGCATTGATTTCTGCTGGTGTAGGGAAAGCAAAATGTTTGTATTATTTCATAAGCCAATTAGCTGCAAGGAGACTCCTCTCCCCGTGTGCCTATTGACCCACAGTTTGTGGCTGCAGCTTTATTGTCTGGGGGGCGCTCTATAAAAGATCAATAGGAGGCGAGTGATTGGATTATGCTGTAATCAATGCATTGTACTAATATATAACCAGAGTGATTATGGAGCACTGGCTAATAGGAGGCCTTAGAGAGCTGTAATGACATCACACTCCCGCTGGCAGTCAGGAGAAAAGCGTGCGTCTTAAATGAAGTGTGCGTGGATGAAACGATGTGTGTGTGCAGGTGCATGTCCCAAGAATAACTGCGTGTTTGTGTGCACGAGTGCATGGGGGGTGGGGGGTGATGGGTTGATTTTCTTGATTCTTCAAACAGCTGAAGAACAGTACTACCAGATGGTGTGTGATAGTCGCTTAGAAGGGGCCATCATCAGATTCCTGCTGTAACATAGTGACAGGGCTCCTGGGTTCAATGCAGCAGCATATGTGGAAACTGAGGGAATAATGATAGCTGTGGAAAAAAAAAAGGGGGCACACAACCGCTGCAGTCTGGCCTTTTAATCCTTTTTGTGTTGTTTTTTTAATTATTTTTTTTTTTGGGTCACAATCTGAAAAATAAAAATCCAATTACAAATGAATGACAAATGCGACTTTTTACGGGGCTCGTTCAGCGTGTGAAAAATGTACGGAACTTGCTTTCTTCTCAATATTGGTGGAGAAAAATCTGCACCAGATGTTTCACAACAATGACTCAGATGCTCGTGGTGTTTGTGATCATCCACTAGGTCCCTGAGAAAGAGAGTTATCATGTAAAAGTCATAGTTTTACACATTGAGAAATCTTATTTGTTGAATATATAATTTAGTTGTCTTGTAAAATCAAAATTACATAAATTATTCAAAGAAAAAAAGTCAAATTTTAAGGTTTCTGGACTTATTTTAAGACAATTCAATGGGTTCTTTAATGGTTTAGCGCAGGAAATACTTTATACGTTTATTAGGGACACTGAACAGAAACGAATGCAGTACAATTCTGGTTGCAATAAATCTTAACCTTCAAGAGTCATTATTTCAAGTGTCTTCACTTTGGAGATTATTGCACATGTTTCTTCTGTCCTCGCTGACAAAAAATGTGCTGGGAAAAAATAATAAATGCCTTCAAAATAACGATCCAGCACCCCTGTAATAGTGTTCGACAAAACATGAACCTCATAACCACCAGGTTATTGCAGGACTGTTCCATTAGTCTGCGTTAGTTTTAGCTAGGTAGACCTAATAAACTGGCTAAAAGTCTTAACTTCACAACCCATTAAATGTCACTTTTCAAAAAATTTCCACCAACATTTATGTTTTTCTTATCCCCAAACGTGCTGCCAAGTTTGAGACTTCACGACAGATATCAAACAGCAGCCAGCTGGTAAAGTTGTCCATTGTCTGCTCAGCCCGAGAGGAGGAACGTGACTGGCAGGCTAATCTCGTTAGACACTTAGCACCAGAATGCCAGAAAGTAATGATGTAATGATAATGATGAACCTTTTCACAAGTAATTAACTGTGTTTATCAACACGTGTCAGGCCATTTAATGTAATTGAGTGAGTGATAGCCACCCATCTCGTCGACGCCGCCATTCATCATTTCTTTGATTTGCCGAGCGTTTAAAAGCCACAATGATATCAGCAGTGAGATCTGCACAGAGCCGCTGCCGCACGGCGATGGCGCGCGAGGAGGAGCGCCGCTTTTGTCCCGGTTCTTTATCTGTACCTAAGGACGGAACAGAAGAGAGAAAGTGGCAGAATGAATAAGATGTGGTTAAACACATTAAATCCTATTTAAGGTGCCTTTGTTTGATTTCTTCTTAGCTGCTTTGTCGTGTGTCTCTTGCTCAAATAGCAGACTGAGATCTGGTCCTGCAGACTTGCACCGGGGAGCTTTGGTAAAGTTCCTGTTTGCTCAAGAGTTTAGGAGGCTTTTATGTGACAAATTGTAAAGGAGCTTTTAGAGGACATAATGAGAAGCAAAATCTTCTCAGTGGATGAAGAAAAAAGTGGGGGGTATAAGCTATAAATGTGTTGCTTAAAGTATGATTGAAGAGAATTAAGTAAAACTACAAAATGATTACACTACCCGTTTATATTTGACCACAGGGAGAGGAGTTTTTTATTTATTTATAAGGTATCTGTATGGTTGTGATAAACCCGTGTCTTCTTTGCTGTGACATGCACACCAGAGCTTTACCTACCAGCCATTAGTTTTTATGCCCGTTTCCTCACTGCTGTCACTTTCATGGCTGTTTAAGTGTCCGTTTAAAAGCTGCTCCGTCCCAGAGGGCTTGTCTTTTACCTGTCAGCCCTGTCGAAAGCGCTAATCACCGCACAAAGCGGAGGGAGCGCACCGAGCGCTTGTTAGCCCTTGTCCCAATCTTCCGCCACATCCCCCTTTGACATCCGCACGGGCACTTAATTCCGCCCTATTATGTTCTTATGTTTCTATAGCCTCCTAATGAGACAAGAAAGGGGAGTATCGGGTTGTGTCCATTGATGCGACGGGCTCGGCGTGCGCTGAATGCGTGTGAATGCATGTGCCGGCGCCCGGAGCCATCTGCCCATCACGGGAACATGCCGTGTAATAACAGAATCATGACCGTGGAGATCAGGGCCCCGGCAGGGAGCCTTGTATTCATGGAGCTTTAAAGGCAGCCATCCAACACTGATCAGACACGCCCAGCTCGTACTCCCCCCCCTCGCCGCCTCTTTATGTGCGCCCCGAACGCTCATGCACCCCCTGATTCCATCCTTCCAGCGGCACAGGCCCCAGACTCCATGTTGCCAGGGGTGACGTGGTCCACGGGGTCAGAGGTGCTTGTTGGAGGTGAGGTTCAGACTGTGGGCCCATCTGATAGGACCATCTGGACGAGTGACCTGACATAATTAGTTATTAATTCTTCTCAAGGGGAGGGAAAGAGAGGAGGAGGTGGTGGTGGTGGTGGTGGTGGTGGTTACACACCGCTAATTCTCTTATCCACACCACCGCTGTTAGCACCAGGATTAAGGATGTAACTGGTGATCTTCTGTTGGAAACACACGGCACAGACACATCAGTACACTTCCATCTTGCATTTGTAGGTCAGTTTATTTGTTGTGCTGCTCTCATTCGTCCAGTTAGTTGGAGGAACTTCAACAAAGTGACAGCATGATGAAGTGTTTCCAGTCCGGCTATAAATTTCTGATATTTTCCAACAAAACGACACCAGTGAGTTCAAGACAAACAAATTGCGAGCCTGTCTTTCATTCCAATAAACGTCTAAATCCACTAATCAGCCCCAACCAATGTCTTTAGCAGTGTGCAACGTAGCCGTAGTCAACTACGCCTTTATGAAGCTCGGCTCACCCTGGCCTTTTTTTTCTCCAATAAACATCGACTTTTTGCATGTTTGCATCGCTGAACTTTTACAGAAACATCTGGAAATGGCCAAAAAGAAACATAAATAAATAAATACTTCGGGATAGGTGTGCCTTTTCTCTTCTTGCTCATTGTTGCCAAACACACTGGAGCGAAAGCTGGACGTTTAAGCTGTTTCCAAAGCACTTGTCAGGAGGCATTACGTGAAAATTAAGGAATGACTAAGCGAAGTAGAAACAGGCGAAGATACAGAACGAGGACAGAAAAATCGCTCAAAAAAAATGTTTTGATTAATTATATATAATAGCTCAAGACTGTTATACGTTTCTCCTTTAATCAAAAAGGGAAAGCCATGCTGAAATAATCAAATAGTTTAGACTATTGTTGTTACGCTGAGATAATTATCAGCAGCATGTATACAGTCATTTGGTATTTGATCATTTCCCAGTGTTTTGCCTCTTAAACCCATCTGGTTTTAGGCTCTTTTGTGTGGAGTGTGTAATGTGACTATCAAGGACTATAGTGGTACAGTGTCGGCTGCGGCCCCTCCTGCTGCTCTGCTCCACTACTGCTGCTGCTGCTGCTGCTGCAGGGGAATCTCCTCATTGGCATGCAGGCGGTGACTTGGAGCCGTGGAGCACCGGCACCCTCTCTCTGGAGACTCTCTCCTCGCTGTTTCGTCTCTCCTTCTTTCTCCTTCTCCGTCTCCTGCGCTCTTGCAAACCCCCTCGCCCCCCCAACCCCACCTCCCTCCCCGTGCAGCTGTCACAATATCGGCCCAGTACAAGTACTAGAGGGATCGTAGGGGCTAGAAGAGCCGGGGCTGATGCTCTCCTTTAGAAACGGTAGATTTCAAATCAGAATGGCTGAAAGGCCTCTTGTGAGAGGTGTTGAATCAATCTTAAGATTTGTGAGCAATTTGTAGATCTCGTGGTTCGCCGGTGCACCAGAGGATTGTCCCCGCGTCCCTACAAGAAATCATTTAATAAAGATGCATGTCCAGGGGATACGCGGCGGCGTAAATCATGTGAAATGTTTTGACAGTATCAGAGTTTACACTTGATCTGATCTTGGCAGATTGATGAGGTGTTTACAGCGAGAGGGGCCGGGATGCAAACAAACAAATCCAACTTCTTGGCATGTGTTGAGCATTTTGCAGAAACGCTGGAACCGACAATGGCAGACGAGAGCGGGGTAGAGAGGAGACACGGATCCTTGTGTGGCTCTGTGGATTTGGCAGGAGTGAAAGCAGTGAGAAGAGCGCTGATACCAGCCAGACTCAAGCTGTGGGCAAATCAAGCGTGAAATCAGGAACAAAGGGATTCACAGGATTGGAGGGCATTAGATTCACACTGTCTGAGCCTTGTGTGTGTGTGTGTCGTGGGTGTGTGTGTGTGTTTGCGTGTGTGTGATAGGGGCTCAGGATATTGTAGTCTTCTTAATAGCCTTGTTGCTGAGAGATTAGTGAGTTTTAAATTAAGGTGATTTTGTTTCGGTTTTGGATAAGTGATCATGCTTTTTTTATGATTTCCATTAAAAACACAACATTCGATCGAAGTAACTTACAACAAACTGCATTTCTAAACTTATCATTCTGTAAGGGCTGAAGTGTGAGAACGCTAAAGGAATTGTAGGAACTGTTAATGCAGCACTTTCATATATTAAATATACTAATTATACTAAATATAATGTTAAATAGTAATCATTCTTGATCAAGCTTTTATTTTGTTGAGATGTAGACTCATTAGTCCCCAGAGGTTTAGCTGTATCTTTGTGGATAAAGTTATATGTATAATTAAAATATTAAAACCAGTTATTTCATTCACCGGGGCCTTAAATTATCAAATAATTATACAAGTATTGGCACGGAGTCAACTGAATAATAGAAGGAAGGATATTTGAACAAGATCTTTTTCAAGAAAAGAAAAAAAAAACTTTTGTGAGATCTCACTCTGCTTAGGCTAAATAAAAGGGATGAAATAACAACACAATAAGTGCTTCACAGGCTGTTTTGTCTATGTGTATGCAATGCATCTACCATGAGAATAGATTTTTCCAAGGCAGGAGTGCACAGTTTAAGTTTTTCATTCATAGAATCAATGTCCATTGATTAATCTGTCCCTTTATCTTCCACGTCTCTGCATTTTAAGGATAAAGGCTCATTTAGCGTACTACTGGATGTAGACGCTGTGACTTAACCAATATCGGTGCGAGCCATTTGTAATTTATACTTGGCCGCTCGTCAGTCTGGCTCACTCTGTAATAACACCACCCAAACGCTAGTCGGCGCTGTGTCTTTTTTGCCAGTCGGGTTAATTTTTGTTTCTACTTCCTGCTTCACTTCCATCAATGGCGGCTGAAACTTTCATCGAAATTTCACTGTAACTTCGCTGAAGATGAGTCCTACAGATGTTCGTATCTCTGAACCTCCTCAGTTAACCTTTCCTCCATGTGTTCCAACTTTATCGGTCCAAAACAATCAATTGGAGATGGAGAAGCAGCCGGAAATACTAAAGCGGCAACACGCTACCAACGAGCGGACCAATCACAGCTCTTGCGGTCTGCGTTGCGGCAGCACGTACTGTAGTTACATTTCTGAGGAGGTGCACATCAGCTACGGCGGTAGGGTCTGCGTACGCGACTTTTTGGACTTTTGGGTTTCGGGACTTTTTGGACTTTTGCGTAGGCTGTCGCAGTAGCTATGGCGTCAAATTGACGCAGAAGGCTTTACCACCTATTGGTCTAAGTATTTTATATTTTTCTGATTGTTATTAAATTCCATAATCTGTGCATCTAGTGCTTGATTTAGTTTAATGATCTCCATTGTTGGAACTAAAGACACTGTTGAGTCACCTACTCACAAAATTCACACTCTTTGCCAACAAATGTTTTGTGTCAAAACTACCATGTAGTTTCAAGTAAAACATTTTTAATGGTTTGGAGCATTCAGTCAATTGTCAGCCTCATGATTTAATTTCAAACTTATAAATGAAACATGCCAACGGTTATGATGTAATCCATCAGGATATTGTTTAAGCAGCGTTCCTACTTAAGGCGCTGCCACAAAACGAACCCTATTTCCTCTCCACTTTGCCGAATGACCTGCAGCTCAGCATGCAGATTGACCGGATGACCTCAATATCCTGGTCCAGCCAATCAGAACATCTAAATGCGTTCTGGTGCAGTGAGGTCTGCTGCCGAGGTGTCACTAAAGGTCCCGGTTGAATGATTTTCCCAGGTTCTGTGCTATTTTGCCCTTGGTTGACTCATTTCCAGGTGACTCACCTCCGGAGATGTGTTTTTTTTTGTTTTGTTTGTTTTTTTCATTGGAAATGTTTTCATGCACTTTTGAATGTTTCAATGATTTCACACTGTGCTGCTGCCGCTGAGTTGTGAGGCAAGATATGTAAAAAACATAATTTCCATGCTTTCAGATTTCTAGGGAGGGGAGGAATTAAACAATTATGTCAGTCGGCACTCAAGAAGGTCATAAAGCACACACGAACAGAAAACATGTTGAAACATTTTCCCTGTTTTAACCAGAACAAAGAAATCAGAGCATATCACCCCAGTTCTTAAGTCTTTACATTGGCTCCCAGTCAGCTACAGAATAGATTTTAAAGTTCTGCTACTGGTTTACAAATCACTGAATGGTTTAGGTCCAGAATACATGAATGACATGTTAGCAATGTATAAACCCAGTCGAGCTCTGAGATCGACTGACTCAGGTCAGATAGTGGAGCACAGAGTTAAAACCAAACACGGTGAAGCAGCATTTAGCTGTTACGCTGCACACAAATGGAACAAACTACCAGCAGAGCTGAAATCAGCCCCAACTGTAAGCACTTTTAAATCCAGGTTAAAAACATTTCTTTTTTCATGTGCATATGGCTGAGCCCTTTTAAATCATTTTAAATCGTAATCTTGGATTTACACTGTAAGTCCTCTTAATCGTTTTAATATATGTATAATATAATACACTTTTCTTTTTCTTTTTTCTTTTTTCTTTTTCTTTGTTCTTGCTTTTAACTGTGTGTTCTAATTTGTTCTGTTTTTATGTAAAGCACATTGAGTTGCCTCTTGGTATGAAATGCGCTATATAAATAAAAATGCCTTGCCTTGCCTTGCCTTGCCTGACGCTGGTCTGAAGCTGCTTCATAAGGATGACTCTTCACTAAGCGCCAGGTTGAATTATGGAGGCAGTGGTGAAGGAACACTTTAATTGATGCATGAATATGCAATCGCGCCTCAATCCCGGGCCTGAAATCAATCAAGTGGACGTTCAGCGGGTAGTTTGAGCCTCGCCACCTGCACCCTCGTATGCTATGGTCGTTTGTGAAGTTGAAATCCGTTTCCCCTTCCCCGCAACGGGACCCTGCTCCCGCGGCACTGTAGTTTACCTCCACACAGAGCCGACCACATGACACGGCCAGCGTCTTCATCTCCTCTAAGTGTTGCGGTGGTG
This sequence comes from Chelon labrosus, assembly GCF_963514085.1. Lineage (NCBI taxonomy): Eukaryota > Metazoa > Chordata > Actinopteri > Mugiliformes > Mugilidae > Chelon > Chelon labrosus. The sequence goes on along the minus strand of NC_140347.1, from coordinate 14,761,805 downwards.
TCAACAGAGGCGATTCACTCGTGCTTTTTATTTGCAGTGGCATGTAGCTAAATTAACTGCAAATGGTTTAATTTTGCAGCGCTGCGGTCCGTTGCGAGGGGTTCCTGAGTGTAAGGAAGTGATTAACGGAGCACATCTGTTTCCATAATGACACCATAGAATCCTTCTGTTTTATTTTGCAGTAACTCTTTGAATCACACCTAAGAAAAATGCAGATTTATCTGTAATAGCTTGAGAAAGATATCTTCTGTGCATGTGGTGACACTAAAGGCTCCATATTTCCCTTTTAAGTGTACAATTTTTCCCTCGCTGCCCCAGGCTTCAGAGGAAATTTGGTACTTTTAACTCTGCTACATATGTTAGACAGTCGTAGTTGATAATTACGTTGCAGATTTGTCAGCATTACTTGGAAACAAAAAGCAGCTTTTATAGAAAAACCCAAAAGTCCAAAAAGTCTGTGGGTGGTGCACGCTTAAAAAAAAGAAAAGAAAAAGAAATCACACGACTAGAGGCTAACTAACAGATACTCACCTGCAATTAGACAAAGCTGTTCAAATTAGCCTGGGTTCAAGTGGGCACCACCCACAGATGTTCCTAATAAAAGCCTAAACTCCCCACCAGTCATTCAGAGCTGAAGAAGAAGCCACTCGGAAAAGGAAAATGCGAGAAAACTCAAACCAGTCCGGTTCCTTTAGTCGTAGCGCTGCCATGGAAAAGCTTTTATAAACTTTATAGAAGTGTGTTGTTGAATAGTGGATTACACAGGGTTTCATTTATAATGTGTTAATGTAGTCCTATAACTTTATTGAAAGGAATATTTTTATATTTATTATTATTATTATTATTTATTTTCACTTTTAACACTGAGTATACAGTATGTTACTGATATTCCTAATGCAGGACTTTTATTTTTAATTTCCACTTGTTCCTCCCCTGCTGCTGCTTGTTACCTTTATGATCTATGTTCCCCAAAATGTGTGAGAGCACATCATCCACAGTCTTCCTGAGACAGTGCAACCGCCTGTTTCTTTTTATGGGCCGCGGTGGGGAAGAGAGGATCTTGGGTGTGGAGGGATGAGGTGGTAGGGGAGGTGTATGTAAGTGAGTGAAAAGTCTGGGCAGAAGGCCCAGCATTTGGCCTCATTTGTAACCGACTACACGTGAAAGCCTTCAGGGCACATCAGGCAAAACCCCCAGTGTTTAGAAAAGAAGAAAAAAAAAAAAAGAAAAAGAGAAGGGATTATTGAAGTATTTCAGCAACAAACACGCAGTCACCCGCTCTCATTCACACACACGCACCGCTCATAAACCTTGATGGTGTCAGCAGCCGAGCGCCGCAGTAGTTTTGCCTCCCAGAATGAGCAGCAGCGATGTCTGGCAGACCATCAGATGGTCGTGTCAGCGCTGACTGATGCGAGTTCTGCGTCCAGGCCTAGACTGCGTCCAGGTTCTCCTCGGCTCAGACGGCAGGCAGGCAGGCAGGCGAGCCCGTCCAGCTACATGTGAATAACTCGCATACATTAAAACGCGCGGCAGAGAAATTGCCTCAGAGCAAAGGTCGGCGCGGCTAAATGTGCTAGTCCGATCGCTCCTAACAGCAGGAACGCTTTACTGCAAGTGCGTTTAAAATGTGACAGCTCTGTAGGCAGAGTAATGGTTTGTCCAGGAATTTTCTTCTAATTCCCTGAAGCTTTTGATATGCTACGGTTTTTGAAAAACCCACATCACAAGACTAATACAGCTTATTCCTGTTGTCCAAAAACCTTTAAAAACACATCACTGAGCCGTTTGTTTGCACCGAATGACATGCTCCCTCATTATAATGAATACGGACACTGTAATCTTCCAGTCAACACGGGATGCACTCTTTTTGCTACATTAAATACACAGTGAGGTTTGCCAAAAAACTGCAGCGGGAGAAAATTACTTGGATTTTCACAAAGACAGAAATATCGACAAACTTAACATTTTTACGCCTTGACCTCATTTTCTTCTTCTGTGGTATTTTACAAAACATGAAACACAAAAAATACGCAGCCATTAACGTTTTAGAGGGTTTACTATGCATCTACATTTTAATGTATATATTTAAATATATTATTTTCTGAGGCAGCATCATTGTGTGTGTATGTGTGTGCATGTGTGTGTGTGTGCAATTTTTAAGCAGCATTGACAGACAAAAACCAACACAGACAAAAGTCATTTGTTTGCAACTGTATTCAGATTTAAGAGACTTTTTAAACCAATTAATAAATAATCTCGTCACTTCTCGTTCAAAAGTCCAATGCGTGATGCTATTTACATCATAAATTAAATAAGAAACTAAAGACGCACCTTCAGACATGTGCTGTATCGATCGTTTTAACCCTTCAGGCTGCCGTGACAAAACGAAAAAAACGTTGGTTTTCTTTGAGAACAACTGGATTTTCAGAACGGCGTACTATTCGTATGCCACATCGGGCGAGTGTTGAGGTAAAAACAGGAGAAATTATACTCTGATATGTAGCTGCAGCTGTAATTGTAGATATCCAATGCCTATCTTTAGAGGATATCCGAAAAAACAAAGCTAAAAAAAGGCAAGTGGTTTGAGTTTGACATTTCACAACTGGTCCAAGTGCCTTCTTCAGTTCTAAATGACTTGTGGGAAGTTTAGTTTTTACTAGGAACATCTGTGGTTGGTGCACACTTGGTGAAACGTTTGTTTAAGCTTTGTTTTTTTTTTTCCAATATGCCATGACCTCGATCACTGAGAGCCTTCACAGACATATCTTTAGAGCACATGGGGAGATGTCAAACATTTTGGTAACGTGTCTTTGCCTTTCAACAATACATTAAAACTGCTTGGAGTTGACCTGTTTTACCCTTTTGCATATCAGAGGCAATTTTTCTTCCTGTTTTTTTTTTTTTTCAGCTTTGTTTAATGTCTTTAATCTAATATTGGTGCGATCCAAACACCAAAACTAATTAATTAATGCCACCGTAATAATAAAATTCTACTGGGACTGAAAAAAAAAAAAAAGACACATACAGAAAACAGCCCACTGACAAATAAATACCAGGAAACATTGACATCTTACAATAGTGAAACGCTCGCCTTTCCCCGTGTTGCACGTTACGTGTCAAACATTATGCTCTGTGCAGTGGAGATCTCAGGTGAAAGGGCAATGGAACAACACATTTTCTTACTGCCTTTGGAAACCGTGTCCCGGACAGATTAACTCACATGCCCAATGGTGCGTGAGAGGTTTGGGATAGAAACACTGGCTTGATGTTTAACCAGCCTTCGCAGGGAGGAGGAATTCAGTTCACCGCCATTAAAATAAAACTGTATTCCAATTTAATGGAGCTCGCCCCCTCCCTGTGTCAGGTGGCGTATTAAATGTCAGTTCCTGAACACTAGTTCTGTAGAGTCTTGGAGAATCATCCTCTGATGGTATGATACAAAGGCCCGCTGAAAGAACCAACAAGGGCACGTAAACCCAACGTAGGTGCCTTGTATCCTCACTGTCTTTCCTTTTGTATCAAGCACCTGGTCAGTTTTGCACATGCATACATTGCCACCAGCAGTGGCATTGTCATTTAGACAACAGGACCTATCTGCACCAGATATCGTCAGCTGCCATTGGTTATGATGACTGAGGTTGCCTTGTGTCCTTGTATCTGCTCGGCCTGCATTCTCACATGAGATGCCACGTCGTACTGGACTCCTCCGCAGGCCAGGCCAGAATAGCTCCGCAAGTTCTCCGGGTCATACAAGTGCTCCAGGGAGTACCCGGTCAAGGCGTAGGCCGCTTGTCTGTCCAGTGGCTGCCTCTCCTGCGCTTGATAGAGCAGCGGACTCCCCTGGGGTTGTGGAGGATGTGGGGACAGATCCGCCTGCATGTAGTCTTTGGTGAGGGAAAGGCCCGACCTGGGGATTCCATCAGAGCTCGGGCTGCTGAGACGAGACAAAGAAGCGGGGCTGGTCGTGTTTTCGTCATTGTCGTGGGGGCCGAGCACTTTGCCAGTGTCTCTGTGGTGGAGGCGTTCGGAGGTGAGGTCGATGCTGGGAGCTCCGGGTCCACGGCACACCACGCTGGGCATGTTGAGTTGAGAGTGGTGGGCTAGGGTGGAGGTGAAACACGAGCTGTGAGTTTTTGTGAGGCCCGAGACGTCCAGCGGCGCCTTGTGTTGCTGTAGACGGCTCTCTTCCTCTTTGATCATTTGCTGGGTGGCACGGATCAGGGTCTCCATCTTGCTGGGCTCTCGCGGGCTTGCTTGGAATTGGTCACCGTGGTAACGGTCACCTGAATCACTGGTGGACCCTCCTCCGTCGGGCGAACTTACCACGCTATCTTCATCCCAGTGGCCCCGTCCTGTAATAAGAAATCAATCAATTATACCTTGTATAAAAAGCTGGTTGATGTGTAAAACTCTGCTTTAAATGCATATAGAATGGTCTGAGTCAGTGTCTTGGCTAAAGCACGGTGGGGGTTGTTTCAGTGTTTAAGGATGTGAAATGTGAAATAACTTGGCTTTCGGTTGCAGGCAATTTTTGAACAGATGGTAGCAATCGGCACACTGGCAAGAGACGGCGTAAACAACTTAGCATGTCCCATAATAACATTTGGAAAACAGCTACCAGGAGAAGCTAGGCCAGAGCTATTTTCAGAGACAGATGGTTGTGGTCTCGACCCTAACACCTCACCGTGAATGGCGCCATGGTAAGATGTGATTTCGTAGCCCTCGCTGTTCTCCACCGAGAATTTTGGCAGCGACAGCACGGAGCGCGTGGTGTCCCACCACATCTCCCTTCCCGACTGGGGAGCTCCCAGGAAGTAGCGGCCGCTCTGGCATCGGACACGGTCACAGGTGGTGGTGTGAGGATGAGTTTGGGCATGGGCGAGATCTTCCTCCGACAGACCCAGGCCGTAGCACAGGGGGCCTGAGTCTGGATACAGCCGGTAGGCGCAGGATGCCTCCGCAGCCTCACTGGGGTCCAACAGCTGAGGAGAGGCAGAGTCTGTCAGTGGGCTTCCTCCCCATTGGCTGTCTTGATCAGACTCTGAACGCTCTGGATTGAAAGCTGAAAATTGCTGGACACAAACAAGAAAATCACACTTCTGAGAGTTTGTGATTTGGAACTCTTTCCAACAATTAAACCCGGACCATGTCTCCTTTCTTGACTTCGCTCTGTCCATTACCTGTGGGTAGGGAGACACTCTGGCTTTGGCCTTGGACTGGGCGAGACGTGACTTGGTGCTCTTCCTGTCTTCGCTGTGACTGTCGGCATAGGGGAAGGCTGGCTTGGTGGGGCTCATTTGGTCCAAGGACAGCTGCATTCCCTTATACTCTGTGTCCCTTTTGAAACACATAAAACACATGTTAGACATGAAAAGAGAAGGTTGTATTTGTATTTTTAATATTAGCCAGTTGCTCCTCTACTGACATCTGGACTAAAACATATCGCTATAAAATTCTGCACTTGTTTCCATTGGTCTGTTTTACTTCCTCTCCACAAGATCAGAACTGTAATTAGTCAACTGTTCCTACTTATAAGCAAATGCCTGCACATGAATGTCAATCCCATCAGCCTTAGCTGTGCATGTTAACATCGTGTTAAATGCATCTTCCAAGCTTGCAAACGTGCCATGCCTAGAGACAGTGCATGACGTCCAGCGGCAGTAAATTATTGCTTATTCAGCTTGATTTAGACTCTTCTCAAACCTCCAGGCTAATATTTATCCAAATATCCTTAGCACCTTCTGTCGTTCTTACACCATCCCGGTAGCCGTGTCGCACCAAGTGACATAATCAGTAATTAGTCTGCTGCAGACGTCTTGGCTAATATTGAGTAAAGATAGCCCGACAGACTTGTTTTACAAACACGCGTTTTTTTTTTTTTTTTCACGATATGAACGTGAGGACAATGAGAAGTGAAAACAACATTTAAGATAAATGCGAGAGATTAGGCCCTTCAGCTTCTGAGAAAAGTAACAGACACCCTGAAGAAAGTTAATGATTCTTTTCTGCCATGCAACCATTACCAGAATGCTGCGAGAAAACAGAACGAGTAAGTATAGACACATGCATGTGCACTATCTCCGTCATATTTCCTCTGTAAAACTCTAAAAAAATACTTTTTACTCGTATATGTGCATGCAGCTTGGTCACCGTCTTGCACGTTTTAACCTACTGTCCTGCAGCTGAACTCCGAGTGTCACTGTCGAGGGAGTGCAAAGGCTCCTGTGTCAAGTGTTCAGCAAACATGAGCCTATTCTTAACTTATCGCATCAACAGTATGTAATAGCAGCTGCCTGGCATTTTAAACCTTGTGGCCCATCCCTGACCCTGCACAGCCAGCCTCTTTAATATGACTCTAAATATGACCCATTCTTTATGTACAGCACCTTAGGGGAAAGGCTATGTTTGGATAGCCAGCGCACAGTGTGAGTGTTATTTGCTTTTAGCAGGTATAGTTGCGGTGGCTGGTTTCTGCATCCTATCTGTGCCCTGGCTGACTTATGTCTGAGCCAATAATGTTGGGCCTTTGTGCAAACTCAGCTGTGTTAGCCGAATTCCACCTCAGGGTCAATGTCAGAGCACCTCATGTCTGAAATGCGCCACCGACCAACCTCCAAACATGATTTATTAATGGATTCTTGTTGGGTTAAAATGCTGTCACGGCAAGGTGATTGAATTCCTGTTTGTTTTTTAATGTAGGGGGTTTTCTTTTTCCCCCCTCTCACTTTTTCGGGGCGTGTGAGCTCTCGGATACTTCTGTGTTAGACCTAATTATGCGCTTGGAAATTCACTGTCATTTTAATGTAGTTACTTTGTTTTCTCCTTACTGCATTGAGGAAATCAATACTTGGAGTGCAGCCGCACGCACGCACGCACACAGGCTCTCTGCCAAATGCACGTAAACACACACACACACACACGCGCAGCAATGTGACGTGTGGATCAACCAAACCTAACGAGCAAAATCCAACATGTGCTACAGCTATGAGATAGCTATTGATTCCTAGTTCACCGTTTGATCGATTTTGCTTTCCTTGGCCTGCCGATCGATGGTGACAGTAGAGGTTTTTTTGATGGGGTTGAACCCTGATGTTTGTCTTGCTGTCTCAAAGGGCCTTAGTGTGCTTTGTGCTCTCATAACACACAAACTGCCTGAGCCCTGCAGCCGCAGTATTTGGCGGATTTTGTGCAGAGAGGCTACAGAGGGATAAAGAGAAGGATTTCTCCAAGAGAGAGAGAGAGGCCCATCATATGGAAGATTGAGCCTCAAGCAAGGATCTGAAGAGTGTATATGATTTTACTTAATCTAGTTAAATATTCAGCGCTGGTGCTCCGGCAAACACAGCTAAAAATGCATTTAATTTTAGACCATATGTGTTTACGGTGATTGTGTAGCTGCCAGTTCAAAATTTCATAAACGTAATGAACTTAATGATAAAAAAAATGACTTATAATTGCAAAAAAAAAGACTGTAAACAGTCCACATGCCTCTTTTTTGCATGAATTAATGTCTCCAAAGTATATATTTTTTTAACATCATCATGTAAACCTTTCTGAGACTCACGTGAGGACGTAGTTGACACTGACAATACAGTGAGGCCTTGAGGACCGGCTGTTGTGGACAATCGTGGCATAACTCTGGACCCAGACCCAGCCCCCTTGCTTGGCCAGGAAGCGATAATACTTAGTGGTGACTTGGCCTTTTACCAGCACTGAAGCAGATAAAAGAAACACAGACAGCAGAGATTAACATCGTTAACAACATGCATGTTTTAAGTGAGTGTGTGGGAGACGTGGTGTGATTGTCTGCACGTGGTCGGCTGCAGCAGGTTGCCTGAGCGGCTCGCCGTCTGACAAGGGAAGGTCAGGCAGCCCGGGGTAAAAGCATAATCGAGCAGGGTTGTAACTCACAGAGGTGGTGCGCACAGCGGAGGTGGAACATGTCGCAGCTGTGGACGTGATGGTACAGCGTTTTCTCGATGAGGTCCTGGGGCTCGTAGCCCGTCAGCTCAGCCACCCTGGAGAGGAATTAAGGAGTTAAAAATATGCAGATTGATTCACGTCTGCCTGCTTCTGTTTTTCCACAGGCGACACTTTTAGCACCAGTTTGCGCACGTAAAGGACATTAAATTAGAAAGAAACACCTAAAGAGAAGGCATTAATCACAGCCTGTACCTGGAGTCCAGGAAGATGAGCTTCATGTCCAAGCTGGCTCTGAACATAAACATGTTGCTGTGCAGTTTGATCTCGGTCACGGCGCTGGGCGGTAGAGAGTGGCCCACAGCCACCAGTCCCACATTCTGGTAGCAGCCCTCAAAAGGCGACATGTCCAAACTGTACTGCCGGATCTTCAGGTAGCCACTGCAGTGGATCACCTGTTGTGCAGCAAAGACACAAAAAACATTTATAATACTCTAAAAGTGTCTCTTAGTTATGTATAACATGATCTAAATGCTGCATTTTTAAAAGCACACTGCATATTTTGTAAAATATAGACTGATTATTTATTAAAAAATAATTTAAAAAATATATATATAAATATTATAAAAATTCAATAAAAAATAATCGAATTATTTCTTTCAATCAATTATTTTGTGAAATATTTTTTTTAAAAAAGGAACAAAAAAGATAATTGCGTACGCATATATCAATGACAGCTGTCTACCTTATATCCACCACTCGTGAGCCCTGCGTTTCTTTTCGCCAGCACACACTTCATCCGCAGGAAGAAAGAGCGCTCCATTTCATATTCTGAAAGGAGGACAAACACTTTTAACAATTATAAATAGAGTGTAATAAAAAAAAAAAAACTCATAGGAGGGAGGAGAAGAAAAAAAATACAGGTCCATTGTAGAGAATATGCCTGGCTTAATTATTTAAAAATACATTCACTTTAATAATAATTATATGCAGTGATGAGAAGAAGAAATAATGCATTATTTATGTTAAATAAAACAAGATTTTTTTTAAATAAAATAATACAAAGTGATTGATTTGCATCCTGCAGCAAAAGAAGATGCGAATAAGAGATGTTGCGCTGGCGCGTAAATATCCCATCGCAATATCCGCACACATCCGCTGCGGTCGTTTTATCTTACGCCGCTTCGAGGCTGCGATTAAATTGCAAATAGGCGACACAGAGAGGGAGAAACGCATGCCGCCGTACCTTGCACGAAATGCGAGTGATAGGGCTGATGCGGCGTGAGGACGGCTGTCATCTCGTCGTGGTCGGCGGGGTGGACGTACTCGTAAATGCTGTTCCCGGTCAACTCTACCTGTTGAGAATAACTCAGGTAATTAAAGGGCGGGTGGCTCCATTTCCTCGCAGGCGTCGCTTTTAAAGTGAAACGCAAAACAAATGCAAATGATGGCGCAAACGGACCTGAGAGAGTCCTAGATGGACGGACGCCGTCTCTGAAATGTACATGATCTTCCCATCCGGAGCCACGACAAAGATGAAGCCGTCCAACGTCTGCAAATAATCAGAATAATAATGATAAATAAAAAAACATAGACTGCACCGTTACCTCTCCGGCTTATTTCACACCATTTTTCCACTTAGTTGTTTGGATGCAGATCAGTAATAACAGTGGCAATATACCTGCAGTAAATGAGCCCCCAGCTCTCGTCCAATGTTGTCCAAAGATCTTGTTCGACTTGCATGACCCCAAGCCTCACCCAGACCTGGAAGAAGCGACATATGAGTCTGCTTGACTGAATTTATATTTATGCAGAAAATATGTCGTATTTACATTAAAAAAAATATACAAATTATTTGTAGTAGTATTATTATATTAGGGCCTACGTTTAGCGTAAAAGAAGAAAGCTCCTGTTTAAAAGGCCAATTTACAGTTAAAGCATTTGCATGGGTCCCATATGTTGTGCAGGCTGAATAGAATTATTAAGTACAAGTGCAGATGTAAAATTATAGCCATAATAATAATAATAATTATAATAATTATTATGAAAGTCTTCCAGATCCTTGTCCAGTGAGTCCAAGCTCTCAGCGCAAGAGGAACAAAGCCTGCGTTGCTCATTAAAATTCATTTCCTTTCCATCACAAATCTCATGGAGCTCTTGTATCATCAGTAAATCAGGTGTGCGTCTCCCCCGCTGTAAATGATAACAGCACCCCCGCTGCTGCTGGGACATGTACACTAACATCACCCGGATGACCGTAAAGAAAAATTCTTCTGTTTAATTTTAATATTTAACATTAATATTATTTTTCGGTCACTCTTGTCTTGTAGTTGCGTTTGAACTGCGTCCATCACGCGGACTGATGATTGGATTTCACGGGAGATCATTTTGTGGCGTTTTTTCCTCCGTGCGTAATATTGCATGCGCGCCTCCTGCTCATATGGCTTTAGGTGATTAGAAAGCCTGGCAGGGCCCCCTGTTTTTGCTTTTCTAATTGGTGAGTGTTGTTTTCAGTCACGGCACCGCGGAGGCCTGCGGAGATCTGTAGGAAAGATGGAGGCTGGGCGTCTCATTTGGACACAACGAATTAAAAAAAACGAGCGTAATCCATTTTGTAAAGACGCAATAATATTCCAGATGTGACTTAAAGGAAACTAGTTAGTCCCAATAACACCTTTATTTTATTTTATGTTTTAATATTTATAATATAAATACAGTCTTTTTTAATGGATTTGGGTAATTTCTATATTCAGAACTGTTACTAAATTATATATATTAATATGGTTAGTTCATCTTTAAAAAAAATAATAATAATTATACTTTCCTATTTCTATTTTCTCCCCATGCACAAGTTTTTGATATTTATGTTTGTAATATTTTGCTATATGAGTAGTTTTCTGCAGACTTCAGGTCGTGCACTTTAACTCATAATTAGCTCCAAAGTTGACAAAGTTGGAAAGAAAACGTCCAATAAAAAAAAATTAAATAAAAAAAAATGTAGAGTTGGAAGTGTGTGTGTGTGTGTGTGTGTGTATTAATGGCTCACCCTGAGGGAAAACAATTCTCATCTTCAGGTAACTCGTTGTCAGTCTTATTATGGAGGCTTTGTCTAGCTGGGAGGTGATGGCCGACGGCAGAGGAAGCATTTTGGCCAGCTCATAAAATTCACTGTTCTCCTTTTCCCGTCTAGTCCTTGCGGCCGTTTTGGATTTCTCCTTCATTTCGGCGCCTTTTCACTGCTTATATATATATATATAAATATGTTTATGTATATATATATATATATGTATGTATGTATATCCTCACTGGTCTCAGACGGTGGTCATTCACATCAGCGGTTTGACTGATTCCTCTCCGTTTTGCCTCGTTTTCATTGCAGTTTTTTTTTTTATCAACTTTGTTTTGTTTTTGTTTTTTTGTTTTTTAAAAAGCTTTTGATAATACAAACAGCTGAATCCAAAAAAAAAGGTGCCAATATCCCTGGAACTCCTGAGTGTCAGTTTCAAGTTAAAACTCCTCGGTGCAATCCTTCATCCATGACCTGCAAAAACGCAGAAAGAAAAATAAAATGCAAAATAACTCTTTTGTTGCATCCAAAGTGATCAATGTGTTCTACAGATGCCTGAGACCAGACGTGCGACTGGCCCCTGTGTTGTGTATGAGTGATGCAGGCCTGCGTGTCACACATCTGAACAACTGGATGAATTTACAATCGTCAGTTCAAACAGAAGTGTCATTTATTGGGAAAGATGTGCAGCCAGGATATAATCGGCTGCAACGCGGGCTACAGTGGGAGAATTAAGACGGGCAACAGCAGCAGCAGTAAAAAAAATAAAAAAATATAAAAGCTTTGCAGTATGAAGCTGACAGTTCCCTACGTGCAATAGACGTGGTTTCATTTCTTAAACATAAAGGCGTGACCTTGTATTTGTCCTGTGTCGAAAATGCATGTGTGGTCTTGGATAGATCTCTATTCCTTTGCTAAAACAACACACCATTAAAACTAAATAAATAAATAAATAAAAATCAATTGCACACTGCAGACATTTTTAACCATTGTTGCCACAAAAAAATCTAAAATAATCTGCCACTGAGATGAAATAATTCTGCATTTTCTGTCATTTCCGGATAAAAACAAGCCACCTTGTCTCCGGTCTGTGCAGTAGCATCGAGGAAATGACATTTGACCCAACACCATTCCTGAAACGTGTGTTGGGAGACTGCAACCGTGACATAATCTCACTTCGCAGGCCGATGATTTCTTATCATATATGCGTTAAGAAAATACAAAAATAAACAAATACACATCGTCACATTTGGCAGATTTCTTCAGGTTATGTGCATTCTTCCTACCCGAGCGGAGATACGCTGGATTTCCCTACATCTGAATCGATCCTGTGGCCTTAAAAGCAGCCTGCTGGGAATTTCACCTGTCCTGAATCGGGTTCACCAGTCGTCCCAGTTAAATTTGGTCTCAGCTCCTCCTGGATTTCCACCTGGAAAGGCGAACGGGCCGTGCGTTGCATACACCTCTCCAAATTATAAGGACGCGCAACGAGTGGCATTCGTGCCCAACAAACCTCCTCTCCTCAACTATCTCAATGTCCCTCTCTGGAGCAGCTCGGGGCCCGCCCACCCGGCGCCTGCCGCGCTCCGATTGGCTGGGAGCGCCGAAAGCCGGCGCGTCATTGGACGCTTGCCGTGGGGCGTCGATTTGGTAGGACAAGGTATGCTCGGCACTTGGCCGTGCCCGAAGTGAGCTTAAATGTGATCTTGTTGTTTTTTCGTCATTAGCGTGGAGATCATGAATCAAGCTGAAACAAATAAATAATAAATCCGCGTAAAGTGTGATAGCAGGGGGAATGTCCTGCAGGTGAGAGAGCCTCACTTGATGATCGTTGTGTTGGAAAAAAACGAAGGGAAAAATCTGTTTTACGCAAAGAGAAAGCGTTTTTATTTCCTCAATTTAATATTTAATAGGATTTTATTATTTTTTTTTTGCATTACATCAAACTACTTTTTATTGCTTTGCTCTTAGTTAATGTCTAGGAGAATATGAATTTTCAGTTTGGAATTATATTAAAAACCAAAATGTTTTTCTGAGTGGAACTGCTCTTATTTACTTTGGGGAAAATAATGAATAATAATTTATCATCCTGGGAAAATTGTTAATTTTTAATCCGTGCACATAAATAATATTACCACAAAGGTGGCAATGTTGAATTCGGCGACAGGACACTGATGTCAGGAGGTACAGGTAGGCTATATGCTAAGTCATAGCAGAAAATATAACAGGAAATATAGAGAAATAAAAACGTGCCACTGTTTGGGAACTTGATGCTCTTCTTGTGCAGGCTTCAAGACTTGGCCGTGCTTTTAATACACTGGGCATCCTTGTACTCAAATGCACCAAAACACAAACCTGCTCTATATTCTAGTGGTGCCATTCTTCATTTGGTGGTGTGGTGGATTGCATTTATTTATTTTTTTATTATTCAGAACCTTTTTGGACTTAAAAAAAAATCTCACACACCTAAAGTGCAGTGGTTGTAAGTGTTAATTCTCGTATTTTAATTTTAAATTTCAAATTTTGACGTTGGATTAGCTTTTTATTATTTGGACAAGATTATATTTGTAATTCAAAATTAAAGGCTCATCAAGTTAACCAGTTTTGTCTTGTGTTATCTTGGAGCTAGGATTTTTCTATTTATTTATTTATTTAGTTTTTCAAATTTATATATATATATATTTAAGTCAAATGCAAAACAGTTTACACATGACCGAGAGAGCAGTGCGGCGCGTCCAGGGCTCATGCAATGCTTTGGTGTCCGTCAAACACGTTTATCTGAGGATTAATTTCCATGGTGTGAATCAGATGAAGGCGCCGCGGCGCATGTAGTTTTTTAATTAGTTACCGGGCGCTCAGATGGAGGAGGGGGTGGAGGGAGAGGGGAGAAGTGTGTGGAGGTGGTGGGTGGTGGTGGGGTGGGTTTTGCAGTTAGAGCAGCGGGCTCGGTGTCGGGGACGCGGACGCATGACGGTGAGCTCATTACGCACATAATTAGCCCTTAAATTGATGCTGCATCCTGACATAATTGGAGACTCTCCTGCTGCCTGAGAACAGATATATCTCTGTCTCCTTCCTTTTGTGTGAGGGTGGGGGCTGGGGGGTGAGGACAGAGAGAGAGAGTGTGCGTCTATCTAAATGGCTTCTACCAGACTCAGAATTAGCCCCACAAGGCCATACCTTTCTATTACTTTCTCATTTATGACAGATAAAAATGCCAAATTGGCAATTAGATGACAGCCCCAGATGCTGACTGGTCTCAAGTTCTCCCTTTTCACCAAACAACATGTTACCGCATCCTCCACATCTGATGTTTCTAAATGAGGTATTCCCATCAAACCATTGTTGCTGGCTCTCCATTCTTCCCTGTTTTGAATTGAAATCCACGTTTTGGCTTAATAACAATCAAGTCTCATAATCACATTTTGTGTTCGAAACCTATTTCTTTTGCACATGTATGCAAGTGAAATGATTCAGTACCTACAGATCCCCCCCTATAAGACCTTCCTATCGGCGGTGACAGACAGCCTGTCAGTCCTCTGAGGGTATGAGTTCTGAGCGGCTGGTGGAAGATTTACCCTGCCTGGACATCCTGTTAATGCCCCACCGCGGGCTGTCGCAACAGGGGAGCTCGCTCTGCTGTCCTTCCAACCCCTCCCTCGCCCGCCACCCAAGACTCACCCGTCTTTCCATTTTTATTGTGTTTTTACAAATCACGCTTCACAGCGGGAAGTCAGGCCTGAAATTCTGCCCCAGCATGAAAAAAAAAAAAAAAAAAAAAGAAGAAGTAGAGGGAGGGGGCAGGTTAGTGAAGGTTATTTAGGGAAAGGATTTGAGGAAAATGGTGGAAAGGAGGTGAGAGGACGAATGTGGACTTTGTCAGTTGTTCTCAGCGAGGTACGCAGTGCTTCGTTTCCTCCGATCAGCTCTTACATGTGACTGGGAAAGTTTCAGTTTCAGAATTTGGGTCAGGTTATCTTTCCTCAAGGTGTCCTTGAGCAAGGCACTTAAAAACTGAACATAAGTAAGGTAGTATAAAGAGCTACAAAACGTTAACTTTCACGCATTCAAGTATTGTTAAAGCGTGAAGCACGGTTTATACTTCTGCGTAATTTTGACAGCATAACCTACGCATGTAGCCTACGCCGGTGCAAGTCGGCGCTGTGTGTCTGTTCATTTTTGTTTCTACTTCCTGCTTCACTTTCAACGATGGTGACTGAAATGTTTGCTAAAATTTTTGCCAAAGACGAGTCGCACAAATGTTTGTATCTCCGTACATCCTCAGTTAACCTTTCTTCGATGTGTTCCATCATTATTGATGCAAAACAATCTGTTTAAAAATTGCAGAGATGGAGAAGCAATCGGAAATACTAAAACGGAAACACGCTACTACCAAGCGGACCAATCACAGCCCGTGCGGTCTGCGTCGACGCTGGGGAGGCGCACGTCAGACTACGCCGTTAAATCAACGCAAAAGCATAAACCGTGCATTAGCCTTGCAAACATAAAATAAAACAAAAAAAGTAGTTGGAAAAAGTACTCGTGGGAGCCCTGTGGGAGGTAGTTACCTTCAGAGACACCTGAACTCTTTGGTCCGAAAGCACCCACGATGACAAGTCTCACCCTGGTTCGGATATTTGACCTACACTTCATTCACATGACCACAAGAGGGCGCATAATTACGCAAACTCTCGTATTTTTTTGTCTTAAAAATCAGCTCACGAAAAATGGATTTTGTATTTGATTTTCTTTGAACTATCACACTTTATGTGCAGCTGAAACTAATTTTGCTTTACCACAATCGACACTGACTCATGTGAGGTCATTCGAGGCAATTTATCAGACTTCTTGCTGCCTTACGGTGACACTCCGTAACATCCGTATTCAGACATTGACTTTCCACTTCTCTAAATGAAATGCCATTGTATGTATATTTCAAGAAAAACTGTAGCTGCTTGGAATAATACATGGACATCCTGTGTTTATTTTTGCTTTCTTGCAATTGGTTTGCAGATCAAACATTTTAAAAATAATAACCCAAGTCAACCCTGGGAGCTGTACAGCACAATTAGTAGACACACACATTTATTTGACAACTTTTAAATGGTGGAGTTTTTCACATCTCATTTCCAAACTGCACTGCTACACATCATAATATCCCAACAAAGCTTTCAAGTCTCTTTAAATTGCTGGTAACTGTGTAGAAATACAATATGTTTAAAACACTGACCACCTTGAAAAATGATCTGCAGTCAAATTAAGTATCCACTACGATTTAGTAGACCACAAATGTCTGCTATGTGCATTAGCTTCATTTGTCTGTGGACTCACATTGCCACAGGGATCCACCTCTACATTTGTAAGCTCTCCTCCACTTTCTCCTCCACATCTCCTCTTACACCCATGATAACTTCATCACGGACTAATGTGACACACTACAGACACAGATGAGATTACCTGGGCTGATCATTACCCGGAATAGATGGAACATTGTCCGTCACATATTGGGAACGGGAACGGCGGAAAGGGACGCGATTTGTGGAAGAGGGAGCCATGAAAATGCACGGCTAAGGAAAGAGGAAGCGTGGTAACAAGATGTTAAAAAAAAATAAAAAAAAAAGAAGGAGGAGGAGGAGGAGGGATGAAAAAAAGCAACAGTCGATTCTAAATGCGTTAGCGAAAGATTTCACAGAATGAGTGAGCTGCAATGAGACTTTGGCACCACGTCGAGTTACACTCTGTGAGCAGAGATTGAAACGGCTGGGCATATGTAAACAGGCTGCATGTTTGACCAAGATTTGCCCGTTGTGTTTTCTGTAAGCTATTACCGACTCTTTGTGTTCTGTTTTCCTTAAAAGACTGAAATGTTATTTAGTGCTCCCTGCCATCTTCAGCTGTTGCTTTGGAACCGGCCATTTTATCCGGAGAGAGGCGGTTTGCTAAATTGTATATTGTATTCTTTCCCTCCCATTAACGGTGACTTTTTCCCCCGATCAGCTCTGGCTCTCCGTGTCCCTTTCTGCCAGGCCCTTCACTGAGCCCATCTGCTGTGTGCGAGCGTTAATTAACCACACTGCCATTTCCTCCGTGCGTGCTGCGTTTGAAGGTGCTTAGAGTACACGAGTCAGCCCCGCAAGTTCATCAAAATGCTAATTCGGCCCAAATTAAAGTTGTGATTAACATTACACAGTTTCCTGCGCGGACGCGTTCACCCGTCTCTCTCTGTCTCCGTCTTTCTCTCTCTCTCTCTCTTTCTGGGTGATAAGTGTCTGGGGGGAAGAGACCTTCCTCTGGGGCGCTCTTGTCATCGTCGCCAAAGTGGAAGAAAAACAGAAACAGCCCACAGATGAAGCTAATGGTGTGTGAGTGAGATTTGTGCCTAAATGCAAACAGCTTTCTTTACGACGCAAATAAACAAAGCATTTTCTTTTTGTCCCACAAGAGATATATAGATACTTTCCCATTATCTTTTTTTTTTTCCCCCAACCTTTCTATGGTTTACATCCACATCAATCAGTATTTGTCTTTGCGCGTGTACTGTACCTCTGGGTACTGTATGCTTCTGCTTCCTCGGACTCGCAGTGTGTGTGCGAGGAAACCAATAATCTGCAGGACTGATGCTGTGACACAGGTCTGACTGCATTTACCCTCCCTGACACCGATGGCACACGGAAAAGGAGGCCCTTAATAGTATTGTTCTCCACCCAAATCAAAACGCATTCCAACCTTTAAAACAGATTCTTCCTGGTGATCTCAATCGCCCAGTGCTACGCGTGTCTTCGCTGCCTAAAAAGTACAAAATCAATAATTAAATGCAGAAAGATTAGCTGTGGCAAATCATGAGAGCAAAACAGCAAACAAGGAGCGACGTAATTTGTGTTTGTTTTCTCAATCAGTAAATGACAGCCAAATGCTTATTTAGCTTCACGCTGTAGTCTCTCCCTCTTTCCCTTTCAAACACACATGCAGAAATAAAACTTCTCATGGTAATGAAAGCCCCCGGCGTTCATCGCTCTGTCTTAAGCACTGGTTATTGAGGCATTAAATATGTCTACACAGGGCTCAGTGAAAGGCTGGCAGATCAGTGTTCTCCTCTGAGGGGGCTCTGTTTGCATACAGACAGGTTGGGGGATTGGGGACGTGCACCGAATGGAGCCCGGGAGTCGTAACTGGGTGCCCACCACTCTGGTGTTAGTGCCATTATGGGATGTCACTGTGGGAGAACCGCGGCTCTTCAGTGGGATTACTGAGATTCTTGCTGAAATTGAGCGGAATTGGAAATATGGCCAACGGATTCTCTCCCGAGTGACGCGCTCGCGCGGCTCCCAGCGCACGTGCACAGACACACACACACGCACACAAGCGGTCTCAGCCACGTTCAAACAAAATGCAAATGTGCATTTACGCAAACACTTGGCCACAACTGGAACGCGGATGTCGACGCTCGCATAAAAAGGGACAGTTTCCAGTCAACTTTATACGATCATCGATGACATTTCTCCCCTTTTATTTTCTTTTTGAAATCTTCTCGCGGCGCGATGGGATGCAAAGCAGCACTGGTGCAACCGCCTCTGCTGTCTTTGATGCGCGTTTGCATAGTAGAAAATGTGGCGGTTTGTTGTGTGTGTTTTTTCAAGCCTTGCCTGCAAACCAAATTCCCCATGTGGAACAATAAAGATTTGAATGGTATTCAAATTAGCTGAGCTTGCAACGTAAGCGTTAATTTTGCAGAATCTGTGAGGAAAATGTACGACAACCGCACTCATATGTTGAATTATTATATATACATTAAAAAAAAAAACAGAAGCTGACGTCTCAGCTCGGACCAGTTGAACATGATTTGGACATAAGAACATTTTCTTTACAGCTCAGCAGCCTCTGTTCTTCTGGGTTTTGGGGGGGTCAGTGTGTTGAGGCCACCCTCCCTTCTGGGGTCCCTTCTCCTGTGTCATAAAACAAACACGCAGGGTGCGACCCTGGTAAGGGTGAACATTAACACCCCAGCCGCTGGCTCAGAGGTCAGCCAGGGGTCGGCAGCAGGATGGAAATGACTCTTCCACGATGACAGGCGACATGGGCATCATACGTTATACGTCGTAACACACTCACAGTTGTGGTGTCGTGTAGATTCTGTCCAAAGGATTGATTGTCAAAATAGTGTTTTAACCTCTTGGTTGGTCCGAAGAGGGTAGGACCCAAGATTTACAGGCCTTTTTTATTTGGGTGGATTGGATTCAATACAATGCACGAGGTAAGGATTAGTTTGGTCACCTTTGGTCATCACCAACTCCTTACGATAATATTGAGCTTTTTAGCTGCCAGGTCCCAGTCATTTTTTAACAGCTGCTTCCTGAGATCAGAAACAACTCAGATGTTACTGCTAAGAGTGAACCAGAACAATAAAGCTGCAGCCGGGCTTCCCAAAAATAGCTAAAAGACGCTAAAGAGTTTCACATAGCCGAGGAGAACTGCGGATACGGGCGATAATTGCTTTACAGCTGATCAGTACCAGTGCCACCGTGTCCACTGCCACAGAAACCGTTAAATCGATCCATGCTATCTTCAAGTCCACCAGACTGCACTCACAAAAACAATAATTTAACTTTAGAGAACATTGTAATTGCTGGTCTGCCTTGATTGGTTAGATTTTTTGTGTTATATTGTGACCATGGTATATTAGCAGCTGTAAACCAGAAACTTCTAAATCCCAGGAGGTAAAAATAATCTTTTTGTTTTGCTTTTGATAACTTTTTGTTCGCTGACTTTTAAAAAGACAAATTGATATTGATGTATGTATTTTTATTTTTATTTTTAAATTCTGCTAACACCGTCCTTGGTATTTAGTGCTTGGCTTTGGTTCTGGTTGTCCTCTGTGCTTGGTTGCACAATTTAATGTAGATAATACACTCCTCACTATGGAAACATACCTTATAAAATACCATTTTAAAGAAGCCAAACTATCCTTTTCATAGTACAGCGCTAATAGTCGATTTAACTGAGCAAAGTCAATAGTTTTCATAATTGACCTTAGAACACATTTTCAGGTATTCTCATGAATTGTTTGCAGCAGGCCCCAGAAACCAGAAGAGGCAGAGCAGAGAGGCGTGCTCCCCTTGCAGCAGCGTCGCCCTGGTGCATTATTCAGCCTGGCATTCACCCTGACAGTGGGGAGCCACAGATGTCAGACATGGCTAACCAGCTATTGTAGAGAGCAGGCACGGACGCCAGACCTGCCAGGACTGGTCAGGCTTGATAGTGAGCTACATATTCTATTATAAACTATAAAAAAGGAAAGAGATAGGGAAACGTAAGAGATGCCATGTGCCATGTGCCACTTAAATTCTTAAGGGTCGTGTTGTATTTTGCAAAACGTGGTGGTCATTGTGCATTCCAGCGTACAGTGTTTTGTTGTCTAACGAAGAACCTGCTAGAGATTATGCTCTAAGTATTTATTTATCGTTCTTAGAAAAGAGTACACAACTGCAATCCAGGAAACCAAGACCGACTGTGAGGATTTATAAGCCAACTACAAGCTGTAGGATTTATTTATCCTTTTAGCCTATCCACAATGTGCTTATAAAACCTCCCCCTGCAACAATTAGGGGGCATAGATCACATTCTTGCCTTTGCAGAGGCCAGATAACACCATAAGGCTTTGGGACATCTCATTCGCATTGGGAACGGTCTGGGAGATGCTTTACTAGATGGATTTATATGTGGCCTGCGCTGCTTTCCAGTGATTGAATGTCTGTGTGCATGTGTTGAGCGGACTCCGTGTGGATCTGTCGGGGGACTCATAAGGCCGGTTTGAATTAGGCATGAGATAGAAGGAGGATGTGTGTGTGTTTGTCTGTGGGTACATGTGTGACTTGGAGTACTTTATGGTGAAAGAGCGTGTAAATAGTGACCGGAGACAGATGTGGTCTCATCCCTGAAAGGCAGAGGATAAAAAATTATTGGGGCAAGACCTCAGGATCAAGGCAGAGCAGGACATTTCTCAAGATAACATACTCGCAGCATAAAGAGAAAGAAAAGGGAGGCCGAGCCTGTAAATGGCCACAAACACTGAACCTCCTCTCTCTGTTTACTAGCACTGCTGTCTGATAATATCCAGTTGCACAAAGTGAAATCAAATCTGCTAAATGTTCACCCTCTCCTTTTCATCTGTGCAGCTTAAAGCTCTACCTTAGAGGTCAGCCGCAGCTCTAAACACCGCAACGACTATAAAACATGAGCTGGAGAGTTGTGAGAGACATAAAAGCAGTTCCTTTTAATGCAATATTGATTTACAAACCGCAAGTTAAAACACCTCCCAGTCACGGGTCATTACACCCAACCCCTAACGAATTGAGCTGGGTGCTGAACTAGAGACAGTGCACATGAGGCACTGGAAGTTTTTGGAGTCACATGCACAGGTTTTAGGTGTCCTCATGTCTAGACGGTTACACCATGAGAGCATGGGCTGGAGATAACATTATGCAGGCATGGAAACCAGGGAAGTAAAGCAACAAAACAGGGCCACAAACAGGGCTGTGCATCCACTGAAGTGATCAACTGCAACCATAAATAATTAGACTTAAAGTGATATTTTATTTCAGCATTCTTTTGTGATGTTTCCGTACAATCGCATTCAGTGGGAAGACCGTTGGAGCAGCTGTAAGCATGTTTTAGCCCCTGATGCCATCCAGGTGTTTTTTTTTTTTGCAAGCTCATATTGATTAGCACAATTAGACAACAATTAGGCAAAATTATTGTCTTCGTTTTGACCTCACAACACAGTGCTGTGACAACTGGGACTACGACAGGGGGGACATTATAATAATTAACCAGTCCGTTAATGTTTTGGTGGTGTCAATGTCAAGATTAAGAGCAAAATGTGGTGAGAAATAGCAAAACTGTGATATGCTAGCTGGGATACTTTCTTTTGGATTTGATGCTGGTTACAGACAATATAATGTATTGTGTTAAGAACTGAATATATATATATTAATTGTGGGTTATCACGATGGAAATAAAAAACTCACAAGAGAGGATATCAATCTGTAAATTTGTGGAAAAGATTTTGGACGCAAAGATAACAGTAATATAATAAATATCTTTATATCTTTAATAAGCGCTGTGTTAACACTAATAAATTGTTTATTATACACTATAATGTCACCGTAACCTAAGATTTTGTTTCATTTATTATCTTTTATTACGCCATATTCTTCTTGCAATAGGAGGACTTAAAGTAAACGTAGTCGGAATAATACATAACAGACCCTATTTGGCCTTAGCCTTTAAGACAAGATACAAATTTACTCTTTACGTTATATCTATAACACCGTTTAATATCTGACAAAGAGATAATCTAGTCATGCAATTAAACAATGTTGGTTTAATTAAATCGTAGCCGTTGTAAATACAGTATAAAATAAATAATATTATTGACGGTTTGAAATTGGTTTCAGATGTGTTATAATTTTAAACTAATATATATCCATTTATTTATTTATTTATTTATTTCTGTCCAGCGTAACTGGATGACTCCAGTACTTTCAGGCTATACTTCTAGTCCGCTTAAAATAAATAAGTGACACGTTTAAAATTCTTCCACCAGAATTTGCATTTGAAAGAGCATACGGATTTTCATATTAATATGTTAATATATACAGAATATACTCGTCAACTCAAGCAGGACAAGACCTTGCAGAAAAAAAATAAGCACACTTGAGAAATTCAGAGAGTATGGTTGGAAGTCTAGGCTGCTTGGAAGGAGTAGAAAAGTATAAAATGCTGGCTACTTCCTTGGAAACAGTAATTGCCGCTGCACTTAGTTTTGTTGATTAAACCTTATGTGCAATATACCGTAAGAAGTGCATCATCTTAAAATAAATATACCAATAACTAACCGTTGACTGTGTCTTATGCCTCTCACCAGACAGACCAAACATTCAGCCTGCGCTGCAGCAAGTATGGCTCCCATTTACATTTTAATTCACCTTTCTGTAAATGCTTCCACATGAGACTCCTGGAGGAAAGTAACGCTCTTCATTATCGGCTATTTGTTCTTGTACGGCGTACGCACATGTAAATATGCTATATTCCAGTCTTTATTTATAGCCGGCTAACGCGGTGGTGGTGGAAACAACAACAACCGTAGCCGAAGCAAACCTTTGCAGATACTCCCCCTTCACGCTTTGTTTTTCCTGTGGTGACAGAGCATTTACATTTCCTAAGCTCACTAACCTTTTGTTCATCCCTCGGCATTGACTTGTCGCTTGGCTGATTTACTGGACCAGTCGTTTCCAGAGCAGGCCGGTGGCTGAAATGCTCTCCCTGCTGCAGATGAATATTTACATGGCCGTTAACAGGTGGTGAGTAGTTTAATGGTGGTAATTGCTCCGTGGCACGTGTAGACGGAAAGGAGGTGTATGACTTGTGTTGCTTGGGGGGGGGGGGGGGGGGGGGGTGTTCTACTCCTGTGCTGATGCTTCCCTGGGGATATATGTGCATGTGTGTGTGTGTTGAACGTATATAATGCATTTAAAAAGTAAAAGACAGCATCCTGCTCCGACGGCATGTTTCACTGTCAGCGCTTTACGTTCAAATTTGTCTGCTTCACAGGGTGAATATTGAAGGCCCATGTGCATTCAAGACCCTTTAAAAAGTTGCTATCATTCTCCACAATGAGCTCATTTCTAAGGGGCGGAATTGCCCATTGAAGTGAGCAATTAAAAACATCCAGGCATACTGTCCATGTCCTACACTGAAGAGAATAGATTTGTTTTATTGTCTAACATCCGTGCAAGTGTCGAAGCGCTGGAATGTTCCACAAAGCGTAGCAGATGGACATGACAGGCCCCTCCCTTTCACTACTCAAAGAAGATGACATCACCACATATGGTCGCGGTGATTGATTTGTCGTTGGAGAGCGATGGCTGGCTGAGCGGAGGGAATGGGGAAGGGATATGCGCGGAGCGGAGGCAAAGTGCCGCCCGTAATGTTTTCCATGGCAAAACTCATACAGGCATAAGGACGAATGTGTCAGCGGCCAGACTGCTTTTCATATCGATTGCTTGTGTGTGTAGAAAGAAAGCGAGACAAGCATGAATGTCCTTTAATTCATTTTTTTTCTCCTTCATTTTAGTCTATTTATAGTCTTTTGTGTTCGACTCCTACAAATGCTTATGGATTTTTGTTGCGTTCATAGAATCTGATGTTTTCCTTCAGCTAAACGTTGAAAACATAATAGTCAGCATGTGTTTCTACAAGGTTAGTGCAACCTTTTGTATTTAAAGGTGAAAGTGTTTAATTGAAAAGTAGATCATAACATTATCCGAGGTTATGGTTTACACTTTGGGTCAAAAACTAATTTTTAAAAAAATGTAAATTTATCCCCAAATATTACCTGAAAATGTCAAAGAGTTCACCAGTGTTGCATGCAGATTCATTATCCATCAATTAATTTCTGAATGTGACCATAAAGTTAGCAACTTCTCGCATTTTAGCCGTCATTCAGAACTTCCTGAATAGGTCGACGTGTGCCGGAGGTGATCTGCTCAAAAAGTCAAACGCTGCAACTCTCAGCTTAAAAAAGATGCAAATTTGGTACCAGAGAGAGAGAGAGAGAGAGAGAGAGAGAGAGAGCAAAGGGAAAGATGATGATGTTGGAAAGAAAAAGCAATAAGACGGATACGCAGCTCCAGAGACAGAACAGAAGCTGGGAGCTTGTCTTGTCCTGCTGTGTGTCTGGCAGATTGCTATGGAGCCTGTCATTGCCGCCAGCAGGGTGTTCAGCCACTACATGGCATTCAGCGGGGGAGCCGAATAAATCACTGGAACACACACAGTCCAGCTTACAGTTTGCCTGACAAAGCTAACACTGGCCTCTAGTCACATCTATACTTTGTTTTGTATGGCAGTAGTGTTGGCGTTATGCCGGCCAGGGCGGCTCCTGTTTGTTCAACAGATTTTTACAGAAAGGTGAGCAAACAGAAAGTGTTTCATGTAAAAAACAAAAGTAGGTTACTGTTTTTAAATAAAAAAATAAAGCTAAAATATTAATTGAGACAGGATTAAAGAATTCGTAGCACTTCATTGTATATGATTGAACTGTTCCAGACTAGATCAGCTATCAGGATGTAATTCCTTCCTTGAACATTTGCAGGTGTATGCTTTATAAGAATATGTGTCTTTGAGTTTAAATATGGTGCCGAGTAAGGTTTTTGTTTAAGGGCATGAAGAGCATTTTATACATGCTTTTAAAACCTGTGAAACACATTGTTCCAGCTCATAAAAAATAAACCGCCCTTCAGATCAGGTGTCACATGCTGTCTTTCAGGCTTAATGCGTACCAGACAGACGTCTACACTACAAGAAGGGGTGTAATCAAGCATTGATCTCTGCGGCTGAAAAATAAACTGCAGTTCCTCAAATGACCACTCGAGGCTCGCTCTAAAATTGTGTCAATCCCCACAGACGCCCATGCTAAAATGGTCCGCTTAAAGGGAAACTACTGTTTTTTACAACCTGGACCTTATTTCTGGCATAAAATACAATCGTTTACTCACCGATATAAGTTTTGTGTAATTTGTAGTCTTTCGGGAGATATTTAGATCAGCGTATATCCATATAGTGGGAGTGACTGGGGCACCGAAACGCAGCCTCTAAATAACGCATTATCTGTCACGAAACTCGTTAATTTCACCAATATTTTAAGTCCAGAGTTAGCTGTTTTCATTATCCGGGCTCTGTAGATTGACCTACAGACCCCTGTAATTTGCTACTGCTATTATTTTGCAACATGGCTGAATATTTTCCGATTCTGAGGTTGTGGACGAACCATAACAGTAGCAAATTACAGGTAAACAAGCCGACCGTCGGGGGTGCGCGTCTGGAGGCTGCGTTTCGGTGCCCCAGTCACTCCCACTATATGGATATACGCTGATCTAAATATCTCCCGAAAGACTACAAATTACGCAAAAGTTATATGGGTGAGTAAACGATCATATTTTATGCCAGAAATAAGGTCCAGGTTGTAAAAAACAGCAGTTCCCCTTTAACAGCAGAAATAAACATGTTTAAAGCCTCGTTTTGGTGTTTAGAGCTAATTTCCACTCCATTTTCACTGTTTGTATATATATAATTAATGCTTAAAGATATGCATAATTCAGGGAGTGGCTGTTTTGAGTGACAGGTGAGTGCCATCGCATGTTGCTAACTGTCCATCCAGACCACAACCTCCCACCTCACTCCTTCACTTGGACCATTTTTGCGATAGACAGAGCCACCACACCAAGCTTCTAGCTCTTTAGGAGACTTAAGGGTACCATCACAAAACGTTACCCTATTAACTGAGATGCCAGTGATGGGAGTGAGAAGAAACCAGGCCTCAAAAACCTGCATAGTTTGAGCTCTGATTGCAGTAATGTATTTTAACATTTTGATTTATATATGACACCCATCCCTCAAGATGTTTTCTCAGTGTGTTTAGAATGTGGATTACAGAGATGGCTATAATCTAAATCATGTCAGCTCAGTATTGCATTTAGATGCTAAATGCTGCTTGCAGAAAAATACTTGGCAAGTGTTCTTTGGAGGGTGGCAGAGCTGTGTGGTCCCAAGTTCACACGCTCAATTTCAAAGACAGACTTAGAAGACATTGGGATGTCAGTGGCACCTCGTTTTATCCTGGAATGCAATAAGGAAAAGCCTGAAAACCCTGCAATTGGGCCAGAAAATAATAGACTGCGCTCCTGGAAAGAGCGGCTTATTGGTTTGGATGTAACGATGGCCGTGATGAGGAAGAAGACAAGCATGTATTTACATGAGACACCCACACATACCTCCATAATCAATCTTGCAATCTCTCAGGGTGCCGACTCAGCCAAGAATCACTGTGTGGGATGGAAGTCACGGTAAACAGAACGAATCTTTGCCAGCTGTCTATTTAAAATCTTTGTTTGTTCACAGAACTGCAGATTTTTTTTCTGCAGTGTCACACTGAACATGAATGCCGGCAATATGGGAAATATGTTCGCCATCTTTCCCACAGTCATATGGCATGATTTCCATTTCATCTCAGCGTCCACAGAGGTAAATGTGGGGTTTGGGATGTATTTGGCCGTTAGCTAGAGTGGAAGCAGAAGAAAACACATTTTCATCCAAAAAATGTTAAAAACCTGCAACAACTGTTGACGACGTTAGATTTGTTTCCAACTAAAATCTGAGGAGCAATCTCTGGGCCCAGCTGTGGAAATATTCTTGGTATGAAAGCTACTTGCACATAAAACACAAACCATTTACACTCATTAAATACAAAAATACATGAATAATGCAAAGAATGCAAGTTTGGAGTTGTTGATCGGTGGGAGCAATGCTTAAGGCCAGTATATCCTTGAAGCAAATGGCACGTTGACCAAACTAAACTCAGAAGGGTTTATACCTGAACAGTAAAGTCACAAATAAATCTTTCTTCTACTGAATCAAATAAATAAACTGCACAAACTGGAATAATAGACAATATTTTTGTCGCATTCTGTCCTTAAGCACCAGACACACCAAAGCAACATCAAAGGAGTATGGTGTTAACTCATGTTGCCTCTATGTAAGCAAAAAACCTTTGTACACAGTGCAAATGAGACTGTAGAAAAAATATACGATGTGTCTCCACTTCCTCCCATCCTAGAGTCTGCACAGGGCTGCTCACTTTTCCGCTAGACTCACTGGTGTTTTTCATTTGATTAATACTGCGCTCTGGTTTACCTGTGCCATTTACAAAAAAATGTTGAATTATACACTGCACTTATTTAATTTTTCCACTAATATGGAGGAGGTGGAGCTTATGACCTATACTTCAGCCAGCCACCAGGGGGAGCTCCACATTCTTGTGCCTCTATTTTAAGGAGCTGTCATGTTGTCCACTTTTTTTACAGTTTATGGTTGAGCACCGTTCTGAGAGGAAATAGCTCTCCACACCACCAAGTATATCAGTAGTTTGGGGATTTATATTTGTCGTTCAAAAATGTAAACTTAAAGACTTTGGAGTTTGGAAAACATCATACAGATCTAGTCTCTCCTGAGTCATGTTTTAGTTTATTGTTGAGAAAATATTTGCATACTATAATGTTCAGATGAGGCAAAGAGGAAAAATGAGAAGAGATATATGTGTATCCCCTCTTTGTCATTTGCTTGCTTTTGTGAGTTCAATTTCTCAACTGGTGTATTGGTTTGCCACTTTGGACGGTCAATCAGAGTGCTCAGTCTCACCAACGGGTCCTGCTGCCGATTGAACATGCTCAACTGACCAAAAGCCACCGACAGGGGTTCCGATTGTGCCAAGAGATGCTCGCTGATCCGCTGGCCAACACCACAGCCATCATTGCGGTGTGTCATGTCCCCTAAAGCTACCGATGATGTGGCACTTGTTCCCATAAGAAGTCAAGGAAGGAGCTGTGTGAAGGATGGAGGAAAAAAAACAACTGATACATGCAGGAGTTAGTCCGTATCAAAAGATTTTCCAAGCAAATGGTTGAAACACTGCAGTGAGTGAACAAATAATTAGCTTTTAGCAGTGCAGCGGTGCTTGCCGTTGATTAAGAGCACTGTCGTCAGTTTAACCGTGATTCAGAGCTTGTTACTTCCTCATCAGATGCCAATTCAAAGCCAGCAAAAATAACTACAACAAATGTTATCTGAGTACCGTGTTGTAAATAATATGTTGCCGTGCAATTAACCTGATGTGCAGTGCTTACGCGCGTTAGATCTGCACTGAACTAAACGTTACTGCTTTGACTGGCAGACTAAATGTGCTGCCGCTGAAACGGAGGATGAAGAATCCTCTCTGACTGTTGGCCCACATGGATGCAGATGCGTTCATTTACAGCCATGTGTACTGAAGTGCCTTTTGACAATGATTCTGTCATTGAGGGCACAGCGTACGATTGTGGCTGTCCGTAAGTATCTGCATTTGTGAAATGCAGTTCTCCTCACGTCTGATGTTGAGAGTCAGATGGGATGTGCTATTAATACTCAAGTCCATGATATTGACATTTTATCTAATTTTTCCTAAGATAGCCAATCGGCATATTATGTTATGTTATATTATGTTTTGAGCACAAGCTAGCACAATGTAAAACTTTGGCAGCTGCAACTAAGCTGATAAAATGCAATATTTACATCACAATGGCTTGTTTTACCAATTGAATACGAAGCATTTTGTCTGCACAACTTGTCGTATGCACAAGCTCACGAGAGAAGGGTGCATATAACTACAATTTAGCTTAGCTTAGCTTAGCTTAGCTAAACTGAATAGAGTTTGTAAACAGTGGGAATTACGGAAGTCCGTATCTGTCAAACAAATTCCAATTGCAAACACATTTAAAGCTCCCTGTTAACATGTTTTATCTTGTTTGTTTAATTCCGAACAAAAATTAAAGTGAATGCAAAGCTAACCCCATACGTAGTAGCTGTGAGACATGACAATGGCAATTTAACTTTGCAAATGGGATAGCGAGTAGCGCCCGGCGCTTCTGAATCTGCAATATTAATCTCCCACTAATATCACAAAAACATTAGCCATTGGTGACTTTAGACTTCATCAGCTGCTTAATTTTGCTTTACAAATTGGCTTTCAACAGACGTTGCAGCACATTGCTTATCCCCATCGTTCTCTAAGCGTGTTGAAAATGTCTTTATAAATATCATTGCTGGTAAGGAATAATGGCAGTGTTCTGACACGCTGTCACATACCAGCTACCTACAACACCATTTTCTATATTTTCCTAAGACAGACCTTGTAAACCATCGGGCGCACTCACTCAGAAATACACATCTTAACTGACAATGAGCAAAGACCTGATAGAGACAGGGATTAAAGGATGGAAGGAAACATGAGAATCAGAGTAACCACAGGTCATTTAAAATGACCAGTCATGAACACTTTAGGGTGAATGGGTTTTTTGGTGCAATCACCAAGCTGTGTGACTCACCAGAGATTAGCTTTGCTAGTGCGGCAATAGGCAGCATGAGAGAAACATGAGAGGGATCATGTCTAAAAAGTGAGTGTTCTTCGTTTTCATGAAAAAGAAATAGGTAAGAGGACTGGGCTGATAGCGTTTCTAAGTGCACTGGCCCAACGCTCTGTATTCCTGGTGTTCTATCATTTTCCCCTCAGCTCAATTTTCTGTGTCATTGTTGCCACCCGTCCTTGTTTTTCCTCCTTCTTTCCTCTCTCTCCCTCTCCCCATGCTTCCTTCCCTCTCAGCCGACCACAGTGAGTGCATGTTTTTACATAATCTCAAAGCCTAAGCAAGAGATCTGCTGGTTGATACAGAGAGCTGCATGCCAAACAGTTCCACCCAGATTTATGACTTGGCACAATCGGCCGAGCTGGCAGTCTAGTACCTGTTGCCCAATACACCCGGCGTCCAAATTCATCCGTTCCCTTTCACAGTTGGCCGAACAGCATTGGCGAATACACTTCTGCAATAAAACTTTATTTTTCTTAAGAGCAAAAATGTGTCAAAAATGAAGGTGGCATCGGTATTCTCTGTCAGATCTTTACTCATGTCTTCTTTTTCTTGATGTTTCCTCGTCTTTACTTTAAAATTAGAGCTTCAAGGCATCAAATAATCTTGTGAAGGCACTCGGTCTTTGTATGGGTGCAGATTTCAACAAGTTTAGTTCCGCCATTCAGATCGTCCGATGTAAATTAGACGACTTTGTAAACCTTATGTTCTGAGTAATGAATGTGCAGTCATGCTGTAAGGTAATATACAACTGACAACTTCAATCTACACTTTCTCTCGTCATGTCTATAACTGTGTTTACATTGCAAATAAACAAAAGCTTCGTTTTTTTGTTTTTTTTTTTGCTCTAGCTTAAGAAGTCATTTTCTCTCTGTGCTTTGGCAGTTTTATGACCTTTGGGACTACGCCTCATTTAACATCGTTTACACAAGGAAGTGATTATTGCTCACTAGCCGACACAGAAAAGAACAGCTCATGAATATGAATAAAGTAAAAGCCAAACCCACTCGTGAAACTTTTTCCAGCCACGCCAAATATGTCTTTGACTCTGCGTATTCTGGGAAGGTTTCATTGCTTTTATTCTCCCCAATTATCTATTAGTCACATTACCATTTTGAGATTAAAGTGAACAATCTGATTACTCTCAAAATTTTTTATGCACGCATTATCCAAATATTAGAAATGATGAGTTTAGATGTTGCTGGTAGATTTGGTTACTTAATTGAAAACTAAATTATTGAATTTAGTTCTTGACTCTGTACTTAACTTTTCTCGTCATACCAATAAAATCCCTAATTCAGTAAATAAATAAAAACACATTTTTAAAATTAATTTCTTTTATATGTACTTAATATTTATTTTTTATTTTTTTTTGTACCACCACAAACATCAACCCTCCCGTTCTGATTCCAGATGGGGCCGTGCCAGACAAGAAAGGTGTTCGCTACAAACCCAGCTGTGTAAATTGTTAATTTTCAATCAGTAAACAAAAACCTGAGTCGTCTGCTGAGGCAAATATGATAATTGTTTGCGGATTATGGAGATCTGGCTGGCAACTCGGCGGAGGCTGTGAGTAAACGGGAAGAAAGCTCAGCTCAAACAAATGCAGTTACTCAGCCAGTCGAGCGTGATCCACGGGGGAATATGCAGCCTGTGGGTCCAGGAGGGTCTCTGCTGGGAAGGCTGGTTCAATCATTAGAACACACATAAACATCTAGAAATAACCGGATTGGGTTTTGACCATTAAACATGTATAACTATTTTAAAATGTGCTAAAAGTGCATCCGGTATCCATGTTGGGCGGGTTTATTTATTACTCACTGACAGTGGTAATTACAGGCGTATTGAAAACATTGGTGTTTGAGTTGCGTGGAAGAAACTAGTAAACAACATAGATATTTTATGGGAAATGGCTACCACAACTGCTCTATGTACTTGAGGTTTAACACACAGATAACTTAAATATCTGACTTGTGTCTTGTGTCTTGTATGATTGTCAATTTTAATGTTCAAAGTGATTTGGCCACAGCTGGCATCCTAATGTGTCTGACATTAAAAGCAAAAGTTTGTCATTTTTGGAAATATATTTATGTGTTTGCTTACCACCAGTCAAATGAGTATGTTGATACCACTCTCATGTACTGTTTGTACAGTAAATAATAAGATGCCACCGCTGGCTAACTTGAGCTTTTAGTATGAAGACTGGAAAGAAATGGTTTGCCAGCTAGCCAATTTTAGCTTAGCATGAAGACTGGAAAAAGCTAGTGCGGCAGCTGGTAAACATTAGCTTTTAGCATGAACACTGTAAAAAAATCTGACAGCCAGCTAACTTTAACTTTTAGCATTAATACTGTACAAAACATAGTCTCACAGCCAGCTAACTTGGACTTTTTGCGTTGATACTATAAAAAAAAAACATAGTCTGGCAGCTAGCTAACTTTAGCTTTTAGCATGAACACTGTAACAACAGTCTGACAGCCAGCTAACTTTAACTTTCAGCATTAATACTATAAAAAACATAATCTGGCAGCTAGCTAACTTAAGCTTTTAGCATGAACGCTGTAAAAAAATCTGATAGCTAGCTAACTTTAACTTAGCATGCAGACTGGAAAAAAATAGTCTGGCTGCTAGCCAAGAACAAAGCTAGTGCACCTCGCAGTTCTAAAACTCTCTAATTAACGTTATTTTGTTTGTCTAAGTGTGGTTTACATGCAAGAAAATTGCTGGACTGTCTAAAACAAAGCTAAAATAAAATTCCTTCAAGATGTTTCACTACATCTTAAGTACAGAACTGACTCATTTGGATGACAGACATCTTCAAGAAACCTCAAACAGGTCCAGGTCTCTTTCCCAACTGGAAGGTAAGCTGGAGCTTCAAACCAGCCTTAATAGTTTGGCAAGAATTTGTGCAAAGAGTCTTTGTGGTGAATACGTTTGTCAGACATTGGAAGAATTGTCTTCTAATTATGTTTTCCTATGCGTTCCAGTTAACCATTAAGGTTTAACAGTTCAATTGTTAAGAACTGAAGGTGCCTCTTGGACGAGTAGTGGAAATCCAACAACTCAAGTTGCCTTTGTTTTAGCTTTGTGGATTTTAGATATACCATGACCTGTATGTCTGGGAGACAATTTCTTGGCCAGACACATTTATTTGGGTATTATGACGGTGCCAAGCAACCAAAAATACAAATAGTCCCACATCACTTCAGGCCATAATGTGTAGTGTTTTATTTTTTTTTTAAATGGATTAAAATATTTTTTAAATCTAATGTGCTGGAGGGCAGAATTTGTAACTCTTGGAAATAGCTTGACAGGTAGTTGAGACAATTTCCAGTCTTAATACGTAATGCTGGTGTTAGCGTTGTATTTATTGTATTCACAGTCAACTGTGGTGTCAGGTTTCTCATCTAATTCTCAACAAAAAAGCTAATATCTGTATTTTCCAAAGTATCAAACTGCTGCTTTTAAAAAAATAATTGTTATTTGCCTTTGTTTGACTGCATGTCAGGAAACACAAGGACAAAAATGTCTAATGGCATGCAAAGGTTGCCAGCTGGAAGTGAAGTATAGCTACAGAATGTGGACAGAGAGACTTTGTGGTGAATAACTTTGCGAGACACTGGAAGAATTGTCTTCTAATTATGTTTTCCTAGACATGTCAGTTAAGCGTTAGGGCCTAACAGTGCTTTTTACCATTTATAATGAACAGTTCATGGCAGGCATTTTAGCAGAAACTGGAACAGACTCAGCTGAATGACATCAGACTGCACAAAACAGCCCATTAAAAACACAGCTAAAAAAAAAATCCAACAGCCTGCAATGTGCTGCTTAATTCAAACTTTGTAAAGACGGACAAATCTTCCAATGCAGCATCTATTGACCTTTAAAGTGGTTGTCGTAAGCTGCCGCTCTTTAAAGGAGAACTAGTTATCTGATCCTTTTCTTTTCAAGAATGGCAATAGTTCTGTTCGGTGGTGAGACGATCTAATCTTTTCACCAGCGAGACCACATATCCCAGCCGAGCTTGAGATCAAAGCTTGCCAGGGACTCCTCAACGTGGTGTCCCCCTGATCGCCTTTTCTGCCACAAAAACTAAATTCCAACAAAGAGAGTGTGTGAACGACCCACTCTGGGGACAAAATGGAAAAGAGACTTTAATGTTTGGAAGGACG
Source organism: Chelon labrosus (assembly GCF_963514085.1). Lineage (NCBI taxonomy): Eukaryota > Metazoa > Chordata > Actinopteri > Mugiliformes > Mugilidae > Chelon > Chelon labrosus. The sequence goes on along the minus strand of NC_140347.1, from coordinate 14,727,630 downwards.
TGAGTAGAGTTGCTACACTCTCTCGTCATTGATACGCAACCGCTTCTGCTGTGTCCCCTTCTCTGTGTGAGGCAATAAGTCTTCAAGGATGGGTGGTCCGTCTGGGGCTGAAATCGGACGTATGTGTAGGGGTGTGTGAGCTCCCTTTGTGTCGGGGGAGAGGGGCCTTTGTTCTCTTAACCAGGGAGGTGGGACCAACAGATTAAGCCTTTAGAAGTGCAACCGACCACCATGAGGGCACGCCACAAGGGAGAATGTGTTTGCTGGAGTGTGTGTGTCTGTGTGTGTGTTTATGCGTCTCTGCATGCATGCATGTATGTATGTACGCAGGCATAGCATGTGCTGAGGAGTATGCGTGAAAGCAATAAAGAAATGAGAGAACAAGCGGACAAAATTGTCAGAAACCGGGAGAAAAAAGTCAGAGCGGGCATTTGTACCCATTTGCATGCGAATTAGCATGAGTTAGTGAGAATCTGATGCAGGTCAGCAGGTCAATAGTTCTTATCCATCTGTCCTTCTGATGGCATGCCTCCCAGGTCAGTTTGATTCCTCTGTGAGAGAGCTAATCTCACCCCAGTGCTCAGTGAGCCTCTACAGCATCCTCTGATCTGCTCCTTCAAACCCCTTCGCTCACACACACACACACAACAAAATGGGCTTGAGCTGAGGGGAGGGAGGGGGTGTGAAAGTCTCACACACGCACACACACAAATGTCTTTAGATGCAAACGCACATACGCAGAAACAGATGGACACTTGCCTTAAGTTCATTTTTTACCCATATTATTCCCTTTGAACGCTTCAGAATGAAATACGACGTTTGGTTTTTGCTGTTTCTAAAATAATATTTTCATAAGTCCACGTCAGGCACAATGAGAGCGAAGGCCCCCAGATGAGGAGCAATGATGTTGTCGGTGATGGTGACGCATCCCTAGCTGTCTCTCGAACTCTTTCCTGTTGTCCTGTGTGGTTCGTTTAGTCTTTTAGAGGCAGCAGGCAGGTTACAACATATGCTAAGAATTATTTTTAAATACTGTGTGACCCATATCTGCACAGAGCAAAGCTTTTGGGAATAGGACAAGCGCACCATCTGTGATGTAGACCTCTACTGGTCCCCTGTTTCAGGAAACAGCCCGCAACCTCCTCCTCCTCCTCCTCCTCCTACTCTTATATCCTTGTTCCTCTTCTTCAGCTTTCTTCCTTCCCGGCGTTCCTCCGTCTGTCATGGCGGCTGTCTGAGCAAACAAACACGCGAGGGTCCGCGGCGAGACAGACGGCGTGATGTGGGATTGTTTGCTCTAGTTGCTCCCGTGTGGACGAAAGTTTTCTTAAGAGGCGCGCAGAGGTCTAGAGCTGAACGGAGAGACCACAAAACAAATATTTACCCTTCTGCCTCCAGCGCCTGGGCCCTTTCCTCTCTTCCTCGCATGACAAACAAGAGGATGGACCCGCTTTTGGTTCTGGAGAGAAAAGAAATGTGGTCCAGAAATGAAGAGAAGACTTGACTCTTAATTTACGGACAGGTCTCCCGGATTAATCATTGACAGTCAATGCTTAACTCGGCGTGTAATAATTGTTCAGACATACGGCCGTCGTCGCATTCTAGCTACTCGCATAAATCCTTAAATCCGTCATTAGGTTCTGAAAGACAGAACAACAGGGCTGTCTGACTTTTTACCGCTGAGTCTAACCCTTCCTATCCGGTGATTCTACTTTGCTAGTCATAATCTCCACTCTCTCTCTGCACCTTCCGGGTACGATCAGACACAAATCAACAAATATCACTGTCCCTCCAATGCAGCCATTAAGTTTGGCCTCCATCTGAATTTAAAGTGTCTCCCCCGTCACTCCTCTGCCTCTAAATATGTACATGTTTGACTGCGGGGTCACGGAGGAAGCCAGGAACGGGGCAGAAATGCCTACTTCCTGGAGGAGACGGCGCAGCAGGGGGGCCTCTACCAATCATGTGTCAGCACAGAGACATTCTCCGCTGCACACCGTCACACATCAGAGATGAACAATAAAGCGGAGGAGGTGAGTGAGAGGGCGCTCACAGGAAGTGGCTGATTTCACTTGTTGAGGAGGCAGGCCCGGTCCAATATGCAGGTGTTAATATCCGGCAGAAAGGAAATAGTTGTGAGCTTTGCTGACCTCCGCCGAGCACGGGGCTGTCCTCCGGTTGGGCACAGAATTATTAATGCCCGGTTCTCCTTCGCTATTACTGCATGCAAAGCTGAGACGGAAAACGAATGTTTTGTGTGCATTTGCAGAATTCCCCTAATAATAAATAGTGCTGAGACACTCTTGTCCAACAGCATGGAGCACATGAGCCTCAGACGTAACAGGATCACCAGTAGAGCTATAGTGCCATCTTGTGTTATGAGTGACTCATCTTCAGCGCCTGAAAATAAAAACTGGATGCAGACAGACTTGTGTGGAGAAGATGTACTTATGACAGAAATTGTGATTCTCTTTAAAAAGTATAAACCTGGAGGGACGGCAGGCAAACAAAGAGAGAAGACTATGGGTCAAGTAGTGGGAGGTGGATATCATATAACATTGCTGGCTTAGTTTCTGCTATTATTAACCACATTGTCTTTCCACCATTTTTGTTTTGTCACATACACCGATCAGGCATAACATTATGTCCACCTTCCTAACATTGTGTAGGTCTCCCTTGTGCCTCCAAAACAGTTGTGACTCATCAGAGAATGGACATGGGCCTTCTGAGGGTGTCCTGTGGTGTCTGGCGACAGGATGTTGTTAGTGGGAGGCCTTTGGGTCCTATGGGTTGAGGGGAGGGGCCTCTGTGGATCATCCCACAGATACTTGATCCGTTTGGGATCTAGTGAATTTGGAGGCCAGGTCAACACCTTGTGCTGTTCTTCATGTTTTTTTGAGTTGTTCCGAAACCGTTCTTGTCAGGCTGCATCCTGCTGGGGATGTCTGCTGCCATCAAGGAGTGTCATTGCTATGGGGTGGGGGTGCCTGGTCTGGTCGAGGTGGGTGGTGCATGTCTAAGTAACATCCACATGAATGAATGCCAGGTCCAAAAGTTTCCCAGCAGAACATTGAATTGTCATGAGATGGTCAATGTTATTCGCTTCTCCTGCCAGTGTTTTTTTTTTTTGATGATGTGGCTGAAAAAGTGCAAAAAATAACAAATTGTTTTACACTTTGAAGACCCTCATGGTCCAACTGGGCCTTTGCGGTGAGGACACTTTGGCTATAGAATGTCTTTCTCTTATGTGATTAGTCCAATTATGTTTTAACCTTGTTTGTTTCACTACTTCTACTTGTGTTTTATGAGCTTTGATCATGTATTTTTGAATTTTATGTCCTAGTAAAGCACTTTGTGACTTGCTTTGGGAAAAATTTGATGAAACGACTCTGCATTAATCAGGCAGTCTAACCAATTTACAGTTTGTGTATTAAAAATATGTAAAACTGACTTATTACACAAATACAAATCTAATGTTTGCAATCTAATGAAGCAGAAATTTAATAGAAACAGTTGATCTTTAAATATGTTGTTTTTTTAGTAACAGAGGTTGCAACTTGCCATATTTAAAGATTCTTAATTTTTCAATGAATTTATTCATTTAAATAAGTAATTCGTAGAGCACAGTTGGGCGTCAGGTCTACGGGGGACTAATCCTGAAACCGCACAATCACAGTTTCTTTTTTGTCTCAGTCTCTGCGTGATCAACCCCTACTGATTTGTCCTTCAACACGACGTTGACTTTTGTCAGCCGCGGGGAGGCTCCTCTGTAATTAATCCAGACCACTGATCACCCTCGAGGATGGAAAGCGAGAGGCTGAATTACCCCACTGGGATCAATAAATTGCCTTAGGGTGGAGGTAACAGTACAGTACGACGGCTGGACGCTGTTTCCGCCACTAGGTGTCAGCTCCGTTTTACTGTGAAAACTGCCAAAGCACAAAGAAAAGTCACAAATCTATTGCTCTAGTGCAGACAAACAGCATAAGATCCTACCTTACCTTTCTCTCTCTGTGTCTCTTTCTCTCCAGTTAATGATTTATACATAATATAAAATGTTATGTCAGTTAAAATGTTTTCTAAATATCACTTTATTTGCACTTAAAAAGCATTTAAATGCTACAGTACTGACTCTAATGTAACATTAAAATCAGAATCATCCATCAACAGTCCAAAAGTCATGCACATACAGCATTAAAAAATTATGTTGTAAACTTTAACATCACTATTAGAGCTGTGTTCTACTGTATTTTCCCGAATAAAAAACAACATAATAATGCATCCTAGTTCTAGATATATATGTAGGCCTAATGCCTTATCTGCAAAGTCCACATATTATGTAATAAAATGCCTGAATCGCAATTTCATTCATGTTTAAATCAAAACTCTACAGATTTACGGCATGTTCCCTGTTGTTGACTACAAGCCGTGTGGGTGTCGCAGACTTTCCCTGTCTCCCTACAGGCGTCGGCGCCCATCTGACCGTTTTTAGGCTAAAGGAAGGGCTGTCAGCGGATATGGATGCTTACAGAGCTCATTAAATGGCTCTCTGCGGCATGCCAGGCTCTGGGAGACAGAGCCGGAGATAGAAAGCAACATCATAAAGGAATTCCATCCATCATGTTCCGCCGTGACATTAATATCTGTCACACACCTCTGACAATGCAATACTGCACCCCTGGAGTGAGACATCTTTCTATCAAAGAGCTGCAACGCAAGCCAGGAGGGACACACTCGAGCGTGTGCGCGTCCTCATGTGCACGTGTCCCTGAGTTATTTGAAGGAGGTACACGAGGGGGAGAGGGGTGTGGATGTAGTACTTCTTCTTCTTTCTATTGTAAAACACTGACGGTGAGATTGGAAGTGTGTGTGCTCCCCCCCCCCACCAGAACATCTTCAGCGGTATTCAACACACAAGCCACTTCGGGCTGTTGAACCAAATGTGGAATTTGGAGCGTTTCTCCCGGGTGTTTACAGTGAAATGATTCATAATGCGCAGTATCAAGGCGGAGCAGCAATATTAAGGAGAAAGAGCTGCACTCAGCACATCATGGATTTAAATGTGAGTCCTTGCTTGTAGGACGTACCAACCCCCCAACCCCCCAACCCTCCATCCTGTCGCCTTACTGAGCTGTATGTGATCAAGCAGAAATGTCCCCGAAATTATTTTGTAGATTCTTTCTCAGTGACAGGGTCTTGATCACCAGAGGAGATACTCACTTCTGTGTGACTTTCAGACTCTGCCTGAAGAATTCTCTCTCTCGCTCAGGCATACATCAGCTGCGGACACTTGAACCAGATAAATTGTGTTTATTATTACGTCATCCTGCTACTGTGAAGATTACATGGTAATAATAATCCAAACTGCACACTTTGTTAAGTTGTAGCTGCATTTCAGACAAATGAAGAGATATTCACGTCAGTGTTTTTAGCCACTTGGGGGCAACCTTTAAGTCAGGGGTGTCAAAGTAATTTTAGTTCGGGGGCCACATACAGCCCAATTTTGATCTCAAGCGGACCAGACCAACAACATAACAGCATAATAACCTATAAATAACGACAAATCTAGATATTCTCCATTTGTTTAAGCGCAAAGAAGAACAAGTAAATTAGGAAAATGTTTACATTTAAAGGGGAACTACTGTTATTTACAACCTGGACCTTATTTCTGGCATAAAATATGATCGTTCGTTTACTCACCCATAAAACTTTTGTGTGATTTGTAGTCGTTCAGGAGATAATTAGATCTGCGTATATCCATATAGTGGGAGTGACTGGGGCACCGAGACGCAGCCTCTAAATAACACATTATCTGTCGCAAAACTCCAAAACGCCAATATTTTGTTATTACACACTAGTGCTATTCCCCGTTGAGTCCAGAGTTAGCTGCAACATGGCTGAATATTTTTCTGATTCTGCGGTTGTGGACGAACCACAGCAGTAGCAAATTACAGGTAAACAAGCCGACTGTCACGGGCGTGCGGTGCTTAGAGATTACATCATCCAGGTCAGAGGACATCATCCGGGTCTGTAGGTCAATCTACAGACCCCGGATGATGATAACAGGTGACTCCGGACGCAACGGGGAATAGCACTAGTGTATAATAACAAAATACTGGCAAAATGAATGAGTTTTGAGGCACATAATGCGTTATTTAGAGGCTGCATCTCGGTGCCCCAGTCACTCCCACTATGTGGATATGCGCTGATCTAATTATCTCCTGAACGAGTGCAAATGACACAAAAGTTATATGGGTGAGTAAACGATCGTATGTTATGCTAGAAATAAGCTCCAGGTTGTAAAAATCAGTAGTTCCCCTTTAATAAACTATCCTACAAAAAAAATAAATAACTGCAATTTGGGCACATTGCTGTCTGCTTTTTTGTCCTGGGTCTCAGTGTTGTGTTCTGTCCACTTCTCTTAGTAAAATAGTGGACAAATTAGGGATAGCAGTTATTTTCATTAAAAAAAATTGCAGTCTTTTATGTAATTTCCTCACTTGGCAAATTAATGGTGCAGGCCAGATTAAACCATCTGGTGGGCCGATTTTGGTTTGACACCTGTGCTTTAAATTAATCTTTTCTCAGTAGCGTCTGTTCTGTGGAAGGCTGTATCTTCTTGGGGTCCATATAAATACATTCGCAAAGTATAATACATTCCAATATTTTTGGTCTCCACCCCCAAAAACAAATCCAACAAAAAAAAGAAAAGCCCTGTATAATCCAAGTGGCACTGGCCTTTTATCAGTCAGCTCTTTTCTTTTTTATTTTTGTAAAGCACTCAGGGTTGCATTTTGTATCAATTGACATCAGTGTAACAACAGGTCACTAAACTACTCGCTGATTGTTGGTAACAAAAATTGCCTTTGATAGCTGTGCTCCATCTTGGCAGCAGACCGTGCCGTATCAGAGCCCAGCCTCGTAGCCTTTTTACTATTCTCACAGACCTCCCCGGACTGAAATCAACCTTTGAATAATACAGCTCACATTCACGTTATGGGATTATTAGAGACTTCAGATGCCTCGTGTCAAGCATCAAGTCTCCATTTCAGCCTTTGCTCTCTGTCTCTCTCTCTTTCCTTTTCTCCCTGTGGATCATAACCAGACTCAGCAGTTTTGACCTGAATAATTAGCCCCTCAAACTATAAATCAGGCCGGTGTGGATGTTTTTTTCAATTGCACGCTGGTTAACCCCCAAGCAGATCCATTTACCTTACAGATAGCGTACAGTGAAGCGTGGCGTAAAAAATCATTGTTGTCAGCATTGCTGCACATCCAGTGTTTTGGTGCAAGGTGATTGCTGCATCCACTTTTCAGATTTAAAACCCTCTGATAGGCGCCTGGAGGGTCACAAGACTTCTCCCACCCCACAAAATAAAATAAATAAATATATATTTGTATATGCACATGTTGTTTGTGCAACCAGTTCACTAAAAACCATAGCTATGTTTCGTTGTGGCAGTGCCCTCTAGTGGCCCGGCCCGCCCTCCACAGATTGATGCAAGAGCGCAGAGCTCTGACAGGACTCTCCTTGGGCCTCTCCTCAAGGCCATTTGTCACCAGGCAAAGCCCTGCACAGCAGAGTGCAGATTGGCAGTTGACTGTAGCGGCGTTCAACATGAACAAGCAAAAGCACCGCAGGGGCTGTGAGTGAGAAATAATACAGAGCCCAGACGTGAGTAAACACGATCCTCCAGCGTAATGAATCAGCTCGTAGCACTTCCTTGACAACAGAAGCCTGTCGGGTATAGATGGAAACACATGCATCCATGACTATTCTGCCTGGTTAATATTTTATCAGTTGCACGAAGCGCCGCAATGTGGTAAACCAGCATCCATCCGAGCAGTGACCATATGCTGTTCCACATGTTCTGTTGTGAGTACTGTGTGAGGCACAGCTCGTGTTCTACAAGTCTCTTTTTCTAAGGTGATTAATCTTCATTTCAGATGCAGCACAAAGACACCCTTAATCCTCCCGAGCGTTGTATTGTTTTCTGTTCGGCACCTGTGAAACTTACGCAGCTAAACGGGTTTTGTTAAACACCCACTCTGCAGCAGGTTACCTAAATTACAGCTGGTGCAGAAGCATAGGTGAGTCGTGTTTTTATAGGAGGATGGAGATATGTGGCTCTAATTAGACCGCTGGCTATCTCGGCGGACCTCCTGTCACTGCTCGCGCCCAAAACCCTCTCTTTAATTACTCAGAGAGAAAAGAGGATGTCAAGTGAAAATAGCAAGTAGGCTCCGTGTAAGACATGCTGGATGATTTCTGCCGTGGGGCAGCATAGATTTAGACTACAGCGCTGGGAAGAACACTTCAGACACGCGATCCATCAGAAAGAGGAGAAAGCAACTAAAAGAATAATTACGGCGGTGACATTAAAAGAATGAAAAGGAACTGGAAGTGCATTCAACATCGGGTAACTCCAACCACTGGGGCGTGGGCGTGTTATTTAATATTTGTTATCATTTGATTCTGCAAAAAAAAAAAAAAAAAAAAAAAAGAAATGTTATATTAAACATACTGGCTATTTGTGGGGTAATTACACTGAGCTTGGCACAGCTGCCTGTGTGGCACCGTTCCTCGCCACAAGAGGGAGCTCACTAGCCAGGTGTTTTGAGCTGCTACAGAAATTTCTTTCAGGAAAGGAGTCATGACTTGTGTCAAGTGGTGTTTATCATTATGTGTTTTATTGTGGACTTTCCATTCAAAGTATGCACATGACCAAGTACAGACCAAATACCCGGATGTGTTAAAAATGTATTTATGTTTTTTTTTTTTTTATCAAGGACACACTGGAAGGAAACTTGTGTGGACCTCGGACAGCCAGCTATCCCTTGATTCATTTCACGGGTGTCATCAAGTACACTGCTGTTCCACTTACAGAGTGACTTCTCCGTGTCCTCAAGTCCTCTGGAGTTTGTACTTCAGAGTTGAACCTTTCAAGTCTGAACCTGTCAAGTCCGAAGATAGCGTTCTTGGTATTGACCAAGGAGTGGATAGCACAAAAAAAAAACAAAAAAACAACCTTGCTTACCTCTGTGACATCTTCAACATGATAAATTAACTCAATTTGTCACTTCAGGTTCAGCTTCTCTATATATATACCTGTCCAGAACCCTCTGTTCTAAAGCATCAGACTTCAACTACAAATAATTTTTTTATTTTTGCCTCATTTTGTGTCTTTTAGTGGAAATGCCGGTCGATCCGCGGGATCGACTCCTGGCCTGGTTTAATCTAATTAGGATATTCGTGGTCCTCGGAGGGTGGATCCTAATGACTGTGGAAAAACCTAGACTCCTAATGAGGCACAGGAATGCATGAAAAAATCAATGTGGCTTCTCAAAAGCACCTGCAGGAGTTTGGCATGTTTTCTTTGTAGATTAGCATTAAACTCAGCTGCGGCACCTGCCTTAATCTAACTTCTAATCACAATTTTGGGGGAAGCACACGCTTCCCTTTACTAAAGGGATTCATTTAAACAGCAATCAGATGTCGTCACCTTGTTGCACAGCTCTGTACCACGAACATTTGTTGCCTGTGGTGCAAAACTGGTATGGGATTTTCCCGGGTTGACATGCTGATGGGAGAGATCTTTTATTATGATGCACCTGTGGCACATCACAACAAACTACCCACCAACCCCCAGAACCGCAAGTGACTATGAGACGTAGCTGCACGCTTTCCACGTGAGGAAAACTAAGGAGGGAGAGTGAAACATATACAAACTAACACAAAGTTGGTGTTTTTGTAGACAACATTGCATTCTCTGGCTCGTTGGTGGGTCGCACACCTCCACAGTTACCATGGTAACAAGCGCCGTCCCCGCGGAGAAGGGTTTCCGGCTCAATCCCGGAGGCCAGCGTTTGATTGAATGGTTGTCAGGATGCAAGATGAACAATGACGTGTAAGAGCCCCACTGACAGACACACTTCATTCACACAGCGGCACAGTTAAGAGCCATAAAGGGTTTGTGTGTGTGCGTGCGTGCGTGTAAGCACACAAGTGCAGTTGTGAGTGTATACAGCTTGTATTAAAGTGGGGGTCACCAGGGGGTCTTGAAGGATTTCTTTCTTTCTTTCTTTTTTTTTTTTTTGCCGGCCTGAGAAAAATATCAATGAGCCCTCACACGCTCTGACTCACGCCTCATCCTGGAAACGCACGCATGCATATTTTATGGCGCGAATTCTCCGGGAATTAATGCATGCGTCGGTAAAGTAACCCGGCACAGTGTGTACACATATTAGATATTTACCGCAGTCCCAATTTGCATGTGCAACAGACGCCTTTTAACATAATGTGCAAACGTTCACAAAACAAGCATTCTCCCAATTGGAAAAAGATTGCTGTAATTTCTGGTAAGTGTCTGAATCATCCCCCTGCTCCGTGCCAACTTCTCTCTCGCACGCACTTATAAGCAATACCAATAAATAAACAACACGACAAACGGAGGATGAACATTTCGTGTGACCTGGAAATGTGGGAGACAGTGGGAGCCGCATTTAAAAGGAGCATTATCCAAAATCTGTGTCTCATAAGTGCTGTGTCTTCCCTGCCTTTTATGCAACGTGAACTTCATTTCCAGTGATAATTAAACCCTTAGCACATTTTCATCTTCTTACCTCTAGTTTACATAATTATCCTCAGGCCACTTTCTCTTGCGTGAGATTTTAACAGCTGGATACTGAAGACAAAGATACTCTCCGAGGATATAATGTGTATGCAGAGAAAATAGACTTTGCAGTCCGTGGCTATCATCCCTGGCATGCCTGACTAGATACAGGCTCGTGGAAATTCATTACGCCGCTTCAAATTTAATTAGTTGATTATATCCAGTGCGGAGGAAATATGGAGATTCTTTAATTAAGTAAAAGTAGTAACTGTAAAATGTGGCGGGTGGCTCAAGATTGCATTGCCAGGACAGCAGAATACGACGTAGAAAGTTCTTGGGGAGAAAAAGCAGTTAGCTGTTATTAGGTCATGACGACTCTGGCTAATTTCCAGGAACGCTACCTCGGAAAATTGCAAGCTAATTGTAAAAAGAAAACAGTCCAGAACAACAGCCCCTATCTCAAATGTGGCGTTTTTAATATCAGTGAGTGACTGGGAGCAGCAGTGCCGGCTGCCAATAGCGCAAGTAGCTCCCTTAATGTTCGGTTTGTGTCCCTCGTAACAGCCTGTTTCATCAGAGGTGAGTGTGGATCATCGGAAGGTTACAGACATACAGACGTGCAGCCGTTGCACTGTAGCCTACTTCAGAGAGTGTGTGGAAAAACATCTCGGCTGCCACGAATGACCTCCTTGCTGCTTTTAGCGCCGAGGGATCCGAGATGCTCAGTAATGAATGTATCAATACAGAGGTGTGAAGAGTTTTATTCTAATGGGATTCAGGCTCTGCAGTTGAATACATTTGTCAAGTTGTGGTCAAGGGTTTGAGGCTGGAGACCTGACCAGGGTGCACCCCGCCTCTCGCCCAATGACAGCTGGGATAGGCCCTCCAGAGGACAAGCAGCTGCAGAAAATGAGTGAATGAATGAATGAATGAATGAATGGTCAGGGCTTGTGTTTCTCTGTGCAGTAGATTATACAGCTGATATAGTGGATAAAGCTTCTATTACTGCGTTAAAATTAAGTTAAGAAACCAAAGAGAACGGATGCAAATACACAAAACCCGACCAGATTAAGAAAACACACGCATCCATTTGAAGACACGTGAGCTGCAAGTGAATGCAAGTGAGCACAAACGGGAATGGAAGAATTTACAGAAAGTCATGAAAAGGGAGTGATGAAAAAAATGATTCATGCATTTAACCTGCGAAGGAATAGTGTGTGACCTCGGTTCATTTGAACTGACAAGACGTCCCAGCCAGGTTCTTCACTTATTTTTGGGTCCCCTGGACACATTCCCATTGCCTCTGCTGCTACTTTGCTGCTGCTGTTTTATTTGTAAATCAAATGTGAATCTAACCGATGACGACATTTTCTTATTTTTTTTTTTTAGTTTTTATGGCGTATTACTGCCGTCTGCATGATACAACTATTTACCACGATCACATTTCTGATTTTGGCTGTGCACAGGTGTTACTGCCGCGCTGGGTGCATTACACAAACTACAGGTTGGGCTGAGGTCACAATAACAGGATGTGTGTGCATGGTATTGAAATACGTTTACGTTAATGTCTTATTTACTTTGACAGCCCTAGTTAAAAGGTATTAGTTATCAGTCTTTGATTAAATTTATATATTATGTATATACTTTTGGGCAGCACAGTGGCGAGGTGGTTAGCACTGATGCCTCACAGCGAGAAGGTCCTGGGTTGGAATCCATGGGCCGACTGGGGCCTTTCTGTGTGGAGTTTGCATGTTCTCCCCTGTGTCTGCGTGGGTTCTCTCCGGGTACCACCGTCCAAAGACATGCTGGTTAGGTTAACTGGTGATTCTAAATTGGCCATAGGTGTGTCTGTCTCTCTGTGTTAGGCCTGCGATGGACTGGCGACCTGTCCAGGGTGTACCCCGCCTCTCGCCCGATGACAGCTGGGATAGGCTCCAGCAGACCCCGCGACCCAGGTGGTTACAGAAGATGAATGAACGAATGTATATTTTTGGTCCTTTACAGTGGAGATGAGTGATGATGGCTCATGCAACAAATGTGCTTGTATTAGCAGTGGGTTACATGATTATTTGTGTGTGTGGTCATTGCGGTTCCCTTCTGTCCCATTTCGGCTCACTGCTAAGGATTTCTCAATGCAACTTTTCTCTCAGGAGTTTGGGACATTAAATGAAAGCAGAATGAATGTTTAACTTCCATTCTTCAGTTCTTCAGTGCGTCTGCCAGCGCTCATTTCCGCTGCCAGAAAAGTGGCACGTTTAAGTTATTGTTCATTAAATTGAACAACAGCACTTGCAGAAACAACGGCGCCGTAACTCACACCTTTATGTTGCTTTTTTTTTAAAAATATTTAAATCCCCAGGTGGCTTTTTATCCGCTTCCTGTCAGTACTTTCGCAACATTGAAGTTTGCAAACCGTACAAAGAGGTTTTGGATGGCTTCCCGGCAGTGTCCCTGCAGCAGGTGTCAGATGACTTACAGTAAGCAGGCTGCGACGTAACACGTGAATGTATGCAAAAAGAAATAACAAAGCGGTGTCACTTAAAACCGAACCTGGGGGCTCCCCCTTCGTTTCACCTATTTACGGCGTGCTCATTGTGCAAAAATCTGCGTGGCCTCCCACGGCGCACACACGCTCATCCATCATTCACCCTCGACGCATTCGCTGATGAGTGCATCACATCACCGTCACACTGCGGCCAGTGCTACAAAGCATCACTGAGGAACACTGGCGCATAGTGTCGGGGCGTTAGGTGTAATAAAATGAATGAGAGTAAAAGGGGAACGCAAATAAACTGTGTGTTTTCCCATAGCGCCATGCACACAGTGTAACAATGGGGCCGATGGTCAACAGAAAGCCTGCAGCAGTCGTCAGAGGACAGAGACACCGGCGATTTCCATGGAGACAAGGGGAGAGAGAGAAGAACTGGAGGTGTGTGTGTGTTGTGTGTGTGTGTTGTGAGGGGGGGGGATGATAAATGAGTGTACACCATGCTGTCATTTGTACTTTGGCATCCAGTCCAAAGCACAATTTAGTGTAAAATATTACACCGGCCCTTTCAGATGACAAAGTTTAATGCTGATGTATGAATGGACAGAGACCATCCCCAGCTGCTATTGAACAGTGGGAGGCAGGTATTCTTTTCAAAGGGCAATTAATTAGCGCACACACAACCACCGCAGGGGATGGGCACACGCTGGAGAAAAAAAAAATAAAGATAGTGGGGAAGCTGGTCGTGCTCTGGTCTTGTACACGTAAAAGCTGAATGCAGCTTAAACTCCCGCATCAATTTACGCATCATTTATCTGACTGTGAGGGTTTAAACATATAACGTCGGAGCCTTTTAGCACCTTTTAACTTTTGGATTCGTATCTGCAGCCTTTCTTTTCAAAGCCAGTGCCACACATCAGCAGCACACGCGTTTCAGTCACTAGCAGAAATTCAGCCGGGACGACTCGTTCTTCACACGTGCCTCCTAGGTCAAGTGCCTCTTCACGCTATCGCCGCGGTCCACCAGCTCACGCTTGTCTTCACCCAATCACAACCTGACACCTGCGCCTTCAGCCAATCACTCGTGAGCTGTCAAAAGGTAAAGGCGTTCTCTCCCTCTGCTGCCATTCAGCTGTCCGTTCACTTCTGAGGCTACGCGTGACCCACATCCACTCCTTCGCCAGCTCGGACGTGGATGCAGGCCCCTCTCTGGTCAGATCCTCCTCGAAACCGTCTTCGAGCTCCTCTCCTCGGCTCTGGAGTTGCTTCCTTTATGTTGGGATACGGCTGCTGAGCACAATTTTAAGAACCTCTCTTTTATCCCTCCTATAAGTTGCTCCTGATTGTAATACATAATTAAATTCCGTTTTCTTGCATCACAACATTGCATCACCATGAGTGAGTCTTCTGTTTGACAACCTGCGCTTGTTTGAAATGAATCTGGGGCATCACGCCGGCAAGGTCACTGTCAGCGTTTGAGCGCAGAGCCCCAGAATACCTTTTTTTTCCAGGAACCAGTTTAGTTTAACTTCCCAAACAGAGTAAGAGTAAGACTTGGCCTACCCACACATGCTCCCAGAGACAAATCACCCGCCTTATATAAGCACAACACCTAAACAGTTTCTAAAATAACACGATTAGTGCTTCTAACTCTGAGTACAGGTGCAGTGCACCAGTTCCTATCAGCCACTTGCACCTGAATCATCCTTTTATAATTGCAGAGATAGCATGACAGCTGCCTTTAACTGCAAGAGTGAGCCAAATTTCTGTCCGGATTATGGGATTCGGTGCCGCTGTGCAGCTTCAGTTGTCACGCACAGTTCTGCACACGACACCAAGGGAACTGGAAATGGTTATTATCATCATAGTCTCAGCTATCTATCCATATATGCATCCATACATACATATCCTATTATCTTCTGGCTACAGTTACAGTTGCTATGGTTTAAATGTTGCTCCAGGACACTCCCCTGAAACCTGTTTTTCAGGGTATACAGGATACATGCAGCCTCATTGTACACCCATCAACATGGGTGTGCACAGGTTCGGGGTATTGTTGCTCGGGGAACAGCCCGTTTGCCCTTGAGCTTATAGCTGCCGTTCTGGGAACCTTTTTTTTTTTTTTTTTTTTTTTTTTTGCTGTTGTACATGAGCAACAATGAGCTCATAATTGGTAAAGTTGAAGTGTTGAAACAAATTAAATCGCCATATAATTCAAACTTTTTTTAATCTGTAATCAAAAAGTTTGTTTATTTTGACAACGCCAGCGATGCCCTCTGCCACTCCTCACATGACTTGACACTGACACACTGAACAACACTGCGGAAGGGTGTACGAGAGGGAAGGTCTGGCAGAAAGGTGAGTTTTCGAAAGTTATCGAGATCATTAATGCTCAAATAATATAAAAGTGTTGTTGTGTTTAGCAAAATATGAAGTAAAGCTCATTATTCTAACGTTAGCTAACTTTCTAGTGGGAGATAGAAAGTATCCACCTGGCCTCGAATAATGTGCAGTTCTTAACGTTTGTCTCACGTCATGCAACATTGCCTTTTATCAACGTATTTTATTTTATTTATGTATGAAGTGTGAGGAAAGGAATGGCACAGTGGAGAGGTGGTTAGTACTGATGCCTCACAGTGAGAAGGTCCCGGGTTTGAATCCATGTGCCGACTGGTCCTTTCTGTGTGGTGTTTGCATGTTCTCCCTGTGTCTGCGTGGGTTCTCTCCGGGTACACTGCCACTTCTCGCCCAATGACAGCTGGGATAGGCTCCAGCAGACCCCCACGACCCTTAACAGGAGTAAGTGGGTACAGAAGATGACTGAATGAATGTTCACTGTCAGTAGTTGGAACATTTTTCTCTAAGTGGCTTTAGTTAACCACCTTTAGTTAGTGGTGCCCTTTTTCCAGGTTAGCGCAATAGCCCCTGCAAATGTCTGTGCACGTCCCTGCACATCAATCCGTCTACAGCAGCAACAAAATGAGGTTAAGAGTGCCTAGAGGAGAATGGTGGCGCTGTACGTACACCTTATCTCCAACCATTATTCTCTCATACATCCTATGGAATTTAAGAATGATGATTTGCTCACATGTCTTGCTCTCAGATTGCATTTTATTGTTATTTTATGGGACAGGTGTACTGTTACTCTCTTGGCGGTAACTAAATATGTTCTGGGCTGTGTTAAAGGAGCGTATATAAGTGGAAAGGCGGAGAAATACGGATTTTAGACGGCGGTGCGCACATATTGTTCCACTACAGAGTCTTATGGGTGAGTGTCTGTTTCATTTGGAGTTACTCTACCGATTTATATTGCATCTGGATTTTATGCCTTTAATAAAATTAGCTTCAAGATGTGTTTAAAATGTGTGTAACAAAGTGAAATGTTGTACTTGTTCGTCAGTGAATATTCCCTTTTTTCGTCAACATGTGTCACCCTTATTCTCTTTCCTTTCTGTTCACGCATGACTGCACCCTCCAGTCACAGGTTTCAAGGCTCCTCCCTATCTGCAATCATGATCGGATTGGTAATGTGTGACTTCTTTTTTTGTTATAGTTCCAATTTTTCATGTGCACGTAAATGGTTAAAACCGCCTATTTTCTCCTATAGTTGAGTGTGGCTATTGTTGCTGGGCTGGTATTCGGTATGTAACCTTCAACTCTCTCAGTCTTAGATCAAGCATTGCTTTTACCCGATCGTAAAATGTGACATTTCTTTGATTATCTTTTGCCAGAAAGCAACCAGATGGCTCTAAATTTGTCTAATTCAGTGCTACCTGAGAATAATGACAGTAAGGACCTTCACTGCTAAACGTCAAACACAATGTGAACTATCTCAATCGATGAGGAAGAGTCTTGTGAGGCTGTTGGTGAGATGAGACTTTTCTCTTTTTCATTTTTCAAATAGGAGGAACTCTGTTGTCACTGCTCGAAGGTAGGTGGGTTATAAGATTTATTTCCAGGAGCAGTCATGACATTTAAAGGACAAATTAAACCATTCTGTTTGTACAGAGAGGTTTGACACCTTTTTTTCCCCCCGACTTGAATCTGTTTCAGTGAAACCAGCTGATAAAAAAGGTAAGACCCTTCACTGCATTTTGATAAAATCTAAATCCAGTGTGCGTGATCTCTGTCAGTGTGGGAAAACCGTATGACACCAAGGTCTGCTGTGGAGAAAATCAGATGACTGTATGTCTGTATAATATTAAATTAGGGTTTTTAACAACAGTCCTTCACCTCCTTGCCTTCCTTCCTCCATGTAGAATGGCCATGCTACTTAGCCATCCATAAGCAGATCAGACCTTTTGTTTTTTATATTTACACTGTTCTTTTTAACAAATCCCACATGCACAGTTACAGAAAGATTCCCAATGTCCTCTGTGACCAACTGATCTCACTTTATCCCAGAATGCTGGACTGACTGGTTTGACAGAGACAACCCTAGTGGGACCGGAGACTGGGAAACCCTCTACAATCTCCGCCAAGAGAACCCTGGAAAGATCTGCCCCAAACCAGGCAACATTGAGGCCAGAACTCTGTCTGGGCTCAGTGCGGCTGCAGCAGGGGATGTGATTTATAAGTAAGTGCTGTACAAATAATTAGAGCGTGTTTCACGCACCGATTCAGTTTCTCTCATTCCATTCTATTCTATTGATTTGGTTGTGAGCTTGGTAACTAATGAGCATCAACAGAAGAAAAATAAACTGTCCATCTGAATTTTAAACTATTCAAAGGATACAATAATAGAAGATAGTGTGAAGCTCTAAGAAAATGTGTGAACCAAGAATGTTTTCTTCTGTTTAGAAAGTGTCCAGTCATCTGGCAGTTACAATAGGAGCCTTCGGACCAAATGGTTCTGACAGACTTTCCACTTCACTTAGTTCTGTGCAACAACGCTGCATACAGGCTTGATAAATTTTACTGCTGAGCTACTGTTTATTTCTGTTTTGTTCCACTTTTAAAGCTAATGCCGAGAACTGAGAACTGTTAAGGGGTTTCAACAATGTAGAGTACTTCGGTGTACTGTACTTCTTCATCTCTCCCAGTTACATCACAAGCTACCTCTTGAGTGCAAGATAAGACCCACAAAATGACGTTCTAAGAGCTAGTTCCTGAAAGACTCTGTGTATGGCGTACTTCTTTCAGCTGTTTTAGGACCCATAAAAAAGCTCCTGTTGTCCAAATGCACCTAATACTGTGGCCATAATATTGAGTATGTATTACTTGATATGACTATCAAGTATTCCTTATGCAGATCCAGGACTACAGTAGATTACAATTTAAAGGATCACCAAAGACTATGTCACAGCGGTTAGCTGGAGGCAAAAACCACACTACCGTTTTCAAAATGTCATCTTGCTGTGTTGTAGGGTGCCAGAATCAGAGGGGTATAGCTCCAAACTTAAAATTTATCTCATACCAACTGACACTCAAAAAGAGGTGATCATCAGAAATGCTTGTGTTCCTTCACATAATAGCGTTTGCTAGCTCCCACTAGAAAGTTAGCTAATGTTACAATGAGCTACACTGATACTTTGATAGCAAGCTTCATTTACTTCATATTTTACTAACATTAACACAGCTAACAACATTTTGCTTTTACAATAGCCTCTTAGCCATTAGCCTGTATAACTGTCTCATATATAACACATATGTAGTTAACTTTATGGTTGACAAATACAATTTGTAGGTACTTACCCAGCCATGCTAGTGCAGTTAGCTGTCCAGACATAGCTGTTGGTTCTGCCTTGCCGCTAGCTAGGCAGAACCAACACAACAAAAAAATAATTTGTTCAGTCTTTGTAAGTTAAGTCTTGTTCATGACCAGGACATAATTATAGGCATCCAAGAATTTATATGCCCTCTTTAGTGTACACGTTTGGTTTCTCTATCAAGCGTCCGACCGTTGCACATGAGATAACCTTGTTCGATCCTCCATCCATTGTGCTACTGTGTACGGGTCAGCCAGTCTGGTCCCATCTATTAATGTTAACCTTTTCAAGTAACGCTCTCAGTCCTGGGGAGTGAGTGACCATACATATTCAGATAAAGAACTTGTGTTTTCATCCACCATTGTCAGAAACAAGCTGACAGAAGCTGCTAGTCCGTGTTAGCTAACGTATTCCTGTGGATTGTTTTGCCTCCAGCTAAGCCCCACCCATTAAAAAAAATTAATTATCATGTTTGCTAACACAAAAGTGGTCTATAGTAATCAAGATATATCTCACAAAG
The DNA here is from genome assembly GCF_963514085.1 of Chelon labrosus. Taxonomy (NCBI): domain Eukaryota; kingdom Metazoa; phylum Chordata; class Actinopteri; order Mugiliformes; family Mugilidae; genus Chelon; species Chelon labrosus. The sequence continues at coordinate 14,708,301 of NC_140347.1, read as the reverse complement.
CCAAAAATGTTCATCAGTGTTCAGAGCCACGTTACTAGTAAGTAGCTTTTATTAAGTGTCACATTGCCTTTGTTTTTCAGAAGTGACACGACTTCAGGATTCATCTGCAGAAACCAGGACCAGTCCAAGAAGATGTGCAGTGACTATCGCGTTCGCTTCAGCTGCCCCCCTTCCTACTGTGGTGGAGGTGGTACAACAGTATATCAATACAATCTACACATGCAACATTAACCTGCATATGCAAATACCCCCTCCACAATCACTGTTTGTGAACATGAGCGCTGGTTTAGCAGTTTCCCACCAGTTATCTTGTCTTCTGTCTCTCTGTCTTTGCACACCACAGTGTGCTGGACCAAGTGGTACGATGTGGAGAAAATCAGATGACTGTATGTCTGTATAATATTAAATTAGGTTCTGTAACAACAGTAACAGTAACAACGTCCATAAGCAGATCAGACCTTTTGTTTCCTATATTTACACTGTACTTTTTGACGAATCACAACATGCACAGTTACAGAAAGATCCCCAGTGTCCTCTCTGACCAACTGATCTCACTTTATCCCAGAATGCTGGACTGACTGGTTTGACAGAGACAACCCTAGTGGGACCGGAGACTGGGAAACCCTCTACAATCTCCGCCAAGAGAACCCTGGAAAGATCTGCCCTGAACCAGGCAACATTGAGGCCAGAACTCTGTCTGGGCTCAGTGCGGCTGCAGCAGGGGATGTGATTTATAAGTAAGTGCTGAACAAATAATTAGAGCGTGTTTCACGCAGCGATTCAGTTTCTCTCGTTCCATTCTATTCTGTTGATTTGGTTGTGAGCTTGGTAACTAATGAGCATCAACAAAAGAAAAATAAACTGTCCATCTGAATTTTAAACTATTCAAAGGATACAATAATAGAAGATAGTATGAAGCTCCAAGAAAATGTGTGAACCGAGAATGTTTTCTTCTGTTAAGAAAGTGTCCAGTCATCTGGCAGTCATAACAGGTGCCTTTGGACCAAAATGTTCTGACCGACTTTCCAACGGCGACAACCTCTCTTAGTTCTGTACAACAACAAAAAAAAACAACGCTGCTTGATAATACCTAGATTTCACTGTTGGTCTACTGTTTATGTCTGAGTCAAAAAGATCAAAAATTATAGGACTGGACTGATGTGATCATCAAAAATAGCGTTTAGTTCCCACTACAAAGTTAGCTAACGTTAGAATAATGAGCTACACTGATACTTTGATAGCAAGCTTCATTTACTTCATATTTTACTAAACATGACATTGCTAACAACATCTTGCTTTTACATTAGCCTCTTAGCCATTAGCTTGTGTAATAGCCCCCGCTGGCGTATTCATTAGCCTGCATAACTATCTCATATGAAACACATATGTAGTTAACTTTATGGTTTACAAATACAATTTGTAGGTTACTTACTCAGCCATGCTAGTGCAGTTAACTGTCCAGATGTAGCTGTAATTGTAGGCATCGAAGAATTTATATGCCCTCTTTAGTGTACACGTTTGGTTTCTCTATCAAGCGTCCGACCGTTGCACATGAGCTAATCTTGTTTGATCCTCCATCCATTGTACTATTATGTACGGGTCAGCCAGTCTGGTCCCATCTATTAATGTTAACCTTTTCAAGTAACGCTCTCAGTCCTGGGGAGTGAGTGACCATACATATTCAGATAAAGAACTTGTGTTTTCATCCAACATTGTCAGAAACAAGCTGACAGAAGCTTCTAGTCCGTGTTAGCTAACGTATTCCTGTGGATTGTTTTGCCTCCAGCTAAGCCCCGCCCAAAAAATAAAAAAATAATCATGTTTGCTAAAATGTTTGGTCTATAGTAATCAAGATACAGTATATCTCACAAAGCCAAAAATGGTCATCAATGTTCAGAGCCACGTTACTAGTAAGTAGCTTTTATTAAGTGTCACATTGCCTTTGTTTTTCAGAAGTGACACGACTTCAGGATTCATCTGCAGAAACCAGGACCAAGCCAAGAAGATGTGCAATGACTATCGCGTTCGCTTCAGCTGCCCCCCTTCCTACTGTGGTGGAGGTGGTACAACAATATATCAATACAATCTACACGTGCAACGTTAACCTGCATATTCAAATACCCCCTCCTCAATCACTGTTTGTGTGCTTGAGCGCTGGTTTAGCAGTTTCCCACCAGTTATCTTGTCTTCTCTCTCCCTCTCTGTCTTTGCACGCCGCAGTGTGCTGGACCAAGTGGTACGATCGAGACGATCCCAGCGGAAGTGGGGACTGGGAGGTTTTGAGCAACCTGCAGGCGGAAAACCCGGGACAGATCTGCGCTAACCCTCTGTACATCGAGGCCGTCACCACTGACACATTGACCCCAGCCGTCTACACTGGGGAGGCCTTGTTTGCGTAAGTTTGCTAATTAGAAAAGAATTGAAAACGTAGTACAAAATGACCCGTCATTCAGTCAGTACTTTTAAACACAATTTACCCAAAGTTTCAACATCAAGCTATTGCTTAAACAGTGACCAAATACATAACATAGGCACGTCTGTAATTTCTACTTGTGCTACCAGATATGACTGGGAAAATGTAGCCTGTGTGTTCAAGTGTAAAAAATATGAATGTATTCCTTGCATGTACATCCTCTGTTTTTATTGGAAGTTTGACACATTTTACTTCTAGAGGATGAAACTGCAGCACAAACTAAATCACAACAGACATATGAAACAGCACTGTTACAACCTGGAATATCATTTTAAAACACTGATTTTATGGTTTAAACAGAAATTTAAAATCCTTTGTGCTAATTCACTGTACGCTTGAAATCTTTTTTTCAGGTACAATCCAACCCAGGGGTTCATTTGCCGCAAAATGGACCAGGAATCTAAGACCTGCAGAGACTACAAAGTTCGGTTCGGATGCCCATGCTTTTAATGATCCCCGACTCCGTGACACAGGGAACGATGTGAAAAGAAGAAAATCATCTTCTTTTCACTTTATTTTTTCCCCTCTTTCTCTTAGATACAGTATACTCTTTATGTAATAGGCCCCTTTCCACTGATGTGTTCACATTAACAATGGTTCTATTCAGTTCAAGTGTCCCCATAAGCTACGTCAGTGTGACAGCCCACCACGCACAATACCAGGAGCTGCGAAATGTAATTCAGCCATCTTTGATTTTCTTTCTACACATCAATGATTTCCCTTCAAATGTGTCTTTTCATCCATTTTTTCTATCACAATTAAAACGTCATTATCTTGTTAAGCTTATGTACAACAAACAGAAGTAAAACTAATAATGAACAGCAAATCCCTTGTTTTGTGTATACGTTTCAATCCAGCTCACAAAGATAATGAGCTCGCGGGCTCGCGTGAAGTTAGGAGTTTTTGGCAATGCAATATGTGTATTTCAGCAGATGGTGGAACTGAAATTGATGTACAGACGGGAGGAGGTGCTTGACAGCCGGGGCTGTTTGACGGGAATGTGGAAAAGCACAAGTCACTGAATCTGAATTCTGTATCAAAACACATGCCAGCGCTAACAAGCACAGATATTACAGCGACAATTGGCTTTTCGGCTGTCTCAACTTTCTATTAATAGGAAAAAAATAAAATAGTTTGTGTATTCCGAGCGGACCAACCCACTCTCCGTGTTTCTGATCTAAATAACACCTGCCATACTTTCTTCAAAATCAAATACTGCGGATGTGGACCTGCAACCCACACAAGCGCACCGTGCACACACGTACAGTCTCACACACACACACACACAGAGCGAGGAGATACAAGGTGATTTCTGCAACCTCAACACCGTCAACATTTCCTCAGAAGATGAGCATTTGTGATAGGCGATGAAAAGTAACTCCGCGGTGCATCGTATAGAATATAAAATGAGGGCTGAGAACTTTTCCGGAGTCTGCTCTTGGAGGAGCTTGTGTTCTTTCTGGTGATTTATTTTTTTTATTTTTTATTTTTGCTAATGCTTGCAAGCTCGCGTTGCATCAAGATTTCTGCATTTGATGCCATTTAGCTCTGAGTGTGCACGCCTGTCTGCCAGCGAAGACTGTGTTGATGTCTGCAAAATATGAAGAGACGGAGAAGAGGGGGGGAGTGGAGGGGAGGGGAGGGGAGGGATAGGCGGATGCAATCTGCTAAATTTCCACTCTCCAATTTTTTTTTTTTTATGCTGAAACTGAAGAGGGAAAACTCTGCCATTGTTGTGTTGGAGTAAAATTAAATCTGCGCTACTGAAGTGCAACAGAAGTGTTGAAGCTTCGGAGCATTATGGCGTTCCATTCTCTTATATTAATCTCCCAATATTCCAAGGCTGTGAAGGCCTATTTATAGACCAGGGGATGATTAAGTGGCGAAGCACTGTGCCACAAAGGGAACCAAGCTCATTTTCTTTTTTCCTTCCTCTCTCTTCCTTACTTATTCTACTTCTCTCTTCTCTCTTCCTCCCCCCCTTTGTGCCTTTATCTACTTTCTCATCTTCTCGCTCTTCCCCCCTCCATCCTCTTCTCCGTAAGCACATGCATTTTATTATATACCTTCCCTTGCATAGTTTAGCTGTCAGTGAAATTATGTTAGACTCAAGGGGCAGAGGTAAGTCCTCAGACTCCATTCTTTTCCATTACGCATTTGACAAAGGGATTTAGAGGAGTGTTAACTGTTATGAAGCCGCACAGCAAAGAGTGACAGCCTTAACAAGGGTAGGATGAAGCCCCCGTCTAGCTTTTTTTTTTTCCCCTCGCTAAGTCAAGCTGGATCAAGACTGAAAGGTGTCCATTAGTTGGGAATAGACGAGGGAAATATGCGCAGGGGGATTCTACTCATGCCTGCTTGCAAGGTGTCCTTGAGTGGAAGTGGAGCACTGCACAGGATAAAGGGTTAAGCTCATTTTCATGTGTGCAGACATGATTAATTGAGGAGAGGAGAAGAGGAGAGGAGAAGAGAAGAGAGGAGAGGAAAGGAGAGGAATGACCTCGCCCAGCTCAAGACCGGCCTCATTTCATCGCCTCCAGAACAGCGAGGGCATAAATGAGATCAAACCCTTCTTTATGTTTCCACACTGACGCTCTATCTGCTGGTCCACGTCCAGATTTCCTCCCTGGGTTTTACAGAGGCTTAGATGGCAACACTTTTCTGCAGGGTGGATTTTGCACAGGGGCTTACTGTAAACGCTGAGGACCTCCATAACAAGTATTTGTCTATTAAAACCACTCCCGAGGATTTGAACAAGGAAGGGAACACAGACTTGAGATGTAAATATGCCGAAAAAGACGCGAGAAGAAGGAAAAGTTTAAGCGGCGGCTTGTTTAAGACGTAAAAAAAAAAATGAAAAAAAAGAAAGCGCTGCCATTTATCTCTTATGTAACGACTAAATTTGAGCCCAACGGAAATGTTCCTTTCAGCCAATACCTGCACGCACTGGAAATAGCTAAATGCACTGCGACCGAACACATTTCCTGCGTCCTTAAGTCTGCCACGATTCTTCGCAACCGCCTAACAACTGGCGCTCGTATTTAAAGACAAATTTGTTACACTCTTTAGCATTTCTGTTTATCTGTCCAATATATTTTGGTACAGCTGCAGTCTTGGCAGCCCATGAAAACACTTCAGCTGGAGAAAGCACAGTCCATGTACCTTGAGTTATTTTTAATAAATCCCTAAGCAGGCAATTTGATAATTCTCAAATCCATGCGTCAAATACCATTTAATCTAAAGACACAAATTTATCACATTTACGATGGTATAAATTTGATTCATGCCAAATTATGTGCAAATGAATACCTCTGCCTCCACTGTTCGGGTAGTGAAACACAAACTTTAAATCCTCTCTTACCAAAGCAATATAAGCCTGAAAAGCTATTAGAGCATGACTCCTGAGAGATGAACAAGACAAAAGCGTTATGCCTGTACCTTTACGGAAGGTGCAGACAATACCGGGCTATTTTCACTCTGACAAGCCATATTAGTCGTGCCAGCTTTTGCCTGCCGGCAACTCCTGCGTGATAGCTGTCTGGGACATTTTGTTTTCCAGTCACAGTAGCTGATCCCCTGATTGAAAACATTGAATGCTGAGAGGGTGTTATCCTTGTTTGGAGTTTCTGATCCTGGGTGTCTAAGGCGACTGTTGGGCCCTCTCATCCCTCGGCTGAAACAGTTGATCCCTGGATCTTTGTGGAAACAGAGTGGATTGCTTTGCCGAGATGGAAGCCTAAACATGTCAGGGATGTTTGACTGTCATAAACCTTCTCTGAAAGGAACATTTTCAGGTGTATAACTGCATGTAAAACAGACTTTTTAATGAATAAAACATCCCTATACCGTACATGCGCTGTGGACATTTTTCTTTTTGAGATTTGAAATGCCTAAAGAGATGCGGTGTGTTTTCCTGCAGCACAGGTTTCTATAACAAGGCGGCATGGCTTTTAATTGGCGGCATTCACATTTCCAGGTGGTTTCTGTGCCTCTTGTGTCATGGTGGTTTGTAAAATGGAAAGAATTAGACCAGTCCCTAACGAGTCGCTAATAGGCACCGAGAGAGCCCGTTAACACAAAGCCCAGATGTACACAGAGCATCCATGTGTGTCCATTCTTTGTTTACACTGTCCTCCTCCTCTTACTGCTGTTCACCGACACCAAAGATGGAGACGTCTTCGCAGAAAGAAAAGTTTATTGGAAGCATTCCTGTAACAGAATGAAAACCCTTATGTGTTCCTCTCTCATTCTCTTTCTCTGCAGGCAAGCCCTTGGCACTAACTAGTCCGATGGGGGAAGTCACTTTTTGCAAGCATTGCCCAGATTTCTATTTGAAGGCCAAACTATGTAGGCAGACAGATGCATCTGTCCACATTCTGTCTATTCCTCTCTTTCAAACTTTCTCTCTGGCTTCTGCTATCTCTCTCTCACCCACACACACACACACACACACGCACACACACACCCACGCATACGCACACACACACACAGGGGGCTGTTTCCTCATCGTTCACACTGAGAAATGCCCTGTAAGGACGTCCTTATCCTGCAAACCAGACTCTGCTGGATGCTCTGTAATAACAACTCCAGCCGTCCACCATCCAATCAGCCTGGCTCTCCGCTGTGTGTGTGTGTATGTGTATATGTGTATGTGCGTGCGAATATGTAATATTTTTTTTCTCTGAAGATCTGAAACCACAAAGCACAGAGAGCATTTATTTTTCCAGACAAGAACAAAGACATTAAGAATTCATACAAAACACAACTTGAAAAGAAAAAATATTTATTTACTCATACTTTATTTATGTCCTAGTATCATGGGTTACTATTTGAAAGTCTCAACATCTCGCCGTCCTGTTATACCCTAAATATCTCTGATGATGTTAAATTAACAACTCTGAGGATGGTTAACAAAATGAAAAATAATGTATTAAAAAAAAAATGAACACATATGGACAGAGGTGGAATGTGCCGCAGGAGAAGTTTGAGAAGTTTCGCTTGATATTTTTGAGTTTTTTTTACACTGTAAAACGAGGTCAGTCTTCCCACCCATTGCAGTTGTGATAAACCCAAACTCTTTAGAACTACAACAAACTTTTAAAATCTGAATATCAAACTGTGTTTAATACGCTACATTTAGGTGTTTGAAGAAGTATTAATTTGCAGTGTCATTTACAACAATGGCCCCCAGTAATATTAAATGTCTTAGTAGGTCATGGCCAGCATATACAATAACACGGCCAACGTACTACTGAAATGTATAATAGCTGAACAATGTCTTCACTTGATACAGGTGGTATGAGTGTATATGTTATCTGATGCACACCGATATGAAAACTTTTCTTTTTAACTAAATATAATGCAGAAAAAAAGTTAGAGTCATTTCTCATACATGCCATTGAAAACTACCATAATTTTACCAGTTAAAAGCCTCTTTTAAGTCAAAAGTATTTTTTTACTTTCCTCAAACTCGACCTCAAAGTCGAGAAAAAACATGATTGCCTCCAGGTTTGCTTTGTTTCTTTAGTTGTATTAATATTTTATTTAACTGGAGAAACTGAGCAGCAAACAGGGACTAACCCCTTCTCCTTTTTTTACAAATTGAAGTTCAGAATTCCGAGCTCCGAGTCGCCATGGAATGCAACACCAGGTGTTACCTAGACCCGCCTACGAGCGACCTGATTGGACAGCGATAAGTTTCTGTTTGGTTCGTTATTATTACCTTATTTAGAAGTCCATCGCTAGTGCTGAATTCTTCGCAGTGCCTACAGTGATTTGGGTAAGTGAACTGTTATTTAAGGACAATTTTCCGTCCGTAATTTGACAAGTATTTTTACCGCTATTTTATTTTTAACTTTAGCGCGGACGCACGACGTCATAATAGGCAGTGTGACGTGTACCAGGACGACAGAATTAGCCAAAACGCTTTAGCTTACGTTTGTGACGCTCTTGTTAAACAATATTAGCCGTTAGTACACAACAGTTCAAATATGTTTTTTCCCTGGGAAGTGTCGGTGCATGTTGTGATGCCTGTTAAAGTAAATGAAGCTAGCTAACTTGTCAGTACCTCACTAGCTGTTAGCATGTTTTAGCAATTAATTTGTGAGTTTAGCTAACGGTACGGTGGCCGAGAGAGCTCAGTGCACTACAAGTCGGGAAAAGACATGCAAATAGACAAAACCAAGTGAGAAAACGTCTTCAATTACTCACAAGAGCAGGAAATACAGAAATGAAACACAAACTGAGGCTGAAGGTGTACATAAACATTGTAGTGTCCCAGCCAGGTTGGTGCTTGCTGTTTAAAGCTTTTGTTTATTTTAACATCCTGATCTTATGATTCCTTCTAAGCCTTTTGCTTGTATTCAGCTTGTCAGGTTCAAATAATCTGATAACATATACTCAATTAATTTGCTGATTGATGCCTTTAATAATATTTAAATAAATTTATGACGACCCTTTTCATCACATCCCTTGGAAGTATTTCCTTTGGGGTTCGTGCTACTTGCAGTGTGTTTCTGTATTTGCCTGGGATGTGAGTGTGAGCCTTTCTTTTAACCGTTTGCACGTGTTGCAGTGCGGTTGAGCTCTCTCTCTCTCTCTTGGCCACTGTATCATAGGCGCATGGTACTCACCTAGCTAAAACTAATACCCTTTAAGCACCAACCCCGCAATAAATCACTTTCGTTTTGTCCGCCTCAACGAGGGCTGGCTAAATAACAGAGCACCTCTCAGGATGATGCATTATACTCCACGAGCTAAACGGCCATAAAGTTGAATCAGCGCCTGAACTTTTCACAAAGGTATGATTATTGCCGGACTTTATTAAACTGCATTCGTTGGGCAGAGGAGCTGCGGTCTGTGTGTGATTTTAACTGAGGAGCTGCACATGTAATATTCAACTAGCGGGGCCGGTGTGCATGATGATTTGTGATCCCTTTTTCCGGTGGGCGCCCAGGTACACGGCCGTAACCTGCAAAATTTACCATACTTATCAACTATAACGGCGCTGGCTGAATTACCTCGCTATTATTGAAAGTACGACCGTGGCAGACAGAAGATACTGTCACATTTCCCAAAGTCAGAGCGCGCAGCAGCAGCAGCAGAAGTAAGTCTGCCTCACTGCAGTTGCTGGAGGGGGGGATTTGCGGGCATTCGTCAGCACTAACTGGAAGTGACAGTGTGCAGAGAGGTCCTAATTACTGTCTCACTTGACTAATTGTCGTCTCTGAAGAATGTATTCCCACTGAGGTCCCGGGAATCTCATTGACAGCGCTGCCCAAGACATATAGGACTTCGCCGTGGCTACGTTCAAAGGCGATGCCACAAGTGGGCGATGTAAATACGCTGAAGTGAGCCGCGAATGTTGTAGTACATTCACAGGGGGCTAGCAGTGTGATACGGTAATTGGGAATAAGGCTGTGTGCGTGAGTGCAAACCGAGTAAGTGTGTGTGTGTTTTCGTGCTGGGCCCCTTTTTTCAGCTTGCCAGAGTGTTAAGACGTCCTTTGCTGCAGTCATCCTGACATAATGGGCTGATGAAGTGAGACCATTGTTGCTTTTCTGGAGCCGGCCGTGTTAGAATAACTTGTAGCGTTCAAAATAATGCAGTGGAGATGAGCCTTTAGTGTAGGGCAACTGAACTGAATGAATGTCTTCTCTTTCAGGGTCTTACCATTCAAAGTGCATCAGCTTCTCGTTTCCATGGTTTCCTTCTCCGTGCCAATCTTTCCACCAGTCTGACTATGCGAGAGAGAGAGAGAGGGGGAGAGAGAGAGAGAGAGAGAGAGAGAGAGACAGGAAGAGAATGACAGAAGGCTTTTAGCAGTGGTTATCTCTCCTTTGCATAAAGTCCCCTTTGCATTACCCGGTGCATGAATGGCGTTTGAATAAACACACCAGCCAGCTCATATGGAAGCCTCCGCGGGTTACAAGCGAGTGGGTGTGTGTGAATTCATCTAATTTGTGGTCCCCTTCAAAAAAACGACACGGTTTGATCATGGATGAGGAAGGAGGGGGGGGGATAAAAAAGTACATCTCCCAAAAGGCACCGGGGTATTTTCCTATTAGTCACAACAAGCTAAAGGAGCAGGAGTCACTTGAGCGTCATAAAAAAAAAAGGAAATTCGCCTTCTTTCCAACCGGTTTCCGCACAGCTATCTCGTCCTGACTGACTCGCCGAAAAGTGAACGTTTTATTGATGATGTGTGCCAATCGAGATATTGACAGACGCGCAAGAGAATGCACCGAGCAATACTTTCAGTGGAGTGTAAATGGCACCCTTGTCCTTAGCTGCCCCGTGCTCGGGCACAGATGAGCAATATTATTATTCCATTCTATTAGAAAATTAAGTCAGAATAATTTGTCGCGGCATTAATTCTGTTTCGCAAATTAAATCCTGGGTGCGCTGAGTGTAGGGAACCTCGGGGTTCACCATGCCCGCAGTGCCTCAGCATTAGGCCAGGGGGCGCTTTGACTTTAAGAGGAAACCAGCATCAGTTGATGTATTCTCCCCGAGCTCAATAAGCATTCCTTTCATGCTGTGTGTGAAGCTCTGCTGCTGACTTATACGGAAACCCTGAATTTCTCCATAATTATGCTAATGGTCCAGATGGTAGCATGATGAGTGCCATTCTCTTTGATATGCTCACACCGCAGAGTGCTGGCGTGCGGACCCGCGCAAAGCCGACACACGTTCAAAGTCAACGTTCGCACCATCTACTACTATCCCCCCCCCCCCGCGTAATTGCTTTGTGTTTCCTTTTGGCGGGCACAAGCGCCCTCTTCACGATTAAACGCATTCGTGAGGGGGGATTTGACAGATCTCGTGAAGCACAATGGAGTGGCACTCACCAAAAAAAAAATCAAAAATCAAAAAAAAAGCGAGCGTAGGTGTCGGTGTCGTTTGTTTATCCGCACATTTTCTTATGATTTCCTTTTAATTCTGCGGCTCTGACATAACGAACGTGGGCAATAAACGGCAATGGAAGTGCACTTGAAGAACAATTTGGAGATATTAGCGGCGATTTAATAGAGGCTGAGGGTGTACACAAACACTGTAGTGAGTTTGTCTTCGCCTCAGACACGCGCTCACAGGCCAGCCATTCACACTTGACTCGCACAACGACTGTGTTCATCCAGGCTTGGGCTCTGGTGGCGCCGATCAAAGAGCCCCTTTGACATCTCTGTAGGGGATTAAATGGCCCTCTGCTCTCTTGGGGCGGGGGGGGGGGGGGTCGCTGTTGTACCTGTACCTCCGGCTGATGTACCGGCCCATGAAGAGCTGCTCATCGGGGGCGACGCTGATAAGGTGCATGTGGTGTTGAATCAATAAAATAGACCAACAGTAGAGGTGCAGATATCAATCTCCTCGCCGCGACGCTCACCATAGCACGCAGCCTGTTTTGAGCCTACTGATCAGATAGAAAAGCGACGGCCTCGAGAGAGAGATCGCCCGTCGTTGCCCGTGAAATTTAACCAGCAGCGGAGCTTTTGTGTGCCCGCCGCACACACCTTCGCTTCACACTCGAGAACAGTCTGTTGCTGGAAGGCTTTCAAGTCTAAAGTGGAGTTATTTGCATAGGTTAAATATTCGTGCCTTTCAGCAGCCTCTGTCGATATGACGGATTTGCTGTTCTGCCAGTTTTAATTCCTTTCATCCCACTCCTCCCACATTTCTGGAATGATGGCGGAAATTGTCGAAAACTGTGCCCGCTTGAAATTCCGCAAAAGAGGTTTTTGAAAAGGGGCGAAGTCGCGAACAACGGAACGCAAAGCGGGCCTGCTGCGTGTTCTGCTCAGGTTATTTTTTAGAGGGAGGAATCGGTGCAAGGCTGGCGTCCTGCTGGCGCCGGATTACATCACTTGTGGGCACTTGTTATTTCTTCACATGCGGGAAAAACAAAGAAATGTCTGTGGTGTTGGCCTTACAAACGTTTCTCCGGCGTCGACCGAACCATCGCCTTGGTTGGTGGAGCCGTGAACGTTTGCCAGCTTTTTTTGTTCGGAGGCGATCTGACCGGGCTGCGGCCGCGGAACTGGATCCGCTACGGCGTGAAATCGGGGTTACAGTCGGTTGTTGTCGCAGTTGCAAGATGGCGACGTTCAATCGGAGACTTTCTTTTGATTTGACCGTCGCGTAATTCTGCTTTTGCGACTGGATCTTAACCTGACGGTCCAGCCAGTTTCTGTGGGAACCTTTTACGTAGAGACACATCTTCAGAGGCATGCAAGGTTGCCCAAAGTTTTATGAAAAAGGAATGAAAACTCCTGCCTACCGAGGTGGTGTGAGATAAAGTTTTCAGCTTCTTCCCTCCTCCTGTATTTTTTTCTCCCTCGCTCCCTCTCTCCCTGTCTTGTCATTCCCCCTCCTCCCTCTTTTGCATGTCTTTCTGTTTTCCTATCTGTAGGCTCCCTTTTCTCTCTCTCGCTCTCTCTCTCTCTCTCTCTCTCTCTCTCTCTCTCTCTCTCTCCCACTCTGGTGCGCGTTCACAATACTAACCTTGGCTCGACGTCAGAGCCTGTGCAGCAGTGCAGTATAATGGGAGCGCAAGCAACCCAGAGCTCCTCATAGGGGGGCTGCATATCGCTGCTGTATCCTCTGCTTGGCGCTCTCTAGCCCCTTTGCTTCCACCGACCCCTCTCTCCAGCGACTCACCTACAGCCCATGCTCGGGCTCCCCCCCCCCCCCCCGCCCCCCCTCCCCACTGGATCCGTACCCTTCGACATGGATGTCCCGCCGTCCCTCGACCCCGCGGATTGCTGTTTCTTGGCGCAGTGAAGGAGGAGAAGGCGAAACGGGGTAAAGGGGGAAAAAGGAATCATGCCGGGACTGCTAATGGATTTGGGGAAAGCGCGAGTGACCATGCCGTGATCCTGCGCATCCAGGGCCGCCCGCCGTCACCCTGCCTTGCCCAACAGCCGTAGAAGAATCACCGGGGGGGAGTCGAACCCACGCGCCGGGGGGGGATTAACCACTGTGCATTTTTTTTTTTTAAAAAACAACATGAAGATTACCTCCCACCATCTGATGATAACCAGTCTCGTTTTCAGGTCCAACCTCAGGCTGATCCCGCTGATTCTGCTGCTGTTTCTTGGTTACTCTCGCGGGATGCCACACGTTTTAAGATTTGGTAAGACATCTAATTTCTGACCGTCTTGTCGTCTTCTCTTGCGGCGTCTGATCGCGTCCAACTCGCCTGCTTGTGCGATCGGCGACGGTGAAACGATCGTTGGCGGAATGCGGGAGCAGGCGTGTGATCCGGAGGCATCCTCTGTTTGCCTTTTTCTTTGTGTATGTTTTTTATTTGTAGAGTTGGTAAAATCATTTGACGCGCTTTCTAAAATCCCGATCTTGCCAGTAGTGTTGGAGCATTGGTGTATGCATGGTGGCGATGTTTCTGGGGGGGGTCTTTATTGAGCGCGATCGGGGATGTTTTCCGCGAAAACTTGAAATCGGCTGGTACAGCAACTCAACGCGTACAGGAAGCAACAGTTCACGGCTGCACGGACACCCGAGAAACATCGCCTCTGTTAGGTTTCCTCACCGGCGTCTCGGCTGCCGAAACTGCTGACTCCCCCGGTCCTCCGCACTAAATGTTCACATGTAAACATCACACTCGGAGTGCGGATCCATTACTGATCCGTCAAAGGGGTCAATCAATACGGCGGTTAGTACTTTTCATTCAGCTCGAGTGCTATTGGAAACCCCCCGCAGGTTTTTGCTTATGCATACCTTTTATTGGCACCGCTGAAACAAATAGGCCTACAGCCAGCTCCAGTTTCCGGTTTTCCCAGTCTCTTCTGCTGATGGCTGGCCACTCAAGTGTGGCTTTAATAACCTTAAAAGTTGATTTACACGCCGCTCTTCGAGAGCTGTGTTGCCCGGTGAAGGGCGGTGTGATTAATGCCGATTGTAAAAGTAGTTCTTCAGCAGTCGCCGCCACGTACGGCGGCGCGTTCGTCGCTGCTTCGTGGCTCCAGAAAACAGTGCCATTAACGCCTGGATCCCTCTCTTTAAAGTCACTAATCACGGCCTCTCGTGGCTTCGTCTGCTGCTTAATTAGATCCGTCTCGGGGGTGGCTGCTTCTCGCCTCTCTCTGCTGCATTTACAGAGTGAATCCCCCCCCCCCCCCCCCCCCCCAACCCCATGACAGCGGATGTCATCAAGTGTTGACAACACATCCTTACAATCCCCATTTCCCCCCCCCCGAGGGTCCTGTTTAAGAGTCAGGCCGCGTCCGCAGGAGCCGCCGCTATGGCAACGGGATGTGCTTGTCTCTTCCTCGCTGCATCCTCAGCCCGATGAGCGATTTCCCGTCTCGCACGCTGGTCTGACAGACGTACGCCGCGCGTCTATAGAGTAGTAATCCTTGAGGGACGGCACAGTCCCTGCGTAATGGCAAAGTTTTTTTAAGCCGGCGAATAATCACCAAATTCCCAAAGGGACAAACACGGAGCGATGATGGGGAAGATTTTTTTGAAGTAGGCCTATTTTACGCATCAGAGTGAACACCGGGCAATGTCTGTTTATAAGAGTATGTTTTTCATGTTCTGTTGCCTGAACCAAATATATGTTTCCCTGTGGTGACACGCTGGTCCTGCAAGGCATTTGGCATCAGTAGTGAGACAGACATAACTGTGCGAGACAAGAGGTGATTCATGTCCCTGAGATCTTATTGCTCTGAGGTAAAGATCATGCGTGGTGTTTTTATTCGTGTTTTGCAGCAAGAGGGACTGAACCGCTCGGCTATAAATCGTGTCTCTGTCCGTGGTCCTGATCAGGGCGACTGAATAAACCACTGGACCGGTTTGTTTTTCTTTCAGGACCACGGACAGCGACCGCCGTGCTCCCTGTTACTGAACAAAAAACAAAAAAAAAGGAGGCAATGATCTCGTTTTGTGTCTCCGTCACTCAAGCGGCATCCACTTCAAGTCTCTCCCTTGTAAGATGCCTCCATTACATGTGGCAATGTAGTTTATTGCTTTTCTGCCTGCGCTTACTTGTAAATGAGCTGAGATTCTAAAGGAGAAATGTAGATTAAATTACTAAAATACAAGCTGGATGTGGAATGCAAGTGCGTGGGTGTTATCAAAGGAGAAAAAAAGTAGTACTTTGTGTGAATGCTGCAAGAGACGGGAGAAATACTAAAACTCCCTGACTGACATTGGAGGCCACTGGTCTTCCAGAGCGTCTCCTGTCCTGCAGGTTCTGCTTACTCGGCAGATAATCCCAGCTGCTCCTGCAGGAGGCTGGCTAAATGAGGAGGTCAGCTCCCCCGGGGTCTGTCTCTTCCTTCACCCAGGCCCGGCGTTTTCCATTCTGCCCAGACGGGCGGCTCCGCACATTGTACAACCACTGTTCTCCTGTCAGGCTGAGACCTTTACTCTCATACACACACAGACACTGTACCACACCACAACACAGTCAGTCCTCCTTTGTATTCACAGCAGCGGCCTCACCTTGTAGAGCGACAAGTGTCAGAGAATTAAAAATAAATAAATAAATAAATAAAAACACCAGCTGCGAATATGCTGAGCTAATACCCGCACAGAATTGAGTTATTGTGTTCCTCATTTATAAATCTTACAGGTAATTCATTTAGTTAGATAGTGAAATGGAGCCGGAGCAGACTGTAGGAGCTCTAATAAAATACCTCGAGTGAAGATTCACTTCTTAGATCTAGTTCACGCCTGCCTTTTGAGAGCATTGAACGACACTTTAGCTGCCGATACCGCAGACAGTCTCAAGACTAAATCCTTTTTTTTATTTTGAAAAAATCTCCAAAAACAGGATAAAGACTGAAGAAAAATGTTTAAAAAAATGATCTGAAATGTTTCTGCTCAGTGACACAAACAGCTTAACTTGAACTCATTTGCAGGCTCGACTAATCTGAGCCTCAAATTTAAATTAATCCTCTCAGACGGTGGTCGGATCTTCCTGAAATAATTAAAAGGTGTTTCGGGATGCTTCGAAATTCCCTCTCAGTTGTCCTGTGTTCTCTGCTAGAGAAATTGCTTGGTTGCTTTCAAACCTATAGGGTCACATCTCTACTGGCTGTAATCAAAGTGTCAAACAGCATGATAATCCTTTTCTTTAATTCATTTATTTTTAGCTGCCCCCCACCGTGACAAACGTTCTGTCACACAACCATCGAGTCATCACATCTGCTCTTCCATCTTGCGGCCGCTTGGCGAAATGAAGAAATTCCACGGAAGGAAAACCAACAGTGTTTTAATTCCGACGTCCATAGTTGGTTAAGGGCTGCGAGCTCCGCTGATAACGCTATCGCTGCCATCTGCAAACAGCATTGGCAGATGCAGCATGTCCCTGGGCTGTCAACTGCTGCTGAAAGCATTGTTGACTCAGAGATCCTCTTTTTTTAGTTTGTTGGTTTGTTTGTTTGTTTGTTTGTTTGTTTATTCTTGGCTTACGCTTATATTTTCCCAGTGCAGACATGTGTGGGATTGAAGCATTGCTGTCGTTTCTTTCATTATGGAAAGAAAATCAAGTTTTTTTTTTTTTTTTAATCTGCTGGCAAAAGAGAGAGAATCCCCTCGGGAGAAAGTTTTATCTACCGCCTTCCACGACGCCCGTGCCAAGATGTATAGGACCATTATTGCGATGCTAATATTTAACAAGCTCCGTTCCCTCAGCTGCGTTCCGCTGGTGAAATTACAAGGTTGTCAAGAACAAGCAAGGGTAGAGGGAACAAATTCAAAAGGAGTTTGTAGTTAATTGACTTTATTTGCCTTCTCTTTCTGCCAGTCTGAATTATCAGCCCGCTGGAGTTTAGTTTAGGATTGCGGGAATTACGGATAACACCCCGTGCCCTGGCCTACCGCCAAGCGTGTTCACAGCTGAGGAAGAAAAAAAAAAAAACATTTAAATAGGCACAAAGCTGCTTAAAATATTCATGTGTCACTTGGCCCTGCTGTAGCTTATAGAAACATGAAACTATCTCTGCTGGCAAATGATTTCCATGGTTTAAAAATACCCACCGTGGGTTTCAAGAACAAAGAGGAGATCTGTCTTGCATTAGCATGCGGCACCACACATGGGCTTGAAGCAAGGAGCTATCTAGATGGATTTCTAAAACATGTTTACAGTCCTGAGTCTTTGAAGGTCTCGCTGTCATGCCTCAGTTACAAAAGGCTCAATGGTGATTAATTCGGGGTACAGACTCCTTGCCATTTCGAAATGGCAAATATCTGTGAGGTATGAAATTACTTTCCTTGTTTTGCTTTGCATTAAGTCAATTTTAGAGATTTTTGTTTTTTCGGCAACATTTCAAAAGGATTACTCGCACAGAAAGGAGGCTTTAGCCGATCGACCTTGTTTGCTGCCTCTGTTTTTAACACATTGTCTTGTTTTTGCAAATCAAATGCATCTGAGTCCTGTGTTTCTTGGCTTTGGTTGTGTCGCAGCCCGCCTCCCCTTTGTCGGGAACTTCCGTGCACGTCAGGAGGGTTTAGGGGGTCGTATGTGCGATTGTTCTGTGAAAACTGTCCCTTGAGAGGAGCCCTGCAGCACGTCTCGCTGCCTGGTTTGTCTGGCTGAGCTGAAGGTCAGAGCTGAGAGCTGAGAGCGCTCGCGAAGAAATCATTCTTTTTTTTTTTTGCATCTTTTAATACACGAGGGGGGCCGTCCTTCTTCTCGAGGCTCCCCTGCCGAGGCAGACGGGGGAAAATTTGAAGTCACTGAGAGGTGTAAGAAAAACAAAGAGTGTTTGTTGGTGGAGGGAGTAAGGGGGGGGGGGGGGGGGGGGGGGGGAGTCCGCGTAAAGTGCGAGTGAGAAGAAAAAACAGCGAGCGTCGGAGCCGGCAGATACAGATAGATTAGTTTTCCTCGGTGCAGTCCACTCTCGGCCCACTCTCACTTGTGGTCTTTTATTGCTGCCTTTTCTGATGGCTTTCTGCGAGGAGAGACTGAAAGGACAGTGGAGTGTGCCGCGGAAATGCAGCGGGAGGCCAGGAGTCATGCGCTGCATCTCTGAATAAATGTCAGCAGTATCGTATTAGCCGGCTGAAAATTTGCCCGGGACTACAGATATGCATGAAATAGCTTTTTACGGGAGAAAATGTGTTTTTATTAGCCCCTCTCATGAATCTGTTCCTGTTTTTCCCTCCGACGTGCACATATCTGGTCTGTCTCCACCTCCAGTCGCCTGTAAAATAGAGGGGGAATCAATAAGGAATCAATACGTTGGTATAGCTAAGAGGAATGATGAAAAACTGGCAGCCTAGCTAACAACCCAGTGCCAAGTCCCACATGCCCCCCTCCTCCTGTGCGTATCGCAGGTTACCATCTGTGAGAATGCAAACAAGCAAACAAAAAAAAAAAAGAACAAATGTGTACCATGAGCGGTGATTGTATTAATAATGCATCCTCACATAACGCATTTGTGAATTAATGACGATTTTAATCAGCCGCAAGCTGCTTGACTGCGTGATTTTTATGCAGACGTTAGCCTACACCCGTATGTTCTTGACTGAGCTCTGAGTGCCGCTCTGAACGTTTCATGCTTTGCGTCGCACGCGAGTCTACGCGCGACCTTTAGCCTCACGAGAGCCCGACTGTGGTAATTTACCGTTAAGTGCTTGCCTAACGGAGTGAAACAAACCTGCCGTTTCAGTTGTTTGTTTCAAAAAGCTGGTGCTAATTGGGAGCCGGAGCAAATGTTTGCCGTGCATTTATTCCGTGATTAATACATGTGGGAGGGTCAGCGATTGCCCCCTCGGCCGCTCGTGTCTCTTCGCTAAACGGCCTCGGCGGTAAATACTCGTCGCCGATTTCGCGCGTCCGCTTTAAAAACTTTCGCCACTGGCGCGTCTCGTAGGCCTGGAAGGAAGCGGGCGCGGATTCCGAGCACGGCGAACCCGAGTAAACACTTTGGAACGGCGCGTACGCCGTAAATGAAAGCATTGACGTCCAAAGTACACGGGGAATCTGGAGTCGATCGATTTTGCGGAAAGCCCCTCCGGCTGTGTTGGCTATGATGTGAGGCGCCGATCAGGTTAGGATGTGGTGATTCACCTTCATCTCCAGCCGGCTGAATAAAGGAGGAAGGAGGAAGAGGAGGGGAGCGAAGGGCTGAGAGAGAGAGAAAGCAGAATTGGGGCTCCCATTGACAGCATAGCCTGTCAGATGTATGAACGTTTCTCTGTGTGAACCAAGGACACGGGGGGAAATGGGCTCAGTGGGAGGACATATTGAGGCAGGCTTACTTAAAATCATGTTCTTTGAATCAGCATGACGCTCTATTGTCCGCAATACACCAGGGCTATGCAAAAACGTCTCCTCCTGTCCACTCTCTCTCTCTCTTTTCTCTTTTGCTCATGTGTAGGTTTCAATTTTGAAATATTCATGAACGCAAAGGTGAGATCGGAAATACGTCGCCGTGTTTGCGTCTCGTTCAGGGAGTTCAGAAGAAGAGCCAGAGGAATGCGGATGTGTAATTAAACCAAAAGAATTGTTGTTTGTTTGCTTTGATGAAGCCTCGTGCCTCCATGTTTCCTACAACGCCGCGCTGCTGGCCACGCAGAGCGACACACTACTCGCCCGTTTGTTTGGGACGACCCTGGAAACACAAAACGGTGGACTGGAACACGCTCGGATTGATTTCCCATCTTGCGCAATCCTTTTAAGGTTTTTCGACGAGACATAATGAAGCTAATGGCCTCCCATTTCCCGAGATACTGTATACCCACACTAAACATGACAAAGGAGCCGAACTCGCTCCCCCGGCAGCGTTGTGATTGAACGTGAGAAACGCCGAAATGAGCAGCAGACAGCGGATCAGGAGAAAAGATTAAAACGGGACTCCCGATTCCCCGCCAATTTCACCTCTATTGCATTTTTACTTTTTATCCTCAATAGATGTTTTCTTATTTATTGAGAGAGAGAGAGAGAGAGAGAGAGGGAAAAAAATGGAGCCAACATATCTGAGGAATTTCATTATTTAGATTCTTTTTCCATCTGTAGGCCTCTGGCTATTTTCCTTTCGCTAAAGTCGGTGCGCAGGTCTCTTTCATTTCTCTCTCGCCGCGCAATTGCCTGCGTGTGTTTGTCGAGCGAGCGAGGAAAAGGAAAAAAAAAACACTGACACACCTTTGCAGCAAAGCGTACCTGCAGCTCTGATTATCGGCTAGCTTGTGTACAAGAGCTGACGCTGACGGGAGGCTGATGAACCCAAAACAGGAGCTGACATTTTCCTGCCCTGTGGCTGAGGGAGAGAGGAGGGGTGCAGGTGTCCGTTCAGGTCTAATGGGCCATCCATTCACTCGTTTAATTGAGTGTCTTTTATCTGCCTCCAGTGACCTCTTTTATTCTCAATTTCTCCCTCTTCGTTTCCTTTGCTCATCTATTTTTTTTAAGCCCCACCCCTCCCCTCTCTTTCTCTCTGCCTTCTCAAGTTCTCTTTTCGGTTCTCAGACATCACACCCGTCTGCGTACATCCCCGACTTTAAACGTAATGGCCGCCACTTGTTGTTCCCATCTTCCTTCTCCCTTGGTGGGAAACTCATCCGACGGGCGGCGCGGTGGTGGCGGCGCGGTGCACTTTCAGCGTGAAATTAATAACCAGAAAATGGGAGTTTTCTGTCCATTTTCTTCTCCTTCCCCCGTCCTGTCCTTCGCCGTCCTTCCTCTCTGTGCCGCCTTTGTCTCCCTTCGGCTCTCGGCTTGTCTCCTGGTCCTCCTTCCACTTTGTTCTCTTTCACCGCCGCCGAGCGCCGCTTCACCTTTCCCTCGCCTCGCGCACAATGGCGAGAGGTCCTCACTTTTCACTGTGCCTCGCGGTTTCAGAGCCAAGGACACCTCTTCAGCCCAACGCTTTCCTCGAACTTCCTTAATCCTCAACTAGAACGCAGCGCTTAAGCTTTTATCGCCATGACTTATTATGACGCGTCCAACATATATGGGACATTTGGGGGGGGGGGGGTTCTTTGCGCACAGAGTTCATTTGTCTTAAAGAAATGGTCACCTTTATAGTCTCCGCATTCGTTTCAGGCCGATTTAGAGAAAGCTCTTCCTTTACTGCGTTGCAAACCCGCCATCTTTAACTCCCTCTGTGGTTGTAATTTCACTTTTGCGCCTCAGACTATTATTGTCTCATCTGCATATTTTTATTTAACACATCGTACGTCGCATTAAAGCCAGGGCTTCCCCAGCTCCCGTGTCATTACCTATCCGAAAAATAATAATCACCCCATTTGCATTTTGATCTCTAAATTTATGAAGATTAAAATTTTATTATAATCAGATTAACAAAACCCTGTAAACTGTCTCCGACCCCCCTTCCTCCACCTCCTCCTCCACCACCACCTCCACCTCCGCCGCCGCCGCCGCTGCCTCCATCTCCTGTTGCCCTAGAAAGCCCAGCTGTGAGAATTAAAGAGCTTCCTCCTGAATTAATTCTTGACCTTTGTCTCTGATGGGAGATAACATCTGCCCTTCTACAAGAAAGAAAGTCTAATTTTACAGCCATTTTGTTCAAAATTACAACGGGCAGAGTGTAATACAGGGCCATTTTGATGAGCGCGAGAACAGTGAGAATTAGAACGAGCGCGTCGACGGGAGCGACGAGGACAATGGAGTCTCATAATTGGCTGTGACCTAATTGCGACATTTTTGAATTGAACTTCTCCTTAGCTCCTTACCGAGGTCGGTTACATACGATAAGTGCCGGGGCTGCGGCATTGCAGGTTTATTCCCTTATCTTATTTCCTCTTGCATTCTGTGCCCAAAATATAAATGCGGAGAAATGGTGCAATAGTGAGATGAGAGCATTAATACCCCCACTTTTTGGCAGGTCGGCTGAAAGACAGTTGAAAATCCCCGCGCTTAACTTTCCGGGAGTTTTAAGACTCCGAGATTACTGTTAGTCGAGTTCTTATCTGTATTTATTTTGTTGAGCGGCGCAGCTTGAGGGGCTGGAGGCGCCCAGGGACGTTAGAGACACCCACTCCGTCCTGCCTCGTGTTTCTCGACTGCAACACACGGACACACAAATGATGGTTTTATCGCAACGGGGTGAATGATTATAAACCCGCGGATGCGCATGCATAGTCACAATGTTCTCCGGGCTGGACTCTCGTAGCCTGCAGTGGATAATTAGCATCTCTCACACGTGCTTAGGCTTGATTAAAACTCAGTTTACAGTGAGCAGTGCTGTGAGGTCGCCATCTGTCACCTGCCGAGGCCACCGCGAGATGTGCTCTAGTCTGAGGCAGTGAGAAAGAAACGACGACGGCGCATGTGTGTGTGTGTGTGTGTGTGTGTGCGGGCGTTTGATAAAGGAGTGAGAAAAGATGGGGCACGGAAAGAGAAATGGCAGAGACGGGTGAGGCATGAAGCAGCGGGAAGCATTCTGTTAAATAAGTGGTCCCGCTCGCTCCCTATGGCCTCCCGACTGCAGTTTTGAGATTTGTATTATTTTCTTGAACCGTATAACCTTGTGACTGCAGGTTTGGGAATATGCACACGGGAAGTCGGACAGAAGCCGAGCTCTAAGGCTCATAATATCAGTGTTTTTCCCTTTAAAACACAGTGTTTTGGTGCCAGTATAAAGTAAATCATCGCTGCAAAATGTGTATATGTGTTAATTAATCTTAGTGCCAAACACTTTATATTTACATACCCTTGTGCCAATCATGGTAAGCTTGGAATTTATACGCTAACGGATATGTTTACCCCCAGTATAGAGAGTTTGTTTCCACAGGATTTGTTTTGGGCATTCAGAAACACTCTGTCAGTCTTGGTTTCCGTTAGATACCGCGAGACAAAGATTTCCAAAGCGCCCCTGCGGAGAGACGATACAAAAGACAATTGAAAACTATTTGCTTGCAAAAAAAAAATATTTATTGAAGCCTGACTGCTCCTCCCGAGTCACCCGCCGAAAGACGCCTCGGGAGGAGGCTCGACGTGTTACACGGCAGTCGCTGTAAGGTCTTTTTGCTCGGTGCGCGCTTCTGTTGATTTGTGCGCGTGGGGGAGCGTCGATAAAATATTTCCACTGTTTGTAAGTGAAGAGCTTCTCCTGAATGGACTGGATGTGTTTTTTTTTTTTTTACCCCTCCGCAAATCAGAATGACATTTTACCGCCGAGGGAAAATATCAGGTTGTTTAATTGCCTTATTGTAATTATTGACCCGGCGTTTCGTGCCATTACCTTCGCTCGCGAAATAGTTTACTAGAGAACAGGATTTGAACTGAAACAATTAGTGAAATAATCAATGTGTCAACAGACCTTAAATGAAACTAGCAATTTTAACACTTTAACACCATCTTCTGATATTCTTGCAAATAAAAGAACAATCGCCCATTCAATACGCCATTTGTTGAAACCCTAAATAGAATTAGTTGTGTTTGTTTCTGCAAATCTGACCAGCCGTTGAGCGTGCGCGCCATTTGGGAACGGGTTTGCCGTTTTAAAAACCCCACCACGTGACTTCGTTAGCTGTTATCTCCAGTCCGATCGCGATACAATTCAGCGAAATGGGTCGGTAAATACAACGCATCGTTTGTTATGTTTACCTAAGTAGGCTTTTGGAGCAGGCTCTTATTGCTTTCTAGTTTCTGTTCATGTTTGATGATACTTCCGAAGCATCCCAGCAGCCTTTGACTCTCGCTGCGCCTCTGTGTTTCTTTAAGGAGCCCATCTAATCTCGAGAGCGGGCGTTTCGTTTCTGTGGAATATGCGCGCGCGCGCAGGCCTTGTGCATGTGTGTCTGTCTCTCTGCGTGCTCGGTGCTTATGCAGTACATCTTATTTTCACAGTAGTCGGTATTTCCTTTCAGTCGCATTCGCGGCTCGAGAGCGGTGGAGAGGCTGGAAACTGCAAGCAGACAGAAGCCATTTAGGAATTCAGCAATTCAAGGCCTGTGCAAGTGTACTCACAGTTTGGCACAATTAGTACCAAAAGGGGTCCCTGCTTGACAAATTAGCACACAAAATGTCAGCCGGTAGTTTAGCACATCCACAATGAGCCCTCGCAAATTAGCACATATTTTGAGGAGGGAGCTGGCACATTATTATGAATAGAGAGAGCCTAGCAAATTAGCACATCTGTTGCCAGCACTCAGAATTAATACATGTTATATGATCACTGGTTTTCCGCTTGGAGCTGGGTCAGAGACGAGGGCCGTGGCACACATTTCTAATTGAAGACTCCGTGCGCGTTTGTTCATTAAAGGAGATTGATGAGATTGATCCTTTGGCAATGGACAAGTTAATTATTACCCGGAGTGAAGTCGGGCGTCTTCGAATGTCGCGGGCGTGAGCTTTAAATTTTTCGGCGACCCCGCGTCCGGTTGTTTGTTGGTCCCGACAGGTTGGTTTAGTCTCAATCTTTTTTTGCCGCGCGTGATCGTGTGTGGTTCAAGCGTGTGAGTCAGCCCGAGGCTTAGCGTCCAGCGGTGGCAGGTGACAGTCCAGTCCAGTGTCAAGAGGGTTTAGGGTTGACAGGAGCGATTCTGTTCTGAGGAAAACACCAACAACGAGTCAAATACACACACGCTGCTTTTTAAAGGGTTTCATGTTCAGTTTCCATAACTCTACCTGACTGATTAATTACAGGTATTGATTTATTGCTGACTCGCTGAATTGATCGCTTTTTGATTGTGCTTATTTCATTACTGATCCAACCGGCTTTCTTGGCTATATACGTTTTTTTTTTTTTTTTTTCACCTTACTTTATTTGACATGCCCTTCGTTCTCCCCCGTGCAGTTTCACTTCATTAAATAATGAATATCCGAAACTAAATAATGATCCCTTTCTTCATAAGTCATCCCTGATTAACTGTGAGCCAGCTGCTAAGCGCCAAAAACTAGCAAACGGCTGATTTATTCCTAATTTCTTAATCATTAGTTACTATTTTCGTAAGGCCCTGAGTGAAGTCGCACATCCTAGTTATTTGCTAAATTGTTCCGTCAATTATGTATTATTATCAGACAAAGACAATAATAAGACTTTACAATTAGTTACTCAATAAACCGTAAAGATCACAATTAAGTAATTAGTACTGAGCGATGACTGATTAGTTACTATTTCCCAGATATTTATGAACTAATCATTAGTAAATGATTTACTACCCCCCGATCCGTCCTAACTCTTGGTAACTCATCATTATCTAGTCCTTGATGCTTAATTATTCAGGAGCTACTCATTAACAGTTCGTTAATTATCAAGTTGCTTCTAATGCGTCCCTCGGTAATTACTCACATTTTTCTTTATGGCGCTGTACGGTTGTACGGTGTTCGGTACTCTCAGGGTTACCGGATACAACCGGGGAACGTACTGAGCATCTACCGAAGAAAAATGGAACCCCGTTACCCGAGTTTACAGCTTTCCTTATCTCACCCCCTCTTGCAAAACCAATACTCTGTGAGCTGCTATCTCTGAGCCGAGGTCAGAGAAGATGTATCTGGTCAAATAACGCACTGTCGTATATCATCCTGGTGTAAAAACAGCATGTGCCTCGGCTGATGCATGTAAACGAGAGCAGAAAGAGGAGTGTCGCGCCTTGAAAAGCAAACCATTTGGAAGAAATGTGTCTGACAAATAAAGCGGCGTCCTGCGGTGGTCCAAATAGCGTTCAAGTGAGTGCACGTGCGACGTCTTGTTTGTGTGGTATCAAAGCACAGAGCGCAGTCGATGCGTCAGATTTCCGGGGATCTCCAGGTACAGAGAGAGAGAGAATTGGCCCTTGTGCATCATAGGAAGGTCAGTCTACCGCTCCACCAAGGGGAGCTTCAGATTAATGGCCAGGGGCGGCGACTCTCTGCAGGCCTTCATGCATCATGTCCCATTCACCGCCAAACATGTCAGGGAGTGCTCCCACCGGGAATTTCAGGGATATTTATGGAGCATTTCCATCACTTTTGCCTGCCGCCTATTGGCTCCGAGCGCCGATCCTCGCCGGCTGAAAGATGGAGGGAGACGGAAGCAGGCCAGAGTGCCCGGGGTGTGGCGGGTGGAGGTCTTAAAAGTCGTAGCCGTGGGCTTTTTATGCGCATACCTGGGCCGCCCGCGTTAGCGACAGGGTTCCTCGCCAGTTGCTATGGCAGCCACCCTACAGCCCGCCGCCATCCTGCAGCTGCACTGCCGGTCATTAGTCACAGAGACAGGCCCGTCCACGCTATCACAACGCCCTCCCTCCACCAATCAGCTGCCCGGATTCCAAAACTGCAGATGCCTCTCAGCCATAGCATAGATGCGTGAGTCACCATGGCAACGCATCTGACTCCAGTCTCCCCCGTTGTACTGGAGCATCCTTGAGCGGAGAGGGCTAATTGTGTTTTTCATTCACAGTTTTGTACGTAACCATTTAATTTAGTAGTGAGCAGACGCTCCTCGCGGTGTACTCACAAAAGAGTAGCCTCGGCTTTTAATCTTTTAATTTCAAGATTAGTTCATTCCTGTTGTTTGGGAAGTGTGTCCTTCAGAGATGAGTGGTTTGGGAATAACAATGAATCAAGCAAACCTAATTTCTGTCACAAACGCCAGTAGAAAAGTTACTGCGCGACGTTCAATCCAAAGTACACTTCATTAAGTGTGAAAAAAAACATTAAAAGGGAGTCAGACACACACACAGAGATGCCCCCCTTTCATTTTGACTTTCCGCACATACGTACACACACACACGCATATCCTGACGCTCAGATCAGCCGGCTTGTTTTCTCGTCAGGGTGATTATCCAGCCCGTAACTCACTCAGAGCTTTCATTTGCACTATAATTCACACCAGTCCCAATGATGGCGACTCTATAATTCACACACACATAGACAGACGGTCACGCACACACACACACACAGCGATTATCTCAGCTGTAACTCACACACCTGCAATCAGACGCACCACAACAGTGGGCGAGGTGATGCACGGAGTGGTATTAGATTTTTTTTTTTTTTGAAGCGGGCTAAATATACATTCAAACCCATGTTGGAGCGTAAACAAGATAAAAGACATTCAATATTTGCTGTAAGTTTGCATTTCCATACCTGACATACCCGTGGAAGTATTTAACATAATCATTTGCAGACCTGATTTAACGTGTCTGCTCCTCGGCGTTCTTTTAAAGGTATATGATTTCTTTTAAACCAGCGTGTCCAGGCCACACAGTGTGCCAAGGAAATCTGATGAGCATAATTTAATACCCTTATGCTCATTTTCAGACTGGTTGAACAGGCCCGTGGAGCTCGGTCTGCTCCCTCGGGGCAATAGAGTAATAATTATCTATTAGGTTGGACTGACATGATTTCTATCATCTTTAATGGTGATCCTCGGGTATGCGTTCTTTTGAAGATTAATGTGCCGTTTTAGTAAAAATGAAATGCCATGAATAGCAACATGTTCACATCATAGGTGGGCTTACGCATAAAAAACTAATTAAGTATCTCACTCAGTGGCTGTGAGACATAAAACGCGTACTTTAGTGCCGTTCTAGGTTTGTCCATAGCTTTCATCTTATACCGAGGAGAAACCTCAATATATGGCTGCAGCGCGGTGACAGTGATGAAGCTCACTTCCCTGGGTTAATGACACCTTCTTTGCCCTCCTGCACTCATTTTCTATCACTCCCTGCCATGGCCGGATGCTATTTATAGCGGCCCTGTCTATTACTGTACAGCTCTGTCATTTTCTCCACCCTTTTAAAAATGCATCACTCTTTCTCTTGTCTTTTTTCTCTTCCAGCCTCACTCTTCCCTCACTCTCTGTAATTGAATCAATAAACAGGCTTTAAACTTTTTTTTTTTTTTACTTTTTTTTCTTCAGTTTGGATTTCGTCAAACCGACTCCCGTCCTCCGAGAGGCCGGGAGCCGTGGACGGACTCGTGAACTCTCACAACCCTCCTTTCATCTTTCACCTCCTCACGCATTCTCTTTTAAGTCTGATTTCTGCAAAGCTTTCCCGGGATTTAGTCCGCTTTCAAAGGTTTACGAGCCGATGGAACGTATTGTTTTTTTAATTATGTTTATTTTCTTAGCTTAAAAGTGGTTGCGTGATTCCACAGCTGGTCCCACTGTTGTACAGAATAAAGATTTTTTTTGTGAAAATGCTACGTGCTCGATCAAATTGCGCCACTTGCATCTGTTTGGGTTGTATATATTTCGTGACTGCTCCCAAAATGCTGTCCACGTCAATTCAAATTTGATATTAAAACATTTTTATATTATATGCCTTACATTATACTCCACCTATTTGTCAGTATCTGGCTCAATAATGTCCAAAAAGTTGCTTTGTATTTAATCTTAAAGGGACTTTAAGATTTGTCATTTCCTGCAAAATGGCGTCAAAATGTTGATGACTCATCCTGCACAGTAGGGCGTATTTGCACTTTTTGCCTCCAGTTAATTACTTTAGTTTTCTTGCCCCTCCCCCGGCCTGCATCTTTCCACCGGCAGCACCGGTGTCTTCATTTCTTGGCTCGTCAAAGTGTGGCCGGCGTCTTCTCAGCCGACCGGGAACTGACCAATCAGAGCAGACTGTCCTTTTTTGGGGTGGCGTCCATGTGTCTCCAGAGACCAGTAGCTCTCTGCCAGCTGTATCTTGGAGACATAAAAAAAACAAAACAACACATCATGTTCATTTATTATAACAATAATGCACATGTGCGTGTTGTCTTTTTAGTTCATTAAATGAATACAGGTAAATTACGTTTGACACAAATCATGAAATGAGACGCCTTTGTAGTGGGTCGGCTCTTACGGAGCCTTCCTTTGTTTAGGATTCTGAACCACGCTGATGGACACTCTGGAGCTTTAATCCTCTTTTGTGCAGCTCAAAATAATTGACAAGTCTGAAGGGAGCTGTTGTAAGTTGACAACACCTTACTTTGCAGCGGTAATTACGTCGCCTGGCTTGCGCTGCATGGTGAAACACGTATTTTTTTTTGTTGTTTTTTTTTATTTCCTCAATTAATGACCATTGTGAGGTGTGATTCTTATGTGTAAAACAGGTAACAGGCGACACGCTCTCCCATTAAACGTCAACAGAAGTAACAAAGTGAAATATGACGCGAGACAATCGTTATGAGACAGTTCATTTTTAATTTGTATAATTAAAACCGTCCCAAATTCTGATTAGATCCAGCCGTCTCCTATAGCGTTTGTCTTTTTGTTCTTGCCTTTCGGATTTCCTCCCATGGCGCCTATTCTCTCGTCATTCTCTCCACCTTTTTTTTGGCCCGATTTCTGCGCTCCCTGTACTCTCGTGTGGTTTTCCTTGCTCGCTTTTCATTCGAGAATCGCTGAAATCAATGGGACAAAATGGAAGAGTGAACCTTCCTGTCAAGGCTGAGCGAGGGAGTTAAAGAAGGGCACCCACCCTTGAACTCACCCCCCAATGCAACTAATTGCCTATAATTACACAGAGGACTGCCGCAGAATGCAAATCAGCTGAGATCCAAATGCCTAATCCTCACTCTAAATCAGTTTCACGCCAGCCTGTGACTGAGCCGTATAGAGCAGTGAACACAATAGCATCAATAATATGAGTAAAAATAGTAAAGATACTGAAGTATAAACAGGGTATGAATGTTACTGCCTGCGTCACGTTGATCATTTACTTGTGTTAAGGAATCCTTGACAGGCTGAAGTGACTTTCCAGAGGTCTTATCCTCTTCTGTTTTCTTCTTCTTTTTAATCCGCAGGAGGAATATTTGAATCCATTGAGAGTGGCCCCTCCGGAGCAGAGGAACTAGCCTTTAAATTTGCCTTGAACACAATCAACAGGAACCGCACGTTGCTCCCCAACACCACCCTGACCTATGACATCCAGAGAATAAACATCTTTGACAGCTTTGAGGCCTCCCGGAAAGGTGAGTCAAGCGGCATGGGAAGGACGTTTAACAGATCTTGGCTGCTTTTTATTTATATATTTATTAGTAGGTCACCACATTTTGGTAAAAATAGATTCTTGCAGGAAATCACTTGGACAATCACAGCAGTGCTCACTCTCTAACACTATTCGTGTGTCAAATTTGTACATATCTGTGTGTACTGAGCTACATGCAATTAAATACTACATGCAGTGAACACGATTTCTGCACAAAATGAGACTCGTGTAACACTACACCCCGGTGATGACGCAAAATGACTATGAATCATAGGTGTCTGAACTGAGTTTACTGCCTGTTTTTTGTTGTTTAATGGGGCTGTGAGTGAATGAAAGAGGATAGTGGTTTCAGACACAGAGTCTATTTAGTATTCTTTAGTATTCTGGGGTTGGTTTGCACACCATCTAACCACTAACACAACCTGTGCTCAAAAAACATCTTTAACAAATACTTAACATTTACTTGTTGAAGTAGACTTCTAATTGACACAGATTTCTTTTTACATCTATGTTAAATTTTTGAATACTTTGCAGTCTTTTATAGTCACTTGGACGTTGTGAAGCACTTGTTACTGTTCCAAATTGCTATCTGTGATTTAAAAATAAATTCACAGGATGCCGCGACAATAGCAAGCATCAACTCTGGTTGTAATAGGAAATATTTGTGCAGGAACATAGAAAATACTGTAGAGAAATTTCAACTGACTCGTTTCTTCTTTCGCCTTCTACCCCACCAGCATGTGACCAGCTTTCCCTAGGAGTGGCGGCCATCTTTGGCCCCTCACACAGCTCGTCGGCTAATGCAGTCCAGTCCATCTGCAATGCTTTGGGAGTGCCCCACATTCAGACCAAGTGGAAGCATCAAGTGTCCGACAACAGGGATTCTTACTATGTCAGTCTGTACCCTGACTTCTCCTCCCTCAGTAGAGCCATCCTTGACCTGGTGCACTTCTTCAAGTGGAAGACAGTCACTGTGGTCTATGACGACAGCACAGGTACAGGTACAGTTGGTGTCTGTCTTCATTTTTCACCGGTGGGTCCGTTTTTTAAGATGATTAAGTTTTAAAATCTGCAACGTTTGCACCGTAAAATGAGCATACGCTCAAAAAAAAAAAAAAAAGAGGTACCAGGTGAACTACAAAAAGCAGCACTGCTGCTCAGAGTTCAGTGAGTGCTTTGTAACCTGTCAAGTTAATTCAGAAATCAATAGCTTACTGTTCTGCCTCAGTCCTCCAGGTGCTGCCCATGTCAGTCTTCCAGGAGAGTGAGCAGCAGCACAGAAAAAAAAAAGAGAACCACATTACCCAGAATGACCCAGTGTCTCTTCAGATTAATGCAATGCAGAATTGTAGTATGTGGGGGCTGACAACAGCCATTAATAACACACAGAGACACTTGATCTCCAAGGGTGGCTATCAAATGTGCCTGTGAGCCGTTTCTTCTATGCTGCGACTTTGTGGAGTGCCTCGTAATATGCATCTTAAAAAGCCAGTCGTATTTTAGCTGAAGTACACTGATACTTTTATGAGGTACAGAGTAATCACTCCGGAGAAGATAACAATATTCAAATGCTTATTCGCAATTTACGAGCTATTTGGTGTGATGTGGCTGACAACAAAATGTAAGTAAATTACACAGAGCTGAGAGGAGATTTAAATATCTGACAGGTTGCCTAATGAATTCACTCCCTACTCTGCATGAATGAATATTGTCTTGTAGTTGATGTCCTAAATCGTACCTCTGAATAGATATTTAAACCATTTTCTGTTTGTTTTATAACTTTAAGTGTCTCGAAACTGTCACTTCTAGAGCCGTTTTTCTTCATCCAGTACCTTTACTTTCACATCTGTTGCACACTTGTCAGTAAACAGCGAGTACCGCGGCGCCCATACATTAACCTCAGATGATATCCCAGTGGCTCGTCCCACTTGCCACATTATTCTGACTCATCTCCTTGACCTCTCTTCACTTCCTGCCTCCGAGCTCAGTACGTTAACACCCCGATTCTCCAGCAAACTGTCCCAGAGAGATGCCAAAAGGTGACCCCTCGCCTCTCTCTCTCTCTCTCTCTCTCTCTCTCTCTCTCTCCCTGTCTGCCAGATAGGAAGGAGAGGCTTGGGCCTTCTCTGTGGAGCATTTCAGCAGTAACACACCTGACGCCCTGAAAAGTGTGACAGCTGCATAGCCGCGTTGTTTCCCCCCACCGCCTCCACCACAGTCTCAGGCTGTAATCACACAGCTTCATGCTCCAGGGCCCCGCACTGCTGATTGGAGCCTATCTGACGGCTGGCAGGAAAAACTATCGGAGGGGATAAAATATTCACACACAGCCGTTAGAAGATCCAGGGGGAAAGTCTGAAGGCATTAGCCAGAGCCCACAAACATCCACGCTGACAGTGTTTCCCAAACGTTGAGCTCCCTTGACAGATATTTTTTTCTTGCTTAACACCTCCCGAAGTGTCAGTACGAACAAAAACAGGGAGATGCAGACATGCCCTAGAGTAGGGATCTATTGGGATTACCTGAGGAAATCTCTCGTAGGTTCACTATTCCTCCCTACGATGGTACTTTTCACAACAAGACCTGCATGTTCCTATTTCACACCAATCTTTCTATAGGCCTTGGGGAGACCCAGCCCCACTCACAGTAAGACCATTAAACTGCTCACACAGCACTTCATTTCAAAATAAAAAATAGGCTGAGCTATCTTAAAGTGGTTCCACAAAAAAGAAAAAAAAAAAATCCTATCTCTCTCCAGTTCACTCTCAAACTATCCTCGCTGCTCCATCCATTTTTATATCCATGACAAGTAATCATCTCTCCCATCAATCCAGCCTCTTTCATCCCTGGACTCTGAAGTTCTTTACTGAGGGAGAAACTCATTGTAATCTCATCACAGTATCTCCCGGAGAGCTTTCTACCTGAGCGTGTGGTCGAGAAATGAAAGGTGAAGATTGTAGCTCAATATGTGACGGCAGCGGCGGGCTCCCCGGGGGCGAGTACAAACTGGGCAAACAGAGCCTCTCTCATCAGAACACATCTAAAGTGCATGTGTGAGGGAGGCAGAAGAGGCAGGACCCTGGCTTTCCATCAGAGTAAAACTGAACCTATTCCATGCGAATGTCGCATTGGTAGTCTCAGTAGGAGGTTGCATATCGAGGGTCTTTCTATTTTGTGCTTTTGGTATAAAAGAGTGAAATGTGCTGGCTTGGTGTAACATCCTCTTGATAGGTCTGTAGCAGTCTGTTTGCTTGCCAAGCATGAGTGGGAGGATCAATAGACTGTGGATTAAGGAGGCATGCATATGAGCCCTTTTTCTGCTGAGAAAACCCGATTCCAGTTGGTTTTCATGGCCTCCTCAGAAGCAGAGATGCTTCAAAATGGCGGCAGATCAAACACGCTATGCGTCCGCGTCTCTAAAGATTCCTCTTTCACGCTATATGTGTCCTCTTTTGTCTGCAGGCCTCATTCGACTGCAGGAGCTGATCAAGGCCCCGTCGCGATACAACATTCGTTTGAAGATCCGACAGCTGCCCACAGAGACCAAGGACGCCAAGCCACTTCTGAAGGAGATGAAGAAGGCAAAGGAGTTCCATGTCATCTTTGATTGTGGACACGAGATGGCTGCGTGGATCCTGAAGCAGGTATGGTCCCACCCTAATGAGCCATGATAGTTTCTTTGAATCACTGCGAGAAACAAACTCGCTGACTATTGATGAGGCCGCAAAGTCATTAATATTAAATACGAAATTATGAGAAAAATATACATATATAAATCTCTATGTAAACAGAAGAGAAGCTAAGTTGATGAAACAGGATGCAACATTTGTGAATAATGTGTAATTTGATCATAGTGTTTACTGGTTTTAATTAAAAGAAAGTTAAATGCAGTCTCAATAATTTACCTAATTCCCCCTTATAGAAACATAGACTCAATACTGAGCACATAGACTCACTCTTTGTGTGTGTGTGTTCCCTTTATTACTCCTTCTCTCGTTAGGCACTGATGCAAATGATTTGGATAACTACTTTCTACTCCGTGCATCTTTAATCTCTCGGTAGAATATTAGATTTCTACCACTGACCCGTCACAACGGATGCCTTCCATTGCACAATAAAGTTTTTTTCTTCTTCTTCTTTTTTTTTTTTTTAATTAGAAAGTCTAATTCTGCTCACAGGCATGTTAAATTCATTTTAACACAAGCACATTATTTATGAGAACCGTAGGGGTTCTCTTTTCACGGGTATATTGAATTCTCCATACACTCAAGTGTCTACTGGAAACGATTGTTTATTGTGGCCGATAGTTGGTTTGTTATTTATTGTGTCATTCGCTATGCAAGTGGCCAATGTTCAAGGCGGGAAGGGAATATTGCTGGTGAGGTGGTGACACATTTATCAAATGGGAACATAAACCAAACCCATATTACTCATTAATAAAATATGAGCAGTTAAAAACAAAATATGAGTTAAATACAAAATGTTTTCAGTGCTAATGCTAATGCACCTTAGTGTATTTGTGCTAGGGGTTGTACCGACTAATCGACTTTACTGCTGCGACATGACGCCTTAAGCAGGAAGTCGACTAGTCGCCGATCACGTGACAATAACAACACGGACGCCTCCTAGAAGAAAGATGAGGAGCCGTCATTGCAGCAAACTAGCAACGGTTCATCAAGTGTGTGGAAATACTTCACTAAAAGTGAAGCCCATTATACCGTGTCAGTCCTGAAATACAACAGATGTACTACTGCAATGCATACTCATCTGAAAAGGATCCGCTAATGCTAGCAGAGGAACGGTCCAAATCCTCTCGACAGCAGTCAATTAACAACTTCAATAAAAGTCCTGCATAACAGAGAGAAGGAGGCTACGGAGCAACAATTTGCTGGTAAATTTCATTGTCTAAAGTTATTAGCTGCAGTACACGGTAAAGGATTTGGGGATATACCGCTTTATTTTATTTTATTTCTTTATCCCAGATATTATCTTATAACACGCTATTAAACGATATTGACGGTGCGTTTGGAGCTCATGTGTTTATGTTCAGTTCTGTTGTATTTTATTAGTTGATGTTGTTGCGGTGGTTGTAGAGCATATTTTTGAGCGAGATATTTTAAGTGTCAGACTGCCTGTGTTTATGGTGTTGAGGTGGGCTATGACCGACAGTAGCCCCTGTTCAAGCTTCAATTACCTTGCAGACAAGCTTCCTTAGCTTCCTTTTACAATATATATATTCAGGTGAAGAATATAGATTTCATTGTTGCAAAGCGTTTCTTTCTACTGTATTTCTGCGTGTGACGTCATCGACCAGTCGACTCAACTTTCACCCCATATTAGTCGACTTCGTCGTCGTCGTTCAACCCCTATGGTGCACGCAGAGTTATTTGAATCATCACGTATATCGTAAATATAACTAATTTGTTCCAAAAACTAAAAAAAAAAAAAACTAAAAAATAGACACAAATACAAAATGAACACTTAATGGCTGAAAAATTCTGTGTGTGCTTGTCGTCCTCTGACAACCTTCCTCCTTTATAACCACACACTGTTCTCTTGACTGCAAATAGCCCTAATGGTGTGCTCACAGAAAATAACAAGGAATTTGGAAGGTATTTTTTATTTTTTATTTTTTCCCCTTCTTATTCACATAGAGAGGGAGCTGTGAAATAAACAAAATCGCACCACGGCAAACAACACATTTTGTGTGAAAAGTATCTACTTTTAAATGATTTTTATTTTTATTATTTTTGCAAAACAGGAAAGGGATATGTGTTATTTAAGCTGTTGCAGGGACTTGTTATTGGCTATGGAATGGCCAGTAGCTGCTTATGTGATGAATAAATCTTTTAATCAGTCACTAGCTACAATTAAAAGTGTTGTTCCTCAACCTTCTCAAGTTCCTTCCTGGTAAGTGTGACGATATGGATTAAGCTAAAGGAGTAATTGTAATGTATTGTGCAACACAATCGTTCGTATTTGACATTTAGCCGCTTCCTTCTTTTTGTTTATCCTTGTAGGCCCTGGCCATGGGTATGATGACTGAGTACTACCATTATATTTTTACCACCCTGGTAAGTACACTGGCACTTTTTGTTGTTGTTGTTGTTGACAGAATGCAGTGATATTTTATTTGCTATGTTTTTCTGCATAGAACTGTCTACTTAACAATGTGTGGTTTGGACCAGTTTCACTTTTTCTGGGCTTATTGTAGTGCAGACACTCATCTGTTTTGGCTCCTCGCAAGGCAGAATTCATCCATCTGTCTGAGTGTCTGATAGTTTCTCTTCTCTGAGAATAAAATTAAACACGGCTCTACTGGGAAGAAGAAAAACACTTCCCATTTTTATGTGGCTGTATGCTGATAGATGTCCCGGAAAAACTACTTGTCATATAATGAAATACACTATTTGCATCATCAGTTGTGAAAGTTTAACTTCAGTTTATTTTCTAAAATGAGCACCAGCCTTTTCCCCTCT
This sequence comes from Chelon labrosus, assembly GCF_963514085.1. Classification (NCBI taxonomy): domain Eukaryota; kingdom Metazoa; phylum Chordata; class Actinopteri; order Mugiliformes; family Mugilidae; genus Chelon; species Chelon labrosus. The sequence continues at coordinate 14,671,515 of NC_140347.1, read as the reverse complement.
CGCACGCCTGACCACAGACCCCGAGTACAGGAAACAAAAGCAGTTGGAGGTAGTTTATTCTGACTCAGGCAGCGATTGAAGTTCTCCAAAGTTCTTTGATCTAGCCACTACAAAGATTGCTTGCTACGCTCGAGATGAAAAGCAGCACATCTTCACTGGAACCAGAGAACAGAAGACTGAGAGCTCAGATAATAGCCCTGAGCAGATGAGACTGTCACCCATTTGGTCCATTATAGCTCTAACAAACAAATGGCACGCTGTGTTGTTTGGGGCACAATTGGAAAGGCTGAGGGAAATGTTGGAGAAAACTGACCTGAGAAAGACATTTACCGGTGCACAGGATATGTTACTGTCCCCAGTGCATCCACATAAGGACCTGGCTAGATGAAAGGGGAATGAATAACAGCAGGTATGTCATTGAGAGAGGAAAGAGTATAGTGATTATAGGCCTGTTTCAGCGGCGTGCTGTTTCTCGTCTGGATGGATACAGGCTTGTTTTAACATCAGCCAGTGTTTGGCAGAGTGGAGGCCACTGTGCTCGCCTAAGCTGCTGTATACTGGTACCAAGCCATCCATGCTGCTTTCAGAGTAGGACAACAAACATTGACCATGGCACTGCAATCCTGCGTCCATCACCTGCTGTTGCTCTGTCAACTGTGTTGTTGCGTCCCAGAGACATCTGCCTGGTGAGATGCCAGACACGCTGTATGCAGGACAATTGGGTTGTCCTTTCACTTCCACATGATAGATGGCAGCCCACCAAAAGCCTGCCTGTAACCTTGAAAGTCTTCCCTTAATCAAGGCTACCGCCTCAGCATGAGATAAAATAACTCCTGAAATACCTTCAGCTGCACCTTCCTGCTCTCACTTCTTTGGCAAACGCTGCCACTCAAACGACTTCTCTTAATTGTTGAGGTGGGAGTATGCGTGTAGCAGCTCACAAGTGAAGATAAGAACATCATTATTTCTGATATATCAGATGCGGTTTCACTGTCGTTTTTGTGCTTCTAGGACCTTTTCGCTCTCGACATGGAACCGTACCGCTACAGTGGAGTGAACATGACCGGGTTCCGCATCCTCAACACGGAAAACTCTCAGGTGTCGTCGATCATCGAGAAGTGGTCAATGGAGCGGCTACAAGCCCCACCCAAACCGGACTCAGGCCTGCTGGATGGATTCATGACGGTAGGATCAAACCTTTCATATGCTGCTTACGTAATGTAGGTTTTGCTGCACGTGCAATAATGCGACTATGGCTATACTTCATTCCTGTACGTCCGAATGACTGAATCAATTGGGCGCCATATATAACGTCATTTTTTTTTTTTGCTGCAGTTGCATGTATTCATATAGATGGTTGCTGATGAAACAAACTTATATGAAGGGGAGAAGGTTTGAGTGCCAGTTGTCAATCAAAAGCCCGGTGTTGCAGGGCACCTAGGGTGGGCACAGAAGCAGCATGCGAACGCCCTCTGCATGGAGCTTTCAAGCTGGTGCTCCTGGGTCTAAATACTCGGTAATGAGCTGGTGTGAATGGTAATAGCCGTTTATCTGCCCTCCTGCCTCTCACAACTCTCCTCTGGGAGCGTGGCCAAAATATGACAATCTGTCAGTGTTCGTGCGGAGAGAGGGAGCAAATTGGATGGAAATTATGGCCTTGGTTTTTTTAGGATGGCATCCAGAAAAGCACGGGATAAGGTGATTTGAAAGTGAAAAAGGGAATGGAGCTCGTCATGGACATTCAAGGTCCCTTTCTGGGTCTGTTGTTGTAAACAGTCAATTTACTCCTCCTCCCTCACAGCACCTTCCTTAGAGACAAACACCTCCTTTTTTCTCCCTCCTTCTGTTAGGCAGCCTTTCTTTTTCTCTCTCCCTGGCAGCGTTCTCTGGTATCAGAAATCTGTGTAGTGGAAGAAGTGTCCTTTCATCAAAGACAAGCCTTTGAATTAGACACAGTGCATGGCGTCTATTCATATATGAATCACAGCCGTAATTCACTCTTACTCATGATTAAAAATGAAAACACACGATCAGTCGGGGGATTTTTTATTTTTTTTTCTTCTTTTATCTGCGTACGCTAGCGGCACACGCGGTGCTGTAAATATAGAAATATCATACCATATTTCCCTCAAGCAACAGCATGTGAATGCCCGAATGCAGAAAAAACAGTCTTCACAGTTATGTGTTGTGCAGCGAGATGAATGCCGTACACGAAGAGGTTAAGTCGCTTGATTTGTTTTTCCCTTTCGCCGGAAATGAATGTAGAATGCCGAATTGATTAATTAGCGTTGCATGAATCATTTTGTCAGATCCTGTACTACATATTGACATATCTCACAGGACTCGAATCACCATTAAATAATAAATAATACTTCCGAAGGCAGGCTTGATAAAGTGCTTCATTAGAGTGCTCTATTTATAAAGTCCTGCGTCTGATGTGTTTTATTCTTTAAAGTGTTCCACCCCATAATGAGGGGAGAGATTGCGGCGTGAATATAAAAGGATTGTCATTTTAATGGGCTCATAAATTCGAAAACAGAGAAACAGCTTGGCTTGTGGTTTAAAAAAAAAATAAAATAAATAACTGTACCTGCTTTATGAAATTAGGGGTTAAAACAATTTATTTTTTTTTCTTTCCGCGGAATAAATGTGTTTAATTAATCTGCGGATTTGCTTGACATTCACACCACAGTGCTTTGGGCAGAAGAGCCACCTTGAAGAGTATCATTAAATTAAAGCGAGGGAGGGCTGCGGCGGGTGGAGTGTGACCTTCCACCCCCGACCCTCCCTCCGGCAGCCTTTTATCCCCCCCCCCCCCCCCCCCCTTCTCTCTCTCTCTCTCTCGCTCTTATGACTTGTTCTTATTCTGTGCAATTCAGAAGCCTTGCTGAGCTTTGGGCATGTTTGCACTCGGTGACCAGGCAACAGTTGTGTAGCGATGGTTACCAGGACAACGCCGTCCGTGTCACCTTGCGATTTCATGAAGGATTGATTGACTCAGATGGGAGGAGGAGGAGGTGGAGGAGGAAGGTGAGATGGGTTGCGGCAAGTAGGGTTTGATGATGAGGAGGAGGATGGGGGAGGAAGAGAAGAACGGGCAGTGAGGAGGTAACAAGCGCTGAGAGGTGCGTTCAATGTTCTTTCACGCCGCGAGGCTTGCGTTAACGTGGGGTAGCGGATAATCACAGTGACACGTGGGGTGCTCTGGGTGCGGCCGAGTGTTTCTCTCGGCCGGGGACGCATAATGAGCCCACTCCTCAGACCGGGGCGAAGCTCGCAGCCACGAACGCGCTGAGCCGCCGCCTCCCGACGCCGTGTGTCAGAAGCATCTCTGACAGGGAGGGACGCATAATGAGAGGTGGATAATTAGTCCATTTCTTTTTTTTGTGTCGACCCTTGATTGTGTCTGTGACGAAGCTCGAGGTGTTTCAACCGTGCGTCTCGAGGCAAATATGCACCACTGAAAGACCTGAATGCAGATAGCCGCACAAACAGACACGTGTATTTAATAGTTTGTATGTAATCTGATTATCATATTATAATTACTGCTCGCAGCTAATGAGATATTTGGCTTTAATTCTTTGTTGTAATTTGAATTACTTCAAATCCTCATTCAACGAGCTAAGTATACACTTGGATTTAACTGTGTGGGGAGGAAAAGGAAAAGAAAAAACAAAAAAAACACACTATTTCCCAGTTGTCCGCCTCACTGAGGCTCCAGGCCCAGATATTTTCTACATCTGCATCATCTCATTTATGTCTACATTTCACTGAGCTGTAATTACCACCACAGAGAGCTGGATGTTCTCCAGTGTCATCAGCACAATTGAAAATTCTGGTGTAATAGCTCATAATAAGGACTCTCTTATTAATAGAGAGCAGTTGTTTGGATAATACGACTGACATGGCAGGGCTGCGCCTTCGGTTCACATGGGACCCGGTAAAAAGCATGTTCGACTAAATTAGGCTAAATTAACTGAAAACACAACAAACACTCTGAGATGTATATGCTTCCAAGTTTTCCATGGGTGCTGTAATAATTCAGATCTTTTTTCCTCCTTCCATTAAATATGTTGCACGGCGCATATTGTGCACAAGAAAAGCTACGTTCGCGGACACAAGCACAAAACATTTCATTATATAACATTCATGGCCGGCGATTTCTTTTGTCAGCTCTTCAGTGTATTTGCATTCTGTAACTGACTCCCTGTATAATTGTTACTGGCAGTGTGCCGTTCCCCCCCACGGGATATAAATTGCAGACACACACACACACACACAGACACACACAGAGGGGATTCGCGGCAAATGTTGCGTGCACTTTCCGGGTCCCGTTTCACCAAATTTGCGACGTGCAAGCTGTGATTTGCAGCGTGAGATCATTTTCTCCCCGTTAATTGTGACACATTTCGCTACCCCAAACAAGCTCAGCCGCCTGCGACCTGCGCACGGGCGCGTGAGATAGATCCCCGTAGCACTCGCAGGGTTTTTTTTGCGTGCGATTTGTTGGCGAAACGTGACTCAGCCACTGTTTGCATCAAGAATATTAATTAATGAATTTGGAATCTGGGTTTTGGTGTGAATACATTTTCCATGATTTGAGGAGAACGTTTGATCCTATTTTAAAACAACATGACACAGTGAGTGATGCCTTTCTCCCTTTCCCAGTCCGTCAGCGTTTGAGACATTTAAACTGAATTCTGGGAAGTGTATTTCTGCAATCCACACGCCTCTGCCTCCAAATAAACAAAGACAGAAATTGCATCACCAGGTTTTAATGTAACAGTTTGACTTTTTGAGTTACAGGTTTTAAAATATTTTTTTTTGCTGACTACACTTCGTGTCTATTCAGGCTCAAATTAGGGATAATGGGAGCAGAGCATGAAAGAGGAAGGGGGGGAAAAAAGAGGAAGCAGGTTTGCTGAGAAATGCACTGGGGAGAGCGAGACAGAGAGGGGGAGAGAACAAACACCTGCATTAATAAGCACTGCTGGGAGTAGAGTGGGAGACACCCACACAGCGAGAGCAGGAGGAGGGACCTGAGAGGTGGCAGCTACTCTCCGGATGGAAGATGCATCTTCGCTTTATGCACGATTGTGTGCTTGATGGAAACGCGAGTGAAACACGGCGAGCACATGCTGTACGGCGTCTGTCCCCTGTTTGGTGGCTCTTCCAAAAGGGGGGGGAGGTCTTGGCTCTGGTTTTAGGCCTCACCGGTGGGTTTGTCGTAGCACACGGCAGCCTGGAATCTGACAACGGCAGGAGACACGGATTCGTCTCCCAGTGAGCTTCATTCATACGATATTTCAACCAAATGAGGGTCCTCGGTGTGGGTGTCGAGCCAAACTCGCCGCTCCCCAGTCGGTGTAATATTGAACAGAAGCCCCACGCTGTAGTTTTTTTTCTCATATGAATCACTGCAAGAAGGAGAAATTAAATCCTTTTATTTGCTCAAACTACTTTAGTTTATACCCTGCAGTTTGAATCAATTCAACAGTACACCCTTAATTCACAGATTCCTTAATGTTATTTAGGATTTTGCAGGCGATTTTTTGACTTTGTTTGGTACAGTGGCAATTGATATATACTATATATATATATCAGAATGACTAGCTTATGAGAAATGTGATATTATTAGCAAGGAACTCAAGCACAGAAAAGATATGTTTAGAAACATAAATGCTGCACCAGAGAGCACTTAAACATTTTCATTTGGGAAGTATTCCCTTCAGTACGTATCTTCTTTCTTTAATAACCAAATTCAAGGTTGTTTTTTTGTTGTGCTGCCTAAAAGATCCGGTTTCTATCTTGCATCCTGCTCTCCCGTGTACTGACAAACCACTTTTTTTATTATTTTTTTTCTTTAGCTACATAAAATAACGCGATGCTTCGATGTCGTGTTTGATATCGGGCGGACGGACGGCGCCGGCAAAATGAGCTCCGCACGGGTTCACAGGTTGGTTGCGTCCATTACAGCAGTGTGATCTCCCTCCCTCTGATCCCAGTTGGCAGAGTGGAGAGCCTTTTAAAGACAGCAACTGTGGAGAGCAGACACTCGATGCCCTGTGCCGGGCACCACCAGCTGGGCTTGGCACAGCATCAACATTATTAGCACCAGTGCTCCCTCGGTCCATAGAAGCCTTTGTGAGTGAGAACAGGCAGACGGAGAGGAGGAATTTAGAAAGAGGATTTACTATCCTTTTTCTCCCTTTGGTTTAGCTCTCTCCAAAACATTTCACTTCTTCTGCGTCTCATTCATGTTAATGAACTACACCGAGAGGGCAGGATTCAGAACGGTATCAAAAGGTTAAAATTATCCTCATGTACACCGGACGTTCCTCGACAGCAATGCTAGCAGGAGCTCGCGGATGTTATATAGGACAATAAAAGCCTTTGCAATCAGGGGCTACAACCATCATGAGATCACTATCACACAATCAGCCCCCGGAGGCCAGTGCAGGCGGCGGGAGCCGTGTGTCATGGTCACACTTGTGCTTGGGGATATTGGTCGGCCTTGGGATCTCTTGGCAAGCCGTCATCCTCTTCAGAAAGGCTCGGCCCTCGGTCCTAAACGCACGCGCGGGCATGTACATTTACAGCGTACACTGTACACTTAATCATTTAAGTGCCGACACGCGGCGCATAAAAGCAAACGGCACATAGATTGAAGCATGCAGTATAGAGTATAGAGGTTGTTTGTGCAATCAAGGACCCTCCTTAATCACTTCATTTAAATGTTTGGATATCATGCTATTTAAATGTTTTACTCTGCTTCTGTGTAATTAACAGCTTTATATTTGCAGATCCAGATTTTGAAGATCCATAAAAAGAAAATAAAAGGTTGTACAGTGTTATGCGGGCCATTAAAATATGCCACAGCTTAATTAACAATAGCACTAAAATGATATAGAAACAAATAACTGTTATTGCCGTTTATAAAATGACAAATAATTCATGTTGTCATCCAGTATCTGCATTCAATAAACAAAAGGATTTTGTCCGCGGGCGCAGTATTTGAAAATTGATAGCTTCCTCCCACTCAGGTATTCTGGAGAGACCCCTAGAAAATGGCCCTGTTTAGCAACAACCCAGATGTAATTAACACTGTCTGTGTTGTTTACACTATGAATCAAGTGTGGACTTCCACCATATTGCCTGCATCCTCTCTGTTTTTCCGTTCCCTCCTGCTCCCTCGCCGCCAGAGTCCACCAGATGGTATCGAAATACGAAGGGCTGTTTAGGTTTTTTTAAACGAGACTCTCCGCTCTTCCTTCCCCGCTCTGCAGAGTCCAGCTCTAGCTCGTCTTTGTCGCACAGGAAGCCTAATTATTAAGTGAGTCACCGTGTAATCACAGCCCAAGCCTCGGCTTGTTCTAAAAAAAGGGATTTGAATTGTAAAAGCTTTGGGAAATTTTTTTGGGGAAAAGTGTTGCTGATGAACTGAGTGGAGATAAAACTTGTGGAGTGGGCACCTACTAGCCTCTTTAGCGAAAGCTGGCTGGAGGCTGATTAAATGTGAGGAAAGGCCATCATGTTAAACAGCCACTTAATCAGATGTAGGTTAGGCAGCGTGGTGTTAATTAGAGTGGACTCTGAACTGTACCGTGCTGCCAGCTGCATGCTGTTGCCTGAAAGGTCTGGTGGGACACCACTGCTCTGAGGATTCACAGCCTCCTTTGTTGACCTCGGGAAGATAGTTAGGCATGGTGTCCTATTTTATTTGATATGTCTCATGTTCAGTCACAATCTGAAATATCTTTAACCGTCTCACTAGTTTAGCGCCGGAGATAGAAATGGCGTCCTGTCACTTGGTTGGTTCACCATTTTGTAGTTTTGAGGGAAATGTATTTACAAATCTTGAGCTGGATTTTCATGAAATGTATGCATAGGCATTAAAGTCGCAGGATCTATTTAGTTATTTTTTTGTGATTCCTTTTGTAGCAGGTCTAAACTGGATTTTATGCATTTTAAATAAAATCAAAATGAGTTTTAGTGCAGTTTTCCAAATGTTAGCATGCCCGTAGGCTAAACTAAGGTGGTAAAAATGTTAAATATTAATACTATAATGTATATTACTGCTAAAAAGTTGAAGTTGTGAACCGATCAGCCACAAGATTAAAACCACTGACAGGAGAAGTAAATACCATTGACCATCTTGTGACAATTCAGTGTCCTGCTGGGAAACTTTTTGACCTGGCATTCATTCGCGTGGATGTTACTTAGACATGTACCACCCACCTAGACCAGACCAGGCACACCCACCCCATAGCAATGACACTCCTTGATGGCAGCAGCCATCGCCAGCAGGATGCAGAACACAAAAACAGTTTAGGAACAACTCAAAAAACATGAAGAACAGCGCAAGGTGTTGACCTGGCCTCCAAATTCACTAGATCCCAAACTAATCAAGTATCTGTGGGATGATCCACAGAGGCCGCTCCTCTCATAGTCCCCCCCACTAACAACATTGTGTTGCCAGACACCACAGGACACCCTCAGAAGGCCCATGTCCATTCTCTGATGAGTCACAACTGTTTTGGAGGCACAAGGGAGACCTACACAATATTAGGCTAACTAAGTCACTGCTAAACAGTGGCATGTTAACATTGCCACTGTTCATATCTGGTTTTAAAGTGCGTCCTAAGTGATCGGATCACAAGTGTCTAGCTTTTGGTGTATGTATTCAGACCTAGCATTAAATTAAGGCTATAGTTCTCACTGCAGTTGTGCAGGTTCCACCTAATTCAACCCACTGCTTCTTGTCTCTCTTCAATAAGACCTATCTGGGAAGAAAAAAAAGTTACCGCTTGGCATTTAATATCAGTTTTGATCTTTGTATGAAAATAAAGACTGACATCACTCGAGGCACAGTAGAACATTGTGAAAACAGATGCAGTATAAATATATGGATCAGTACCTTCCTTGTGGGGAGCTGTGGGATAGCGATCAGTGAAGCAGCTTTAGGACCTAAGGGTCACAGGTTTGCATCCACCGCCTTGAGCCCACTATCTGCGCCCCCCGGGCAGTTGGTAGCCCACCTGCTCCAAGTACGAATGGATGGAAATGCAGGAAATAATTACCCCATGTGGAATCAGTGCAGTATAACAAAAACATGACAAGTGCGCCCCAACATATGATGCAAATTGTGGAACATAGCAAGCTTAGAGGTTTATAACTGAAGGCACACTCTTTAAGTTAGTATTTATTCATTAATAACTTGAAGCCTCCATATGCAGAGTAAAAAAAGAAAACTTTAACATGAACTGCTAATAAACCCCATGCCAATACATTTTTTTATATAACAGAATTAGATATGCCCTACTCATATTCATTAATTTCATTTGTCCTCAGTGTGTCTTGAGCGTGTTCACATCTGTACTTTTAAGCTGCTCGCAATTGGATCCCTCAGGAAGCATGCTAATACCGGGACTGAGCACGGCGAGCGGTAACATTAGCATTTAGCTCACAGCACTGCTGGCCCCGCAACCATTAAAGAGTCACGAGCACGACTGCAGACGCTTGTTATGCGCCGAATTAATAGGCCGTGCTTTCCGAAAACCGCAAAATCAGACCGATATTTGTGGAGAAAATCAAGTATGCAGGAAAGTGTTTCTGGCAGCAGTAGTTTGTTTGAGACAAACAGAAGAGGGACTAGGTAGTTGGCATGAGCAGTCTGTTCATATTTGAGCTGCTTCACTCATTTAGCTGTGTAAACCAATTGTTTTCAAAGTTTGACAGGGGAATTATCTCGCTCCCTCCACCCTGCTGCCTTCCTTTTCCAAAGATCAAATATTCTATTTCCTGGAATTACACGGAGAAAAAAACCTGTGAGGTTACAATGATGAAAGGAGTTATTGTCGAAGCAAAAAGATCACTTAGACGCTGATAAAAGTACGATGTAAGGTCAGAGGAGAGGCTTTTTCAACATTAAAGCATCTGTCAGTATTTGATAAGGCTACTGTAATAACAGCACTGAATCTATATATATATACATCAAACAGAGTTCTGCTCGCATTCCCACAAGACTATCTCTTTTAAACCACAAAAAAAAAACCTCTGCATTGTAGTCTTTTATCCCCGTTTAAAGTTTGCTTAAATCTACAATAAAGGCGTGAATGCGCTTTCACATAAATCCCACCACCATCAATGAATCTGTTACCCTGGGGTCTCCGTTGGAAGAAGCCAGTTTCACTTCTCTGTGACAAAAACCTCATTTAAAAAAAAAAATAAAAAATGCGGCACGATGCCTCCGTTGCCTCGGCATGTGGAAATGCAATGTGAGAAAGGGATTAAACCTCTAATGCACGAAATAAAAAGAGGAAAAGTAACAGTGACGGCATTGCCAAAGCCGCCCCCGACCCCCCCGTATATATATCCACTCTCTGAGCAGTACTCACACACACACACGGCTCGGTGAAATGCCGTCGAGAGCAGCCGGGGAAAAAGGGATGGCACAAAAGGATGAAAGCGAGGGAGAGACGTGGGTGACGGGAGAAGGAACCTGGGGAAAGCGTAGTCAGAAAGGAGGGAGACGGAAGACAGACAGAGTGGAAAAGTTATGGACAGAGGCAGAGGTGGCAGTACACTGAGCCGCAGTCGCCCGAGGGCTTTTTCTTCCCCTCACCAAAATGATCTGACACTGCCTGCTCTCCCTTTTCTGTGAGGGAAAGTGAAACAGCCATAATATGCCCCATAAATCACATATGTCACAATTCAGTGTTTTTCAACTCTTTTCATTCTCTTGCTGGGGCTGAACATTTGCACAATTCTCAGCGCAGTGACTCAGTTTCATCATCCAGGGTCGCTTGTACTGTAACACACCAATTCCAGAAATACAGTACCACGTAGAAACCTCAGGCAGTGAAAATATAACAATCTATATATAGGGATGCCTTCTAAAATAATGGCATTAGCTGCATTAATAGAAAAAACTGCTTGTGATCAATGGATCAAACAGAACCAGTTGTCCTCACATCTCTTTCAAGCTGCTTGGCAGATAGGGTGTTGCCCCAGTTCCTCTCTGGATTCAGGTTGTGTCACCGTCTTCTGTCTCATATAATCCCAGACTGACTCCGCGACGCCGAGATCACGCGCTGTGTAAAAGATTTCCTGCAGAGCGGCTTTGAAGCTCAAGAGCGGCGGCTCCAGCCATCTCGAATTTGGCACTGCCCCGACTCCGTCTAACTCCCGGCTAATTAAAAAACAGGCAGAGGTTGAGTCTTGAGTGGACGGGTGACGCTTAGGCGGATAGCTTGTGACTGCGCCCGCCTGTCACTCAAAAACCGCCATGTCATTAATGAGGCATCGGCATGCGCCACAAGTAAAACAAGTGAGTTACATAAGAATTGAATTAGAGATGGTATAGAGACCAAGGCTGCAGACGTATTAATATTAAAATTGAAACGCAAGGATCGGTTAGGTTTGCTTCGCTTTTGAGGCCAGCCTCGTGTGGCCGTTCGAGGAACTGCGTTTTTTGGTACTTTACGTTGACTTTGTGAATATTAGACCAATCAGACGATGTCCCCTGATGGAAGCTAATCATCAAAGTGCCTTAAAAACAAAGTTGTATTACATTTTGTTTACCTTTATTCAGAAAATATTGAGGCATCATAAACATCTGCCAACCGTATATGTGTGGAGCAGTCTAACGTTTTGGGAAATATGTGTCTTGGCTGTCATTTAAAGAGCATGAATAAAGAGCATGGGCTATATATAGAGTATTTTCATCAGTTTTAATTTTTATTTATGATTTGGAGTGGATTTGGGCGCTTAAATTAAGAAACTTGAATTAAAATACCACCGATGCTCCCTAGGTGTTGCCTGCTACGATAAAATCTCTGGCTCCAGTAGACTCCCCGTTAACAAACGATCAGTATTTTCCGTAAAAATTCAAACAGACTAATACGTTATCAGCTAAATTTGCTTCTTCTGAGCAGTGTCCAGTAAAAATAGACCTCAAAGAGTGGTATGTTTTGGTCGTGCCCGGACTGATGGACCCCTCTCTCTTCCCCAGCTCCTCCCTCTCATTCAAATGTGGCTCCAAAAAAACAAGGTAACGACGGCTAAATGTTTGAAAGCTGAGGCTTCAGAACAATACGTTCTTGTGACCACGTCCATCTTTTACATACAATGAGATGGGTTAGGGTTAGGGTTAGTCCTTGCATCTTGTTTATGTTTGTGTTGAGGCACATTGTGTTTCTGTCACCTGTAGTCACAGCCAGACTTTGCTTTCCCCCCCGTTTCAAGGTGTGATGTTAAGCTCGGCTAATACGTCTGGGCTGATGAATATTTAAAGAGTGCAGATGTTGTTGCGTGTGGTTCCGAGTAAACATGTCGAGAGGTACCCAACGCTCTGCTCGGCTCGTTGTAGATAATGTAATAACCGTTGGCTCCAGACAGACTCGAAGCCGGGGTCGATCTTCTGACTCTCATCAAGTAAATAAGCATCAAACAGATCATAAGTATTATTGTATGTAATATGACTGGACGTATTATAGACCCTCTTAGACCCACTTTGGTCTGATGGCTCACTTTAATTTTCCACAAATTCAACGCTAATTACGTCCAGACATAGAGACATTTCCCACCAGTGTCCACACTACAAATGGGAATTTCATCTTGGCAGATGAAACAAAGACAATATTTTGTTTCTGGATTAAAGTCCTGGAGGAGTTTGTTTTTTGTTTCCCCCCCCGCAAAATGTCTACTCGATGAGTGAAGATTTAAGTGCTTGAAGAAAGTTTCGTAATGCACTAATTTATCTGATGGCAGAATCAGCGACTTCTAATACTTGCCCCGACTGTGCGGCGGAGCGGCACAAATACATATAAACTACGGAATGAAATGAATAATTACCTCCTTCTTCTATCAAATCATCAAACCCCATGGGGCCGTCTGTGATCTGAGTGACTCCGGCTCAAAGAAAACAAAGAGCGTCCTTCTCTCCCGCTGACACTGTGACTCCGGCGCTGATGGCGACGCTGCCGGGACGTGCGTTAGTCGGAGTGCATAACTTAGCGTGTTAGTGTGTCTGTGTGTTGTTGTTGTTGTTGTTGCTGCCGCTGCTGCTGCTCCGTGCCTTGCAGCCGCAGCCCAGTGAGGCATGATGAATAACAGGTCAGTACTAATCTCATTAGGGCTAATCAGATGTATATGATATGTATAAACAGTGGAGTTGCACTGTACAGAAGCAGCCACAGTATATGTCCGTCACCAGTCGGGTAGTTGTGTGTTTTGTTTTTGGGTAATGCCAGGAAGAGGGCAGCTCACTGGGAGGAGGTGAGAAGAGAAAGAGAGATGTCGTTTTTCAGGGTGCTACATTATCAGAGGAATTATGGAATTATGCGCAGGTGGAGTGCTCGCGTGAATACTGATGCAGGGAAAAATGAATATATTTGTGTAAACGCACACACACACAGGCGCGCACACACAGTAGCTAGCTGAGTGGAGTTCAGTTCACCTGTTCTAAATGAGGAAACCGAATGCAACCACGACAAATGAGGCATGCCTTTAGGAAGCTCGCAAGTTGAAGTTTGTCACCGAGTTTGTGTGCGCGCGTGTGTTCTGTGCTCTTTTTAATTGGTTCCTGCATCTGTGATAATATCGGTATGTTGCTCACGTATCGTGTTTGTTAGGCAGAGATGAAATAAGACATCGAGGGTCTGAGGGGAAGTTTTAAGATGTGGAAAATGAGTAAAGGGGAAAGTGGTTTCTGGATTGGTACGTGTGTTGATGCAAAAGAGGACCGCGGGGTTTCGGATGGCCCTTTAGATGTTTGAGTGAGATGGAAATATGGAGAGAAGGGAGAAGGACGAGGAAACAAAGGGTCTGGGCGTCTTCTCTGAAAACCCTCTCTGTCTGAGTGTCCCACGAGCTCGAGATTGGTTTCACTTAAAGCACTTAAAACACCCCACAGGACCTGTACTCGGCTCCGTAATAAATATCAAGATCGCTCTTGGATTGTTTTTAAATTGAATGCAATCTGCCAGAGCTGTGAGCCATCATTTCATATTTTTACCCCCTTGATCTTTCCTTCCACTTGATTCCACTTTTTTTTTTTTTTGTTTCCATCACGAAGGGATTTTCAGGAATTGTTCGGCTCCAAAGTAGGAACAGGATATCTGCCTTATAAATCGTTCGAGGCCAGGCAATATTTGATGTGCACTATCACGGCCATCAGAAGTTAAAAGAAGTGGGGGAAATGTTTCCAGGAATACATGTGAAGTCAGAAAAGAAGCTAACAGAATGATAAATCATTCAAACAAAGTGGCCGATGGGGGAATATTCGGGTGGAATATTTTTTGCCTTCCATTGTTCAAACACAGCAGCTCGCAGAACTGTGTTTATACTGTGAAACAGCCAATATCCTGTTCTCAAATAAACTGCATCCTGTAGCCAAATCGATCTTTATGTGACCATAAACAAACTCCTGTCTCTGCTGCAGAGATAAAAACCTCTTTATACTGCTGCTGATGAAGCATATAACGGATATTGTATCATTGCTATATGCTGTTTCTTTTTCAAAGTCTTAATTTTCAACCGGGGTGCTGAATATATGTGATTCATCACAACGTTGTCTGTTATTTACACAAGCTATTTAAATTTACCAAGAACTCCACGCTAAAATGTCTAGTTTCAGAATTAAATTGTTGTTAAATTCTGTCCTAAAGCAGCTATACATAATTTATATTTTATAATAACAATGTGTTGGGATGTGCAAGATATTAGACTAATTTGATTTATTCAAGTGTTTGAAGGCTATGAAAAATGGCTGAACTGCAAAATGAAGATTATTCATCGCCGGCCGATTCTCTGTAGTGACGTGGGTGGTTGCACTCTCAGTGCAATTTTCAGTTTCAGGCAGGTCTGCGCTGTGCTGGTCCACAACAGTCTCGTTAGCTGAAGATGACAAAACAATACCAAAGAAAGGTAGACGCCTTATTTCGCTGATGTGGAAATGGTTTTAGGTTTTGCAGTTTGATTTGATGTAGCAACTAACCTCCGGCAGCACCTGAAACTAAAGCATGCGGTGTCTGTATGAGATTCTGACCTAAAACCACAACTAAAAAGCAGCAAACTCACTGAAATTCTTCCAACCCCAGAGTTATTGTAGGGCATAAGAAGACTGTTTTGCTTTTGTGACAACAAAAATTAAGGTTGGTGAACTTACCATATATGGTTACTTTCCCTTAAGTGGTAAACATGTATTTTAGACCATTAAAACATAAGTACTGATTCAGGCACCTGTCAACATACACATTATCACACTGGACAACATTAGGACACTTCTTCATGATACCTAATAAAGCAGTTATGCTCAGCGTTTATGCAGAGGTGGACCTTGCAGACACACCTGAGAATGTTTCCTTGGTCTTCTCTGATTGGCTGGGTGAAAACCACCGGCACCAGGACGCATTTAAAACGGATTTAAAATGTGTGCTGAATTTACCAAATATAGTTCTTTGCCCCATAAACGGTTAGGAGGTTAAGACAAGAGCCAATGGAAGGAAATTACAAAAGCACTGACAGTTCTGTTCAGTTAAGTTCAGTTCAAGTCAAGTGTCAAAAGTCAAGTGTCAAAAGTGTCAGTTCAAGTGTCAAAAGACAAATGTCAAGTGTCAAATGTCAAAAGTCAAGTGTTAAAAGACAAGTCTCAAGTCAAGTCACAAAACCCAGTCTAAAACCCCCAGACCAAGCAAGAAGGTGACAGTGGCATATCAGGAAAGACGCAGTTCCTGTATCGAGCATCATATATTTTGCAGAGGAAACATTTCCCATTTGTACATTGAAACTTACAGCCTGCCGTGAGTAAATTCTAAATGTAACCCGTTTGTAAAACTCACTTCTAGACACCAACAAACACGTGGGAAAATAGGGATAGTTAGCAGTAAGCCAGTGTTTTATCCTGCAGAGATGCACACAAAAAACAAAATTGCCATTATACGGTTTTTAAATATAGACTATAGGAAAGAGAAGCACCAACAATTCTGTTCAGTTAAGTTCAGTTCAAGTGTCAGAAGTCAAGTGTCAAAAGACAAGTGTCAAAAGACAAGTGTCAAAAGACAAGTGTCAAAAGTCTGAAGACAAGTGTCAAAAGTCAAGTGTCAAAAGTCTGAAGACAAGTGTCAGAAGACAAGTGTCAGAAGACAAGTGTCAGAAGACAAGTGTCAGAAGACAAGTGTCAGAAGTCAAGTGTCAAGTGTCAAAAGTCAAGTGTCTCAAGTCAAGTCTCAAGTCAAGTCACAAAATCCGATCTAAAACCCCCAGACCAGGTGACAGTGGCAAATCAGGAAAGACGCAGTTCATCAGATATTTTGCAAAGCAAACATTTCCCATTTGTACATTGAAACTTACAGCTTGCTGTGAGTAAATTCTAAATGTAGCTGTAAGAAGCTGTTTTTTTTTACTCTCTGAAGTCTGGAACTTCGACGCACATCATAGCATCATAGAAAATGTGGATGTCGACATGGGTGTGATGTGTTTCCACCGCTGCCATAACTTCTGGATGTGTAAAAAATAAAAAAATACAAAAAGAAATACCCAAGCATTTTGGCACACAATCTTAGAGGTAAATATTTTCATGTCAAGAAAATGAAATTGCCTCACCTCTATCTGATTTTGCAGCGCTTTGTTACAAAAAAAAAATGACTTAAAGAACACAAGCTATAAACAATTGGATTTGGATGCTCTTTTGGCTCGCAGTAGTTTCAGAAAGAAAATACAATTCAGCACCCAGCGTTTCTTGAAGTTAAATTAAGGGACAAGTTCATCTGTTAAGCTTTTATAAAGTAAAATATCCGCCTGCTGTCACACATCAAGCTTGTGCTGAAACCATCCAGCTGGTTTTGATGCTGGGGCTTAATTCGGTTTGAAAAGTAAAGTAAAAATAAACTTCCAAGCAGAACTTTCAGAGTGTGTCTGTTTTTAGCAAACAAGTTGTCAGATTGTTATTCCCAGAAGTGATTTCACGGAATATATTTATAGCCATAATGATGAACTGAAAAAAACACACACTGTAGTATGACCCAAATGAATAAAGAGTTTGCAGATGGAAGAATGTCATATCGATTTATTTTGAAGGGGGGAAAAAGTTTGTTGAGGGAAGGTTAAAAGGTCTCCAACGCAACTGAAACAAAGACGTATTTATGAGGAGTATTAAAATGAAAATAGTAGAAGCGGAGATTTTATTTCACTTGCATGAATTCAGCCATGTCTAAAATCGATCCAAAATTTCGTTTTATTCATTGAATAATTGAACTCCAAAAGCATCACATACTTCTTTTAAAAGGAAATACTGCGGACGGGAGCTGAATGCGAATATTATTTTTTATAACATTCCTTAATTCAGAGTGAAAACGGCATTTTCTTTGTGTGTAGCTGGCGTCACGATAATTGAATTGTCGGTCATGACAAACTATCCTTTCACTGGGGGGAAAACAGCTTTTGGATACTGACTGTGTAAAGCTCCTCCTCTCTGTTCAAGAAATGGATTTAGTGGAATGACGGACTCTTTTCCTAATCAGTGTTTGTCATGGACACCGCACACACAATCGCACACATTCACACACCAGTACTACTGCTGCTGCTGCTGGCTCTGGAAGGGCAGATATGGCCCAAGCTGTTCCCTTTCCCGCCGAAGCAGAGGGGATGAAAGAGTGCAGAGATGTTCTCCCGTCCTCTGATCTGCTGCTGCTGCCTTTGACATCAGCGGGCGCCAACTCCAAAAGCGCAGGAGAACTGGAGGACGAGCTAAAAACTGACACCGCCGCAGCCGTACATTATCTCCATCCCCTCCTTCCTATCTTTAATTTCCTCCTTCCTCGCTGTTGGATGTAAGATTTATTCCTTTAATTGCCCTGTCACCATTAATAACACATGAATAAGCTATACATAGATAGAGCATACTTTGCCCCTCCCAGACCCTTCATTATATTTCTTTTTCCCCCGTATGGAAGCTTCACTGCACCTATAGAGAGAACATAGGGGGCTCATATGAGCTGAAAAGCAGCTCGACAGTCTCCCGCTGTGAGCCTAGCCCTGCTCACCTCGTTCCCTCTGGCAGCCAGCACGTCCACAGTGATCCTGTAGCTGCAGATACTTTTGTGGTAAAGTAATATTTCATACTCCCTGGCAGGTTGGTCATCCAGGACTTGTCAAATAAAATCGCCGCAGCGTACTTCAGCCTACGTGGGACCGCGGAAAAGAGGTTCTGAGCTGGTCTGTAATGCGTTGGCTAGATGTGGAGTGTCTCAAACTGTGTGGACAGACGGCATGAAAAGAATTCATGTGTGCCAAGTGGGGCGGTAAGATAAATCTCAGCATGTGTGGGTGAGAAATTTCAGCCTGAACATTTACTCCCTTTGATGACTTATTACTGGGCTTGAGCGGACAGCTATCATATGTGTTTTCCAGCGCGGTTCGCCATGTATCTCGGCCGTTCTGCGTGCTCTGTACTTAGCATGTCTCACCAAGCGTGCCAGCCAGAGTTGTCCTTCCTACACTGGTGCCTGTTTTGCGTTCCTTCTCTGTATAGAACAGGCACACCCATCAGCAACCATTAGTCTTCACACTGACAGACCGGCCTTGCACGGAGAGACTCTCCCTGGCAGAGCTTTCTGATTGCCTCAGACAGTGGCCGGGTATTTTTACTAACAGGCTGAGACACTGTGCCATTTGCGTGGGGGCATTTACTGCTGGCAATACTCCTAATTCATGTTCTCTCGTCCTGATTAAAGGAGCAAAGAAAGTCACCCGGAGACGTCACACAGTTTCTTTTATTCCCCCCGCAGGTGAACAGATGGAGGTCGCGTGGACGGAAGTATTAACGGGTCTTATAAAAACGTCTAATGATGTTCCCCTTCCTGTTTTGCAGACGGACGCGGCGCTGATGTACGATGCCGTGCATGTGGTGGCGGTGGCGGTGCAGCAGTCTCAGCAGATCACCGTCAGCTCTCTGCAGTGCAATCGCCACAAGCCGTGGCGCTTTGGAGGCCGTTTCATCAACCTTATCAAAGAGGTACAAGGCCATCGCTGCTATCAATCTGCACCCTGTCTTGACCTTTGACTCTGGAAATCTGCTGAACACTGTAGCTCTGTTATTATGTTACACAAAATAAGGAAAAGCATGTGTTAGAAAGCTTTTCCTTCCATTTTAATGCTTTCACAGCAAATATATCTACATCATGGGGGCGATGCATGGAGAGGAATTCTTCAAACCGACTGATATCATTCTGAAATGAGATTTTAGCTGCTTTCATGAAGGCTAAATAAAGTGATTCGATAAGATAGATGTGTTTACGTGCCCCAGAAACATCAATCACAATTGAATTTAAATTGGATTTTTTGACATGCGCAAGGTGATTCTGCAACAAATCTGCTAGAATGAAGAACGAAGAAGAAGAAAAGTTATTTTTTTGTATACTTTGACGCCATTTAATAGGAGAAGACGGAGTGAGAGCGAGCCATGTTTCCAACGCCGCTGTCTACATCGATTCCAACTTTGTTCGTCTATTCAAACACTCGTTTGCACAACTCGTTGTTTTGATATATTTTTCCGTCTTTTCTGGGAACTTGTCACGTCACCCGGCGTTTGACGCACCGAGAGACATGATCAAATCCAGTATTTAGCAGATTTACACCAAGAAATTCCCCCCTGATGGGACCATTTGTGTCCAACTGAGGTATACTGAGGTTTATTCTGATTATTAGCAGGATACTAGTGTTCATATAAACCTAGCCAGGAAAAAAAACAAGTCCTCTTCATGACAAAACCCACAACCCGTAAACATCTCCTAATCTCAGACCTTGAGTGATAGTGAAACCCAAATTACCACAGCATTATCCGCACTAACATGTTTTTTTTTTGTGATGTTTTCCTTCTCTTTTCCCCACACATCCTCTGCGCATATCTCCACCGGAGTTTATATCAAAGCCGCCGCGTGACTCCTTAACTCTAGTCAGGGTCAGCTGTTTGCTTTGTTCTACAAAGCTCTTTCATTCTGTGGATGGTATCATTGCAGGTAATTTTGAGAATGAGCCATTGTAGTAGCCGGTGCTTCCTCCCCCTCCTGCCTCCGCTATCGCTCTCCATGCCCGTCTGTTCCTCCAATGGCTTTGAAGTGAAACTTCAAGCACAATGAACCACATGCATAATGAACTCTTACCTGTCAAACCTGCCTCTATCCCCGCTGCTTTATTGTTTCTTGTTATGTTGTTGAGATAGACGGTGAAGGGAGAGCCAGACAGAATTTATAATTGGGGGGGAAAGAAAAAGTTTTATGGCTAGAGGTTGGATTGATATTGTCGGGAAAGATGATATCTTAAGGTTAATGGAGTGACTGTGCAGGGAGCTGTGTGTGTGTCAGTTTATTATGCTGTATATTTCTCTCTTTAGGCTCACTGGGACGGCTTGACAGGACGCGTTCTCTTTAACAAGACCAATGGACTGAGAACAGATTTCGACCTGGATGTCATCAGTCTGAAAGAGGAAGGGCTGGAAAAGGTGCGTCACTCATCGGGGTAGCTGGCGCCGCGCGGCTTTGGAGTCTTAAGTTTAAAAAAATAAAAAAAAAGATGTTGGTCTGGATGCGTTGAAGCGTTTCGTGTCTTCACTGTTGACAAGACAAGGTGATATAAACTTGCCACTGGATTGTCTCAACAGATTGGGACGTGGGATCCTCCCAGTGGTCTGAACATGACAGAAACTCACAAAAGCAAGACGTCCAACATCACCGACTCTCTGGCTAACAAATCCCTGCGTGTATCCACCATACTGGTAGGCGCAGACAAATGAAAACACTCACAGTCAGCAAATAGAAGCAAAATACCTAAAACACATGTAACTTCACTCCTATGTCAACTTATTTTCCCCATGCAGGAGGAGCCGTATGTGATGTTTAAGAAATCAGACAAGCCCCTGTATGGGAACGACCGCTTTGAGGGCTTCTGTATCGACCTGCTGAGGGAGCTCTCCGGCATCCTGGGCTTCCGCTACGAGGTGCGGTTAGTGGAAGACGGGAAATACGGCGCACTGGACGAGGGCACGGGCCAGTGGAACGGCATGGTGCGGGAGCTCATGGACCACGTGAGTCAAAAAAATACACATCTGAATATTTTCACAGACACATCCTGTGCAAAGTTCAATCAATTTTTGTTTTTTGTTTGTTTGTTTTCAGATATTTTCATTTAAAGGGAAACTACTGTTTTTTACAACCTGGACCTTATTTCTGGCATAAAATACGGTTGTTTACTCACCCATATAACTTTTGTGTAATTCGTGGTCCTTCGGGAGATAATTAGATCTGCGTATATCCATATAGTGGGAGTGACTGGGGCACCGAAACGCAGCCTCTAAATAATGCATTATCTGCCGCGAAACTCGTTCCTTTCACCAATATTTTGTTATTGCATGCTAGTGCTATTCCCCGTTGAGTTCAGAGTTAGATTGCTGTGGACGAACAACAGCAGTAGCAAATTACAGGTAAACAAGTCGACCGTAGCAGGTGTGCGCGGCGCTCAGAGACGACATCATCCAGGTCAGAAGACATCATCTGGGGTATGTAGGTCAATCTACAGACCACAGATGATGATAACAGGTAAATCCGGACTCAACGGGGAGTAGCACTAGTGTATCATAACAAAATATTGGTGAAATGAACGTGTTTCGCAGCGGATAATGCGTTATTTAGAGGCTGCGTTTCGGTGCCCCAGTCACTCCCACTATATGGATATACACTGATCTAATTATCTCCCGAAGGAATACAAATTACACAAAAGTTATATGGGTGAGTAAACAACCGTATTTTATGCCAGAAATGAGGTCCAGGTTGTAAAAAAAAACAGTAGATTCAGTTGATTCAGAACAATAAGAACTAAATCTCTCATCCTTCTTATTAAGTCATTTTTGTCTAAACTAAATAAAAAGCTGCCACTGTGGTGGGAGTGTTTTAATTTGCTCTGAAAAAAAAAAAAAAGTCAAGTCATGCCTTCGTGTTTCAAGGCAGAACTCATCTCATTCATAAAAAAACCTTGAAAGCTGATGTGAATATTCTTACTGCACTGACATAGCATGTCATCAAAATTAGATTACGTTGTTTTAAAGAGTTTAAATCAAGGGCTTGCTTGTAGTTTATGGTGGCTAACGTTTTATCACACCCCATTTTATCACGTTTTAGTAAATATTGAACTTGCACCACTTAAGCCACGTCTACATGTTAGGCGATTCGCTTCGTAGCTGGCTGTTATTCACATTGTGGACATTCCAGGCTCTGGTTGCCTAGGTAACCATGTCTTATTTCCCCAAAACCTTGCGAAACCATGAGAACATTGCTATGCTTCAACAGTGACAATTCAACCAACTTTTCTCTTACTTCAAAGATGGACCTGGTTCAGATTTTCAGATCAAAGCCATGCATTATGGATCACCCCCCCAAAAAAAAGAGTAGCCCGCCATGCCCTCACTGCTCTGTATTTGAGGACACCGCTCCGTCTGGGTTCGTTTGACCCTCCGAGCCCTATGGTGAACTTGTTGCCATATTTTGGTGTTTACTTTAATACTGAGAAAGGCCATGCTCTTTACGAAGAGTGAAACTTTTAGCGAATCAATCTCAACCTGAGAATGTAAGAAATTATTTAACTGCACCTTGAAAACTAGACATTTCTCACTAGATCTAGGCCGGTCAGTGTAGGAAACTAATTAACTTTCACATGTATATGCGGTATATACTGATCAGCCACAACATTATGACCACTGACTTAGATATGTAGCACCCACCCAGACCAGACCAGGCACCCCCCACCCCATAGCAATGACAAAAAAATGGTTTAGGAACAACTCAAAAAAACATGAAGAACAGCACAAGGTGTTGACCTGGCCTCCAAATTCACTAGATCCCAAACTGATTGAGTATCTGTGGGATGCACTGGAACAAGCCTGATCCACAGAGGCCCCTCCTCACATCCCACAGGACCCAAAGCCCCCCCAAAGTCCATTCTCTGACGAGTCACAACTGTTTTGGAGGCACAAGGGAGACCTACACAATATTAGGAAGGTGGTCATAATGTTATGCCTGATCAGTGTATGTCAGTCAACTATATATTTCGCGTCCGTAAGTGGTCGCCTCAGTTGCGGCCTCAAAGTTGAGACTTCCTGCGTCTACGCCCCTATAGTCACCTACTTGCTTGCTAAATACTCTTCTCTACTAGTTCTACTGCTGCTCTAGGTATTACTATAATTCTGTAATTGTCATTTACAGTCACGGTTTTTATGGCTCAAACTGAAATTACTTCATAAGATGTAAATGTATGCCGTGGAAAGTCTTAAGCACATAGGACATTTCGTGTTTTATTTCTCCCGCTACCACTGCTAGCTTGCCCGTCAGTTCGCAAAACGACAGCCACGGGATAAATAAAGTAGCGTCGCATGCAAAATCTCACAGATCTTGAGCAGGAACTATAAGAAAATGACTCTGTTAAATGAAGTTATTTCTGGGGAGGATTATGCAAAATCACCGCATAGCAAGCGCTTAGCCGCATAGAAGACTAATCTTATGTTCAGAGGGGACTTGGGGTTAATTTGTCACAGATTAATCTAATCCCAAGACTGTTGCTTCGGTGACTCACCTTTGACACTACATAGGAAGGATCAGACACATAGCCTGTAATTTCTCGAGGAAACCCGTCCTCCTACCTGATCATTTATCTGAAGTAATGACCCCGGCAATTTTCTCCTTCTCCTCCGTGTCATGTCTCCTCCTTTCTGTACATATTGACCAGACCGGCCGTCGACAGAAATCAGATGTTAATTGAATTGGCCTGCCTTTTATTGGTGGACTCTAACACCCATCCTCCACGGCGTCCCGCTCCTGTTATCTCATTGCAGAAAGCGGACCTTGCAGTAGCTCCCCTGGCCATCACCTACGTCAGAGAGAAGGTCATCGACTTCTCCAAGCCCTTCATGACGCTGGGGATAAGTATCCTGTACCGCAAGCCCAACGGCACTAACCCCGGGGTCTTCTCCTTCCTCAACCCCCTCTCGCCCGATATCTGGATGTATATTCTGCTGGCTTGCTTGGGTGTCAGTTGTGTGCTGTTTGTCATAGCCAGGTAACATGTCAACCCCCGACCCTCCTCTTCCTTTCCTCCCCCTTCGTTCTTCCCTAACCTGCTTTCGCTGACACGCAGCAGTTGCTTTGTCCAGGTCTGCATAGATGAACACACGATCTAGGGCAAGTTCTAAACCGATCCATGTGGAGCTTCATGATTCATGAAGTAGGAAGGTTTTACTGTGATCTCATTACAGCGAAGGCCCTTAAACAAAACAAAAACACGAGCTATGGTTTTTAAAATTAGCTGACAACCCCGGAGGCGCATTTGCACGAGCATCAGCAACTGCAAAACCAGCTCCCTGCTAAATCTCTTAATCAGCTGTAAGAGGTGTGTACACTGCTGACAATGTACAAGTACAACTCTTACAATATCTCAATGAACCTATCCCCCCTTCCTCTAAACCCCCCCCCCCCCCCCCCCACCTTCCCCGATGCATGACCCGATATATAATGCGATGTGTGTTAACCCCAGGGCTCCCTCTTCTCCTTTGATCCTGAGAGGTTTGGGTTTAATGCACGTCCCATCGGATGTTACCGGCAAAATGATCACACAAGAGGAAAGCAGCAACTGTCACCTAAGTCAGTTCAGAATATGCAGATTTATACCCACAGGCTTTTGTTTTTACAGCTGGTCAGGGTAAGTGATTAGCATGCAAAGTGTATCGATAGTCTTCTGATTGCAATATTCTATAAAAATTAAAATGCATGTGTCTGTGTGCATGCATTGACCCCCCCTCCACTTTTTTTTTTTTTTGCACACCATGGCAATAAATAGTGCTTATCGTCACACTGCCTGACTAAAAATATCAGCAAAGTTTCAGTCTGTAAAGTACAATGTTCTCTACAGTTCGCTGAGCTGGTTCCCTCATAATTGTAGTATTGATTACAGAGGCCAACAATTGATTGGTCAATCCCCCAAATGCGGAGTATATTATTTTCTTTAATCCCCTGCAAATAGAGTGAGCGGAGTGAGCTTATGAAGTCCCAGTTTTGCACAGTAAAACACTAAACACCTCTATCTCACCGGGGATTCACGTCTTTGAACCGCTTCCCACGCACATACACACTTTTTTTTTTTTTTTTTTTCCCTCTCCCTGACTAAATAAGCTATCTCATTTCAAGCTCCAGAGGAATACATTTCACTCAGTGGTTCTTTCCAGCTCCGTTTGTGCTCGAATTGATTTCTCTCTTTATTAACGGAACAAATGGTATTCTCTCGGATCACAAAAAAACATTTTCCGGGGGAAAGAAAAAGTCCACCTGCCAAGGAGAATGGATGTTTTAAGTGGCATAACAACATGTTTAGTGCATGCATTACAAGCTGTTACGGTTTTGTGGTCCGAGTTCCAGACGCCTGTGATTTTAAGACCCCACAACAGAGCCTCTCCTCACTTGTCCTGAGAGAAGAAAGGCAACAGATCTATAAAGCCAGGCAGAGTAATTGAATCCAACAGACAGTTAATGGAGGGAGCGTGTTTTGTGTTATTGTGACCGGGGACAGAGGTAGGGGGGAGAAAGAAAGAGAGGGAGAGGGAGAAAGGGAGGGAGGGGGAGTGCTTTTAGAATTCTGCGTGCAGTTCGACATGTCCCTTGTGCTCTGTGTGAGGAGGTGACCTTACATCCGCATGTTCCACATCCCCTTCTTCCTGGTGATCGGTGTGCAGAACACGGCCTGCAGGAATACAGGCCAGCTGCAGGCAAAGGTCATACGGAGGAGCCACCGGGCCCCCGCGCGCGCGCGCGCGCGCAGAGAATACACATGTAGACACTGAGACGAAAACAAATCCAATCAAGTGTGCATTGTATAGATTTCCGCCCACAACCTTACCGACTGCACGCATCTCGATGTCACCCACAGTGGGCCTCGGGCTGCAGCTGCACCATAATATGTAACAACAACGCGGCATAAATAAATCATCAGAGAGGCTGCTCGACTTTGAGATGGATTTGATTGAGCCGATGCAAATGCGCTGCCAAAGACAAATACACACCCACGCGGCCATAAAGGCATAAGTAGAATGCCAGAGGCTTGAATGCATACGCGGCGCCGCGCGAGGCGCTCGCTCGCTCGCTGCGTTCCACGCGGCTCCACAAGGCCGTTTCAATTTCCCGTGGTTCCAAGGAGACGGCGCTCATTGACATTCCACTAAATCAGGCATCCTGATGGCGTTTGACAGGAAGAATTATAGTGTGTCATCATGGCCATGTCCACGCGGATGATTCTCAAGGGAGAATCGGCATAGAAAGTAGCTGTAAAGGAAGAGCAATGTGACAAAAAAAATAAAACGTTAATTAGGCCACGGCAGCAACAAAGAAGTATCAAATGACATCTATATGCGTGTCATTATCAACAGCAGTCACAGAGACTAATGCAGTATTTATAGTGAATCTATACATTTTTTTTTTTAAGGTTTTAAGGTTAAAATAACAATTATGTTTATGTCAAGGTAAGCTGCTTGGCAATGAATCATGCCAGTGAATATCCTCGCAGAGATAACCAAAGTGCGTGCGTGCTCCTGTGCAGCCACGGCTGACAAATGGCATCACATTTCTACACCGTCTAAACCCTTAAGACTCTGCCCACGGGCTTATTAGCATGCGACATGATGTTGGGGTGGGGGGGGGTGGGGTGAGGGAGTGGGGGGGGGGCTCCTCAACAGCCGTACCTGACGGGCCCCTCAACTATGCATAAGCAATGCTCCCTCTATCAACCACTTCAGCACAAACTCAATCAATTCCTGATGCTTAACGCTAACCCAATCACCTTGCGCTAATGCCATGCCACTTTTGCTTAGGATAATAAATGAGAAATGTCCACAGCTGACCTGAAGACACTGACAATCAGCTGAGGCAGGCAGCAGGAGGACGAGGGGGGTAAAATGGGGGAGGTCCGCGAGGGAAGAGAGGCAATCAGGGGGAAAAGGTGCAGTTTTGTCGGGATGGGAATGGTAAGGGGTGAGGGAAACAGCTGAACGTGTGAAGGGAGTGGGAGAGCAGAGGTGGCTGCTTGGAAACCAGAAGAAAAAGGAAAAAAAAGAGAGAGAGAGCACAAGTCTTACGTTGAGGTGTGAGGAGGACATAGTGTGTCTGCAGAGTAGCAGTAATTGCAGTTGCTGGGGGAAACACATAAAGGCTACCTACTAAGAGAATCGAAATGAGCTCCAAAGATCATCACACACTGGGACATTATCACCGGTGACAGTGTTATTCGACTCTATTGATCTGTTCTTACAATAAACTGATGGCATTTGAATATGCCAATAAGCTGATCTCGGCGAAAGCCTGAATGATGCTTCAGCCTCTGCAGCAGCTTTCACCCGGAGGCCGCGAAACAGGATTCCTGCACATTTTACATCCTCTTTACTCCTGCTCGTAACGTTTTAAAATTTACGTTTCATCAGCTATTTAATCTGCAGCTCTTCTGTGCTTCGTGCTGACATGTGTGTTTTTCTGCTCTTTTCCCTTTGTAGGTTTAGCCCTTACGAGTGGTACAACCCGCACCCGTGCAACCCAGACTCGGATGTAGTGGAGAACAATTTTACGCTGCTCAATAGTTTCTGGTTTGGAGTCGGGGCTCTCATGCAGCAAGGTAGTTGCCTCAGCCTGTGGCTGCAGTTGCTCTGTGGAGCTGGAGCTTTCTATATCCCACTGTCCCTGAGGGTTGGGTTTTTTTTTTAAAACCAAGCCAGAGGCAATAGACAGAGAGCTCTGGAGGTCCAGGCAGAAATTAAAATGTGCATAAGTAAATGTGCATTAAATATTCATGGGTACTAAACCTAAATGTGTAAATAAGAAGCATGTATATTAGAGGGATAGATTTACAGCCATTATACACTCGTAAACTCAAATCAACCTAGTTAGTAAAGATAGAGATTCTGATTAAGAAATATATGTTAATGTTTATGCCTGTTAATGAACTTTATTCAAAGCGTGCTCAATCTACTGTGCACATGTTCAGTTTGTCGTAGTAATCATACCAGCACTAATACCAAGAGTCCTCTTCTCTTGCCCTTGGCTCATCAGCACCTAGAGATCAGTGGGGTGTGGAGTCAGGATGTGAGGTTACCTTGGGTACATGACTCTCTGGCCCAAACAGCCCGTCACTTCTCCACACTGTCCTGAACGATCGATACGGAATGTGTTTTATTGGACGTAATTGATTTACACCTTGTTGGTTCCCGGGAGACGTTTTTAAAATAGCACTTTCCCGTGTCTTCTGCATTATTTAAAGCAGCAGCCACTCGTGACTGAGATATTTTCACTTGCCTGAAATCCAACAATCATCTCGTTTCGAGAGCTCCCTCGAGTGATTTAATCTTGAAGCGAGTGGCGCATCTGCCCGAGCTGGAGACTTGAAGAGTTCTCGAAACGGGGGTTTTGCACGTTAAAAATAAGTCTTCACGTGAAGACTAGAGCCGCTGGTGAGAACGTGAATGTTTTTTTGTGCTTTTAACGCTCCCTCATGCCGCCTCCCTCACCCCAGGCTCAGAGCTCATGCCCAAGGCCCTGTCGACTCGAATAGTGGGAGGCATCTGGTGGTTCTTCACGCTCATCATCATTTCCTCATACACAGCCAACTTGGCTGCCTTCCTCACTGTCGAGAGGATGGAGTCGCCTATAGACTCAGCCGATGACCTGGCCAAACAAACTAAGATCCTGTACGGGGTGGTGGAGGACGGCGCCACCATGACGTTCTTCAAGGTAACTGAGGGATCTTTATCACTTATCGAAGTTGTAATCTTTAAGGTTTCAGTTGTCGGAAGAGAAGCTGTTGTATCTATTTACAGTTCAGCTAAACAAACTTTCCAAACAGCAGCAGGGCACAGTGAAGTTGGCTGCCTTCCTGAGGAGTTAAAATAGTGCAGCTTGTCACCTGCAGCTCTTCATATAACAGCTCACCAGGGCGTCTCCCTTTTGATCCATCGCTAACTGCAGGATTTAAGATGGATCCACTGAGGAAAATAGAGAAGCTGTGGTAGTAGTTATAATACGTTTGAGAGCAATTTAATTCTCCTCAACTTACCTTCGGTGCGAACAAAGGGAACCGAATCGTGTTTGGCAAGAGCTGCTCTTTTTGCCGTTGTGCGCCAGTGTTTCTACACAGGCTGAGAATGTGCTTGTGGTGGGTGGCGCGGCGTGTGACCAATGTGTATGCAGGGACTCATGCAGTTTAGAGGAGGAGAGTGTAACCCAGGTTATTTTCCGTAGGTAGAATTTGCAGATGCCCCGTAAACGCCTCACTCGCAGGCTATTGTTAGACGGCTGTACCGGCGAAGGTGGTGGGAATGAACCAGACTGAAAAACAACATGCACTTCAGCATCAAAAGCACTGATAAAGCCGAGTGTAATATTTGCAAATTAAAAAATAATATTCAAGCATTAACAGTCGATTAACAGTCGTCACCCAAAAAGCAAAAAAGAACGAGGAACCATTCTTCGGAATTTCTTGGGAAGGAACGGAGCTCACATACATCGCATTTCCTGTGACTTTTTCACTATAAAAGCCACCCCCGTGCAGCAGTAAGAAATGTTTGGCAACAGTAAAATTAAACGCTGGATTATGGGAAGGCGTCGCCTCCTGCCAAAGCCGTGTGCAGAGGTAGGAAATTTGAATTTAGCTCAAGAACGGCCGACTCTGCCACAAACAATGAAAAAGATCATATGAAGAGATAATTACATAATTGAAATACACTGAAAGGCTATTGTTAAAAAATAAATAAATAAAATGCTGACCATGAAAAATATTGGCTAGGCCTTTCAGGTGGAAGGGCGGAAGAAGGAGCCAAACTCAAAAAAAACAACAGCAGGATTTGGATGCAGTTCAGCAGTAAAGCACTGATAAAGAAGAGTCCAATGTTTGCACCTTAATTCCCAGGTTTCACAATAAAAGCCACCCAGTGCTTTGGCCAGTGGAACGCAGCTGAAACAGCAGCAGTAGGAAATGACTATTGTGCCTTTGAATTTAGCCCTGGTATGACAAACTCCACTACTAACAATGAAAAAGACTGAATAAATAATTACATAATGTAAATACAGTGACTGACTATTCTAATAATTTATAGTTTGGAAGAAAATAATTCGAAATTAGAGTTGTTATTACCATGTTTATTACTAATCTTGTCCATTAACTCCTATCCTGCGGTTACTCTCGCAGAAGACGAAAATCTCCACCTACGACAAGATGTGGGAGTTTATGAACAGCCGGAGGCAATCCGTGATGGTCAAGAATGTGGAGGAGGGCATCCAGCGCGTCCTGACGTCGGACTACGCCTTCCTCATGGAGTCCACCACCATCGAGTTTGTCACCCAGCGCAACTGCAACCTCACGCAGATCGGCGGCCTCATAGATTCCAAAGCCTACGGAGTGGGAACGCCGATGGGTAAGTGACCTGCGTTGCCTGCTGCTGCTGCGTTTTAGGAACATTTGAATGAGAGAGATGGCGCGGATGCCGTGTAACAGATAAAAAGATATGGAGCGAGTGATGGATAAGCTCAGAGCGTGGTGAAGGTTGACCTGTATTGATGGGATCGCCGGCGTAATGGTCAGATGGAGAGGGGTGTTAAACGTTAAGCTTAATGAAAAGCGAACGGCCGAAAAGGTTGAATTTATGGATAAGGTTAAAATGTGCCTGCGGCTCACTGCCTTACCAAGTGTTTTTTTTTTTCAAGCCATAATGATTTTTTCCAGGATTATTTACAGAGTAAAGAACAAAGAGTCAAACGCTGCTCAGAAATACTTTTAATGGTGTGTTTTATTCTACTTTGGAGCCACATAAGGCAAGGAGAGCGTGAGTGCACGGCGGTGAGAGGCAGAGCCTGAAAGTCAATTCAGTCCAATTCCCTTTGACTCGCTTGACACCGTTTGAATTATATCCAAGCATTAAACCACAACTAAAAGCACGTTGGAGAGTTTACAACAAGCACCAGGAGCTGCTTATTTGACTCAGCTCCTGTCAAACATTAGTATTCTGACATTATAAGCACCATTATTCTAGGCAAAGGCAGAGGAGCCGACGCTATCAAAATGTGTTATGATAACAGTTTTAGTTGCATATAAAACAGCCTGCGTCGGGGTTAATAAACGCACGGCTCGCTGCGCTAGCGTTCCCAAACGTCCCCGGCTGAAAGCTGCTCCAATCCCGGCGTCAGGGAGGTTAGAGCGGTCGTGACGAGGCCACGGAGAACACTGCAAGCCAGCCGTAATAGTCGCATCTATCATCAGCGATGCGAAGGGGCCTTCAGAATACGGGGGATTAAATCAGGGGGTCCGGCATCTGGAGCCGACTGCCGCTGATGAGCGCGGGACAGTTATGAATCTGCAGGGATGCCGTGATTGCGCCGGCTACCAACAAAAGCTGAGGTGAGGCTGTGTAATATAGTCCCACTGTGACTCCGTAAGTGCACAAGCACTTAAAGCGACGCCCTTGAAATGGACGCGCAGAAGCCGGAGCGCGGATCAGCTCTTTTCTACCTTCACGCGGTGATGTGGCGTATTAGATATACGAGAAAACATATGCCATATTTCTTAAACTCAGCGATAAGTGGTGCGTTATTTAAATGCACGATAATTAACGTCCACTTTTGAGGTTATTACAGCGTTTCTGTCTCTTGATCTTGATATTCATTGCCCCGTATTTCACAAATAAAGCTTATAATGACTTGTAAAAGGTTTTTATGAGATAGAAAAGATCATGCCAGCACTCACTACTCAAGAATAGGAATATTTTCTCAGATTATGTCTTTGTCCCAAACCCCATGAAGCCCTCAGCTTTCAACCTTTAGTCTATGTCTTTTGGCCTGCTCAACACTGTTTAGCAGTGTATTCCCTGTGCAGCAATAAACCAGGTCAAGCCATGTGATAAGTCTTCACCTTTTCGTGCTTGTCAGTCCTCACACCTCCTTTTCCCCGAATGCAAATGCGTCATCTGCCGCTATCAGCTTAAACTGTGATCACATTAATACTTTATCTCCGACGGTTACAGGAGTGATGGATGTCCTCTGGTGTTGAACATCTGTCAGGTAGTTGTGTATGCACGCTGTGTCAAGCGCGGCGCTTTGCATTTTCGCCCAAGCCCCGCTCTCCATATCCTCCTCTCTAAGGACCCATCCTATTAGCATTTATCCAAGGCTCGCTTTGTTAGGCCATCATTAATCATTTGAAATATGAGGGGAGCCAGAATCGGGGGACTCTGATGCCTGATAGATCTCTCATCTTCAAATGAGGCGGGCATATGCTTCTCACATGCACGGTCGCATGCACATGCCAGAGCTGCCGTGCAGCCGCTGCAACATGCGACATGGGATGAATGAAATGCGAAGCGGCTCGTGAGCGCGGCTCGGGTGCCCCATCGCAGAAATACAAGACTTACTTAAAAGAAAGACACAAATAATCTTGCGCGCTTTTCAGTTTTGTAGCCGTGTCCCCTTTGTCGGCGTAAACACAGAGAGACTCGGAGATGAAAGGATGATGGATGGCAATAGATAAATGATAGATGAGACAGAGAGAGAATCAACTAAAGGGTCTGACAGGCAAAAACTGTGTGAGATCAACAGACAAAGTGATGCTACCCGCTACCTGGGGCCAGATTCACTTCGTTTCCTCTGGCGTTTTTTTTAAGCACAAAATGTTCCCGTTTTGTGAAATAATTCTCCCCTTATAAAATATTTCTCATTTGTTTCATCGCATTTAAGTCGCTCTGAATAAGCGCATGACACAGGCGCCCGAAATGGAAATCTAACACGCAGGCTTCATTATGCACGAGCCCCGTAATCACATAAATACACTAACAAGCTTTTAAAGCAGCGAAAACACGAACGCTCACTGCGAGTATTAATCTTCCTTGGCCCGGCTGAGGCGGAGCGCGCCTCCGTCGGGGCCCCGTGTGTTGTGACACACGCTGTGGATGGGAGAGGAACACGACCCCACTCGGCTACTCCGCGGTGATTACTTCTGCTTTGATCGCGCCGCCGCCCCGCTGCGCCTTAATACCTTGTCACTAATTCTGGCGCCTTTACTCTTTCTGTGGATTTGTGTGACATCGGCAAGGAAAAAAAAAAAAAACCCACTGTGATAGAGAAGACCTATATCCGATACACAAATCTGATCATGCACACATGCGACTGGTGCTTTATAGGCAACATTCATGTCAAATGAAAGAGCCTTCAACAGCAGCTAATTCGTCAGAATAAACAGCAGCTCTGCCACACAAAGCCGAGTCCTTGCTGCCAACTCCCTGTGCATTATTATTCAACACTGCAGAGAGGAGTGAGAATTTTGGAATCAGCCTGTGAATATGGGGATTAGTGGGATTTGAAGAAGGACTTACAAAAAAACTCTCTAAGCAGCCAACAATAACACGACAGGTTATATGATCGCTTCTCGCAAGCCCGAAAATGTACCGCATACACCCACCGACACAACAACAACAACAACAACATTGACGGGCTGTTATCCATGTTCTCCTCCAGGCTCTCCGTACCGAGACAAGATCACGATAGCCATTCTGCAGCTGCAGGAGGAAGGGAAGCTGCACATGATGAAGGAGAAGTGGTGGAGGGGCAACGGCTGTCCCGAGGAGGAGAGCAAAGAGGCCAGCGCCCTGGGAGTGCAGAACATCGGAGGGATCTTCATCGTGCTGGCCGCGGGGCTGGTGCTGTCGGTGTTTGTGGCCGTGGGGGAGGTCCTGTACAAGTCCAAACAAAACGCCCAGCTGGAAAAGGTACGGCGGTCGTTTTCTGACGCATTCTGGGCATTAAAAACAGCTGTCGTGATGATGTCCCATCATCTGACTTGAGCTGGGTTTCATCTTGGTGTTACATCTCTCATACGTTATTCATTCTTTTAAATCAAATTAAACTATAAATGTTGGACGTTAAACCAAACAAATAAAAAATACGCACTTCCAGATTGGTTTTTTGAGGATTTAAATACTTTTTTCCTTCCAAAATCTTTCTTCCAAGACTGTGTTCCCAGTGTCTGTAACGGGAATGGACTGGCAGTGGGGGAATTTCAGTGTAAGAGGTTTGAGCAAAATCCCAAAAATTCTTTTCCAAAATTTAGCTGAAGCCAACGCGAGGCTTTAGCAGTCTGAGTCTGAGCTAAATCAAGTGTGCAATTTACAAAGTTAGCCTTCGCTCAGCCACGGAGAGTGTCTTCTTTTCTGAGCTGCAGCGGAGGACAAAGGAAAAAGAACAAAGTAAAAATAAATAAATAAAAATATGGATTTAGTCAACACATCTCTTAATTTGAAATCATATCTGAGTTGGATTTGTGGTGTTAATGTACGGAACTCCTTCATTGTAAAAAATGGGCACGAGTATTGTGAGTATTATTATACACCGATCAGGCATAACATTATGACCACCTTCCTAATATTGTGTAGGTCTCCCTTGTGCCTCCCAAACAGTTGTGACTCATCAGAGAATGGACATGGGCCTTCTGAGGGTGTCCTGTGGTGTCTGGTTAGTGGGGGCCTTTGGATCCTATGGGTTGAGGGGAGGGGCCTCTGTGGATCATCCCACAGATACTTGATCAGTTTGGGATCTAGTGAATTTTTTTTTTAGTTGTTCCTAAAGCGTTTTTGTGTGTTTTTGTGTCAGGCTGCATCCTGCTGGGGATGGCTGCTGCCATCAAGGAGTGTCATTGCTATGGGGTGGGGGTGCCTGGTCTGGTCTAAGTGGGTCCTACATCTCTAAGTAACATCCACATAAATGCCAGGTCCAAAAGTTTCCCAACAGAACATTGTATTGTCACAAGATGGTCAACGTTATCCACTTCTCCTGTCAGTGGTCATAATGTTAAGCCTGATCGGTGTATGTAAACCTATCTTTGAATTTGAAAATATCTGAATTGGATTTGTCGTGTGAATGTGTGTGTGTCTATACGTCTTTTTATATACATATACAAAAACATTAACATTAGTTGAGCAGACCCTCCTTAAACTGATGCTACAGTCCTCACCGCAGTGGAACAGGTTCAGCTCCAGCCGGTGCTTTGCTGCATACCGCCCCCCTAACCCCTCTCTTGCCTCATTACCTCCTGTCTCTTTTCGCTGATGACTGTCAAACGAAGGCCATAAAGTGAAAAGGGGGAAAAAAAATGCATCAAATGCAATCAGTACAAAAAAAATAAATACATTTACTTACACCCACTGTGCATCCACACTCGGCATGCAAACGTTAGTCTTATCAAATGGAGCCCTGGATACGCGGGCCGCGCATTCACACCATTTGGACAATCAGGTGAAGCCCCAGCTAGCCGTCAGCTACACTCAGATCAGCCGGTGTCGAGGTTAGCCGGCGCAGTGGCTGAGGGAGGAGAGAAAAGCAAGGTGGGCACACTTCAGTATATGGTAGCGTTGAACAATGTTATCGCATATCGCAATTTTCCTGCTACCATGCATGGCTAATGCAGTACACCGGCTCCTCTCTCTCCCCCCTCTGGTTATGATTCTTTCTAGAAAGCCACTGAATACATTTCAGACTGTTGTATCTGTGCTCCATTTTAGCAGCGTGCCCTTGATTAGCGCAGTGTGGAATATGTGTTTTAGTGCACTTTAACTTGTGCAGTGATGATTTCAGATAATTGTAAAAGTCCTTTTGATGGCGTCTTTTAATTATTTACATCTACAGAATTAGCCCGGCGCAGCAGCGTGTTACTTTATTGCAATAGTAATTAGTTTATGCGGTTTTTTTTATTCTTTCTTTTTTTTTTTTTTCACAGGCCGCATATGTTTCACAGCACATCTTAGCTATCATTAATCAAGAGCTCCGAGACTGGGTCACAATATTCAGATAATTTGCAAATGCCACAATCTCCAGGCTGCCAAGGTGCTACTGATTTGCATGCTGACAAACAAGCCTTCTCCTTTTACTCCCCGCCAGCCTCCTCTACCCTGACAACGCCGGCTCTTTTTACCCTCCTCCTCCTCGTTGTTTTCCACCATTTCTTTTTCTCTCACCCTCCTCACCTCTCTCCTTAATCACCCCTCTTTCAGAACGCGGAAAATATCTCATTCATGCGCCAGACAAATATATGAGAAAACAGAGAAGAGGTGGGGGGGAGGAAAAAAAACAAAAATACCTGGTGCATAAGCCACCCACGGATATCCATCTCACACACACCTACACACATACACAAACATAAAAATAATAGCTTCATACTTTAATGCTCTGCCTCCTCTTTTATGTCGTCTCCCCTCCTACACCCATTGAATTTGAATCACATTTCGCATAATC
Source organism: Chelon labrosus (assembly GCF_963514085.1). Lineage (NCBI taxonomy): Eukaryota > Metazoa > Chordata > Actinopteri > Mugiliformes > Mugilidae > Chelon > Chelon labrosus. The sequence continues at coordinate 14,635,174 of NC_140347.1, read as the reverse complement.
AGAAAAGGAATGCAGAGGAATTTGACTCATTGGTGAACAAGCATATTGATATCTTATAGGATTTTACACTGCATACACATCACAGGGACAACAGTAGCTCCTAGGTACATGAAGGTACAGAACACCACCACTATATCTGGATTTAATCTGTTGAAGTCAGTGTTTTGTCCTTTGCTAAGCTAAAAATTATTAAGTGTTCACTGTTCCTTCTTGGGATTTAGTTCTTGGCATGGTGCAAAAGGCTGTGGAACAGCATTCATGCCTTTGTGTGACAGCAAAGCCCGAAACGAGGAAATCTGGGACACATCAGACCTTTAGATGAAGGCATGTCTTCCAAAGAATGGTTTGGGATTAAATGAACAGGTCTGATTGTACGGAATTACAGAAGTGTTTTTTAAAATGTCTGCAGTCCCTCGGTCTGTTCGTTCCTATAGCGCTACACCGAGGGTTACCTGTGAGCGCTGGATTAAGGCGCCGGTCTCTGTGGAGGCGTGGGTTCAAATCCCACCACTGCCATGTTCATATCGGGTTCCTACAAGATCCACTGTTCCACGGGGATTTTTATCGTCATACGCCCTCCTTGAATGTAATATTTTTGGGGAACGGTGGTGTAGTGGTTAGAGAAGCAGCTTTGGGACCAATGGATCACAGGTTTCCATCCCGCACCCTAGGGGAACTACTGTTTTTTTATAACCTGGACCTTATTCCTAGCATAAAGTATGATCCTTTACTCACCCTTATAACTTTTGTTTACCTGCAATTTGCTACTCTAGTTTTTTGCAACATGGCTGAATATTTTTCCGATTCTGAGGTTGTGGTCGAGTCATAGCAGTAGCAAATTACAGGTAAACAAGCCGATGGTCGCGGGTACGTGCCACGCTCAGAGATGACATCATCCAGGTCAGAAGACTAGACCTACAGACCCGGATAATGAAAATGAGTATTTCCCCATGTGGTATCAATACAGTGTAAATTATTATTATTCACTTCATTTTTAGACTATAATTTGTCCTTTAAATGTTCATTTTCTTATTTTTACATCCAGAGCATCAAGAAACTTTGTGGACACTTCCTATATAGGTTCTATTTCATTCTTCATAGACTTCATAGAACCCAAGTTACATTTGTAACCATTTTTTTCCCCTCCATTCACCTCCACTCAAAAAAAAAAATCCTCACTGGATGAACTCAATTAAAATGTGGGCAGGTTTTCCACCCAATAAATATATGTTGCCCCACTCAAACCATGTGCATCAGTGAAATATAATTAAATACATCTGTACTACAATAATTACAGTTTTTTTGTCCAACTCAAATCTGTATATAATTAATTAGAAATAATTCTTTTTCATTCTTTGCCCCCTTTAAGACACATGAGACAAAACCTGGTTGAGGTGGGGGTTTTTTAATCATTAAAAACATGCTTGTATTTGGAAAAACTCGAGGTTGTCTGGAAAAGTCAGACTGGAAGCAGCGAAATTGCATTTCGTTTTGTTATGAAACCAGCACAGAACCAGGAGGAGCAGAAAGAGAATCATCGGTGCGTGGCATTATTTGAGCATTTCCATATCAGATTAAATGTGAAAGCAAGAGCATCTGCCTGGTAAAGCAGTCAAATTAAGTTAATGTGAAACTACTTTGCAGCACTAAAGCCATTATAGATTATGAAACGTTCTAATGCTGCTGCCACCTAGTGGTTGAAGAAGACACTCTGGTGCACACATTTGTAGGCAAGAAGCCAATATCCAGTGCCATGCCGACATATTCAAGACAGTGGATTTGCATAGTTTTGGGTAGTGTGTCACGCAGCGTGGCACCGGCTATAACTTTCCCCCCCGTTTGCTTTTTCCCGTCTGCAGCGATCCTTCTGCAGTGCCATGATGGACGAGCTGCGCGTGTCGCTGAAGTGCCAACGGCGTCTCAAGCAAAAGCCTCAGCCGCCCGTCATCGTTAAGACCGAGGAGGTCATTAACATGCACACGTTTAACGACAGGAGACTCCCAGGAAAGGAAACCATGGCATGAACACTGAACGCACCCTGAGCATACCTCTCAATAAAATCCACAGAGGGGAGACCGGGGCTCAACCTTATGCTGACTTAACTACGGACTGAGGTTAGCAGTGAAAAACAGGACTCCTTTTGAACCCACTTGCTTATGTAGACAGATGTTTCCTGTGGAAATATAGATACCTGAGCAGTGTCACCTCACTGTGACATTCACTTTTTGATGGGAGCTGGAAACGTAGGACTCGCAGGTTGGTGAAAGTATGTAAATTGAAGGAAGATCTGAGCAGGTTTGTGATAAAACATTTAAACACACACACACAGTTAAAACATGTATACACACACACACATACACACACTCTCTTATCTGACACTTGTGCAGAAGGAGGAAAAAAAAAATCTATTGTGACAGTAACACCAGATGTAGTTTTTCTGTTGATGTCAATGCCCTTTTGTCTTACCTCCATGTGTGTGTGACCCGATCGGTCCCTCCCTTCAGTGGCTTGAGTTTTCTCTCTCAGATAATTTGACACTAATCTTACACCAACAAAGGGAACAGTAGTCAGTGCCAAACAGTTTATTATGAACTGATGTATAAAAGTGATATTTAGTTTGGACTCATCTATGCTGACCATGTCAAATACTCATCGTTTTCTTCTGTAGCGCCTTTCTCGTGCCAAAGTTCTGCCATTGTAAAGAACTTTTCCGCCATGCCTATTATGTTCAAAGCCTCTACAACAAGCAATGTATACTGTCAAAGTCTCTACTCCATGTCCGCCATCACACACAGTCGGCAGTTTTCACTCTGTATCAGTTGTTGTAAAATGCAGGATTTCTACAAAAATGTTTGTTTTTGTACAAGAACAAGAAGTTTTGTAGTACTTTGTATCATGGTAGCCCCCTCCTGTGGACAAAATATGTAGCAGATACCAACTTTTAGCCCTGAAACTCTGACACCTGGCGGCTACGGGGCTTCAAACACTGCTGTGTAGGGTTCATTTCTCTCATCATTCAAGAGATTCAGTCTTCTGTGTGTCCGGTCTCACTGAGCCAGCTGTACGTGCCATCTGGAGACAATATAGTGGATTTTTTTTTTTTTTTTTTTTTTTGGTGGGAAAGAGCAATGAAACTGTAAACAAAGTGGTGCTCAAAAGCAAGGTGGTGACTCATCCTGGAAAACGCAACTGTTCGCCTCGCAGCAAAGACTAAACTGACAAGAAGTATGGTTAACTAATGGTAGCTCTGATGAGTCACCGTGGAGGACATAGTAAAACATGCAAATGTTGCTTTTGTGGAGGATAAATATGTACATGTAGTTATGTAGCTGAATTTTGTCCTCTGATATATTTTTTTGAAGTTGTGAAAATAATTATAGGCCATTAAAAATATTGATTTGGGAAGAGAAAAAAAATGTTAATTTCTTCTACAAAAACATATTACACCAAGATTAATATATTCTATTTTATTATTTACATATTAACCGGGACATTTTGCAATTGAAAAATCAGCTTTTCTGCGCCCTCTGGTGGACGAATGTAATATTGCATGCTGACAAACAAGCCAAACTAACAAACTCACAAACAAATATGCAAATACAGTTGGTTTCTAAATTACCTAAAGACGTTTTTAGCGTGTCTATGAAACAAAATGTCTTGCTAATCACCAGACATACTGTAAGTGTTCATACTAAGTAGCAACCTGATGAATGAAGTTTCTAGTGCCAAAAAGTGCAGTTCCTCAAATGGCCACTTGAGGCTCCAAAAGCGAGTAGCAGAAATACATTTATGGCGGGAAAATAAATAATAAAAAATCTCAATGGCTAATTTACCCATTCATGACAACTGTAAGGATGTGACCTTTTAAACTATATCAAGGTTTAAAATTCTGCTTAATTTAACCATTTTTGAATCAGCCAGGAGTTAGAAGGAGTCACGCACCCTTCAGGAAACCTGTGGGGTGACGTCAGGGAGGGGGGTCATCCATCTTTATATACAGTCAGTGGTCCATAGCGATAAATCTGCCAGAAGCTATCATCCGTTACATCGGTCCAACTGATTTATTGGTCAAGCTCTACAAATAATCTAAACATGATGAAGGGTTTCATGTTTACCAAGGACATCGGAGAGGAGGCAATTTTTCCAATACAAACCAACTCCAAGAAGTTAGTAAGAAACCACTCACGATGCTGTTTATAGATGTTTTTTCACTTATTTCGTGAAATATTACTTTCAGGATTAAACAGCAAGATCTACAGGAGGTTAATCTGATGGGATGAATAATGGAGAGCTCTGAGGCGCCTGCGCATGACGCAGTAAACGTCTCACCTTGCTTAGCTCGAATGCCAGGTGTCGCTTCATGTTGCTTGGAGTGTACTCGATCGGCTTTGAGGGCGCGATGTTGAGGATGATAGCTTGTGGGCTGTGTTAATCATTTTTTTCCCCCCTGCTAATTGTCTCCAGATGCGTATTCTCTCCAGCGAGCGACACAATCACATTTGGCCCCGCAAAATGTTTCTTCTTCGTCTGTTAAATCTGCTCCATGTTGTGAAATGACAAGCTCCCTTGGTAGGTTGCTACAGGTAACCATTTGAGCCGTTGTTCCAGGGATTTTAAAGACAACAACAACAACACCCAGACAAAGGGCCCGACGCTAGTGGTGCCATCTCTGTTGTACTGTACATGGATGGATCGATTCAAAGCAACCAGATTTAGAAACAAGGAAAAGAAAGTCGTCAGGAAAGAGACATTCTTTAATCCTTTGACTTGTTGGCGTTCTACCAGTGTTGCTTGTCATTTTTCACATTGCTAAACCTAGTGGTGCGAGCTGAATGTGAATTGAATACTTGGAAACCTTCATCCAAAGGCTTGGCTGTCAAAAAAAACAAAAAACAAACGTGAGCTCATGGACATTGATGCAAGGTTTTACAAATAATGTCATTAAAATGTCATAATTGTAGATTTGTCTCATATTGTTTGACTTTTTTTTCTCTCCCTCATATCGTTGCAGTAACAAATGGACAGGAAATGGATAACTACTGCCATCGCAATGATGAGCATTATGGCCTGCGGTATTTGGTAAATGTTAGGTGCTTCTAATTGATTAAAAGCCCCGAGATTTGATTTATATATCGTCTGAGGGAATGCACAATTTGCTCAGTTTTTAATCAAATCAAGCATGTGTGACTGGCTATTATTTCTGACTGACTCAGTGGCTCATGCACCTGGCTGCGCGCCACTTCATCCGACCACGCAAAGTGCCTCTCCGAGAGCCGGAGAGGTCCCGGTGACCGTCAGCATATAGAATTCACAACGGTGCACGGGAGGCTGCACAGCCTGACAAAATGGCCCGGGATATGCCCTGCACCGCTCCCGCTGATTTTTCATTGTTTATTGTTATTTCCTTCCCACAGGCGGCGGCGGCGGCCACAGAGTCGGGCGGCTCCTGCGTTTTCAAGACGAAGGTTCTTTGGACGTAATGATGAAAACTGCTCCTGCAGCCGAAGCTCTGCCGCCACAACATAAATGGCCACCCTGTCTGCCCTCCAGATTGACAGGGAAGGTCAGAGCATGCGTCAGTGCGTACAGCGGGGACCGTTTAGTCTGTCACACTTATTTCCATCATATTAAGTCCTCTTCCCCCCTTTTCCTAAGTGGTCGTTGGACAGGTATCCTTGGATAACATCTTGTTCATTAGCCAATTAATGGCCGAGATTGCGTTGTGGACAGAAAATTGCCTTTCTGAATGTGACTTTGGTTTGTCATACAGATATTATAAGCTAATAGAGCCTGCCAAGGAAGGTTTTGTGGAGGAGGAAATGTATTCCTCTGCTCATTTCCCAGTGATTTTAATAATTCAGGATCCCAGATTAAGAATCGTGTAAATCCACTTTGAATTTTTTCTTCTTTCTTCTTCTTTTTTTTTTTTTTTATAACTTGTAGAGACATTTTACACAGTGAGGGTGGGCGATATCACAAGGTGTTATAAATGTGCCTTGTGTCTGAGACATTTCCTTCAAGTTTAAACTGAGGAATTCCATTGGTGTCTCTTGGTGCATGAGACAAATGTGTGCAAATCAAAGAGTAGGATTGCTTCATGGTAAAACTAGGTATTTTTTAGATATGTATAATCTTTTCAGAGGTGTGATTAGATACCTATTTGAACAAACATCCTTCTCTGGTCAATATATCCTCATTCCTATTAGAAATTGCAGTGCTCTTGGACTGATAATGTTGGTCAGTCATTTCAATACTTTGGTTCTCAATAATTATTAGATGCATTGTCCTAAAATGCTGCATTGGTATTCATGGTTCCCAAATTGAACACCTGCAAGAACTTTCCCACTGGGGCAACGAACCGTTGGAGTCTGTTTCCACCGCAGGGACTAAGCTAATCTAAATTAAATTACTGGAAAATGATCTTACCCCTCAAAGTCCCTCCTAGCCCAGCGATAGACTGGCGACCTGTCCAGGGTGTACCCTGCCTCTCAGGTCCCTGTTGTCCCCCACGACCCTCCAGAGGACAAACAGAAAATGAATGAACGAATGAAACTCCCTCCTGTTGGGATAATACTTCTCAAAATTGCAGGAATATTGTGGGCTTGCAATGCTGGAGTGCTTGCAGCATCTCCAAGAAAACAATAATTTTGATTACAGCAACCAGTTGCGGACCAGATTCGAGCGTGCTGCTGTGCACTCTCAAGCATGACCAAATCCCCTTTGTGTTTAGTCCTAGTCTGGTAAAGAAATAAACTTTCTAAACATATTAGCAAGCTCGTGTTAACATTTATCTCCAAACTGCGCTGTGCCTAGTTGCAGCCTCCCAGCTGCTAGCTGCTAGGAGTTAAAGGGGAATTACTGTTTTTTACAACCTGGACCTTATCGTTTACTCACCCATATAACTTTTGTGTCATTTGTAGTCGTTCGGGAGATATTTAGATCTGCGTATATCCATATAGTGGGAGTGAATGGGGCACCGAAACGCAGCCTCTAAATAACGAATTATCTGCCGCGAAACTCGTTCATTTCACCAATATTTTGTTATGATACACTAGTGCTATTCCCCGTTGAGTCCGGAGTTAGCTGTTATCATCATCCGGGTCTGTAGGTCGAGTCTTCTGACCTGGATGATGTCATCTCTGAGCGCAGCGCGCACCCGCGACGGTCGGCTTGTTTACCTGTAATTTGCTACTGCTATGGTTCGTCCACAACCTCAGAATCGGAAAAATATTCAGCCATGTTGCAAAAAACTAGCAGTAGCAAATTGCAGGTAAACAAGCCGACCGCGGCGCGGCGCTCAGAGATGACATCATCAGCCAGAAATAAGGTCCAGGTTGTAAAAAACAGCGTGTTACACTTAACACACCTAGCATGCAGTTAACTAACATGCACATCACTGCAATTCATACACAGAATAATTCCTGGACGTATGAGTCGTCAAAAAGTTTACAGTCGTCTTTGTCTGATTTCCTAAACATCTGAGCCAGTTATGCAAAAAAATTACATAAAATTTTAACATAGGCATTTACATAGTATATTCAGTATGACAAAACTGAAATTAATACAACAATAAAAAGCAATAACCTGTTGCTTTTAAGTCAAGAGACCAAAGTCCAATACTTTCTCATCGGTGTATTCATTCTCCCTCGGATCTCAAGCCATTCTTGACTCCCAGTATGTTCTGTCTAAATAATTTAATGATTTGTTTCCGTGTGGCTCATATCAACAAAGCTAGTGGCAATATTTGGTGCAATAGTCAGCCCGCGGTAGATGATTCCCCTTCAGTAGACATTTCAGGTCTAGAAATGAGCTTTGACTCCTTTCTGTGGAGTTCAGCATGTATAATATGAAATCCTGGGGAAATGCAATAAAAGGGGAATTGCAGCTGCTGGCTGAGCGGGGCAGGCGTTGTTGGTGGAGAAGTGATGATTTGGTACGCATTAGGATCTTGCCCAGCAGTGGCATGTGTCTGCCCAGAGATAGCACAGAGGGGTGTATTGGAGGAACCATTGGACCCACACAAAGAAATCTGATGGGCTCAAACCAAGTGTGTTTTCTGCGCGCTAAAGTGCGTGTTTGCCTCCACCGTTTGCCACCTGTTTGCGGGTTCCTGCGGTCGTGCACATATGCGCCCGAGGGGGGACGAACCCCGTTTTGACTGCAAATGAATTCCAATTCGAAGAACTGATCTTTTGTGTCACGCAGCAATTGGTTTGGATGTGGTTTTCTGAGTGTTTTTTCTCTCTCCCTCTCCCTCCCAGTGGCAGATGTGTTGTGGTGGGTGGCAGCTGCAGAATGGAGGAGCACAGCTTGCTAAGTGATTCACCCTGCTCCTGGCATCTCTGTTACCCCATGAGTCTTTTCACTGACAATGTTTTCATTTCTATTTGCTTTATGTGTAACTAGGATGGTGGGCTAGATGCTTTGACAGCTCTGTCAGAAAGAATGACGGCGCTGGTTGTCTCCTTGAATAGGGGTGCGACGACCTAATGGGATGTCTGGAAGTTATTTCCCTTGCGTGACCTTATTCTACAGAGAAAGGTATATGGTTGACACAAATAACAATGTGGGACGGGCGTGTAGATGCTGCTCATTGTGATAACATCCGCAGATTGATGCTGTAAATGAATTCACTATCCCGACGTCTTCTGCGATTATATGTACACGCCGGAACCAGTCACATCTCCCGTCAAATAGTACCCGGGTTCCTCTCCCGAAACTCAGGCGCATTCTCAAACTAACGTTCTCCCTCCCCCCTCCCCTTCCTCCTCCCCCCTTCCCCTCTCTTTTGCCTTTGAGTCATTCATACTGTTGATTTCACCTCTGGAGGAATACATCAGGCATAACGTCTCTTTCTTTCATCAAGGCTGCAGCTTTAAAGTAATTTTCCTCCTCTCATAGCGAGCCAAATGGAGACGAGAAGATGTCGATTCTCTCATCTCTTTGTCTGTCCCCTTTGATCTCTTTCAACATGAATTCCCAACGCCCAGAAAGTAAATGGGATTTTTTTTTTTCCTCCTCCTGTCTTTCTCTGGAGCATGGTTGATCATACAAAATTGACCAGAAATGACTCCTAATGACCCCTGTGTTTTACTCTGGGAAAAAAAAAAAAATACCCAAAAACACACTCCTAGCTATCATTACTCATAGTGCATTTTAATGAAGGATGAATAATTCAGGGTGCGCTTGTAGATGTAATAGTCCGGGGCGCTGACGCCGTAAATGTCTTTATGGAGGCACAGCCATCTGCGTGTGTGTGTGTTTTAGGGACTTAGCGAGACAGGACAAAGGTTTCAAAAGTGCCTGCATGCCAGTGTGTATTGTTGTCCGTCGCATTTACAGACAGCAGTTGTGATTTATCTTGTATTCCCAGGGCAGGGGCCCCTTCTATCTCACTGGAAAGGTTAAAGCATACAGCCTGGAGGCAGTACTACAAAGGTCAACATGCAGTTTAGGAATGAGGAATAGAGAGGAGGACGGAGAAGATATGTACTCCTCTAACTCTCTTTCGGCCCCGCTCGCTGCTTCTGACACGCCAGAAACACTCGGCGCAGTGTTTGCAGCAAAGGCCCAGCAGTCTTTATCCTTTAGCTTTCTCTATCCTCACTCCCTTGCCTTCGCCTTATCATCGCCTCCCCGCGATACCTCCGATACGACAGTGCCATAAAAAAAAGCTGACCTTGACGAAGCCATCACAGGAGATAGTATATGAAAAAAGGGGAAGGAGGGGGGCGTATATAGGAAAATGATGGCGGTTAACAAAGGGAAACTGTAAACAAAGAGCGTTCGCTTAATGGACCCCCTCAAGCCTGGATGTGCTTAGGAGAGAGACATCGAGAGAGACAGCTGGTTATAAAAAGCAAAGGCGCCGGGCCATTAAAGAAGAGCAGGAGAGTGGAGAGAGGGCTGTGAAGAAACACCAGTGTCTTTGGTGAGTCAGATGCGTTGAGGTGATTAATCTGCTTTGGCTGTCCTTCACAAGCCTGAGGGAGGTGGGGGCAGTGATACGGAGGCACCAGGTTGCCCCCTTGTGGAGGAAAAGAGAATTTTTTCCCCCTTTGCTTTGGACTTGATCTGTCATCGCTTACACTCGGTTTCAGTGTCTTGCAGGTCCTGTGATTGATAGGCCTTGTCGTTTAATATGTCAGACGCCTGGGGACCCATGAAGGAGTGACTTTACTCAAGGTGAAAAATACAGAGTGAGGGAATAAGACACTGGTGAAGTTCTCATTAGTTGCAAAAAGCTGGGTTTCAATTGCTTATCTGCTTTTACTTAAATAAAACTGCATTCTTTTTCATCGAACGAGGACGTTCAACATTTCCCAGGCCTTATTGTGACATGTGTATGTTTAAAATAAAATTTCATGCCTCAACTACAGCATCCCAAGGTCAAATCTGGCCAGGGAATGAGCATTTCTTTCTTTCTTTCTCCCGAACTCACTGCTTTAAACTTTTAGAAATATTGACTTAAGGTTGAAAGGGTCAGCTTGTTCTCAAGATTTTCTTTTTTTTTGTCAATTTGCAACAGCATAAAACAAAGAAAAGCAGCAAATCCTGAGACTGCAGGTGGGCCACCAAAAGCCGGGACCTCAACGATGAATCTCATACCAGCTATTGATATATTCCTTTAATTTGAGTGCTGTTTATTTACCTCGGGTAGCGAATACCAATAGAAAGACGAGGCCACCGTGAAAATCCAAAGCCAGATGAGTCATATTTAGTTCATGTAACCCGCCGACGTGGCTGCGTACTGTGACATCGATGTCACCGCCAATTTCATCCGGCCCTGGTAATGTCTTTTGGCTACAGTCAGGGGCCTACTCCGGGCTTGGTCTAGTTTTGAAACACTGGAGGCGTGCAGCACCAACGCATCTCCTTAAGATTTTCAGATTAAGTAAATAATTCCAAACGCAACACCGCAACAGAAGTCCACAGAAATTAGCCTCATGGATTGAGTATTGATCGGGATTCAGTGGCATCCAGCCAGCTAATTGAGCTAGCCGTTGGGTTAACTGAGTAGAACACCAACACTTGCTGTAATAACAACATCCTTATGGGTTAAGACATGAGATTGTAAATTCCCTTTGAAAAATAACGAGCAAAATCAGTGCAGTACAACGAAAAGTGTCCTGATTCAAAACCACTAGTTGGTAATGCAGGCTTTTATAAATTTCTCAAAATTCTCCAGAGCTACTAAAGAACTTTCTATACAGTGTTAATAGTACCTCCCATGTGTCTTTAGCAATGTATAAAAACTAAAAATTGTGTTCAAAACGCCATCAAGGCTGAATTTTCAATCCATGTTGCACGTGAGAACATCCAAGCACGAAACCACTTCAATATCTAGTAATTATACATACTTTAATGCCAATATAATAGGTTTATTTTCCAATCAAGTGAAACATTTAAGACATATTTAAAAATCCAATCCAAGATTCACAGAAATAATAAAAAAAATAAAAGGCAGTACACTTACATTGGGGCCAAAATAATGAAGATTGGGGCCACATAGAAGAACAAATTTTCCCCATTCAAAAAGCAATCAGTGCTTGGCTCTAGATGTGCTCCAGAAAAAGAGAGCACAGGAGACTCCCTCTGGCCACAATGTAGAGAGTAAAAAAAAAAGAAAAACAAACATGGGAAACGTGAGGTGGTTTCATCAGTACAAGAAGGTATATGCACTTTTAACTGCCTCGGTTGGATTTCTGAGGTCCAATGTGTGTGACTTCATGTACACAATATAAATCTGACATGACACAGTTCTGTTAAAAAAAGAAGAAGAAACATCACAAATTATCTTTCCCTACAGCACTTTGTTTCTCCAGTCAAGGCAAAGCACTGAGCACCTGTCAAAGGCAGCACTTGAGGTATGTGAACTTCAGCTGCTGAGGTTTTTCTGTCTAGGATCATGGCATAGTACATCTCATCATTCAGCGACAACATTTCATTCATTATGAAGGACAATTCAGCTTGAATTTTCTCTGAACGAATATAAAACGTATTCACATTCATAACTGTGCCCGATTTGTTTTTATTGTGAGTTACACATCGGGAAAATGGATTATACACTTAATACACTTCGCCATGATAAGGGTACAAACTATTTGCCTAAGTAACAAATTCAGGAGTTATGTTTGTTTAATGGATGAATTCAAATGGTTGATTTTATTATGAATTCATGTTGCTCACCAGTAACAAAGTGTCAAGCTACTAGGACTTGTTTACTTTCAACTTCGTATGGCCAGTCAAGAAACGTTAATACAGTTACTTCGTACAATTAATTTATACGCCGTCACGCTGGTTGGATTTTAATTACATCAGATTTGATTTAGCCACATTCATAGTTATTTGTTTATTATGTAAATGGTGACATTACTGAAATAAAATTATAAAATTCAACAGTTGTTTTGTACCCTTATTGTACCCCATGAATGCCATTAAAAAACACACACCATGTATTTCCTAATTCTGTGATTCATCCGCATTTAAGATTTTTCAAATAGCAAAGGCATCCATTTAAAAGTCCACCTAAAAAAAAATACAGTGCCACAAAACTGAAATAGAAGCTAAGCATCATGGAAAATATGCTAATAGCCGTTATTAACCGTTTGGTTTAGCTTAGCTTAAATAACACAGGGATCCAGCTAGCCTCGCTCTGTCTAACCCACATTTTGTAACTTGTGAGTTAACTCAAAACTTGTATTTCTAAAAAATAATAATAAAAAAAAAGAGTCTGAAAAAGTCTATAAAGAGACTGACTGGCAATATATTTGAAAATGTAGATATTTTTTTTTAAATTCCCCGCTTTGTGTCCACTGAATGACCGACTCATTTTAGAACAGGCGGCCATCTTTGTTTTGATTGTTTCTACCACAGTGGCTCGACTTTGGACTGATTAAAAGTCTTTATATTGTGCCGTGGACAGAATATTCTTTCATGGTGGTTAGAAGAGTCTTTGCGGATCTTTGCAAGTGCATTCACAACCCCGGTAAGTGTTGCTGAATACACTTTAAATCCCAATGCTGTATGTGTATGTAACATGCTGTAATGTTACACGAGAGCTAAAAAACTAAGAAAAAAAAATTAACTGGCCCTGGCTCACTCAAAATGAGACAAATCACACAAAACCTTCTAAAGCTCTAAAAGTTAACTAAGTTTTGGAGCTTTAGAGGTTCTTTTAGGACATTTTTGTTAATGCTAGCTGTAGCCATTAGCATTAGATAAGCAGACAGAGTGAACTAGCTAGTTAACTGTCCGTCACAAAGCTAATCATTTCCCAAAATGCTCCACAGTTCCTTTCAGACAAGGCTTAACAATCATCAATCAGTTCAATATTTCCATTTTTTTAAAATTAGGAGGTCAGACAGATCAAAAGCATGAATTATCCTTCCTGCTCTCAAGAGTTCTTCATAAAATTAGATATTAAAAAGATTCAGATTTATCCCAAATAACTGTGACAATCTTTGTCAGCATGGTATCATGTGCCTAATACAATCTTCACCACTTTGATCACTGCATAATCACATTAGGTGAATCCCACTTGTTTCCTTCATTACCACCACTGTGGGGCGCACTTGAGTAGAAATGCACCGGTGTCATTTCAAATTAAATATCATCTGTGGACAGGGATCTATTGAATTTTATTTTTAGATTAGATTTATTTATTTTATTCTCACTGCATTGTGTGGTAGCAAACCATTTCTGACAATATGTTCCCTTTTTCTGGACCTGAGACTCAAACTGAGCCCTCTGCTGAGACACAAGTGGTACATTCAGGATTGCAAATGTTTGATTTTTGATGATTTTGTTTTTGTTTGCATGATTCAGATCTTAAGTGGGAAACTATTAATTACATATTCAGCCCATTTTGTGAGGATAACAATTTGGTTATTACTACCTTGGGGAGATTTATCTCTTGTATAAAAGGGTTTCTTGGCTGCGTTAAATACTGAACAACAGACAAGAGATCAATCAGTAGTTACAGTGATTGGAAGAAAAATATAAAGCTAATAATAGTATCACTGTATTTTTTCCACGGTTTTGTTCATAACTGGCATTAACAAGCTTTCATACCGCAACACTGCAATCATATCCAAACTCTTTAATCTCATGAGTTAGTCTTTTAAAAGTACTGATAACAATATTCATCTTCATAAACATTTTTCTTTTGTTTTTTTTTTTTTTTAGAATGTCATCTATGCAATGTCACCATTAGTACAAAATCTACTGATTTCATGTTAACTGTTAACAATGCCGCTCTGAACTACAAATGTAGTTTACATCGAGGAGGGGCACTATCTTCGAACCACACAACTTCTGATTATCTGAGGCTGTAAAAAAAAAAAAAAAAAAATGTCCGACAAAGGCCATTACCATGGAGCCCAAAAAGAAGATAATATCTATTTGGTAATAGTTCAGACAGATAAAACACAGAGATAGGCACTCCTTGTTAGAGTACAATCTTCTCAAACTTAAGCCAATCGTATCAAGTGGTTACAAAAAACGGTTATGATAAAATACTTACAAACTAAAAACAACAGTCCATGTAGTCTCAAAACGTGTTCACACCGACTGTAAAATATTTCATATTTAACATAGCTAGCCCAACAAATTGAGGTAAACTCACTGGCTGTCTGCAGCTACGTGATAAGTGTATACCCGACGGTATAACACAGAGCTGGCAGGAACAGCCTGGATGTGTGAGACAAACGCGCCCGTCGTGAAAACTCATGTAAAAAAGCTTCCAAAAGGGCTTTGATTGTAATATATATCTGGAGCCACAAGTGACGAGCCGCTTCCTGGGGCCAATTTGTTGAAATTGCTGTGTGACTCCAGTGCGACAAGTGGCAATTCAATTAACAAGTAACTGCATGGAGGAGGTAGAGGGCATGGGAGGAGGTAAAGACTTTATGGAGGAACAGCGCATATGAGGTAGGCTTTTGCTGTAAACAAAAAAAATAAAATAAAATAAGAGTTTTGCGGTAAAAGAAAAAAAAAAAAACTCATTAAATCTGGGAAGGAAGACCAGGAAGTCTGTGGCAACACTAGGGAACTTCTCACACAACACCTCAGTATAATAGAGACCTAAAGTTAATCATACAAGCTCATCAAAAAATATACAAACAAAATGAAATGCACAACTATGTATAACTCAAGAGGTAGTTGCTAATATCAGTACATGAATCGGTTACATACTTCACCATTGCTTAGCAGAGTTTGTTGTCTGTCAGTGGATGATTCCCAAAAGAATAAAATACACTTTTTTTTGGTTAATTCCCTGAGAACAGTTCATCATCCTGAGAGGAATTGTGTGTAAAAATGTAAAAATACATCATACAAAAAGATGTTTCCATAGAGATCCGAGCATAGGCTGTTGCTCCTTCTGTGGTTTCGTCATTCACTTTTTTTTTTTTTTCTCTGTCATGCTGCATTGTTGAGATTTGATTTTTAACGCACGCACACATTCAAAAAGCTGTACATTTAAAAAAAAAAGAAAGAAAGAAAAACACAAACGAACAAAAAAAAATAAAACAACAACCGCTCTCCATTGCGCTTTCAGTAATAAGTCCCCTCTCGTTGTGAAAGAGCGAGGACAGCAAGCACTTCAGCGAACTTTAAATGCCTTTGAAAAAAATAAAGCCAAACTCTTTGGTATAGAAATATACCAAAAAAAAGTTGGTTGTCTACCTTTAAAAACACACGAGCTAGTTCGATATAATCATACAAAGTTATTTGATTTGTCAGAACATTAAGATACAACTCCGAAACCGACCCGACTTGACTTTTTTTTGTGAGGAGTCGGCTTCAGGTGAGCTCTTTTCACATTCAGTATGGTCAGAGAAGAGTTGTTAGGTCACAAATAGGTGCCACTAAAGCCATGCTTGGGATTCAAGTTATACCAAAAGCAGCACTTCATCTCTCTCTATCTCTATCTCTCTCTCCGTCTCCCTTTTCGGCGAGTCTGAAGCAGCAGCAGCCGTGACACCGTCTAATCCCGAAGAGGAGCGAGCGCTACCTGGCTGGTGGTGACTAACAAAAATGGTAGGCACAGATGGAAGCGGTACAGGTGGTTTTGATCCTACTCTTGACACGGCTGGGAGAGCAAACGGCTTGACATTCGTTTTCCAAAAAGGAAGAGTTAGTGAGGTATTAAGTAAGTAGAGCAGCTATGATGGTACAGTAATACTACACCTATCAGAGAACAAGGTGAGACTTCGTGCCGTGTCAGAGGTGATTGTTGAATATTCTGATTAATCGGTGAGTGTAAAGATCTCCTTGAAAGTCACTTTTGGATTTGTCGTGGATGAAAACGCCGACAAACAATCCCATGCAATACACAGGGCTATGCACCTACCGTCAGAGCTAATTCCTAATATACGCATCACTTAAAGTTAATAGAATTTCAATTATATCTTGCGACTTTACATATATATTAATGACTTATACTATGATTTATAGACTGTAATGTTATTTTCAACTAATTATGCAACAACCGAAAATGGAAGTCTAGAGATCGAATCATTACTTTCAACCTAAACTATTTAATCTAGATGGATTATATGATGTCTTTATATAAGATGTGTCTATCTATAATAGTAGGAAACCGAGGGGTTAATAGTATCGACTCGCAGTCTGACAGCTTTCGCACAGTACAAGCACACACCGTTTTTTTTTTTTTTCCGTCCCCCCCCCCCCCCGAGTCTTGCACATGCTCGCATTTTGACAATCAATTGGTCCAGTCTATTTCATGTAAGAGGTATGTACTGAGTGTTTCAGAATCAGAGAGAGTGTACTCTAGCAGCTGACTTGTCTTTAAAAAAAACAGAAAAAATTCCCTTTGGAAATTCATAAAAATTCCCAAAAGATCTTTAGAAGCCATCTTACAGTCCTTTGGGTCTGGATTATCGCTTAGAGGGTCTAGAGCTTTTAGAAGGCGTCTTCTAATCCTTTTTAAGACGAGCTACCGCGTTGTGCGTTCGGAATGATTAGGCCTACGGGATATAAATTTGTTGCTTTAAAACGTATGTAGAGGAAATGCATTAAAAGTGGCCAACACTTAGGTCCAAGGGGAACAAATAGAAGTAAAAAAAAAAAAAAAAAAAAAACAATCATCAGACCTAGACTCATACCACGTTGTTTCACGCTCGAGCTGCACTGATTGAAACAAGAGAAACAGTCTTTCCCTGCAGTCACCAATCCAGCGGTGGTTGCCATAGCTGCACCAGACGACTGCAAGTCAGTCACACACATTCACGCACGTCCGTACCCCGTTGATCGTTGCCATAGCTGCGCTGGTTAGGAAAAATAAAAAATAAAAAAATAACATAAAAGTAAAGAAACAAAGACCTCCCATTTTTTTCTTTTTCACAGGTGTGAGGTAGATGAGGGGGTGGGGGCTTCGGGTAACCTTGATTGAGGGGAGACATGAGGGTCAGAGGCTGGCGATGAAAGGTTCACCTCTGTGGACTGTTTTCAAGATTTCCTCCACCTCTGGGTCCGGGAGCCGCGGTGTGTGTGGGGCTCCTCGGGGGAAGAGGAGGAGCCCTCCAGGGGAGATGAGCCGGAGCGCTCCTCTTCCTCCGGGAGGCTGAGGTAGGGCCCGGTCCCTGGGCTGGAGGCCGAGGTAGACGCATGTTGGTCCTGAGAGCCTGTGGCGGGCGCCAGCGCCTTGTGGGGACACTGAGCCACCATGTGCGTGATGCTCTGGCAGTAGTGGCATTTCTTTGGCTGGGGGGGCAGGCCACACTCCTTGGCATGGTGGTCCAGACCTCCACAGTTATAACAGCTGCAAGGACAAAAAAACACAAAGAATATAGAGATAGCACAGAATAATGAAAAACGTGTCCAACAGCCATGAAAAGCATACACGTCAGACTTTAGAAAAATGAGGACATCACTTTTGTAGCTGAAAAATGTAACTCATCTTAAAAAAAAAAGGAAAAAAAATAAAATTACAAACTATTTATCCTCATAAAACATCAGCGCTGGATGTGAAATATCTGCTCCAACTACAATCCACCACTAGATGGGAGTGTGACATATGAAATAGCCCTGGATCATACGTGAGTGGCACTCCCAACTACACTGTGTTATTAAATTTGACAAGAAGCACAAGCGTGCTGAAAGGGCAACAATGAAAGCTGTGAAGGCAAAGGTGACCATGATTTCAGCCTGTCACGCCAACGGCACAACAAATCAATTTATTTTGCTCTTGTACTTCACACACACACACACACACTCCTTTTTAAAAAAAAAAAAAAAAAGGGGCTTGATGCCCTGAAAAAAAAGTCCCTGTTCTGCATGTAGTCTCTTTTATCGTAAGCTTAATAAATAGCTGTTGGGCAATGAAGTATAGAACATGTGACGCATTAATTTTTTTTTTTTTCCAGGCATATCTCTCGCTGCAGTGCAAAAACACCTCAGTGTTTCATAACCTCATTATCGGGAAACCACAGAGATTCAAAAGAGATTTGGAGGCCAATTAACTAAATAGGAATAGACGGGACACAGTGACGCGAGTTGCAAAAAAAAAACAAAAAACAATCATGACAGGATTTTCTGCAGAAGTGTGTTTTTGTCTTTTCAAGCAGAGGATAAATGATCTAAACTTAACATTGTACTATTTAAAATAACAATCTCAGGGTTTGAAATCAATAAATGAACCTTATAGGCCTTATCTCCTGTTTCTTATAAATGAATCTATTTTAGGTGTGTTTAAAAAAAATAACATTAACAAAATGTTAATTGCAAAACAAAAAAACAAAACTGTGAAATTAATTACGAAAGAAGAAATTGTAATGTGTAATGATGTTATTAGCAAGACTCCTCACAACCTGGATTCACTCCATTAGTGGGCTTTAAATTAATTTAAAGTGCTTTTCTAAAGAGTCCTATTATATATATATATATATGTTCAATATATATTATATAGATTATAATAATTTTATTTCCCAATGGTAGCAAGAAAAGAAAAAGGTTTAAAATGTTTAGTAAGAGCTCCTTCAAAAATTCTAAATAAAATACAAAGCACTTCCATGCCTCAGATCAAGCAGTGACTCCGTATACAGTAGACTCAGCTGGTTTGATTCAAATGCTTGAAATGATATAATATATATATATACATATATATATATATATGGAGAAAACTACTCAAGGTCAGAAATGCAATTAAAGTATTCTTAGGAACGATAAAGAATAATCGACAGATGCTTCACACAATCTAGCTCTTCACCATTCAACAGTACATTGCCACACCTGCACATATATTCACCATTTAAAAATAATGTATATAGTTTTCTGAGAACTATTTTGAAAAGCTTATCGTCCTTACAAATGTACAAATTACTAATCATATAAGCAGCTGCTAAAGTACGCTTAAAGAAACGACACAGAGGAAGGCACGGTAGCTGTGAACATTTGAGTAATAATTCACACTGTATCAGAAAATATACGGAAAATTACGTGTTGCATTTCAGTGGACACATTTATCTCTTTAAATTATTCCAAAATAATCTGCTCTGGTTGCGTTTTGTTTAGGAATCGGCAACAAAAAGATCACAGACAAGTGATCAATCGGGAAAATTCTGCAGCATCGTTTGAGACCTAATTCTTGGACCGTTTCCCCAAAATTCACTGCTCACATAATTATCAATTTCCACAACATCTTAATTCTTTACACAATTGTTTAGCTGGACTGACTGACAGGATCCAAGGAAGAATGGACGTATAGGACGCGCACCACAGCAACCAGCAGGGGTCAGAGCAGCGTAACTGCCACAGGAGCTGCTCACACTGAGCGCGCTCACGAAGACGGGATGACATCACAGACATCTACCTGCCACCTCTGAATCCAATACGCCTCGCTACCACCTTAGCAGAAGGTAGACACTTGACCTAACACTGGATCAATTATCCCAAATAAGCTGAATTATTCAGCTGTGTAAAACAATCGGGGAACCTTCTCTCTCAGATACTGTTTCTTCCTTTCTAGCAAAAGCTTTTCTTTTCATACTTGGAGGAGGAGAAGAAAAAGCTATATAACACAACGTTTGCTCCACTGAAGCAGCTGTGATGCAGCAACATAAAGAGCGGCAGAGCTGGACTTTCTAATGTAAATGTAGCCTTAACATCATGCGATGCCTTCCCACAGCAGATGCAGTATTTACTCGGCTCTACCTGGCAGGCTTTTGCTGCACATCAAATGAAGGCATTCTCTTTCAGTAGGAGGGTAGGAAACACAGCCTCCTCTGCATAAAGCACCACGCTTTTTTTTTTTCTTCTTCTTCTTCTTCTTCTTGTTTTTTTCTCGAGGAGCTCCATATGGCTCCCTCGGACTGATTTTTAGCAAAGCACCCGTCAGGACTTAGCTGAGGACAAAACAATTGATTGAGCTACTGCCGCATTGAGATGCATATAAGTCCAATCTACAGCCGCGCTAATACCACCTCTAATGTAAAAGCTGGCAAATTGATTCAAAATAACGGCAATGGCAGGCAAAGTGCCCTATTCAATTCCTTATTATGGCGCACAATAACCATAGCAACAGGCATGTACTCCGGCACATTGAATAGATTTAATCTATAATCTCAGCCCACTCAGAAATAGCTCGCTGCGGCGAGATGTACATACAAGACATGCTTCCTTTTACTACAGTGCAGCCCTGCAGTCTGAATGCTAATGAAAACACACGTTCAGGCTTTGTTACATGAAACCTGGCGAGATGCACGCACACATATACCACTGTTATATTTCACGTTTGAGAATTAGATACTCACCGGTCTCCCTTTGGTTTGCGTTTCTGGAGTGGGACCTTCCCTTTGGGTCTCCTCTCACTACCTGCACAGGGTCCCCCACCAGGTCCGGTCACCCGCAGGGACTCCAGGCCCTTAGAGGACTTCTTGTACGTGAACTCCACCTGCTCACCCTCCTTTAAGCTGCGGAAACCCTCCATCACCAGTTTGCTCTGTTGGGAGAAAAAAAAAAGCAATTACCTATTTGAATGTGGCAGGTGCTTTTAGCTCAACGCAACACACAAGGGTCTATATTTAAGTCAGGTAAGTGTGTTATAAGCTAAAGGTATGATTTAAGTTTATTACTTTAAACTGCTCTCATTTGAAAATCTAAGCATAAAGTGTTTTCCAGGAGCTAAACAATTACAATTTAAGAAATGCAGAACATTAATTCTTGTAGGATTTTGCACAATTCAATACATCGCAGGTGTAGGAAGGAAAATGTACATCTCGAGTCAGTTTAATTAGCCTGACATCCACGCGTCCTTGAAAAATAATTTCCCAGCCCATTCAGCACAATTCAAACATCTCCTGTTTGTCATTTCTAAAGGCTTCATACACAATCAGGATGCATTTTAGCTTTGCTTATGTTCAACTTGTCTTTTCTGAACCCGAATGATAAAAATGATTCAGTTCAATAGTCAACAGTATGCAAGTACAAGGTAAAGTCAGCCCCATTTCTTGGAATGAAAAAACGATTTCGATGAAAAAAAAAAAAAAAACCTCTCGATTCTACTTTCTGTCCGCACATTATGTAAGTCCACACCCATGTGGCTGAATTTAACACATTACAGTTGAACAGTTGCTATGCTATGATATTATCGGATCTGTGAACAAACAAAGAGCTCTCCAATCAACACTTTCCACATCCAAATAACTGTCACTGAACATCAACACTTATTAACACTGGGAAGTTGCACTGTTGCTGCATGCCGGAAGCACAGCATCGAGTAGCGCACACAATGAACACAGAGAGACCTGATTTCAAACATGGTGGACTGACTGTATGTGGTTTGCACCAACTGCCATGACAGTTTATGCACGGAGGGACTTATCTCACACAATGTCCTTGGTATACTCTCTTTATCTACGTTTCGCACACCACTTCCTATTCCCTCTGCAGGGCGAAAAAGACAAGAGTGTCACACCCGTGCAATCATTTTCTCTCAACACATCCACCATCCATCTTATCTACATGATCGGAATTATTGATTTAGTTACTACATAACCCCCGGACAATGATTTATGTCTCGTTGATCGTATAGAACGGACAGCCGGCAGGCACTGTATCCACGACCTTCGTGAATCGCAGCGAGCCCTGCAGATCTCAGCGTAGGTAAACACACACCCACACGAGCACGCAGTGTTCACCGCGAACCTACTACCTACTATACATCAAGACCTATAAATAACGCGCCGGCTATCAGTAAAAGCAGCGCCTGCTGTAGAGACAGATGTGTAGGAGACAGAGGAAGAGAAAGGAACAAATGATCAGAGGGAATCAAATGTGAAACTATAGAGGAAGGAGGGAAAATGTGCTCGGCAGCATTTTTGTTTCCCCGTAACGACTGCAGTTACAGGAAGCTAAAGGTGCTCTATAGGTGGTGTGTGGATATAAATGTAAGAGTGAGCGCGTATGCGACGGGGAGAAGAGAAAGTGAGAGAAGATGTGAGAATTAATTACAAACTAAGAATAGCATTTTAAGTCACTGTGCTCTGATACATATGGTATCTATCCAAGACTGTACAAAGAAAGATAAAAGGTACATGATTGGGAGAAAATTAATTTGGATTTCACTCAATTGTTCTTGGCATCAGTCTGCAGAGAATATACTTGTAAACCAGTTCCATAAATAAACCTTTTATCTTCTAAATTAAATTATTTTATTATTATTTTATTATTTATTAAAAGAGTGAAAAATGTGGAATCAAAAAAGCCACATCTACCGACACACCGTTTAAAAATTAAGTCAAAAGATGGTGTGACTGATTCAAAAGTGTTTCCCGATTTCTTTAACACATTTGATAAAAAATTTTAAATTATTTCTAGTGACATAAAGCTCTCAGTAATTACAGAATACACATTTCAAAAGGACCAAAAACCTTTTCGGGCTATGAAAGTGTATTCTCTCAATCTTAAAATTAATTAAAACTGTTGTTCAAGTAAAATTTCAATGCAATAAAATTTTTTAAAACATTGTTTAGCTAATCAGTGAAACAACTTTGAAAATAACTTTGACAGTTTTATTTTTTATTAAATCCCAAACTTCAACTTTACATCTAAAATCTTGAATATAAAAGACAAAATTTATACATTTGCAGGAAAAGAAGTTATTAGAGTTTTTGTCACTGCTACTGTTGGAACTTCTAAAAATGATTAAGAAAGGCCAAAAAAAATGAACAGAATTAATAGACAGAAATAGAAAAGTTCCTTAAAGTGGGAAAGCAAAATTGTAGACACTCATTTTCATTAATTGTTAAATAACGTCAATTGTAAGATTTTTATTATTTTATTTATGAGAACAAGACTTCACAAACTTTTATGTATCAAATGACTGTCGAGAGGAATAGCTATGAATTATCTCACATTTTAAAGGCGCTCCTCAGATTTCGCACCAACTTACACAAAAGTAGACAGATTATACTTTGAATGTAAAGAATTTAAATAAGCAGGGTAAAAAAAAAAACAATAATTCCCGTTTAAACAAACCAAACAACTTTGACATAATACTGAAGTATTTCAGCGATTTTTCCTTCCCTTTTTCACATTTTTACATTTTCATTTTTGTTTTTAAATAAGAAAAACTGTTAAATATTCCATAAAAGTAATGTGCTCAAAATTCATTCATTCAATCATTCATTCCTATCTGATTCTTCCCCCTGCAGTTTCTGAGGGTTACAGCCAAGGCCACTTTGCTACCAGTCGATTGCTGATGGAGGACCCATCCATTCTGGGCATTCAGATATTGGATTTAGCTTTGAGGAACGGCTGAGGATCGGGAGAATGGAAATGAGAGCGAGAGGAGAAGATTTTGCACCGCAGATGTAAGAGAGGGAATAAAACAGAAGGGACGGTGAGGTGAGTCACAAACCGAGCTTGTGGGTTTATGCGAGCGGTAACGATCAATTTCAAGTGTCTGTTGCTGAAAAAAACAGCAAATTCTAAGACACCATTATCATCAAGAAAACTCCTCGAATGTACACGCACCGAATAGTTTTTAATAAACTAACAGCATGAAGTGTTTTGTACCCTGGTCATTCGAATTAAACCCGAATTGATTTCCTCATTACTATTATTAGACCATCCAAATGACTCCTGCAAATCAGTAGAAAGCAAAGAAAATATGTGCCCATCCCCCACGAAACACAATCTATTCTGCATAATGACAAATCATCATCGACTGGTCTCCAGGCTGTGGCACACGAGCCCTTCCTCTTCCTCTCCGTGTCTTTAGTCTACAGGCGGCGTGTCTCTCCAGGTCAAAGTTGAGTGGTTTGTCTCAGCTCTCTACCCCCTCTCAAAAACCCCTGAATTCCCACAATGCACCAGTGAGGAAACCACACAACCCCTTTTGTTCTGCAGAAATGCAGGAAAACACACACGCGCGCGCACACACAAAACCTCCTCCATATAGGAAGTGGTGGTATCATGCTGGTGTTCATGTCACAGATGAGTTTTGGAGCATGCACTTGCTCCAGAACCGTGCCACAGTGCTAATAAATTGTGGATTTCCATGCATGTGTAAAGCCATCTACATGTGTGTGCCTCTGAGCTGATGTATGCATGTGTCGGTGTGAATGAAGGAGAAGAAAGAAAAAAAATAAAAAATCACAAATCCTGACAAAACCTGTAACCTGAGCCCTCTCCTCTCGAGTGACCTGGCGGGTGTCCTGACCCGTTTCAGTTTACGCAAAGAGGTCAGGAAAGGGCAAGGCTGGGGAGAGGGAGTGAGAGAACGTCAAGGAGAACGTGAGAGAGAGCGAGAGAAAAAGAGAGAGAGAGAGCGAGAACACAAAATGGGGGAGTGGCCTAGTGCAGGGAGGTGGATATGGGAGGGAATCTGGAGGAAGAGGAGGCGGAGGAGGAGGAGGAGGAGGAGGAGGGGGTTTCATGGAAATGCCTCCAGCGCATTCTGTTCAGCTCCAATGGAGGATCAACTCCTGATCAGTGGCTGGACTTCGGGGGGGGGGAGGCCAGGAACAAAACCCCCATTTGATCAGGAACCCCAACAGGTCAGCAGCAGAAATCCTGGGGTCACTGGTATAACCATCCCAGCACCACCCCCTGCCTGACAGAAAGACCACACCAGCGCTTTAGCTCCCGAGCCTCCCGGCAGCTACTGTCATCCCAAAAACTACTGATGAAACTAATCCAACAAACTGGACACCAACATACTCTAAGAGGGCCGAATTTTGCTTACCAGCATCCCTTATATGTAATAAATATCTTTCTATGGCTCTACATGTGTGTGTGTGTGTGTGTATATATATATATGTGTGCGTAGGAAGGAGCCAGCGATCAATACGGACTCTGACATCCTGGATAGAAATAGCCCTCCTTTTCATCAGCCGGCCCTCGTCATCACCAGGCCCAGCAATCAATACAGGAAGCTGTAATGTGAGGGGAATGGGAAGCAGAAAAAGGAGACCCGCCATCCTCCTCCTCCTCCACCAGGCTCTCTCT
Source organism: Chelon labrosus (assembly GCF_963514085.1). Classification (NCBI taxonomy): domain Eukaryota; kingdom Metazoa; phylum Chordata; class Actinopteri; order Mugiliformes; family Mugilidae; genus Chelon; species Chelon labrosus. Next base: position 14,609,701 of record NC_140347.1, on the reverse strand, counting down.
CCGTGGCGACCACCGGCTATGGAATGGCTAATTATGGGATGCTTTAAATCAGAGGTGGCTGCCGCGGAGCCGCGCACCGGATCATGCCTGCGTTGAGAGGAAAGGGAGCGTGCGGAGGTGAGGGAGATGGTGGTCACCATGTGGCGTGGTGCCATTAAGTAGCTTTTTATACACAGGAAATGCTAAGTGGACAAAGCTGGGCCAGATCAGCTCAAATGGATATAACCCAACAGGACGTATATAAACCAGAGAAGAAAGAGGAGAGAAGGGGAGCGAGAAAGCAGGATGAGGGAGAGGAAAACACACACACACACACGCACACACGCACGCACACACACAAACATGCCAGTGAAAACCACCAACAGAGCCGCTCTTATGACGCTGACACCCCAGCCCTCCTCAGCACGTTGTCATTAGCGGCCCTGACCCTTGAACCCTGCCCAACCCCCATCAAACACTTAAAAGCCTTCATGTTTCCCCTGCCTCAAATTAACAACATCCAACACCCCCGATTATGACTGGGGCAAATATTTGATCTGGGGGAGGAAGCACTAGATCATCTTGCTGCGTTTATCAGCACAAGGAGGGAAATGAAGTCCACTGAGGTGACTGGTGATAAAACACAAAGCCTGCTAATAAATGCACTCCTTTCGCAACAGAATCGTTTTAAAGTCAGCGTCAGCCGTTTAAAGAAGTGACACCTTTCTTAAATCACTGATGGAGAAAAATATAGAAAAACAGACTCTGGGAATATTTTTTTAAAAAGAGAAATATGTGTACTATACAATATATATATCTTTTAAAACGTTAGGCTCAGCTTTTACAATACTCCCATTACATTTTCTTGATTTAAAAATCCTGATTGTGTTGCAGTTGATCTGCAGAGGCAGAAAGCCAACAGCTGAAGGTTTTTCTTTGCGTGTTTTGGCACTGAACTCAGACGACTTGGCAAATTCAACAGCTCGTGTTAAATATACAGCATGACACAAGTGGGATAAAGTTATTAGCTGTGATTTGCTTGATTGTGACATTAGCACGAAAAGATGCAAATGTGAGGTAAAAGCAGACCAGAGTGGTTTTCAGGTATTTTCTTTGCCAGATGAAATCTTCTTATGTTGGTTTTTGTTTCTAAAATAAACAAAACCCGTTTCTGTCCTTTTAAAAAATCAATTTAAATGGATTATTTATGTATTTTAGGAAATTCCAAACGTAAACTTTCAAACCCTTTTACACACACTTTGCAGTTTCTTAAGCTGCTATATATTCTTTAAAAATAAATCTTTATTTACAGAGGAAAAAAGAAATACATTAAACTGTTTAGGCTTTAGTATGAATCTATTTTTTCATGTCTCATTTTTTTTCTCCATGACAGATTCTGGTTCTGATCTGTGAGGATCTGATGCTCTTCTTTGTTAAAAGTGATCGTAAGCTGAAGGTCTGAGGAAGTTTTCTCAGGGCCGTGGAAAGTTTGGGTATTTTCTCACCTATTTTCCTCTGATATCTTAAAGACAAAACAATTTGCCAAGACAGTCTACTGATTAATCTATACTATAATCACAATTAGCTCTAGTATTTTTATTATTAAAATCATTGCATTTAAAGATCAAGATGTCTTTAAAATTTTTTAAACCCAAAAGACAAATATTAAAGTGAAGGGAGCAGCTTCTCTAAACGTATTAAATTAACAAATGAAATGTCAAACAAACTCAACAGTCAGCTTCTACCCACATGACCACCTCTCTTTGTATATTAAGTGAACTGAAGCTCTCCTTCACTTTCTATTCCGCCACCTTTCCAATTACCAATCATCTCTGCTGTTTGTGGCCAGCTCCTCAAAAGGAAGTCACATGACTAGTCTTTCTTCTTCTTTTGCTTTTTTTTTTTTTTTGATGTACAGAAGAGAGAGTTGGTGTTGGTGCGTGTTAGGGGGGGTTGTGTGGCTGCAGGAGACACAAAGCCTGATACTGGCTATCTGGAGGCAGAGATGGGTGGGGCCTGCATGCCAAACGGTGACACGGACCAGAGGTTAATCTCACTAGGGGCCCACTTTAACCTCACTACACAAAACACACACACTCTCTCGAGCGTGCACACACACGTACACTCAAAAACCTAAAACATCTTACAGCGGCTCGCATGTAGTAGACATCCGCAACCTGGCGGTTAAGAGCAGAAAGTAGGAACCACACACATTCGCGGGGGCTCCATAAATTGAACACACACTCTGGGGGTTTCAGGAGAATAGCAGCAACAAACTGTTCAACATTTCAAACTGATTACCGACAAAGGGCAAGCAGCCCCCCACCTCACCGCCACACACCCCTTCACCCCACCCAACCCTCCTGCCTTTTTGTCTTTAAAGAAATTCCTCTCTTTAAAGAATGCCTGAGGAGAGAACACCCCCCATGTCCCAGCAGGAACTCTCTCTCTTTCTCTCACACACACACACACACTGAAAAACAGCCCAGGTAGAGAAGAGGTCGACAAACAGATAATGAAATAGCTTGTGTGCGGAGGCAGCAGAGAGGCATCAGGAAGTGGAGATGCTTAATTACACTCTCACACTTCCAAAAAGGAAGCGATCAGATAGGAGCTCTGATGAAGAGGCCTCCCAGGAAGAGAACTCGTGGTCGGGCGGGGACCCTCTCCCTGACTCACACACACTCTCTCTCTCTCTCTCTCCCACCCTCCCCTTCTTACCTCCTCCACTCACTCATCTTTTTCCAACCTCTCACTCATGTTTTCCTCTTCGACTACCACCAGCACCCCCCACCCCACCCCACCCAACCTCCCCATCCCTCAACCCAGCACCACCCCTCACCCACACTTATTTTTCCCACATCCCTCCTCTTTTCCCTCTCCTAGGGGAAACTCCTCCTCTCTCCCCTCCTTCCTCCTGTCCTCATGCTCCCTCTTCCCCTCCCCATCGTTTCTTACCTCAGCCTCTCTCTCTCTCTCTCGTGTGCACACATGGGGTCAAGAATAAATCTGCAAATCGTGCACTTTAAAATTTTCTCTTTTGTTTTACATTCACAGACACCTAACGTTAAATGCGGAACACATTACGTGACCTTTGTGTCGAGCCGCACTCTCCCTTTCAGCAGCTTGTAGAACAAGAGCCTGTTCTTTAAGTGGCTCTGCCTGTTAGCATGCCGCTGATGTGATTCAACAGAAATACTCCACTTTTTATTTTTATTTTTTTTTTACACAAAATATACAATTCAGACACGGCAGCGACGTGCAACGCAACCTGCCAGATTTTAATCCAATATACCCAAATCTGAACGTTTCCCCTTGCGCGTGGAAATAGCACCAGCTATATCCAAATAGCTCCAGGGTGCTAGCAGGGAGACAGACAGGGAGGAACAGTCAGAGCAAATGAGTGCCTGACTTAATGAGAGTGTGTAGATGAATGCAAATCCTCACAAAGCATCGGGGTGTTCTGCATTCAATATGACAGCGTGCTTATGAATGCATATCATCTTCCCTTTGTGCTAAATGACAGTTGTACTATTGTAAACACATAGCTGGAAACCCTGGGAGGCGAATGCAGTGTGTAAACATGCGATTCATTGTGTGCCAGTTAATTTACCTATGAGGTGTTTTGGAAACAATTGGTATCTTTGAGGTATTTTGCCACAGAGCAGATCTGACCATGAGCAAACAATGAGCCTTTCAAGCAGCACAGCTACAATCTATTTATTTATTTTATTACAGACGGCAACAATATGTGGCACCTGGCCGCTCTGTCTTATAGATCACAAAGTGCTGAGGCAGACTCTGTTTGTTTGACTTCTGTTCAGCTTTTAAAGGCCCTTTCCCAGACCTTCCTGATCCACTTCTACAAAAAAAATCTATGACCAGCACTGAAGACAGGAGTCTAGTGTGCTGCATATGGATAGAATAGATGCGGCGCATTCAGTCGATGGAGCCGCAATGGGGAAGTATCAATCAAAAACCACTTTCCTGAAGCTTCTGCTTGTTTGCAACACACGCAACAACCGTGTCCACATGCACACGGAGGCTCACAGTAGTAATGATGTACATGTGCGTTTATTTCACGTGCACAGTGTGTTCAGGGCATGTACACTGGAGCAAAGGTCAACGTGGTGTTTAAAGAATTTTAAATTACAGATTTCATATCACGCAGCTATTTCTTTGTCACCAATATAGCTGCAGGTGAAAACATTTCTTAATGTTGGGGATAATTTAAAATATACATTTATTTAAAAAAAATAAATAAATAAAGTGAGATGGATTAAGTATATGTGTTATAAACAGCGGCATTAGAAAACTGTCACACTGGAGCCAGAACTCAAGACACAAGCCAAGCTGAAATCTTGTCAAACTGTGGCCCCACTTACTTTCTATTTTTAGACTGGCATGCAACTTTTTTTTTTAAAAAAAAAATACAATCAATTAAAGTCAAGCTTTTAAGCTCCACAAAAATAAGCTTTTAAAAACATTTACTTCTATTTTGGGAGGAATTCCTTTTATTTTTCCAGAACTACAACATTGCCAACATCTGACCCCTAGTACTACTACAACTACTATTACTACTACTACTATACTACCACCACCCACCACTCCACAATAGAGACACTTCTAGGAGAGGTTGTCAAATGAAATGGGGAAAAATGCCTCTCCTGTCCTCGTCGACAATGTTAAAGCCACGTTAAAAGAACCGTAAAAAGGGCGATTTAACGGGGGAGAGGGGAGCTGAAAGAAGGGAGGACTCCACTGCCCTTTGTTTGCTGCAGAATAAGTCGAAAACAAGGCCTCTGAGATGAACTCCGTGCGCTATAAATCAAACAGTACATGCGGTGGAGAAAAAAAAAAAAAAAAAAAGACAACAAAAAACAACACAAGCCAAGCCAGGCTTCACGTCACAAGTGAGATGTAAAAAGGGATGTTCTGTGACGAGCTGTAGCAGGAACAGCAGCAGCAGAAGAAGAAGAAGCAGCAGCAGCAGCAGCAGCGTGGAGCAGCTCCACTCAAACCCAGAGCGAGCGGGCAAAGTTTTTAAAAAACACGCTTTCCGACATGTTGGCGTGGCTGCTGGACGCTGGAGCAGGCTCTGCTTGTCCATTAGGGGCCAAGTGTGAAACTAACCGTGTCACAGCCACACGACGACTCTCCCTTTCCCCTTTTGCAGTGCAAGAGGGAAGCGAGGGAGGAGGAGGAGGAGGAGGAGGGGGGAAAGGTGGACGCATGTGGCTGGAAGGGGAAACTTAGCGTGTTTTTTTTTTTTTTTTTTTTTTTTTTTGAGTCCGTGGACAACGTGTGATTACACAGTAACGTGTTGGGCAATGTAAAACATCCGGATGATTCACTGCAACTACCAGCTGAAATAAAAGGGAAGGACGACCCTGCTGGCATCAAGGCAGTGAAATATTTTTGAAATAGTCGATCATTCGACGCCAAATTTTTCTTTTTAAAAAAAACAAAAAAAAACAAAACCCAAATGAGCAGATATATACCTCTCTCTGTGTGTGTGTGATTTTCTTTTTATTTAATGAATCAACTTACTTGGTGGACGAAAACATCCAAAGGGGGGTCGACGGGACTCCCTTCGCTGTTGGTCATTGAGATAAATCCAAAGCCCATCCGGACGTTGAACCATTTGCAGAAGCCCGATCCCGACAGGATCTGAGGTCGAGTCCGGTCCTCCTGCTCGGTGGACTTGGCGGGGTCTTCTCCGCCACCTTTACCCGGCCCTCCTGAAACACACACACAGCAAGTCAGGACGTTTTTTTTTTTTTGTTTTTTTTAGTTTGAACGCTACACAGCCCACCACAACCATGCAGTCGCTTCCATATAAGTTTAATAAGCTCTGTTGCGTTAAAGAAAAGAAAAAAAAAAACTTCAAGAAGCGTCGGGGGGAATCCCCCTTCAACTTGCAAATGCAGACTATGTTAAGTTCAGGGCCGGTAGAAATTTCCTATACTACTGTTTTTCGACATCATAAAGCGACCAGGACCAGGAGGCGCATGGTGCTGTGATCCGGTCTGCATCTGTACGCGGACATCTCCAACCTCCCCCTCCCCAAAAAGAGAAAAGTTGTTTGTTGCTCAGTGACAGATGATTGCCTCTCATTCGTGCACAGGCATGCTCAGTCAACTTGTGGAGGATTTATTTTATTTTTTTTCTGCATCTACAGCCCGCTCCTGCTGTGGAGTTGCAGACTGTAAGAGAAAAAAAAAAAGGCAGGTGTACACATGGTTCCTCGAGCTTCTTTCTTTTCTTTTTTCTTTTTTTTACTAGTGGACAAAATCGCACATACGCTCCTCACAATGTATATGAATGCAGCGAAACATGGTTAAGATACAGAGCTCGGCGGAGGGCGGCTCGGTTTCTTCTTTTAGAGGTTTGGAACAATAATCACGTTGCACCTTGCCTCCCCCCCTCCTCCTCCCTTCTCGCGCGAACACACACATATGGTGGTGGTGGTGGGGGGGGGAGAAGAGAGAAACTAAGAGCTTAAGAAAATAGAGAATAATTGCAGAATAACCTTCGGCCATGTTTCCCCGCGGACCCTCTGCGCCCAAGTTGCAATAGAGAAGCTTCCTCTGCGAAAACGGGCTGCGGTAGTCACCATTAATCCGACATCCTCGATCCCATCGGTCACCAATTTAGCTCGCATGGTACGGCGTGCTTTCTGCCTTTTGATATTTTTGTCATGTCTTTCTCTCTTCCCTTCAATCCCTTCCTCACTCACACCACCTCTGTACTGCTCTCCCTCCTCTCTCGCTGCCTCCCTCCCTCCCTCTCTCTCTCTCTCTCCCTCTCTCTCTCTCCTTCGCTCTCATTCGCTCTCGAGCTGGCTGTGCCCGTTCCCGTAGTGAGAACACGTGACTTTGTCAATTACATGCTTTCTTGTTACTAATTTCTGCCCCTGCGAGCCCAGGCGACGGGGGAACTGGACTCGCAACCGTCGGAGACACCCGTCCCCGCTCGGATGGCCAGTAAATGCCCCCCCCCCCCCCCCCCCCCCAATGCGTTCACCGAGGAGGGGACAGCGTTTCACCGCGACATGTGATCAGCATCGTGTTTTGTTGAGCTGCCGTATGATAAGGGGCTGGTGTAGAGGCTATTACGAGCCCAGATTAGATTAGATGATTAGATGGGATTAAATTACATTTTTAATGAACCCCCTGGGATAATTGGGTGGCCATGGCAACAGAGGAATAAAACATAAAAACAAACTAATGAGTCGAGCAATTAGAAACAAAAGCAAGTGGTGATGTTACAGGCACGTTACTGACAGGCCTGCAGCTTTGCCATTTCAGAGATTTCCCCCTTGTTATCATATGTGGACTGATTGTTAAACATGTCTGGATAGGATTGTGTACGTTAAACTAGTCACGAGTTAGTTTTCCAGCCTCTAAAGACGAGGCTGCCACCAAAGTTGTGAAACTTCTTCTGTATTATGAAACAAAGAGATTAGTTTTCACCCAACATGTAAAATCTGCTTCAAAAAAAAAAAAAAAAAAAAAGAAGAAGAAAACAAAAAACATCCCCTCTCTAAGACTGAGCTTAGTTAGGTTATCTTTAATAATCATTCATCCAGACTCTAATTATAACCTAAATCAAAAGCCAGATAATCTCGAAGAGAGAAAAAACAAAGACACTTTGAGACGCGTTACAAACTTCCTCTGTCTTCTTTTATGCCACACTGGCTTTCAACTCCAGGTCGTTATTTTCTGAACCTTAAATCGATTCCAGCTTATTCTTCGTGGTAGAAATAAGAAATCAAAAAAATGGCTAAACAGAAGTTGAGAAAATTCTTGTATAGTCTGAAACTTACTCCACAGATAAAAGGTGCCTCTTAAAATGTTTCACCTGTAAGAGACCTGTACTTATCCTCAATAATCACTCATCCAGACTTTAATTATTAGCTAAGTAAAACACCAAATAATCTCAAAGATAACCTGCTATATCCGATCCACGTAATTGTATGGAGGCATGTTACACTTACTAAGCTCTGATCTAAATTTAATCCAGTTTATTCTTTGTTACGGAGATAACAAGGAACCTAAATCACACAAAAAAAGTCACTAAAGCTGTGAAACTTATATATATTTACTACTTATATAGTCTAAATCAAATAGATTTGTCTTTGCTCGACAGATAAAAAAATGTGTGTCCAAAAACATTTCTTTCTGTGAAGCAGACCTTAGTTTATCCTCAATAATCATTCGTCCAGACTTTAATTATTAGCTAAATAAATCACCAAATAATCTCTTGGATGGTTTTAACCTGCTATAACAGATCCAAATAATTGTATGGGGACATGTTACAGACTTTCTTCTTCTTCTTCTATCTTGGACTAACATCTAACTCCAGACTTTCACTTTCTAAACTCTGAGTTAAATTGAATCCTTTGTTGTAGAGATAACAAGGAACCTAAATCACAAAAAAAGATAATGTGTGTCCAAAATTATTTCTTCTATAAAACAGACCTTAGTTATCCACAGTGAGCTTCCATCCAGACTTTATTTATAACCAAAATTAAACACCAAATAATCTTTAAGACGTGTTTAACTTGATGAATCAGATCCAAATAATCATACGGAGACATGTTACAAACCTCCTCTGTCTTTTTCTATCTCAGACTACTATCTAACTCCGAACTTTTACTTTCTAAACTCTTGAGTTAAATTGAACCAGTTTATTCTCTGTTACTGAGATAACAAGGAACCTAAATCACCAAGTAAATGTCGCTAACGTTGTGAAACTTCTTATATAGTCTGAAACAAATAGATTTGTCTTTGCTCAACAGATGTGTGTCCAGAAATATTTCCTCTGTGAAGCAGACCTTTAGTTTATAATATGGAGACATGTTAAGAATGTTCTCCGTCTACATTTTTCCAAGCCTAACGTCTATATCTCCAGACTTTTACTTTCGTAGTTAAATTGAATCATCTTTTTTCTTTGTTACTGAGATAACAACCGGCCATGCTAGGGAATGGAAGGGAGGGGAAAATGGCTCTAAAGTTGTGAAGCTTCTGACAGCTTGTAAAGCAAAGTCTTCACTCAACAGATAAAAATGTGCCTCCAAAAATATTTCCTCTGTGAAACAGGCCTTAGTTATTTTCTAGATCAGACTAATTTGCTATATCAGGTACAAATAATGACACAGGGGACACGCCTGTGAAGGTTCTCAGTCATCCAGGTCATGGTATATCCAAAAATAAAAACACTAAAACAAGGGCAACTGGACTTGTGGAGTTTATGAAGAGGTTTCACCATTCATCCAAGCAGCTTCTCTAGTTCTAAAAAGACTGGTGGGGAGTTGGAGATTAAATAGACAAATCCGTGGGTGGAGACACAATGTTGACGTCCAACTCCAGACTTTTACTTTCTGATATAAATTAAATACACGTTTGTTGCAGGATGAAGATTCAGCCATATGCCACAGAACACAAATCCCCTTTAACCTGGAGCTGAAACTACAACATCTAAATTCTATGAAGCAAAATCATCCGATGACTGGTGTTTGAGCTCATACTCCTAGCACGCCACCAGCATCCTACAGTGGGCACCAGAGGAGAGCTGAACTCACAGCTTTGGAATGTGACTGGAAAACCCAGAAAAACAAACCTGAAAACTGTCAGTCACGATCCTCACTTGTCATCGGATAACCAGGCCTTTGATGAGTCACTTTGTCCAGCGTGGGTTTTGAAAGTATTTGCGCGTACAGTAATTAAATTGCTGGCTAAAGTCTGGAGCTTGTGAAGCGTTTCGGCTAAAGTGAAAAAGTCCACAGCTCCTGAAAATTAAGTTAAGAGGCTTTTTTTTTTCTTCTTCATATGTAACTTCTGTCATTTAAAGGTGGTTTAAATGTGCTATAAAACTAATGAACAAAAAGTTTATTATGTAAAATCAAAAGTTGGACTAAATCAGGTTTAAACAACAAGTCCCAGAGCTTTTTCCAGGTTATATATCATGCACCACCAACGTAAAACTCAAACAGATGAACAACAACAAGCCTGAAAAAAATAACGGTGAACCTTCCTATCTTATCTCACATCTACCCTGGTGGGACGTTTCTCATGGGGTTATTCCCGGGTACGAGGAAAGAGTAAAAACACGTTGGAGGAATGAAACAACAACAAGCCAATCTCCACCCACCAACGCCGAAGAGCCCACCCTCCGGAATTCACAGGCTTTACCCCTGCCCCCATCCCATCCCATCCACCCCAGCCCCCGCTGCAAAGGCCTGTTTTTGAAGATGCTTGTAGTGGAGGCCTCCGCAGCGGCCACGGAATTACTTCTTGGGTCACGGGACTGGATCCCGGTGTCAGATGTTATCCACTCACTCACATCCTGACAGGACCTTTCTGATTAGGACGGGTCGGCGGGAACCAGCGTAGTGCAGCTCAGTGACGTGTGCAGGGGAACGACAAGGGATCATTTAGATATGGGTGGCTTGGGTGTGTCTGTTTGTCACAGGGAGTGGGTGAAATAGTAGAACTAGAGATTAGAGGAGATTTTAAGACACAAACTCTATGTGAGGTCCTTTAACAAAAAAAAAAAATAAAAAAGTAAAGACAAACCAAAGTCTTCAAGACTTTATGCTGCCTTTACATCTTTCTTTTACACCTTCAATCTTACTTTTTTTTTTACTCATCTTCAAGCTAAGGAAAAACATTTTCCACAAACTAGTTTTCATTATTATTTTTTTTTTATCTGTAAGGGATTAAATTTTTACCTTAACTGGTGTTTTTAGATGTTTCTACACAGCAGGGAAAAAAATTGTTTTCACACCGGTATTTGTTCCACTTTTCTTTTCGCCTTGCAGTAAATCAAACCATCAAACAGCAAAAGCAGATTTTCATTTGAGATCTTTGCCTGTTCTTGAGATAAACCCAAAGGACCAGCTTTGTTTCTTTGCATTAGTTGTTCGCCTTAAAGCCACCACCTTCTATTTGCACATTATTGCAGCAGTTTTCAAACTTATTTCAACTTTTCTGTGTTGCTTTGAAATAAAAAAATAAACTTTTATAATAAGTCAACTCCAAATGATAAAGTGACTTATTTTCTGTACATAAAAAAAAGCTATAAGACAATAGTGTACTATAGAATAAGACTTCAGATCATTATATTTTCCACTAAAAAAAAATTTCAGAAAGATAATAAACTCAGATAAGGACCATGCCTGTGAATTAGCCTGCTGTGAAACGGAATACGCAACTTCTACAGTTTGCTTTAGTCTTCCATTTTTTAATCACATTTTTATATATTTCTACATCTTTTTATTTGTCTTTCGAGTGGTTTTCAAACTTAATCGCTTTCCTACATGTGAAGAAGAGAGCTGAAACTTAAATTTTTTTTGAATTTTATATGGATTCCTGCAAAAGCACGTTTTTCACGTCATAGCCATCAAACTGTCTGTTTTTAAGATTCCTCTTTTTATTTCATTTATATTTGTCGTTTCAACTAGAAATGATGCTTTGATCGTCCTTTATGCTACACGATGAGATAGCTGCAGACATTTTTTTTATATTCCCATTAATCTAGACCAAACTAAATAGGGTCTTTCTCTATGAAGGTTTATGAAAGTTAAGGGAACTAGTAGTTTATTGAAAGCACCTATTTTTAAGATATGATGCTTCTTATTTTCCATCTGTTTATCTGGAGTAACTTTGATAATGAAGACGTGTAATGTTAAATTTACTAAATTTACAGTACAGTTTGTAATGTGAGTTATGTAAAGTAAAAATATTCCCTGCAAGAGAGTATGTGATATACTCAAAATATTATTTAAAACATAAGAATGGATTACTTTTCACATGTAGATGCACAACTTTGCCATGAGAACAGACTCACGCAAACTCAGTTGCGGTAACAAAGATCTCTGATAAACCTACATTCATTACAGATCTGGTGGGTTTAGGGTTGTTGGTTTTTTTGAGTGTGGTTTCAAGATTGTTTGAAAAGACTGGGTTTACTTCTTCTTCCTGGTGTTTTCTCAGACAATCGTCAGATTGTGTTTTAGATGTGAAACGGGTTCTAACAGCTGTTAAACGTTTTCAAAGACAGAAAAATACCAGTTGATGTATTTTAAATGCATTTTAAACTAACAGGGCTTGCGGTTTGAGTTATAGTGAACACCAAGCGGAAGCCACAGATTATTTCCAAACTAATATTTTTGATCTACATCCAGAGATGTGAGATCAGGTCTTCAAACTTTTATCCATCTGTGCCTTAAGTTCAGTCACTGCAGGGCTGCAAACTGAACTTAGTCTTGACCACTGCATGCATACATACATATATATTTATGAGCAGCTCATGAACAAGAGCAGATTCCTGAGTTGTTTGAATACCAACTCTCTGAGCAGACTTTGCACTCCCTCACCCTAGCTAACCCCAACCAACCCCCACTCCTCACCCTGTAGGCTCCCAGAGGAAATTTGCCTTTACCCTGCGTTGCTGTCAATGCAGTTCAAAGGGTTCATTGAGTCCGTCTCTCCCCTTACTCCATTCTTTCTTTTTTTTTGGTGGGGGGGTTGTTTTTTGTCGTTTACTTCATGCATTCCAGCTACCAACCCCTTTTCAATAACTCCTACCATTGGGCAATATTAGTAAAACAGGCCATCTACTCTCAGGATGATTATTTTTAAAATATAGAGTGATTTAAAAACAAATTGGGATCAATTTCTGATTTCATTTGATCATTCCATTCAATTCTAAACATATCTTATTTGGACTCTACTCAGTTTTGATTCAGACCCTTGGAGGTTTGTAACTCTCCCGGTGGGAAGAAGAGGAACCTGTATTTTTTTTGCATCTTCTCAAAGTCCTTCATTGTTTCCTTCACTGATTTCGTTAAGAAATATTTAGACTCAACGAAAAAAAATTAAAAAAAATTACAGAGCTCACGGGAGCGCACATGTGCCATGCGTTCCACCCAAAAGCAGCTCAGAAACTTGCAGAACTTTTACTTCATGCTGTCGCTTCATTTCATAAAATCACAATAAATCCGTTCAAGTCAAGCCATGTGATATTTGTGAAAGTTTTTTTTTTATTTAAAAAACCCCCCAAAACTTTTCAATCCCACACATTTTCAACAGCCTAAAAAGGTCTTTTCTTTTAAACCACTCGAACCAAATGGGTTTTCCATTAACTTCTTGATGCGCAAAAACGAGAAAAATCACAAAAACGCGACTAAAATCCCGCGGTGGCGAGTAGTTTTCAGCCTGACCAAATAAAAGTGGCCCCCAACTGGAGTAAACAGGGTGAAAATATCTGAATGAAATATCGGTGACGTCAGAGAGAGAGAGAGGGGGAGGATGGAGAAGAAGAAGCGCCTCTGCAGCCGGTGCGCCAAAAACTGCGCACAATGGAGCCAAATATCCGGATGCGCCTCTCCAAACCGTGTCCTTTTATTTATTTTTCCTGCTGGAATTCACCCGGTCAGTATTATTTTTCTCACTCGTGGCTTCATTTAACCTCCTGAAGTTGGTGGATGAAGAATTTGGCTTAAGACAACCTCGGTGGATTTCCTTAGCGGCAGATCAGGTTAACGCTCATTAAATATGGGGAGGGGGGTTTAAAGCGATCTTGTAGTGGTCGATACTGTTTGTTTTTCTGTCCTTTCTCTTGACTGAGTTTAGTTTAGGCAGATCTGAATGGATTAATAGTCATTTTGGGCATGCGCGCGCATCTTCAACTTCATTCATTGTGTTTGATCAAAGAACCAATCCATCATTTTGTCGGGTTGTTACGCGTCAGTCGTTTCAGGTCAAAGAAAAGCAGGTTGTGAAGGTGGATTATGAGCGAGTTAGTCGTAACCAAACAGTTGTCTTGGAGAGAGAGGGAGGTTTAAGAAAAAAAAAATTCTGGAGACTCACCTGTATCAGAGGTAGGAGAGGAAGTGGACATCCTCCTTCTTCTTTTTTCCCCCGTCCGCGAATGAATGAGGTGGCACAGACCAAACGTTTGTCCCCTTAGAAAGAGCAGACACGGCCAGAGATCAGCCTGCAGCAGGACTTCAGTTCAGCCGGCGCTCTAGTTTGGGTTACATGTTTAGGATGACTTTAACCTGCGCCGGGGCCGAGGTGAACGACTGGAATCAAAGAGATTTTCCATGGATGAATATTTTATAGTGACTCTGTAACACAAGCTGCGGCGGCGTCAGGGTTCAGGCAGATTTGTTTTAAACGCGCTACAGAGGCGCAACAGATTGCTGCGAAGCTGTGGCACAGATCACCTCCAAAGGAGACGCGCACTGTGTTTCATTTCCAGTCAGAGCTTCTCAGAAAATGATGCTTCTTGCTGCAGAGGCAAAGGAAGTTTCCCATTCTTCTAACAGCAAATATAACGATGCGTAATTGTTAGGCTACATCTCCTAAACCCATTGCTCTCCAAACCATGTGGCATCTGGCCAGCCTTCCCCACCTCTCTCCCTCTCTTGTTAATGAAGATCCATACTTCACAACCCCCACCCAGCCTGTTTACAACCACCGTTCAACCACCCAAAACCATAAAAAAACGCATTTTCCCTGCAAACCTGCCCTAAATATTTTTAGCCCAATATCACAAATGGCTGTCAAGCAGGATAGATACCTCATATACCTTTAGTGTAGCTCTATAAATGATCGTCTCCTCAAGTAACCCCCCAAACTTTTCCTACTGATCTCACATCTGCTCCTGACGCACTCAGCCTCGCGTCCTTGCCGAGTGAACTGGTTCCAGATCAGTGACTGGGGACCTGGTGAAACCACAGAACTTAAGTGGGGGGATAGGATAGGACTGAAATAAATAGCGCCATCCATCGGTTCATTAAAGACAACCACCTTCATTTGTGTATCCAACACAGAGAAGAAAGACCTAGCAGTGCATTCCGCAAATCAGAGCAAAAAATAATAAAATAGAAAATCCTCTCGTGGTTAAGATTTGAATGTTAGAAAACAGAATAAGCGACTAAAATTACAACTGTTAAATCAATGGCACACACAGGCAGCCAGGGAATTATTTAATTATTACTCTTCCGCCGAGTAACATAGTTCCTC
Organism: Chelon labrosus; assembly: GCF_963514085.1. Lineage (NCBI taxonomy): Eukaryota > Metazoa > Chordata > Actinopteri > Mugiliformes > Mugilidae > Chelon > Chelon labrosus. The sequence goes on along the minus strand of NC_140347.1, from coordinate 14,594,684 downwards.
AGCAGTAGCTGAGTGGCGATTTCCGGTTGGCGCATTAATATTTCAGTAGGGTCACAGGTGTGTTTTCATTGGGTGATTTATAACGTCTTCAAATAAGTCAGCCAATCAGATATTAGGAGCTGCTGCACCAGGTTCACGAGACGTTTTTTTGACAGTAAAACTACTGATAGTTCAAAGTTATGTGCGTTTTTTTATTACCTCTGTAATATTTTAACATTCACAGTAATAGACAGTAAATAAATGTGCAGGCTTAAATCTTAAATCACGACTCTTGCTTCGCTGCGTGATTAACAAACAGCTTCAGCGCAGAGAAACCGATGTAAGGTCTGCTTTTGTAAAGTTGCTGTAGTCTTCTTGTAGGCCGACAGACTGTGCAGACCCTCACGGGGTGGTCAAGCGCCACCTTGTGGTTTTACAGTGCACGTGCACGCGAACGAGCACGCACACAGGTTAGGCTCCAAACATAAAGTGGCTGCGGGGTGATTAAAATGATTCTTTATCTGTTCAGAGCATTTGTTCTTATTGAAATATGATTCGTCATTGGGCTTTTTTGGGGGGTATTTTTCCTATTTATAATCGTTTTTTGTAATGAATTCACATCAAGGACATACAGATGTTACTCTGATTAGAGAAGCACCTTAGCTACAAGATTTATCTCCATTTAATGACCTAACTCGTTTGATGTGTGTGTATTTTTTGAGTTATTTATTTATTACTGGGTTCATACATTGAACCTATTATCTGTGGATAAGTCTCCATAGAGAGCAGACAAGTTAAAACAGATCATTTAGTTTTAAAGAGTTAAAGTCAATGAACATTTAAATCTGTAAATCTGGTGATATAAATATATATACATCTATTATAGCTTTAATACTTTTTTTATTATTATTATTTTGTTTTAGTTTCCTAAATACACAACATACATTTTAAAACAGGTTGTTCTCTCATACTGGTTGTGTTTGCCAGAACATTTTTTCAAACAGATTGAATTTATTTTATCTGAGATTAATATTTTGAATACTTTTATCCATTACTTTAACACAAATAATCACTTATCAGGCATTTGAAATAAACACATTTGTGTGGTTTTTAAAAAAAATGTTATTAACTTCCCTAAAACAAAATACAATTTTTGCATCTTTCTTTTTTTAGAGCTGAATCAAGAGGGATGTCTTGGTATCAAAGTTATTCCTTAGTTTGTTTTATGTATTTATTTTTGCTTTACTTCATTAAGCCTCACAGGCAAGTATTTTAGACATGTGTATATCAGTTATATTTTAATTTCAACACCATTTTGTGTGTTAATACCAAGGATATGGATTATTCTGTAACTATTTTCAACACCCTGACAAATAAACTTCACTATCAATCAATCAGTCAAGCTGTTTGATTCTCTTCTCCTTCTGCCTTTTCTCAACCAGACTTGAAGTGACTGAAATTTTTGATTAGTGGAAAGTGACTATTAAAAATTAAAGAACAGAAATGACAGTAATAGAAATAGTTTTGTTTTTGAAATGTTCAAACTGTACAGATTTACAACAACTTAATGTATTTAATTGTTCTGATTATGGCTTAAAATCAATTGGAGTTGGCTGTGGATTTTAAAATGATAAATAAATAAATAAAAAATTCATTTAATTGTCTGATTAAAGCTTTAGGTTTTTTTAATTACTCTTAATCAAAAGGGGGAAAAAAACTCAAATGGAGGACACAAAAATGACAAAGAGGAGACTTTATATGGTCATGTCGCTGTTCAGCATATTTTCCTTAATAGACATGAAAGCAGGACTTCATTCCTGGAACATGAAACATGTATGTTGAGTAATCCACATGGGACCCAGTCTGTGTCAGACCACCCTCGTTTTCTGCTCCTGCTGCACGTGTTGGGCACTTTCAGAGCGACTGCCCCCTGGTGGTGGAGCACAGTAACAACAACAGCAGCTCTCGCTCTCTCAATTCCCATTTACTTGTTTCAAAGTTAAAATAAAACTGATTAAATGTATTACCTTGAATTTAGATAGATGCATTAATTTATTTCTTATCTTTATTTTGTATGTGGCTGCAGTTAAGACACCGAAAAATTAGCTAACCTCACACACTTTCTACACGTCGTTGGCTCTTTGCGATGCAGCTATAAGAAAAAAAAAAAGGACAAATCACTGTTTAAAAAGTTGTTTATTGTTGTGGCATTGTTTTTTTTTTTTTGCTCCCTTTAAAAAGGCAAACAATCAGCACAAGTCAAGAGGTAGAAATCATCAGTCTGAAAGAAAAACAGGGACCGACACACGCACACACACATTATCACACACACACACACACACACACACCCACACACACACACACACCCACACAATCTTTTAATTTTTTTGCAAGTTTCCACGCTCACATCAATACTGTCCACTTGCAGCTTACGCAACAGTGTCCCCTCCAGAATTATACATGCCGATACGTCGCCCAACATCCAACGGCGTCCGCTCCGTGCACAAACGAGAAATAAATAATATGCATCGTGTTGGAGAACCCCAGAGGACGCGGGAACCCGTTCTTCAAATAGACCTCATGACTGTAGCGGCTGATTGGCTGATCGCTCTCTTTAGATAGGACTACAAACAATATATTAGCTGTGCCAGGTTGGTTTATAGTAGTGTTCAGATGAGACTAAAGAAGGGACAACAACAAAAAAAATTAAAATAAAATACAGTAATGGTAGGTGGGTAAACGCGGGATAAAACATCCTGTGCTAATACTTGATGTTACAAAGAACATGTCAGAAACAGCTGATGCAAACGATATTATAATGATTTGAATAACGGAAATTAACGGAACAAACCACGCATTAACTGGAGGCTTATTTGACCCAGGAGATCTTGAGACAGCGAGCGATGAAGGCGTAGGTGTCGGCCACCTCCTGGATGACCTTGCTGGTGGGCTTGCCGGCGCCGTGGCCCGACTTCGTGTCCACGAGGATGAACAGCGGGTTGGCCTGCTTGGGGCTGCGGCCCACGACGTGCTGCAGCGTGGCGATGTACTTGAGGGAGTGGAGGGGCACCACCCGGTCGTCGTGGTCCCCCGTCAGCAAGAGCACCGCGGGGTACTGGACGCCGTTGCCTTCTGGGATGCGGATGTTGTGAAGCGGGGAGTATCTGGAGGATAGAAGCGAGGGGGGGGGAGTCAGAAACCATCGCTGCGTTTGTCAGGACTGAAGCCAGACTTACAGGAGAAGTTTATTTTGACCAACTAATCAATTAACTAAACTGTTAATTGATTAGTAGAATAAAAAGAAAAGCTGATGTCATTTAAACTGAGACTTAAACTTCTTCTCCTGGTCTATTCCTGGCTCGGTTATTGAGTCACGGTTTAGTCACGGCTCTCATCTACAGAGGATAATGAAATCAAGCTGGTAACTCCTGGAATTAGACGTGAAATTAATGCGATGTGCTGGGATGAAAATGAAAAAGCCTAATCACCCCTCTCCGCTGCTACAGACAGCGTTTCCTTTACATTACGTATCTGAACTCCGGTCACAGAGAACACCTACTTGATGAGCCACTCGAACTGCTCCTTGTTCTCCGAGCAGCCAAAGTCCGTCGTCCAGGCGTGGCCGATGGTGAACTTGTGGAACTTCAGCATGTCCATGACGCCCACCTGAGCGACAGCGCAGCCGAACAGCTCCGGCCGCTGGTTCACGCAGGCAGCTGAGGGGACGACACGGGAGCCAGAAACGTCAACTAGACCGCTCGCCAACCGGGCGCGCGTTATTCTTCGGGAGAGGGAGAGGCGTACGTACCTACGAGCAGGCCGCCGTTGGAGCCTCCGTTTATGGTGAGTTTGGAGGAAGAAGTGTATCCCTCCTTGATGAGATATTCAGCTGCACACTGGAAGTCTGTGAAGCAGTTCTGCTTGTTCGCCAACATGCCGGCTGAAGAAGAGGACACAGAGTAGATAAATGAAGGATTTAAAGATCCGCTTCAGGCAGGTGTGAATATAAATAAAACATCCTGCTTAGAATAATGTCTAAGCCTCTTGCCTCATTGAACAACCACAAATATATGAATAAGAGTTCATCTTTCAGTCCAAAATCACTAAAATAACGACAGGATACAAGCATCGGACCCCGCACTTCCTGAGGAAACTGAAGCAGGAATCACTTCCCACCAGCATCCTCACAACCTTCTGCAGAGGCGTGGTGGAGAGTGTACTGACATACTATATATCCTCGTGGTGCTCCAGCTGCACGGTGGCAGATAAGAAGGCCATGCAGAGGGTAGTGCAGCAGTGCAGAGGCTTGTCCGAGAAGAAGAAAAAGAGACCCTTCCTCTCAATTAACTCTTCGAAACTGCTGCCATCAGGCAAACGGTGCCAGAGCATTGAAAGCAGAACCAACAGACTGCTCTGTGCACTTTACTTTAACACATATATATTTATTCTCTTTTACTCATTTGAACTAAGTCTTTTACTTATTCAGCTGCACGGATTTCTGAGAGAAAAGCTGACAGTCTATGTCAAATGGAAACCATTCGTATTTAATGTCTGTCTGTGTCGGGATCCTAAAGTTGCACTTGAACACACCGCAGAGACTCCAGCTGATGGCTAGCTGATATAACTCTCCATACCAGCAGGGGGCAGCACCGGGAAACGCTACAAAGCATACAGAGCTGGGAGTGCAATAAACCTGCAGTTCCATTCACTCGAGATGATCATGTTGTTAAAAAATAGTTGTGCGCTTGAATGTTGACATGCAGATGTAAAAACAGAAGACCAACAAGATCTGACGTGGATTCATCAAGCTGAAACTGCTAAAAAGGCATTAACAGTGATGTCCACCAGCCTCTACACTAGGGCTGAACAATATGGACAAAATTTCATATCTCGATATCGATAACATTTTTTTAAAAGCCCTCTTTCGAGACTGTGTACACGGGTACCATGTCTTTTGCAATGTGGTATGTTATAGTGTCTGTGATGTGTTTATGTCTGGTGGACGTCGACTCATACGGTAACGCTACTGAACGCATCAGCAATCAAACTTTGATTGGGCTTCTTTTGGGATGACTGAGAAGTCCCCGGTGTTTCTCGCAATACACTCTTCGTGCAGCACGCGATGGTGTTGTTTCATGTGGTGAAACATCTCGTGCTATCTTGCTTCGTCGCAATTTTCGCCAAGCGACCAGCACAACACCTCGCTCTGGTTTACGTCATCGTTTTTAAATCCAAAATACCCCCAAATAATGGAAGATGATTTATGTTTTGGCACCAAATCAGATTTTGCACTAGTGACACGGGAATCAATCGTCGCTCCCATCCCGAGCCCACAAAAATACTCCCGTCATATCCCGATCACGTGACTGCCCCCCAACAAAAATCCTGTCCCGCAAAATCACGAGAGAAAGACTCCCAAATCCCGTCCAGCTCCATATGTTGTTGTCTAAAGTTGGGCATTAGTTGAAGCTAATATTGGGCAATATCTTGAATGTTCATATCTAGATACAGATACGATAACGATATATCGTTCAGCCCTACTCTACACGACACCGTAGTCGGGCAGAGAAGCTCTGTCCCGCTCCACGGACAAAGCATCAGCATCAGGATAAATCAGTCGTGCCCTTTATCTGGTTTGTTCTCATGTTTAAGGTTATAACTAAGCGTCACCTTTGTGCCAGGTCTCCCCGTACTCTCCTCCTCCTCTGATGTTGGCAACAGCCAGGACTCCTCCCAGATGCCTGACGAAGATGAGCCGGGAGACGCTGTAGCTGGGCGTGATGGAGATGTTGAAGCCCCCGTAGCCGTACAGGAACCCCGGGTGGGAGCCGTCCAGCTTGATGCCCTTCTTGTGAACGATGAACATGGGTATTTGAGTGCCGTCCTTGGAGGGATAGAAGACCTGACCAGAAACAGAAAGACGGGGTATCAGCAAAAAATAAAGGGGGCTGAAAAGAAGTGAAGGAACTATCAAGGACGGTACAGCTTAGTGTCTCTTTATGTGTCTTTGTGTCCGAGTGAAACGTGGACAAAGAAGCTCTCCGAACATATTTTCACATTTGCAAGGTTATTTTCTCGCCTGTAATTTACTTCTCTTCTCTCTGGCACATTGCTCCCGTCCTCTAATTTCTTCTCTATTATAACCCATGCAACTCTGTGGTACGACTGTATAGCATGATAACTGCTTTTGATTTCGTCTTCCCTCCGATCGTGAAAACAAGATAATCGTAATAAAGCGATCATTCTGCCGCACGCCGTGTCCTGTGTGGTAAATTCAGCGAACCCTTCCATCTCCACCTGCGCGCTCCGCTCCGCTCCACCCCCGCCTGAAAGATTTCACTTTCAACCACACCGGTGCGTATTGCCAGTGGGTGTTTGGAAAAAAAATAAAAAACACGTAGAAGAAGACGACGGCAGAAAGGCAGCCTTTGATCGGGAAGAAAGGTAAAGCGAATTCTGTGGAGTGGAAACACTTTGGTTTCGAGGAATCTGACTCGGAGCAAACGAAGATATTGTGTAAGATATGTCATGCGACCGTGTCTGCACCTCAAGGGAACGCGAGCAATTTATTTAACCATTTAAAGTCCACACACAGAGTAATACATGACCAAGCAAGTGCACCATAGCTGGAGTTGGGTTTTTTATGGTAAAGAGGAGTAATTCTGTTTCAGTGTACGGTACTTCAAGTCTGGGATAGTGTTTATTCTTTACATATTATTTAATTCATTTTATTAATCTATTTTTCTCTTATTTAATTGTATTCTTCTTGTTTTTCAGTTCAGACTTATCGTGTTAAAAGCAAAACCAGAGTTAAAAGTTCAATAAATGCTTGTTCTCAAATATCAATATCAATCAAAATAATCGTGATTATGGTTTTTGTCATTATCGAGCAGCCCTACTAAATGATGATGTGAACTTTTACCACGATGACTTGAAAGTTAATTGTGTGGCTAGGCCTGTCACGATAACAAAATTTGCTGGACGATATATTGTCCCACAATTAATTGCTTTTTGAGACCATTTATTCACTAATGTAATGGTAATATGGCAACAAACTTTTATTTCTCAGGAGTACTTAACATTGTAAGTGGAATGTCAAGAACTTTTAAATATCCTAAATAAATAAAAACAAACGTAACGTAGTGAACTACACTCTCTGTGAGCGCACACCATTTTGCGCTGTTTCGTTTGTATTCACGTTGTCGACCAAACGCCTCAGTGAGTGTTGACTGTCGGGGCGAAGGCTTCTCTGCATCTCGAGGAGTAGTTTTTTTTTCCCCGTTTAAAAAAACTGGACTGGATGGTTGTGTTTCAGGTGCGCGTACATGTTGGTTGTATTAGCTTTTTTTCGTTGCCACTACTTTCAAACAAATGCGACATACTGGCTCGTCCGTGGGACATTCGGTTTAAATCCGAAATGTTCCCACACTGGGGCTGTGGCATTCTTCTTTGAAATCATCCGTTTTATTCCTGCTAATTTCTACCTTACTAAACACTGAGACAAAGACTGGATGACTGACAGGAGGGTTCACTCCATTCATTATCCTGTGGAACCAACGCGTCTAGTTGTCATGCAGCCTGTTTGGTAGAGAGAGACGAGGAAAAACAAACACGCACGCACATGGCAATATATCGAGGCTGGCAAAATTATCGTGTTCGTTTTCATTTATCGTACGATTAATCGATTTATCGATTATCGCGACAGGCCTAAGTGTGGATGATTTTGGATAGCTCTCAAAATGCTAAAAGTCTCACACTGGCACAGACAGGTCATTTATGCAGAATTAAATGTAAACTTAATATATAAAGTGTTTATGACTGTAGAAGGGGAATCTAGGAAAGAAAATATGAAATTTTAAGCTGGAAGTCAACGCCACACTTGATTCTAGTCACCTGGGTCGTCTGGTAGTCGGAGGGGTTGAAACCTTTGACGGTGACCTCTCTGAAGATGTGGGGCTGTAGAGGCTCCTTGGTCAGGTCACAGTGGTAAATGATGGCTGGATGGAAGAAGGAAAAATATCAACCTTTTCTAAATCACTTGAGCAAGCTGTGAGAAAATGACATTTCTACAGTTTGAGGAAACAATCTGAATTTAAAACAACTGTACTGCAGCAAAATAATCCTCTGAAGCATAACTAATCCTACAGGCTTTAGGAGAATTGTTAGTAATTTCCCCAGTGATTTTTCCCTTCTTTGCCTCGTATATTATCCTTAGTTAATCCAATTTTGCAGCACTTCAACTCTTTAACTCCTAAAACTTACAGTTATGCTAATCTACTACATTTGTGTGATCTGGTACCTGGGGACAGGAAAGACGTAAAGTAGTAGAAGATCTCAGAGTCCCTCTTTCGTCCTGTGAAGCCCACGACGGAGCCAACATCAAGAGGGAAGGTCCTCAGCTCCTCCCCTGAGCTCAGACGGTACATTTTCAACACATTCTTCACGTCGTGGAGGAAACACACAAACAGGTAGCTGGAGTACGTGCAGGTGGCGAACACTGCGGGGAAGACACGGCGAAGAAAACACAGCAAGGAGGGGGGAAGTTGAAATTTGATCTGCATAAGAATCCTAATGCTTTAACAGCGCCGGGCGTCGCATCCTCTCACCGATGACGTCTTTGTCGTGTTGAGGGATGAGCTCCTTCCAGCTGCTCTGATCGGGAGAGGCGAAGTCGATGTTGATGAGTCTGTAACGCGGGGCGTCCAAGTTGGTTTTGAAAGTGAACAATGTGCCCTCGTTGGTCACGTATTCGTACTCGGCGTCAAAGTTGTCGATTAACTTCACCCACGGCAAAAGTCCTAAACATGTAAGGAGCAATATAAGTGCTGAGCATGCACAATTACAACACACGATCAACAAACACACATAATAACACACCTGTAATACCCTGAGGAGTGGTCTCCAGGTCACAATACCACAGTCTGTTGACAGGATCACAACCTTCTCTGATAGACAGCAGCACGTAGCGCCCGTCATCTGATACCTGGGATACATACACGTGAAATTAATAAAAACACTTGAGCTCTGCTTGAGTGACTTATTTTAAGAAGCAATAAGAATACCTCAGCCCCACTCATCCATTTAGGGTGATCAGGAAACTCGGCGCACAGGACGTCCTCAGACTGCGGAGTTCCCAAAACATGAAAGTACAGCTTCTGATACAGGTTGGTGGAGGTCTCAGTGCCTGACAGTGACGGCATATTTTAGTTTAATCAGTTTAATGACTTTAACAATACATTTTGTTCTATATATGTGAGCTTTACCAGTTTTTTGTTATTAATTATAATTAGGGATGCACAGAATATTCAGCCACCGAAGATTTTCGTCCGAAAATGGCCCAAAAGTGCATTTTCGGTTTTCGGCCAAAAGACTTTTATCGCCGAAACAACGCGGCCGAAACAGGAAGTTGTGATGATGCAAGCAACAACCGCAGCCAGCACGGGCATGTCTGCCGTGTGGACGTATTTCAATATATAAAGTATTATATACATATTATATAAAGACCCAATGATAGCGATTTGCAAAACGTGTGATGCTGAAACTTCAAGAGCCGTGCATCTGGAAAGTCGGGTTTAATTTATCACCTGAAATCCAAACATCCAAGTGAGGAAGTTTCCCAGTGATGGTGCCGGTGCCCATTACATCGAAGGCAGTGCGGGTAGATCGCGTGGCATTGGAAAAAAAAACAACTGTCTAATCATTTATCTGCTGCACTTCCAAAACAAACAGCAAGACAAACGTTCATCTTTTTGTTTTGTTTTTTCACTTTTTATTGCGACATGCCCGAATTTAAGACAGTGGTTCCCAAAGTTGGGGGCGCGCCCCCTAGGGAGGTCGCAGAGCCATTGCAGGGGGTTCGCAGGGCGCGGATGGAATTAGAGGGTGACAATTTTTCGGGACTCCCGCGAGTCACGGTATTCCTGCGGGAGTCAATTTCACTGTTGACAACGTGATAGGTACGGGAAAGAGCAAATAATCAACGGGAGCGGGCGGGACTGGGACGGAGCCGGAGATTAAATAAAAAAAATGACGCTGCAATGCGGTGAGTGCGCCCAACTTTAGACAACAATTTAGGGAGCAGGACGGGATTTGGGAGTCTTTCTCTCGGTATTTTGGGATGGGATTGATTCCCGTGTCACCCTCTACATGGAATGACTAAAGGACACTGCTAGCGATGAGATGGACAAGTTTTTGACGGGCTCCCACGCAAACGCAAACCTGTTACACTGAACATATTACACAGTAAAGTTTACTCCCAAAATGGGAGGCGTGAAGATTTTCTTATGTACCAAAGGGGGGCCCAGCAGAGAAAGTTTGGGAACCACTGAATTAAGACTACTGTCTTTCTTAAAGGGACAGCACTGTTCTAAAGGTGTTGTTCTCCATTTTCGGTTTTTGGTTTCGGCCAAGAATTCTCATTTCGGTGCATCCCTAATTATAACAGATATTCATGGCAGCCAGAGCAAGATTTCCCTGTCTTACCGTCACTTTTGCCCTCCTGGTCTGGGTAGGAGTTGTAGAAAAGACCCTTCCCGTCATGAGTCCAGGACATGCAGCTGAACTTGACTCGCTCGAGGCGGTCCTCCAGAGTCACGGCACCTTCGACGCGCAGGAAGCGGATCTCCACCCAGTCGGACCCGCTGGCGCTCGTCCCATACGCCAAGTACTCCCCGTCCTCAGAGAACGCGTAGCCTTGAAGGAGTTAGAAGAACAGACATGTTAATAAACACCTAGCTGCAAGCACGGACGATGTAAACAGCAGCTTATGTCTGGAGATGGACAATTTAATCTGCATTACCACATCAAGCAAATATTCCCGAGATATAATTATGCACAGTGTATTTATATCCAACGATAAAATACAGCTTGTCTTGTTAATACCTCGCAGGGCAACCGTGCCATCGTCGGAAAACGTGTTCGGATCCAAGAAGACTGTGGGCTCAGCATCCAGGCTCTCCTGCACATACATCACACTCTGGTTCTGCAGGCCTGTGTTGTAGAAGTGAAAGTACCTATAAATAAGGGGAGAAATTTACAAAGGGTTGTTTAGGAGCTCCGCAGGTATCGTTCAAATCATCCCGGGTCAATCACAGTCAGAGCCGGGATTGTCTTTGCTACCGTTATGTTATTTCAGAACGAATCCCGAGGCACCAACGACAGTCCGCCTCACCTGCTCCCTCTCTTGAAGGGACAGCTGTACTTGGGATAGTCATACAGCTCCGTCATGCGCTCCTTGAACAGGTCCCGCACCTCGCAGCACTCCAGAAACGGCAACGTCAGCTTGTTCTGAGCGGTGACGAAAGCCTGGGCGAAAGATGGCACGAGATATATGTTCTGTTTTTTTTTTTCTCTCACACATCAGCGGATTACCATCTCTGCTGCCAGTTTCCAAGAACCAGACAGTACACAGATTGATCTGTACAGCTCGGCTCAGTAAAACCAGAACAGGTGCTTATAAGTTCAGGACAAGAGGAGGCTCCGGGTTTTACTCAGAGGCGATATCGAGATCAGTCAGTGAAGCCGGCTTCTCGGGGACAGGCCCCTGGTGATATCAATAAAACCGTGAGCCGCCGGGTTTCGATGAACTTTACGCGATCCTTGTATGAAGTAGAAGAGATGAGCAGTGCTTGTGCCACTTGGAAAATCATTGCACACTACAGGTGGTGCACTGTTTACAGTTTGCAATATTACAAACTAGCTAGAGTGAGAAAAATATTTTAATAAACTGCAAGTAATGAGAGTTTACCTGTGTCTTTTCACTGTCTGGGTCCTCCAACCAGCTGTATGGATCTGGCACTTTGCTGCCATGGTAATCATCCACCTGTGACAATCAGTAATGACAGTTGTTAAACTAGCTAGGTGTGGCAAATGCAAATATAATAACAATAAACTAAGCTATTACAAGTTCAGTTTGGCTAGCAAATAGCATAGGAAACACGTTAGCATGTGAAATTATATGGGTTAGTTACAGAAGAAGCTAACGGCTAAACGTGAAATACACTGCCCATGCATTTGTCAACACAGGCTGCCAGAGCCGGCTAAGCTAACTAGCATGCTAACAAAGCAGGCGCCCGCGTCAATGAATGAAAACGCATGATGATTAGGCAACCCGGCTTATTAGCATGCTAAAGCTAGCTAGCGACGGGCGTGCACTTACGACTGCCTCGTCGCGGTACGCCTGCGGATACTGAAAAGACATCTTGGAGGCGAGTTTTCGGGAGTTGCGCAACCAGAAGAGTTGACTCAGAGGGTGAAACGGTGATTTGGAAATGAGTCTCCGGGTCCTGCAAAACATCAACCCGAGGCGCTGAGGCGTTATCAGACACAGGATGATGATGATGATGATGCCCCCGGTTTGCTTACACACAGTCAACGAGCGCTTTGAAGAGGGCCCAACACTCAACACGGATCCCACAGCGCCCCCTGTTGGTGGTGGAGGGTAAGAGTAAGACGGGCGTCAAGACAATGGACAGAACAACGACAAAAAAACAAGGCTAAGCTGGTTAAGCCTTTAAACCAGAGGGATATAAAACTCTAAGTATTCATTTAAGCAGGCGGTTAAGATGAGTTTAATTAACACGTTTAACGTTTTAACGTGGGTAGTTTGATTGTGATTCGCAGTAAAGACACTAATTGGGGCAGTAAGTACACAACAACTCAGCCACAACATTAAAACCCCTGACAGGAGAAGTAAATAACATTCACCATCTTGTGACAATTCAATGCTCTGCTGGGAAACTTTTGGACCTGGCATTCATTCATGTGGATGTTAATTAGACATGTAGCACCCACCTAGACCAGACCAGGCACCCCCACCCCATAGTAATGACACTCCTTGATGGCAGCAGCAGCCATCCCCAGCAGGATGCAGCCTGACACAGACACACACACAAACTCTTTAGGAACAACTCAAGGTGTTGACCTGGCCTCCAAATCCACTAGATCCCAAACTGATCAAGTATCTGTGGGATGATCCACAGAGACCCCTCCCCTCAACCCACAGGACCCAAACTAGGGAGACCTACACAATATTAGGAAGGTGGTCATAATGTTATGCCTGATCGGTGCATGCTGTTGCTGAAGTATACGTTGTGCACATTACTTCAATTTCAAACCAGATTGTAAGTTACTTTTTTTCCTGGGAAACTGCTGCAACAATTTTTAATTTATACAAAATAAGTGATAAATTGATTGTTTGATTTAAGCTGATTAAATCTCAGAATTACATTTTTTTTATTCATTCATTCCCAAAATAAATTTAATAAATAGACACAGCTGAAAGCTTAGCTGCATTCCACCTTGCAGATTTCGCTGTGACACTAGATGTTGATGTTCAAAAGTGCATTAAATGTTTGAACTGAAATCGCAGTTTATTAAAAAAATATATCTGGTGCAATTTAACTACGTGCCTATTAAAAAAAAAACAAAAGTGTAAATTGTGCGGTTGTATAAAATGGCCTTCGTTAAAGGTTATCTGAGTTCATTGGGAATCTTACTCATCACTCCTACAGCTGTGACAGCTGCACAGAGGTAGGAGGTCAACTCTTCACCCTCCCTTCTTTCTGCTCATCGTCCTCTGTTCACTTCCTTCCACTTCTTGCTTAATCAATCAGTGCTGATTTGACCATTATTATTATCTTCTGGCACCTTCTCTTACACAATGAGTAATAGTGCAGGATAAGACTCACTGAGGTAGCACGTAGCCTGAGGCAATGAGTGGATCCAACTGAATCATTAAGTTGAGTTTAGATTAACCCTCACTCATCATTAGGGACATTTTTGCCCGTTTGGGCAAATTTTTCCTCTTCACTTGGTCGTCATCTCGGCTGTGTTAGCACATGTTGCACAATTTTTGTTAACAAAGTCACTCTCTCTACGCAAGTATTGTCTACGTCAAAAAAACTGCCATAAAAACTTAACTGACTAATATTTGTTTCTGCTTTTTTCTGGATAAATCTCTTAAACCACGTAAGCACTACATTAAAAATAATTAAACTACATTATTTTGAGGTTGTTAACCCTTTAAATGTCTGTTTGATTACTTAAAGTCACTGCCGTTTTTTACGAACAAAAGAAAAACATAAAAGATTTGTTGTTTTCCATAAAACTTTCCAAGAAAAAAAAAAAAATCAGTCTTGGATGTGACTAAGATCATCTAAAATTATTGACTTGATTGCATTATTAGTTTTTGTGTAGCATCAGATTTAAAATTTACTGTCCTATTGTGACCTTAGCGGACAAAAATGTCCCATTGACTCCCACTACACATTTTTTAATATCACGGCCATGACACAATGAAGTCATTCATTCTGCAGTGTAAGGGTTTCATTTATGATAAAAATGGACAAATTTGTCATTTTTAGTGTCCAACACTAAAATCAAACATTACTCCATTATATGACCTATGCATAAAATAACTGTTACTGCATTAGTATTTGTGCCTATGTTATTGAGTTTAGCAGGCTATTTTAAGATCTGTGTGTGTGTGTGTGTGTATATTCACAGCCATATATGCACTTTCAACAAAATAAAAACATGAGCCCCCTCTCTTACTGCACAGTGGAGAAAACTGAAACAATGGTTAGTGAGTTTATGCACCCACCTGGCTGTTGTCCTGTCACAAACTAGTGCTTGGTTGTCTGGTCATTTCATTCCCTTGACAACCAAGGAGCAAGATGAAAATGTCCTTCTCTGTGGAAAAGGGTCAGAATGAAAACACGCGGCCTTTAGCCGAGACGCAGGAAAGTGAAACATGCTCAGAAGGAGAGTCGGATGTGGACTTTGTGGTGGAGTCAGACCATTCTGCTACCTCTTCTTCCTCTCCCGACTTTTTCACTGTGAGTGGAGACGGTACAACGGATCTTGCAACAGAATGGACTTCAAAAAGTGGGAGATTTCCCACTATGGTCATGTGGATAGAGGTTACGACATTATTATCATCATTACATTAGAGTAATACCGATGTGAAAGCATCGATATCACTCCAAACCATAGACTGGACACCTGACTTTGGAGGCCAAAGTGGAAAGATAATTTGACCATTTTTTCTCATAAATGAAACCCTAATATTGCAGAATGAATGATTTTATTGTGTCATGGCGTGCGAGTGATTCAAAATGTGGTTATGGTGGGAGTCAATGGGACATTTTTGTCCGCTAAGGTCACAAGAGGACAGTGAATTTTAAATCTGGTGCTACACAAAATCTAATAATGCAATCAAGTCAATATTTTAGATAATCTTGGTCACATCCAAGACCGATTTGAAAAAAATGCCGCAGACTCCCAACATTAGCTTTATGGAAAATAGCTCATTTTTTTTAGTAACTTGAAGTAATCAAACTGGCATTTAAAGGGTTAAAATCCTCAAAATGATGGACTTTTTGGTAGTTTTGTAAAGTGCTGAAGTGGTTTAAGAGATTTATGCAGAAAAAAAGCAGAAAAAAATATTCATTCATTCATTCATTCATCTTCTGTACCTGCTTATTCCTGTGAAGGGTCGCGGGGTCTGCTGGACATCGGGCGAGAGGCTGGGTACACCCTGGACAGGTTGCCAGTCTGTCGCAGGGCTAACACAGAGAGACAACCATTCACACTCATATGTACACCTATGGGCAATTTAGTATCTAACGAGCACCTAATGATCATGTCTTTGGACGGTGGGAGGAAGCTGGAGTACCTGGAGAGAACCCACGCAGACACAGGGAGAACATGCAAACTCCACGCCACTGTACCACCCAAGATGTCAATTTCTCCACATGAATTTGTTTTATTTTGTTTGCAGCTCTTCTGTCAAATGTTACAAGTGTTGTTTTGTCCTTCTGTGACTCATGCCGCAGCCATGCAGATAAGAGCCCAGAGACAGGTTTAATTACACAGAAGGGTTTCCGTCAAAAAGAAAACACATTGTTAAGATACCTCGGCCGATCAGATGGTCCGATGTCTATCTAGGAGATTCCAGCGTGTTGTTACTTTCAGATTTCCCTTGAAGTGAGTCTGAGCTGTTACGTCGCTGAGCAGGATGCAACGCTTTTCGGAAGGTAGAGATGGTTCTTTACATCTCCTCATGGGTGAATGCATAGTGAAAGCATGCGACTCGATGCGGGTGGAGGACAAACAAGAAATGTTTCACCTGAAATGTTGTTGTGTTTTTTCTCAGTTGGGGAAATGTACTCGCCAGTGGGACGTGTCACAGTTTGTGTCAGGCTGTTGCTTTGCGTCTCTGCTGAGGGAGGGAAGTTGTAGTCGGAAATTTGTGGGTGGATGTTTTTGTGTCGAAGTGTGGTGTCTGCCTTTCCTCCCCCCTCCCCCCGACTCCATTCTTCTTCCCTTCCTTAAGTTGGAGTCGGGATTACCCTTTTCTGCAAAGGGGATCTCTTCCTGTTTGCCTATATCACACTAAGATATGGGTCAAAGGCCTATTGTCTTCCGATGCCTCTGTTTCCCTAACAAACTGCAAATAGAAGAACATTACCAGTTTGAATGCGCGTGTTTGCGTTGCAGTATGGACTGTTTTATTCTCACTGGGTTCGTGCGCTTGTATATTTAACACTTAGCTGGGTTAGAGGCGTCCATGCATGAATTACACCTCCTTTTCCCGTTGTTTTCCTCCATTGTCCGGAGTCAACAGTGATCTGCCCCCCCCCCCCATGGCCGGAAGCACCTGCCCCTGTAGCGGGCGGACAAGGAAGGATGACCACCTGTTGTGTTTCACAGCACAGGGTTACCGCAGGGTTATCTCGTTCGCAAATCTCCACGACGTCAGTCTGAGTGACTGCTGCGAATCAGCGCCTTTTTGTTGGATGTGCCAGTTTGTTTTCGCATCCGATTAATGAGTAAAGCGTAGAGGAAGTGGTTGATCGTGCCCATCAGTGGAGAGGAACAGACGAACTCTAAAATCCCTGATAAACTGGACAAGCCACTCTACCGTTCCAAGATGAACTGATGCGACCTGTTGATCAATCAACGACCTCTTTTGCACGCGCACAAAGCCATCACACGTTACTGCATACCTTGCACAATAATATTTGGCACAGAAAGACTGATAATGTGCCGGCTTATACTGATAACAATCAAACTTTTGTTCCGTGGAAGCCTCTTCTCGTCTTCATGACTCACTCAGGATTCAAAAACATCTCGGTGGCAATCGACCCTGATATTTGATTTGAGATTTCCTCTTGAAGCTTTCTCTACAGTTTTCACAGCTACTATTATACATTCAATAACTTAATTCTACTTCCAGTATGGCATACCATTGCTGCATTAACTTACAATCCGGATAGCAATGTCATCCGGTTTTCCAGTCAGTGAGCAAATTCAGTCTAAATTGTAATACTTACACAACTATCACAGGTATATAGCAATTAAATATTGCACAGGCACGCTCTCTGACATCACGGCAAAGAGGCCAAGGAGGAAGAGGGACAGAGCAAGAGACTAGCCAAGAGTAAAGCTTGGACTAGCTTTTACTCATCGGCGATAGCTTCATGAAACAAAAACTTGCAAGACAGAGGTGGAGCTTGCCTTCTGGGCCAACAAAAAAAAAGTTAAAAATGACGGGACTCAGATTATGTTGTGTTGGAGTTTGCTTGACGTCTGGTTGCCCATTTCGACGAAGGCTTAGGCCTCGTCCACACGTACGAAAACGATCTTTTTCCTCTCCGTTTTCGATCATCGTTTCAAGAAATATCCGCGTCCACACGGATCCGTTTCAGCACGACCGAAAACGCTACTTCATATTCCAGGCCTATAAGTGGCGCTGTTTCGGTTTCAGAAATTCACCAAAAATGGAGAGGAAGAGGCGGAGCATGCGCACAGATCTTGAGCGCTGTTTACAAATCGCCTTTTTTGCTCAGCGTGGTGGCACAGGAGCATGATATTTTGCCCTAGTAACCCTAATAGGCTCAATATCGTCTCCAGCATGAAAACTAGCATGTAGTCCGCCATTGTTGTTGATGTTGTTACGAGACGTCTCGCGGGATGTGGAAGGCTGCTCGGGAGTGTGGCGATGACGTCATCGTTTTCCCCGTTTTCGCCGTCCACATGAAAACGCTAGAGCTGCGTTTTCGAATTTCTCCACCCTGGGACCCGTTTTCAGAAAAGTGCGTTTTAGGGCAATGCGTTTACAGGATACGTGTGGACGAAAGGCCAAAACGATGAAAAACTTCTGCGTTTCGGCGTTTTTGCGTTTCCGTGTGGACGGGCCCTTAGATGCACGTGAACTGAAATTTACTACCTGGATTGCTATCATCGTCAGGTACAGGTTTCGCTTGGTGCTAATTAGCAAACATTAATATGTTAACACAGCGGAGCTGTGGAGTAGTGGTTAGAGGTGCAGGCTTGCCTACCGCCATGTCCATGGCTGAGGTGCCCTGAGCAAGCATCTAACCCCCAAATTGCTCCCCGGGCGCAGTCCTGAGAGGCTGCTTACTTTACATATTGGACTACTCACCGAAACACAACAAATGAATGCAGCGTAGGGGTAAATATGAGTGAGACGGCATCAATACCGATCTCAGCCGCCCACTTTACTTTCAGATACGGCGTGGGACAGTTTTTTGTTAATGGAAAGAGCTTTACAAAATGTACTTTTCAACCTACTCACATTACAAAACCACAAGTTGAGCTTTACTCATTTCTATCCAAGGTCTTTCAAGTAAGACTTATTTGTGAGCTTTTTAGATGAGCCAGACAAGCTCCTCCCACCTCTTTCCAGTCCTTATGCTAAGCTAAACTGACAGTCAGACATACGCAAATCAGCCACAACATTAAAACCTATGACGGGAAAAGCGGATAACATTGACCATCTGGGGAAAATACAATGTTCTGCTGGGAAACTTTTGGACCTGGTATTCATGTGGATGTGACTTAGACCAATCTAGACCAGACCAGGCACACCCACCCCATAGCAATGACACTCGTTGATGGCAGCAGACAAAAACGATTTAGGAACAACTAAAAAAAACATGAAGAACAGCACAAGGTGTTGACCTGGCCTCCAAATTCACCAGATCCCAAACTGATCAAGTGACTCTGGGATGATCCACAGAGGCCCCCACAAACAACATCCTGTTGCCAGACACCACAGATCCCAGGTTCACCTCCCGCCATGTCCTGATGTGCCCTGAGCAAGCATCTAACCCCCAAATTGCTCCCCGAGCGAGGCCCTGAGAGGCTGCAGCCCACTGCTCCGACTGTAAACACTACTGTGTGAACGACTGGATGGGTTTATTTTGTTTTGTTAGCATGCCTCAGCTGATATTCTCCTTTTTTTCCCTTTTTGAAAAATCCAAATCTCAAGCTTACTTGTAGGTAGTGATGTTCGCACAGGCTGTACTTTGCCTAACGTTGACGGAGTAAGAGAAAAACATTTTATTGACTGATTAGTTCACCTAATTTGGATCCCCGGGTTACATATCACGTGGATATATGCAGTAGTGCAGTTTAATGACATATTTAAAGTGTGTTATTCAGGCCGTTCCCCTTTCTTTATATTATTCTCCAAAAAAAACGCACTCACACTCGAGTCCCAGTGATTCAGCTTAATAATAGTAGTCCACGGGATCCCAGCTCGACAAAACAATACATAAGCAATAATAAGGATGCTTTTAAATACAGAGATCACAGGGGACAGCTTCCTGTCTGGCTGTCATTAGCCGGGGCCAGGATAACAGTGTGTCATGTGGTGGCGGTGGGGGGTCAGTCCAACCGTGTCCCCCTCAGATGTCCTCAGACAACAGGATGTTATTGAGGACGCAGGGGGGGAGGGTGGAAATTACAGTGCGCATGGAGGACGAATACAACCGGTGCTCAAATTATAGGAAATGTGTTTGTCATGATGCTGAGGTGAAGTCAATTTGATGCCACGACACGTTGGAGGCAAAAAATTCTGTGACTAATACTGATCACTGACAAAACAAGAATTAGAAATTAGTTTTCTGAGCTGTGAAGACAAGTCCGTCTGGTGTCTGACTGACATCACTTCGGGAAGACCGCCGCTAATGAGGTCCTGTCAGTGTCTATTCAGACCTGCAGCTCTGACTTCATTCAGCAGAAATACATAAAGTGAGATCCATGCTAAGACCGGGTCAATCACGCCGAGGAGAACAGAACAGTTTGTCTTTGTCTGGGCCGATCATGTTGAAAAGGGAAAGAGGAGCACTCAGGTTACCCAAAGCCAGCTTGGTGAAAGACCTGAAGATAAAGGACAGTTCTGTAAAAACACAACTTTCAGGTGTTGAGTGTCTTGCACAGGCGCTTGCGTGCATCTTTTACACACAGCCAGAGAAAAGAAATGCTGACGTCACCGTCTGAAAATAGATCCTAATCTTTCAGTCAAAGTTAAACCGATCTGTGTGCTCTTCGCACCAACACTGAAACACCAAGTCCTGCTCAGGTCTTTGACGTTGCCGGAGACACGCTCTCATCACAGACATCTTCCTTTCTTAATTAGTTGGCCTAGAGGGAGCTACTGGTTGAGAACAAAGCTGAGATCTAATGACTTCATTTACAGAACTGGTTTGTAATCAGCTGAGGTAAAGTCCACACTGACCAGAGAAACAGGTCTGAAATAACACGTTGCTCCTTGTCATTACACGGACCCAGTGTATGTCCATCATCTCCACATGGGCCCTCCTTGTCTTTGTTCCGTCTTTGAACCTCAACCCGCTTTGTTTTCCGGGCCCGTTGGAAAAAAGAATGGGGAGGAGCGAGCGGGAGGGAAAATGGACGTATTGCTTTGCGTGCAGACAGATATTACCCTTTTAAAATGCAAAACAAATATGTGACCGTGCGTGCCCTGTAATTTTCGCAGTTGACATGTGCACTTACAGTGGGGCTCCGGGACCCTGTTAATGACTGGGGCAGGTAACGCTGGAGACAGGTGGAGGACAGCGCCGTCTGACTACTCCAAAAAGAAAGAGAGAGACAGAGAAAGAGAGAGAGATAGAGGGAGGGAGGGTGTGTGAGTGTCAGACACTAACCGAGATGTGCCGACAGACACAGTGGCACCTGGTGATGTCACCGATGTTGTCACAGAGTGGTGGTAAAATTCCCCTTTTCTAATGGACACCATTCCTGTCGGCAGAAACAGGAAATTACATTACATATTGCACTACTCACCGCAAAACACAACTGATGAATGCAGCGTTAGGGTAAAGTGAGTGAGATGGAGTCAGCCACCCACTTGACTTTCAGATACGGTGGGACAGTTTTCAGTTTTGTTTTTTGCTTTAGAAACCTTACATTTCAACCTACGCAGTTCAGACAGAATTTTAAGTTGACCTTTAATACTCATTTTTATTCAAGATCTTTGAAATAAGACTTATTTGTGCACTGTTAAGTATTTTCCGGTAAAATAACAGTGAAGAACTGGCAGCAGGGTTGCCATTATGTTACTGTAAAATTAACATTTTTTTTTTACTGTCACTAAAATTTACAGAAAAATACAGCGTTTACTGTTTTTTTAAGATTACTTTCTCAATACTTTACAGTCAACTGGTTTGTTTAAAAAATACATTATCAGTCTTCACAATATCTACAAACTATGTGCTTTGTGGAAGAACAGATCAGCATGTAGTTGCACTGTGGAAAAAAAGAAAAATCACAGCTTCTTAATGCACTTTGACTTTTATTTTAGCATGAATTTAGTTGAATGTTCAGAAACAGGACACAAATAAGTCGGCGAGAACAACAAGGGATTCAGACCTTCTACCCTGTAAGGGAGAGAGAAAGAGGGTGAAATTGAGAGGGAGAAAGAATTAAAGCAATAAAACAAGCTGGTGTCTTTGTGTGCGTGTGTAATGGGATTGAATAATCTCAACGTTTTAAATGAAGTCCCACTGAAGGTCCATGAGTCTTCTCAGCAGAGCGGATACATGTGGGTTGACTCGTTTTTTGAAAAGACTTTGCCATGTCCAGCCTTGGTGCCTCACTCAGGATTTATACCAAATGAAGCGCCTGAAAAACAATAGTGTCTCTTCAGACATTGTAAAAATCAAGTTGTGTAACTAACTATCACCTGTGAAAACTTAGCTATAGCTACTGAATCGCTCTGTCAGGCCATGCACATATTCAGTAGGCTGATGAAAACAAACTGAAAACATCGCCAATATACTTTGCACCAGTTTACAAATGAAATAAAACGGCTACTCACCAAATAAGTTGCTGGATGCTAGATGGATAAAGAGAGGAACAGATCCAGCTTCCCATGTGTAGTTCGGGTCAAATTTCCCAGAATGCAAAAAATTATACCGTGATTTAGAAGGTTTGGATGAATGATTAGCGGTGAAATGCTGTATTTTAAGAAAACAGTATAGTTCTGTTAAAAGAAGAGTAAATCACCAAAATTTCACAGTTTTTTGTTTGTATTAGCAGTAGATGGATGTATTCAAAAATAACAGGTTAATACTGTTGGGATTCTGCTGTAAATTAGTAGACAAGCTCCTCCCTCCTCTTTCCAGTCCTTATGCTAAGCTAAGCTAACAGTCAGACATACAACGATCAGCCACAACATTAAAACCTATGACAGGAGAAGCGAATAACATTGACCATCTGGTGACGATACAATGTTCTGCTGGGACACGTTTGGACCTGGTATTCATGTGGATGTGACTTAGACCAATCTAGACCAGACCAGGCACCCCCACCCCATAGCAACGACACTCCTTGATGGCAGCAGACAAAAACGATTTAGGAACAACTAAAAAAAAACAAAAAAAAAACATGAAGAACAGCACAAGGTGTTGACCTGGCCTCCAAATTCACTAGATCCCAAACTGATCAAGCATTTGTGGGATGATCCACAGAGGCCCCCACTAACAACATTGTGTTGCCAGACACCACAGGACACCCTCAGAAGGCCCCATATCCATTCTCTGATGAATCACAACTGTTTTGGAGGCAACAATGGAGACCTACACAATATAATAGGAAGGTAGTCATAATGTTATGGCTGATCGGTGTAAGCAAAGATGCTTACATGTACGTCCCAAAGCAGTAAATTATCGCTTTAAATACAATCAGGAGGCAGTTAGGTTAAGCCAGAATAAAACCACCTAACGCGATGGCGCCGAAGAAGTCGCCAAACCTGTGATCGCAATCTTTCCTTAAATCATGCAAACACTAACGATCTTAAAAAAAAAACAACAATCCGGATTGCCTCGTTTGCAGTTTATTACTGAAGGTTATCAATATTTCAGTCCTCGTTCTGTGTTCTATGTCTGTACGTAGTCAATTATTTTTTTGCTATTTCATTCTTAGCTTATGAGTCAGTGCTTCCATGGCATGTATTTCACTCGCTAGTTTCAACCGTTCGTTTTGCGTTGGTGGATCCAGCTTGTAACCGTCTCTGCTTGATAGGTTTTTCACAAGCCGTAACAAGATTTCAAAACTGATATCCATCTCCTCTTGACACAATATTGTCAATCACGCTGCCAAAACACTGCGCTTTACATGACTCGGGTTGTGTCTTGTTCTGTTTCTGTTTTTTTTTTGCACCTTAAAATGTCTGTACTTGCATGTTAAGCTGCTCACTGGTGCCTTAACTTGCCCCCCCGGGGACAAATAATCTGAATCTGAATCTGAATCACAGTCTGAGAAGTTTTACAATAATTAAATGAGCTGTCCCCTTGCAACTGCACAACAACATGGCCAGAGCCAAAACATATAGGGGATGGTTGGCATTCACTGCTCCACAGCATCTCCAGCATAGCTGTGGTGTAGACATACAGTAAATTTACTTAGAATTTTGGGGATGACAAAAAAAAAAAAAAATCCCGAATTCTTTTTCAACGTTTTTGTTTCACTTTGATTGATCTTTTTTTAATCTGTTGCCAAGAACTTCACCGCCATTGTCTACATGATTCCTTGTTGCATTTTTTTCTTTCAGTGAAATCTGTTGCATCTTTTTTTTTGTTTTGGTTTGTTTTTTTGTTTTTCAACCGTCGGGTCTGATGCTCTGGTGCTGCTGCTGCCGCACTTCGCCGAACAGGTTTGTCTTCATTCTTCGATTTGATTAGATTTTTGTCCACCTGGCTGTTAATAATTGAGCAACTGTCAAGGTGAGACCCGTGTCAGTATCGGTTACTGCGGCGTAAGGGTTTGGTGACACTCACACGAGGAATGTGCACTTGTGAATACGTACATGTGCCCCGACATATTGCATCAGGCTCAGGGGTCAGGGGCGGTTTTCCTGTATGTCTCTATTTGGAATATGAGGGAGGAAGCTGCAGTGTGTACGTGTGTGTGTGTGAGAGAGAGTGAGAGAGAGCAGGCGAGAGTGTGTGTTAGGGGAAACTTGACCGGGCGCTAGAGTGTGACAGCATGGATCAGGTTCACCTCTGTTTGTTCAGTGGACGTCCAGAAATATGGCAGGAATCTGAGAACGGGGAAGATGACTGAGCTGAACTGGCTCCCGGAGAGACAGACGAATGTGAATGGACGGAGACAGGAGGACAGACACAAAAACACACACACATTCAAATACATAAAACGCTCAAATTTGGTTCTTTGCGTCCAGACGTTCGAGAGAGCCTGCGTGCTCGTGCGGTTGAGCGAGTGAACACGTTTGT
Organism: Chelon labrosus; assembly: GCF_963514085.1. Taxonomy (NCBI): domain Eukaryota; kingdom Metazoa; phylum Chordata; class Actinopteri; order Mugiliformes; family Mugilidae; genus Chelon; species Chelon labrosus. The sequence continues at coordinate 14,570,139 of NC_140347.1, read as the reverse complement.
GTGCATCCTTCCCGGATGACGCGTCCTTGTGTGGTGGTAGTTATTACAGCCTGGCTTAGCAATCAAGAGGAAGACAAAAACAATGTGGAGGACTCGTTTGATTCGGTCAGGTGTGGCTCCTGGGGGTATAACGCTTCCTCCTGCTGCGCATACCTCCTAAAGATATGAGTCAGTGCTGCGTTCAACATGGCAGCACTTCTTTAATACGTAAGACAGCGGTAAAATAGGAATACCAGATGATTAAAAAAAACAAAACATTGGGTATTAGTAAGAACGGTTGTGAAACAGGTTTAATAGAACTGAAAGCAAGTGTGTGGGGGGGAAAAAAACTGCACTCAAATACCCAGAAAGGAAGGGTTATTTCTTTGTAGTGTGATGAAATCAAGGGTCAGCCACAGAGAGACAAGTTCTCAAGGCAGAATGGAGGTTCCTGTTAACAACCATGAGATTACTGTAAGCTGATATGGTCCTGTGCCAAATACATGTGTAAAACTACACATGTATTTGGTTCGTGAGTATGGCTTTGGCTGTGCACATGCATGGAGTTACGTGCTTAAAGAAAAAAGCACTGCAAGTTGGAGATATGATTGTTTTAATGGGTTTAAAGGCAGCGGCTCAAAGCTCTTGGTCATGAGGGGGTCATGTCAACCTTAGTGGCCTCTTACCGTTGAGGATATGAAGGTGTTTTCCATGTCGGAAACCAAACTCACCGAGCTCTTTGGGGAAGAACTAAAACCTCTTTGTGTTTAAAGCCACACCGCTGCCACAAAGCATAAAAACAAGTCATCAGTCACACAGTGTCATATGAAATGATGATCGAAAGGACTCTGGGAACAGTCACCACCTGGCCAAAACCAAAACTGGTATTGCAAAACTTATCTATGCCCCGTACTGGAACATGTTTCATTTTCACGGCAAACTCCTCAGCCAGTCGGATGATGAGTCAGCCGTTGAATAAATTCCTGTCTCGTTGGATTCACGCTCTTTGCAGATGTCAAGCTCGTTGAATTTAAATGGCTGAAAGATTTCGATCAAGACATTCAAACTGAAGTGACAATCTACAAATTGAAAGCAAATTATAACAAGGAGAGATTAAGGTGATTGCATCTGCAGGCTTTAGATTAGAATGATATATCGGAATTCATTGTTTCGGAGGAATCTTGCAAATGTCCAGATTACAGATAAAGGATATCTAACGCCAAGCATCGCTTTTCCACTTCCAATCACTGGTTTAAGACCAACATAGGTCTGACCGAGAGACATAGTCCATAACTATTTAAAGTATTGGCTTGACACCCTGCTAGATTTCTTGTGAACATGGTATGACAGGGGGTTCTCCACGGACTGTTTACCGACCTACAACAACAAAAAATGTGGTTTTAATGTTCCGGCTGATCGGTGTATGCTAGACGTTTTCATGTAGCACTTTCTTTCTCTCCGGAAATCCCGTCTGCACAGGTGACTTCACTCGAGCGTACGACAGCAGGCTCGACGCCGCGTTGTCACTGTTGAACATTAGCTTTCATTCAAAGGTTACAAACATCTTTACTGGGTCGTCTGAGTTTAGTAATACTCATCTCCGTGGGTGGTTTTTGTCAGGATTTGAAAAGACATCTGTTGTGAAGCGCGGCAGCATTCCTCTCAGACCCGAAACCACGATAATAACCCTCGGCCTGTCAACAGGAGATCATCCGGCGAAGTGAAGGGAGCTGGCTGGTGGACTGGGTGGGTGGTGACCGTGTTGCAGTGCTGCCGCTCGTTCCCCTCCACACCTGAAATGGATAGGCGGACAGAAAGAAAAGACAGCATAAGACAATATATCACTGTGTTACTGTTAAAAACACATACATTAAGTTCACTTTTCTCCTGCCATGTCAATAACCCACACCTTTCCTCATCAAATTGTCAAAGACCGGAAGAAATGCACACGCATGTGATCAATTTCTCGACCACAAGTTGAATAGAGTGCAGGCTAATGCAAGGCAAAGGAAATCACTTTGAAGTAACGTGAAATGGATGGGGAAGTTGATGGGCTTGACAGGCTGATAACAGCACAGCTTGGCGACACAGGTGAAAGTAAGGGACTGTGTGACAACCAGGTAGTTTGTGATAGAATTCGAAATATTTCTCCTCGAGTGTGCCATAAAGCTCCGAGAAAGGCCGAGGTGGAGGGCGCGTCAGACATTTTTAGCAGTAATGGGTTATAAAATGCTCTCAGTCTCAACCGTCTCTGCTCAGATCATTGTTCCCATCCTTAGGGGGAGGAAGTCGCCTTTAGTCCCGCTGCGAGAAATGACCCGAGGCAGGTACAGACTCAAGCATGGAAATTACAGAGCTGGAAGCAAGCCATGCCATTTAACATCCCCCCACCCACCCACCCACCCCCCCCCTCCGAGGCACTCTCAGCCTGTATACTAGTAGGTTTTCTGTATTCCAGGTTATGAACATTTACTGTTCTGTCCTTTACAGGATGTAAAATGCAAATGTGTGATGTAGCCACAGTGATTTATTTATTTTTATGTATTTATTTGTGTTTCCTCAGGCTTGAGGTATTCGCCTGAAACTTCTTGCCCTATTTTAAAAGTGGTGGTAAATCTATTTTGTAGGAAATGCATTGAAAACGATCTTCTAATTCAACTCCACAGGTAATAGATAATCCACAGGACACACCGTCACTGGTTGTCTTAGAGACTAGTTTTCGTGTTGTGGCTGATAGACAGATCTTTTAAAACGGACCTTTGCTAATGTGGCAATCTCTCATTGTTTCCTATTTCTTATTTGCACATTTCTTTTGTGACATAACCACATACTTCTGTACTTACAGTTTCTATTTTGAGTGTGCGATGAAGCCGTCAAGCCATCACTGTGTGAACTGTGTTAGTTTAGCTGTCATAAATCATCAATTTTGCGTGCATGAGTGCACATCTGTTGTGGTGCAGAAGCCATCAGTATGTTTGCTTGCAGTCATCACACAGTAGAGTTATCAGCTGCACGTCGAATTTGCAACAACATTATGCCGCTGAATTTCATGAACTATGCAAGTGTGTGGAAAGCAACCTGGAAGCCAGACCAACTTCCCCATTTACAAATTTTGGTAAGCCTGGAACCCGACTCACAAACAGATGATGCTGCAGCAAAGATATGCTAAGCCACTCGTGTTGTTTGGGTGGGATTTATACACCGATGAACGGAAGAGTCGCAGCTTCTAGTCATTTGAGTGCTGTGGAGTCAGATTTATATACAACCAAATGCCTCTGATAGGCTGTGCAACTATCCAGTTAATGTGGAGATGTATTTTTTTCTCTGTATCTGCTGAAACATCCCATAATGAAGTCCCGGTGGCGTCATATTCTGAAGAACTAACTCTGTTGGCTGCAACAGGTTCAGTAAATAGTGAACACGATGGACTCTTTGGAAGTTTACTAACGGTGTTAGGGGATTTCATACAGTCTGTGAGTCAGTGAGAGGGTTACTGGACATGAGGCTCGTTGGAACCGGGCCAACTTCATGGAAACAAAATATGCCTCACCACACCTTTACTCCTTCACATCTTCTGGACATCTTCTGGATTCCTCTTCTGACTACGACGGCCTCTTAAACAGAATCACTGTCACCGGCATTGTCGGGGACAGGCTTGTTAATCATGTTCTTCCTTGCATGCAAATTACATTTCCTTACTTCTTCTTTTTAGGCTGTCCTGCCACATTCTAAGAATGCCACTTCAGTTATCAGGTAGTGCAGACCAATTTCCAAACATGTAGGTGTACGTGTGTACCCACGCACAAAACCATCCTCACACACAAAACATGCAATGCCCTGAGTTCAATCTCGGAGCCGAGGGCCTTACGCGACTCAGACTAAAAGTCTTTGTTGTCATTATGGGAATTACTCACGCAGTACCTATGAGTAATAGATGCATTGAAGAGAACGTCCAGGTAGAGAGGCATTAGCGAGGAAGAGGAGGAGGTGGAGGAGAGGAGGGCTGAATAGAAGGTGATGACTGAGATGACTGAAGGCAAAGAGAAAGAGCGAAGCAGCGAGAGAGAGAAGTGGATTTTAAATTACATGGTGGCTCCCGTCAACAGTCGTAATTAGTAGCTTGGTCAGGTGTGGTGAATGGGACAGGAAGCTTGAAATGAAGGACGGGACACCGCAAGAACTGTAAGGCCCGAACAAGAGCGGGATCGGCTTGACACGCGGTAACGCAATATGAAAAAAAAACAAACAACCAAAAAAAAATAAAACGGAGAAAGTGACGGATGGCGTCTGCGAACCGAAGCAAGCTCGCAGACGAGTGGGACGAGGCTGTCGTTTTCGGAGAGTGGCGCATGTCGAGCGCGTGGATGACAAGTCTGAAAATTCAGATTCCTGAGCTGGCTGGAAGCCTGCCAAGACAAACGAGAGCTGGGCTGCAGATGAACTTACATTATGACCTAAGTGTCAATCTGAACCTCAACCCCACTGAAGAGACAGCTGGAGATAAATCTGCACGCACCACAACACGACCTTAAGACTATTCTACGTATTTGATTGTCTTAATTTCAGCTAATAAAGATTTGAGACTGATTTAATCGAACCATGCCCCAGCGTCTTGCACTTAATACCTTCAATTTTAAAATGAAAAGAATACGGAATATGTATAGTGGTTTCAAGATACATCAAAGTATTTATGGAAAAACCCGTAAAGAATCTGAAGGAAATACATTAAATACAATGCATTTTAAATACATTAAAAGACTTTTTGGAGTTAATCCAAGTGTGTAATCTATAGTAGTGTCTTTTTTAATGTAAAAGTTTGACTTCATCTTATTTGTTGACTCAAAAGAGACAAAGGATCCTCGATGCTGTTGATCAAATTTGACAAGTTACGAATCTATCTTTTGGTTCATGTCTCGTAATCTCATCTCGTGACTTCCTGAGGCTCGGTGAGAGTGTGGCGACGCACAGCGCGACGCACGGACCGGAAAGATATTCCTCCTCGCAGCTGTTGTCGTGGTGAAGATTTGTGGATTAAATTTCTTTGGTATTCAAAGAAGTATCACTTCACCCAAAGCATCTGAGTCACTGCAAAAAGCAAAGTGAACATCTGATTCACTGAGCACTGTTGAAGGATTGTCAACTTTTGCTGCAAGGTTTGATTAGTTTCAAAGAGCATTACAGAAGATAAAATTTAACTCAATTTTCACCCTCCACACTAAATGAGCTCATCTCCTCCCTGCCCTTGACTTCCAAACTCAACTCAGGTATGCGTGCTCCTCACCCTCAGAGAGAGAGAGAGAGAGGGGTAAGTGTCAGAAAATGAAGATGTATTTGTCTGATCCGGACATAGCTGTGTGACAGCCAGTGTAACCCTTCCCCTCCCCACCTTGGAGAAAGCCTCACGCCCCGGGGGCAAGAGAGTGACACACACACAAACACTCAGCGTGGAGGAGTCATGGGGCAAAGCAAAAGGGGGAGGAGGGAGACGGCGCAAGGGGGGGGGGAGGAGGTGGAGGAGGAGGAGTGTATCTCTCTTGGTTATTCTCTCGAATAAGACACACACCTTCCCTCCTCCCATGTAAGAGGCAAGGCTTGCATGCTCAAGTGTTCAGTTGGTCACACACAGATACAGAGGTCGGGCGTGAGAGGAAGAGAGAGACAGAGAGAGAGAGAGAGAGAGAGAAGACAAGAGGCAGAGGACAGCCACTGGTTGCTCATATACACTCGAGCTCAAGGAGGGCACAGACAGCCTGCCTTATGTGTGGCTCCTTTCAAGGCTTCACAGTAAGTGTGAAACATCTATCTCGGCTCATGTCACTGATGTCATCTGTGATAGAGATTGTGTCAGATATTCTGCAATGTGGGCGTCACATTTATTTATTTATTCATTTATTATGATTTGTTTCCTACATTACCCTGTCCCACGGAAGGTAATTTCAAAGTTAAGGTGTCTGTCTGTGTGTGTGTGTGCTTTCGAGAGTCAACCTGCTGCGAGGCACAGCTGTGCACTTTTGACTAATGTCTTGATTTTTCAGAATACATTTTGTTTCTGCTGTGTCACCCGGTTCTACGGTTTCGGAATGACTGTCACAAGTGTGACAGTCACAAATGACAGTCACAAGTGTGACAGTCATTCCGAGTCAGCTGTGGTGATACACTTCACAGAAAGATAGGGTGAAACGTCGTCCACAAATCTCTTCTCGCTGCACTTTTTATTTGCGTTTCTTTTTTTTTTTTTTACCCTTCCGGAGAAGAGGTCGACGTCTTTTTTTGCTGCATCGCGTACGCCTTTGCTGAAGATTCTTGGTGCCTCTTTCCATTTTTGCTCATGCATTAAAGATGCATTTTTAGAGATAATGGTGCAGGATGACAATCAGTGCCTCGGTTTTAAGTTAAACTTTTAGTGTCATCTCTAAGCTGGAGGAAACTTGTGTCACGTGAGTTCTTACTGAGTTTTAAGCGCAGACCTTATCTAGCACTATCTCGGGGGCCAAATGATGAGCCTAAAAAAGGAAGCGGTTCTGTGGTGGCACATGTGAGCATTGTCTTTTAATCACGTTTTCTTTTCCACTCCTTCTGTAATTTCATCATATCAGTCAGCGCGCTCTCAGCCTGCGTCTGAGGTCTGAGCCATGCCTGACGACAGTCCCACCGAGACGAAGGGAGGGAGAGAGAGTGAGAAACAGAAAGAAAGAAAGAAAGAAAGAAAGAAAGAGAGAAAGATAGATAGACAGAGAGTCCAGACCTGGCCAAGAGCCAAGTCCCAGTGATTTCAGAGGAAGTCTGCTCGATTCACCGGGAGCGCTGGTTTCCTCGTGAAAGTGGTCCTGCTCCGGGGCTGACATGCACAGGAACCTCCCCTGTAGCCCGGGGGTTGTGATTTGTAGAGTCACAGGATGTATGGGACAGCGGGGCCAGCGGGGCCAGTGGGGCAGCAAGCACGAAGCTTCCACTTTGAAGTTTGTTTGTCCGGTAGTACAAGATGGGAAAGTTAAATTCTTCAGCCGTGACATCCCACTGGCTACTCTAAATAACATTTAACACTCTGTGACCTAATTTTAGTTCCACCCGAAGCTCGACTTCCCTTGTTTTTTCCTTTAAACTGAAACATCAAAAGATAAATAGTTAGATATCACCTCAGTAGTCCAAATACTGAATGGTAGACATCATATATGCTTATTTCATGGCTCTATCTTTTCTGCAGGCCTCCTCCTCCTCCGAGAGCACCATGTTAACCTCAGAAAGGTCACCACAGAGCATAGGGGTCACCGCAGCGGCCACGTCGGGAACACGGGATATAGATATGACATCGTGGACAGAGGCCGACTTCGAGGACAAGTGCACTTATATCGTGAAGGACCAGCCTCTGGAAGAAGAGTCCGAAATCCACGGCAGGAGACGAGCCGAGAGGTCCTTACCCAGGAACTTGGCCCTGAAACGCTGCCACAGCTCAAAAGAGGTACGCAACGCCTCCCGTCGTTCAAGTCCTTTAAAAGGAGTGTAGCTTTTAAGAAGTTATTTGCAATTACGTCAGCCGGAAAAACATTCAAATTCCAAGCCACATGTACCGTAAGTATGTGCCGCTGTTTACGTTTTTGGTCCGGGCCGACTCCTTGCGTCACTCCAACATCCTGCCATCGACTCATCCATCCCCAGGCGGGAAGTACTTGACATGTTGTTGTCTAATTTGAGCCTTTCCTCTTTGCCCTGCATGTGTGTGTGTGTATTGAGGCAAAGACAGAGACAATAGCCAAGCCCTTCAGCGCTCGGCCTGAGGACTGTATGATTAGCAGCAAACTCAGATTCCCGTTCTTTAGTCCCCGGCAGAAAATTACACCATAAAGCAAAGCTGAGGTTCTGGGACCCATAATATGGATAACGCCGTAAATAATCATCTGGATTAAGTGCGTGGTAGTTAGACTGGGAGGACGGTTTATGTTTAACTGGCTAGCCGACAAGCAGGAAACCCATATTTTGTGGTACACTCGTGAGAAAAGATTAACCCCAGAGGACTATTCATGAAAAGGAAACGTTAGGTTTCCTCGCAAAAGATTAAAGTCTCTGTAGACAAAGCGTGTTAGTCAGGTGAGATCAGAGGAAGTAGTCTGAATGTCTGTGGCAAAATACCTGCATTACCACTATGACCCTCTAATAAGACCTGTCTGGAGTCTGGCTGATACTAGAGAACTGGATGGGTTACAGTAATCAGTGACGCAATGGAGGCCAAACTAGCTTGATGAAATGAAGATAAACACTATGACCAAGCATGTAGTGATTTCAGAAAAGGCGCTTCATACACTCTGCCGGTATTGCTCCAAGATGAAAGAGAGAATCCATTCCTGTGGCTTCGGGGCTTTTGCTTTTTCAGCATGAAGCTCGCGGTGCGGTTAACTGGCAGGGGTGTGACCGTGACACCTTATCCACTCTTCCCCACCCTCCAGGCTTGAGACAGAGGGGTGAGTTTCACACCTGGAGGCAGCAGAACAAGAGTAGCGGTGAAATTTTAATATGGCGGGGAAACTAAAGATAACTCGGGTGACCGGCTTATGAAATATTCAGCGCGTGCGACGAGGGGAACGCACTCTGTCGCGGCCTCGCTAAAATTCTCGTTTTCTCTCCGGAGGATTTCTAGTGAAATAACAATAAGAGAAAATTGCATTAATTGGGTATTTCCTTTTCTCCACATAGTCATGTTCCAGTGAACTGGCTTAATTCTTTTGGTCAATCACCAAGAAACATTCTGGTAAGATGGAGGGTCAGATAGGGAGGACTGTATTCCCAAGAATCTCATCCCTCTAATTACATTTTTTTAAACTCCGAGTGCATCCGGCTGCGTGCTTAGGCCTCCAATTTGTGGACTCCTCGGTTGTTTGATGATTCTGTGTCCTCCCTGTTGAACAGGTGCTTGGCGTGACCAGCAAGGAGCTGATTCCCAAGGGGACCCGCTTCGGTCCTTTGGTGGGAGAGATCTACACCAATGAAAAGCTGCTGAAAGACGCCAACAGAAAGTACTTCTGGAGGGTGAGTGAGCCCCGCGCGAGACTCTGGATCTCTGCGCTTGCATGTCGAATTCAACCATGGCTGTTTCAAAACGTTTCACATCCTGTAACTCCAGCTGGGCGACGCTGCTGTGGCTGTGCCGTGGCACAAGTTAGCAGTTGTGGTCACTGCCTTACATCCTGTGAAAGCATGAGCTTGTCTGCCAGGGCTCATAGGCACCGCCGCACAATTTGACGGGTTTCACTGTGCATGTGCCGAGCATGTTTTCGTGTTTGCCAGTGCATGGTTGCCTGAGGTCACACACACAGCTGTTTGGTTTCAGTGACGCAGCGACTCTCCTCTCACTCCGCTTCTCTCAGCAGCGCTGCCAGTAAATACGCCGTACACATGTCCCTCCAGACTCACAAACTCTCACACTGACTAAGCAAGGAAGTGGCTTTAAGCTTGAGAACTGTTGGGTTACAAATCAGCAGCATCAGGACATCTTCCATTACACACAAAACGCTCTTGTTTAAATCCACGGTTTATAGAGTCAGCAACCTCGAAGTGCAACCACGATCAAAAAACGCTACAGCGGCCGTAACTCAGACAATCTGTTGTATTGCAGCCATGAGTCAAACGGGCAGCACAGATTTGAAACTTCAGAGAGCAGTGAGAACGCTTTTATAACTGCACCACAAATGTGAGAATACGCATGGATGAGTACTACAACCCAGTCATATGGTGAAATTCTTGCTCAGAGTTGCTTTCGGAACTCAAGATGACTAGTGCACATCTCAGCTGAAAGAGTATACAGTATTTACCATAAAGGCAAAGGAAACTCGTGATATCATAGTTTCAGAGAATGTTGCAGCGTCGATGTGTCATTAACCGAATTATTCTCTCCTCTCTCACACACACACACCATAGGTCTTCTTGGAGGGACGCTTGCACCACATCCTGGATGGTTTGAAAGAGGAACGGAGCAACTGGATGCGTTATGTCAACCCGGCGTGCAGCGTGGAGGAGCAGAACCTGGTCGCGTGCCAGATCGGCTTGGAGATCTTCTTCTACACTATCAAGCCCCTTCAGCCAGGCCAGGAGCTTCTGGTGTGGTACTGCTCTGAATTCGCCCAGCGATGCAACTACCCTCCACTGGGCCAGCTGGCTATCGATCATTCTGGTAAGTGTGTGTATAAAGCAGGACTGTCCGTTAGGCAAGGTGTGAGAGTCGCTGAAGTTAGCGCGAACCGTCCTCGTGCCCACGCTTTGAGACGTATCTAGCGGCATGCACTGTCATTGTGAAGTAAGCCCCCCACACACCCCACCCCGTCAAAACGCTGGCCGACTGACACGCTCTTTTGTGTGGGTGTTTAAGAAGTTACTCAGTCACACCCAAAGCGCCTTTGTTAAAGCAGATCACAAAAGGAGGACGGCGGAATCCTGAAAGCAGAGAGGGGCCGTCTCCAGGTGCAGCTACAGTGCCGGAGTAAGATGAGACCAATTTTCAGGATTTCTAGAGCAGTGTTTCAGTTTTTTTAACTCTGCAAAGAAACGCACCGCTGACAGCTCATTCGCACACACACGGCTTTCATTCACAAAGAGTAGAAACACACACACACACACACACGGTCCCATATAAAAAGGCTGCTGGAGGCGCTGACAGCATTTTGGCACGACTCCCCTTATTTATTTGGCTCTTAAGGAGGAAGAGAGGTAGGAAGCGCTCCAGCGACTACTTGAACTTCCTGACAAGGTGACCCGCTGACAGATTGATATCTCACTAAGTGTTAGCTGTTTGTTTGCTGAAACCCCTCTAAAGCAGGAGAAGGGTTACAGGAGGGGGGGGGGGAGGTGGAAGGGGGCGTGCTAAAAGATAAGGCCTGCTGTGTTTGTGTGTGTTGATGTTAACTGTGTCCACGGCGGGTGAATTATACATGCATACCTCTGTGTTTTGTCTTCCTCTGTTTGTCAGCTTGAGTCCTCCGTCTGCTCTGGAGTCAGTCAGTGGAGTAGTGTCTCCCCTCGTGACTTCCTGAGTGCAAGGTGGAAGGGTTTGCTCAGGTTTAGATCCAGATGTCATAAACCAGACCTGTGTATAGAATTCAGCGGAAAAATAATATTATTTATAGGTTAGTTTATGTGTTGTGACTAGTACATTTTCCACTCCATCAAGCGTCTATTTATGTCTGGGCCAAACCCATTGTTCATTTAAGATGAAAAGTAATTTCTTGTATCCTGTATCCTGTGTGTGTTGTCCTGCTTGCTATAGAAAATACATTTACACAACTGACCGACCCTCCAATGCAAATAACGTATCCACTGACTCCCGTTCCTTAAGCTATCTCCATCCTGATCAGACCACCATTGTTCATGTTCTGGTGTCCACTTTCATGGAGTGCAAAAGGGTCTGGGCGAATCTGATGATAACACACACACACGGCTATGTTGTGATGTTAAAAGAATAAAGGGACAGGGTGGATTAGAGAAGGCGGAGGTGGAGAGGTGGTTTAGAGAAGGAGAGCAAACCTATTTATAAAAGGAGGACATGCACGGCGCCATCGTGTTATCCATCGTTGCATGTGTCACTCCAGCGGGTGATGATTCTTTTCCATCTATTGTGCGTCTAAATTGTCATTTCTGTGTTTTGCATTTGTCTCACAGAGCAGAGTCAGGCTCAGGAGAAGACAACAGGGAGACGAGGACACAGCGTCTCTGAAATCCTCCAAGACGAGCCCTCCCAGTCCTCGTCTACCCGCCGCAGACGCCTGGAGGGTCCCTTGTCTCAGACTAACGCAGTTTTCCCACTGTGTCCCCGTGTCGTCTACCCACTCCAGCCCGTCTCAGAAGCCATCAGTAGCCATAGATACGCGCCCCTGCCTCCGTTGCCGTCCTGCAGCCCCCCAGCTGCTAAAAGGCCAGCACTAAGTAGCCCTGTCCCCGCTAGTTTGCACTTCCCCTTTCAGCACAGTCGAGGCCCTGTCAAGTCTTACCAAGAGCCATCTGTGCCTGACCACGTTCATCCTACTCTGAGGCACAACCCTTATCTACTGTCTCACTACTCCCTTGGCCTTCTACCTCATTCGTATCAATTCTACAGTGATCGACTGAAACCTCACTTCGCCCTCCCATCTCATTTACTGCCCATCGACAGCTATGCACACTTCCTACATCCTTCCTACGCCAACGGATGCAAAGACTCGGCACCATCCAGCTCCAAACAAGACCTCAGTTTTTCACCAAGCAGCGAGCACAAAGACCGTCACCTCACATCCAGAAAGACAAACTACCTCAGGATCCCCTCGAACGACTTTAGAGATTTCAAACACTCTCCCGCCAGCAATACTCGCTCGGACTTCACTATACCCGCCACATCCACTGCCTCATCCATGGTAACTGAACTCTGCGGGGCGATTCCGTCTCTTGCGCCCGGGGGATGCTCGCCGCCCGTGGGCATGGCCGCTTCCTCCGACTGCCTTCCTTCCAAACCTACCTCCGCCACTCAGAGCAATACGGAGGACGCGATGGACCTCAGGAAGATCAAATGTGGGGGGAACCCCATCGGGTACAAGACCCTGTCCTACCCTCTCACGAGGCAGAATGGAAAGATCCGGTATGAGTGCAACATCTGTGGAAAGGTCTTTGGGCAGCTATCCAACCTCAAGGTTAGTTCATCACATTTAAGCAGAGCGGGTAGTGGCTTGACTGTAGAATTGACCAGATTTGTGAATCAGACGGAGTAGACATCGACGTAAAAACTGATCTCTGACTGTCATCAGGTTCATCTGAGAGTACACAGCGGTGAGCGTCCCTTCAGGTGTCAGACCTGCAACAAGAACTTCACTCAACTGGCACACCTGCAGAAACACTACCTAGTTCACACGGGGGAGAAGCCCCATGAATGCAAGGTAAAGCTACAACTGCTTTAGGGTTTTCTATTTTGACTTTTATTCAAGCGTTGGCGTGGGAAGATGTATTCCAGTCTCAAGTCTGCATGGTAAATATGTAGCCGGGGCCATTAGCTTAGCTTAGCATAAAAACAGGAAACTACAACTATATAAATGTAATAAAAATCTTCTCCTCTTTTGTCACAGGTGTGCCATAAACGATTCAGCAGCACTAGTAACTTGAAGACCCACCAGCGACTACACTCAGGTGAGAGGCCTTACCAATGCAAGCTCTGCCCAGCCCGGTTTACTCAGTTCATCCACCTCAAGCTCCACAAACGCCTCCACAGTGGGGAGCGACCGCACCGCTGTCCTCGCTGCCCGTGCGCCTATCTCCACTCCTGCAGCCTGCAAGTGCACCTCCAAGGCTTCTGCCCACTCTCCCCCTCTGCCTCCCACAGATACTCTCCAGAGGAGCTGCACCGGGTGAACTCAGAGATTGAGAGGTTTGACATCAGCGAGGCGGCAGAGCAGCTCGAAGCCATGGCTGCGGAGGTCGAGGTGGACAAGGGGAATGTTATCGACCTGATACGGAAGTTAGAGACTCGTGTTTCAGGCCACCGGGATGGTGCGAGAGGGGACACCGAGCTGGGCCTTTACAAACCGGCCAAGGAGTGTTCTGGTTTTCAGCCACACCACGGCAGCCCTCTACCTCTGCGTCCAACCAGCATCAAGCTGGAGTCAGGCTGCATTTCAGAGCCCTAAGACAGCCCTGCTAATCCATCCATATAATCCTTACAGGTCAACTCAGCAGCTGTCCGTTACTGCCCTATTTGAAGTAAAGCCTTATCTGAGTCATGGATCGCCTTCGCCTATACTCTACAGCGACTGCAGCTTATGAAGAATCAAGACTTTACCAGCACGGCCTGGGCCTCACTGATTTAATGTATACATGTTTGTTAATTTATTCAGTTGCTCATTTTAATCTTAAACATAATAAAATAAAACACAGATCTACAACATTTATTTTTTTTTGTATCCCCTGAACGTCTGGACTGAACAACACCTAACCGAGTGTTTACGCGTATGACAGTTCGCCTCAATTTGTGGTTTCACTGTGTGAGACTGAGCTGTACGTATTTATGTCTCCTGATTAAAGTGACTGATTAAGTTACTTTACTAAGCATGACCGTGTGAGGTGTTGGTGAGCTAAGCAGTGAAGTGACACACACACACACACAGACACACACGCACACAGAGGAATTCTTGGTTGTTTGTGCGTCAACAAATATACTTTGTGGAAGTGCTGATGTCTGGACTTGCTGATGCACATAAACATCCTGTTATGAGTCTTGGGATACTCATCGCCAGTAAGTCTCAAACCTTTCACCTGGAAGGAAAAAAAAAAAAGAAAAAGAAACACCACGCAAATAAATTATCTCATCACCATCAATAAGATCCTGTTGCCAATTTAGCAAGCGCAAATGTCTACGCTTTAGTTTCGGTATTAATCAGTTGGCACAGAGTTCACCCACAAGCCATGATTCAGCGGATTACACTGAGGTGTAAACGGTGCTTCAAAATATTTCCAGACACAGGAATGGGCCAGGCCAGACGTGCTCAGCGCGGTGCCCTCCTGTGATGCTCTCATTACAACTTGAAAGGGGTATCAGGTGACAAAAAAAGGGGTTCAAAGCGTAAGAAAGTGGCCATCCACTGATGAGGCAGCCGCAGAAGCAGGCTTCTTCGGTGAAGGGGAGGCTGATGAGATGAGATGAGATGGGATGACACACTCCGGGGCTGATCAGATCACAGGCTGCCTACCAGCTGCCGTGGAGCAAAACAAAGAAATTATCCTCGCAAAATGACATGTTGTGACCTCTCGGGATGGGATGTGGTAGATAATATTATATTTCCACTAATTTAAAGAAATAGTGAGAGGAAGAAGAGGTGAAGTGTGCACAGTGGTGGAGGGAGGCAGGGTGAGCTGTGTGGCTGCAGTGACGGGCAGCTCAGAAACTGATGCCCCTTTAAACAGCCCTGTGACGTCAGATATTTTGACAAGGGTTAGGCAGCGGGAGAAGAAGGAGACGAAGAAGAAGAAGAAGAAGAAGAAGAAGGGGACGGAGCAGGAGAAGAAGAAGAAGAAGAGGTGGCGAAGGATGCCCCCAGGATAATGGGATAATGTCACCGGTTTGTTCTGCCTCCCTGCCGTCCGCGACATGATAAACGCCGCCGGAGCGGTCGTCCGTCGGATGCCGTCGGCGGCGGCCCGTCGGTGCGGGTGCTGGATAGCCTTGTGCCAGGCGGTGCTGTTCGGCGCGTCGGCGCTGGTGATCGTGGCCGAACGGAGCGCTCGTAAGTGGGCATGAGATTCCTTTCCCTTTCCCTCCTCCTAGCTCCTGCTGCTGCTCCTGCTGCTAGCCTGCTGCTGCTGCTCGGTGCTAGCCTGCTGCTATTGGTGCACACGCTGAAACTGAATGAAAAGCAGCGTATAGTGTTGGATTCCGTTAGCTTTGAATGAATGGAGCCAGGATTAATTCGTCCTGGAGCTCAACAGCACTAGTTAAGGTTAAAAAAAATATGATATTATATATCACAGCCGTAGATTATTATTATTTTTTAAATGCATAACAATGCAAGATTGATCAGTCCAGCTGGATTTGCCAGTCTGGGGGCCCCCAAGACCTCCAGGGGTCAGTCAGCAGGGTCATATAGCGGAGGCATAATTAAATCTAATCACTACCTTTAATTAACTAACTTATAACTAGAAGTTATAATTAATCCCTAAAAATTTTATTTCTGCTTTTAAAATACCTTCCTTAATGCACATCTGGAGTTTGCACTGACACCGCTGTGCAGCACAGTGCTGACTAAGCAGATCAATGGGGCAAGGTCAGGACACCAGAAAGAGGGCTGTGCAAAGTGTGACTTTGTCTTCTGCAGGTATATACCCTTCCCTGAAGATATAAATACCGTGCCGCTGCTTGGACTCTTTATTCAGCCTGTCACAGAATAATAATAATAAAAAAGAACAACCGACACAGCGCTGTGGTAGACTTTTGTGTCCTTCAGAAAACAGAGCAGCTTTCCGTTAAAGGGGTTTCTCAAGGACTCTGCAGCTGTCGACGTAAACTCACTCACATTTGTTCCTTCATAATCTGCATGCCTGCATGTGTGGTCATTGGGATGCACCGGATTTGCTGAAGAAACGCACAATTACTCACACCTGCATGCCTGTGTCTGCTGTCTGTGTGCACGTGTTAGTGATCTACTGTATAGGATTTTACCTCTGGAATGAGGAGACACAGTGGGCGGGCCTCACTCTCGGCCTCTTTCTGCCGGGGACAGCGGTTCAGCTGCTCAGTGTCAAATGGTACTATGACGACGGTGACGACAGGCGATGCTACCTCTCTGTCATACACATACTGCACTTGGGCATCTTCAAGAGGTAAGGCCTTTGCAACTCTGGAAATTTTGCACAAAAAAGCACAGCAGAAACAAGCACTGAAGCATTTGGTGACATATTCAGTTTCTGTGAAAGCACACAGGAAAAATAAAACCTCGTTGGAGAGGTTGCCTTTCATCACTGCTCTGGTGGTTGTCTCTGTCTCCCCCCCGTGGCAGGTTGTGGGACTGCATGAGGTCTGTGTTGCACATGCAGGACTCGGTGGCCGAGCTCGGAGCGGCCGTCATGCAGCAGGCAGATGTTGCTGCCCTTTGGCTGCTGGAGGCATTTGTCCTCACGCTGCCCCAGAGTCTGCTGCAGGCGTATGTCGTGGTGTCTACTGACGTGGGCATCATGTCACCGGGTAAACTGAAGATTTTGCTTGGATTCATGTGACATTTTAAGGATTGTTGGAGACGCCGTCACTGAGCGGGGACGCATGTCTGTTTTCCCTGTGCTTTGCCTGTGTTGTACCCTCAGTGGCCTACTGCTGCGGCTTCTGCCTGCTGTCCATTTCCTGGGCCCTGGTGCTGTACAGCCGAGCCTGCTGCCTGATACGGCCAGGCCACCTGGCCATGCCTCCAGCGGCCCTGCTGTGCCAGCTGGTGTGGAGGGCAGGCATGCTGGGTGCCAGGGTGACCTGCCTTATGTTCTTTGCCAGGGTCTTTAATTGGTGGGTCTGCGGAGTAGTAGGTGAGCAATTTGAAGCGAGCCTCTTGGGCGCTTTTATGTTGCTAACGCACCTGAAAACTGGAGAAAGGGTATTGGTAATAAATAAATACAAAAATGCAAATAAATATGCAAGAGGCCGAGTTGTGTTATTATCCTCGGAGTGATGCAGCACGTCCTCTTGATCCAGTTTTTCAGTCGCTGCTCTGCATCAACTTGATACACTGCATATGGATCTTCTGTCTTCTAGTCTATTTTTATTGTGACCTCCAGGTTTTCACTGGCTCACGGCCTCATTCTGGCTGGTATCGCAGCAACCAGACATCTGCACCGGTCCCTGGTGCTGGCGCGCCTTCAACGGCGCCATGGGCTTCGTCCACGTCTTCCTCTTCCTCAACGTCAAAGACGGACCGTCGCGCTTCCGCATGGCCAGCTTTTATGCAGTAAGTTGTGACTTAGCGGCTGTCCCGTCCCGTCCCGTCCCGTCCCGTCCCGTCGTTTTGTATTTCGTGCATCGCTTTGTCTCCTCCACTTACACACAGGGCAGCAGGGACAAACACACACGTACCGTCACAGGCAACTTGTTTGCACTGTCATGCTCACCTCTGTGTCCTTATCTCTACGGTGACGTAAAGCTTTCTACAGATGACTGATCGTGTGACCTTCATTCCTCCTTCAGTTTATGCTCATAGAGAACGCCACCCTGGTGCTGGCCGCCTCCGACTTCCTCAGCGAAGCATCATGGGACAGCATGACCCTTGCCACCACTGTGCTGTGTAGCTTTGTCCTCGGTGAGTCACCCCGCTGCAGCTGTAATCTTCTTTTATATCGGAACATGTTTATCTCACATGTTCTGATGCTCATTTCTAAGAATTAGATGAAGTGTCAGGCTGTTTAAAGGTTTCTGTGGTATCTGAGCAGTAAAGCCACAGTGGTGATTCAGCCAAATAGTGGAACCATAATTGGTAACGTAATGCTAACTTATTGCAAAATATTTATATGAATATTTATTCTGTTATTTTGATGTAGCTGAAATTTACTAAACATCAAACTATTTTCTCTGTTTACCAGGTGCTGCTTCTCTTCTTCTGTACTATCGGTTTCTACATCCCAAGTCCACAGAGATCTCCCAGGGTACCAACCACAACCACATGGGCAGCACGTGCATCGAACAAGGGGAGTCCTCCTTCTCTCTCGGGGACAAAAGTCTACCAGCTCCGTCCATTCAAAACCACGGCAGCTTCTCTCTCTCAGGTGTGGCCGGCTCTCTGCTGGAGCACCCGGGAAACTGCGGGGTCCAGCCCAACAGCTCCTGTCCTTGCTACCACCACCACTGGCTCTTGATCCGCCTGGCCCTCAAAACAGGAGACATTAATAAAATCAACAGGGCGTACGGGGCCGGGGGAGCTGTGGCCATACTGGACATGGAGGAGTACCACCAAGAGTATAAAAGCAACGAGGGCATGACTATTACAGCGGGGGGCAGCTGCGAGGCTGTGTCCACCTCCGAGTCCCAGGGCAAAGGCCTGGCGCCCCTCTCGGACTGCAAAGACGAGTTCCAGAGCGTAAGCGAGCCCACATCGACTGAACAACCCGAAGAGGAAGACGACAGTCTGGAGATGGAGAGCCCGATGGAGTCGCCCACGTCGGATTTCAAACGCAGCTCCCCGGAGGGGAAGTCTGTGTTCGGAGACAGTCCGGAGCCGTACTTCTGCCCTACAGAATCAAGTTCAACCTTATACTTCAGCGCTGATCCACAGTCTCCCAGCAGCGCCAGTAACCCCCGTTTGGACCGGGACGTCGGGGGCCTGGAGCAGGGGGTTCACCTCAACTCCATTCCCAGCGACCCAGCCCTGCACAGAGACGTCCGAGGACTCATGGGCCGGGTCGGGCCGCGCTGCACTTCCACACCTAAGTTGGACTCCGCTGCGTCGGACTCTCCCTCCAATGTCCCTCATCTAACGGGTCCCAGGAGGCAGCTCATAATGTCCCGAAGAGATAATGACGATAACTTCTAGATTTGTCGTGACAGAATCGGGGATCAGGTCACAACAGCTGATCCCATGTTAAAGGAGTACACCAGCTTTTTGGGAGTCTGCTCAGTGTTGTAGTATGAGTAAGCTGGCAGTAATTTCACCTCTTTATGTCTATATACACTGATCAGCCATAACATTATGACCATATGTGAGTGGGATATATCAGACAGCAAGGGAACTATTTATCTTTATAGTTGATGTGTTAGTTGCAGGACTTAAGGGATCTGCTGCTAACGTCTTGGTGCTTGATACCACAGCACACCTTCAGAGGTCAAAAGGAGTTCCTTCCTTGACGGGTCAGGGCTATTTTGGCGGCAAAAATGCAGATTAGGCAGGTGGTCCGGATGTCATGGCTGACCGGTGTACTTGGTACAATGTGGGTCATAATATATGCAACAATTCAGGCATAATCCTAAACCAACCAGTACTCTTGTCAAACAATAAACTATTTTCTTAAAGCACTGCTTTGCCCAAATGCTGCACACACAGAGGTGAATCCTTCAGTAGTGTACATCAAGAGCTCAGACATGACTTAACCTGACTTTCAACATTTTTTTTTTCTCCATTCCTTTGGCAGCCTAAATAATAATAATACTGTGCGACGAAATGGTTTTGCCAGATTGTAACTGTATAATAAGGAAGCAGGCACAATGTGTTTCAGTAAATTCAAACTATGCAGCTGCTTCACGATCTCAAACAGCTGACGCGATCTATAATATACACTGAAACTACCGTTAATCATGTTAGTAGTAACTGCCAGGAGCTATGACAGTAGACAAATTATTCCTAGGTCTAACGGGCTGGAGTGTATAATCTCTGGATTTTAACCCATCTCAGAGGAAGCCAGAGATTTTTGGCTTCTTAAAAGCACAGGTATCTTATGTATCGTATATATATATATATTGCTGTGATGCTGTGATTTCTTTTTTGTTAGTCCCATTTTAAAAGATCCCCGGTTCCTTTCTGAGAAAAAGAGACTGTAATTTATTTATTTATTTATTTTATTTTGTATAGCTGCCGTTGCTTCGTGCAGGGCTGGCGTGTCAAGCTGGGATAACTGTGTTTGTGATGTTTTGAATTTATTTACATGTTGACCATGTAATTGCTGAAATGGTTTTGGAATTTACATCATGTTGGAGATGAAGTCTCAGGCACTGACTTTAAAAAAAAAAAAAAAAAAAAAAAAAAAAAAGCTTCCCAATGTCTGTTGTGTAACAAATTGCTTATGGGATATTTGTGGTGACCTTTTTTTTTCTTGATTTCCTGGGAGGATGTTTTTTGCTCATTGCTTTTCTGGGATGAAATCCACTAACAAAAGCAGTGAAATGATGCTGGGGGGGTTTTCTTGTCGCATCCAGGTGACTGCCTATATGACATTTTGAACTGTGAAGGGCAAGGCCACTGGTGGCTTTAAATAAGCAATAAATAAGCCTACATGGTGGGTGAGTGGAGTAAATGTGTGGTTTTTTTTGTTTTTTTTTTAAAGTTGATGCTTTTGAGCATTTAAAAACGCGCATTGCTTTGTAATAGGGTTAAAAAAAAAAAAAAAAAACAGTTATGTGTCTGTTTCTGCAGACCGTACGTAACTCGTTGTGTAAACGGCCTCCGAGGAGGTATTTATGGCGCTGGCCCTTTAAGACGACGCGCATGCGCAGAGCACGGACAAAGTTAACTCCTGAACTTCGTAGTCAGAAAAATTCAGTATTTATAAAATAGCAGGGAAATCTCCATTGGGTTGACATGGCATTTCGCCGAAGGAACAAGAGTTACCCGTTCTTCAGCCAGGAGTTCCTAATTCAAAACCATGCCGACATCGTCTTCGGTTTGGTGATTTTCATTTTGATTGGATTGATGTTTGAGGTGAGATGAACTCTGATTCCTTTTTTTTTTCTCCTTCTCTCTCTCCCTCTCTCTCTCCTTCTTCCCTCGTCTCCTCGCTCAGCTGTTTTAAGATGGCATGCCCGCTGCACATTAAAAAGATGTAACGCGAAACTCTTATCCGGCCGAAGCGTTCGCTCGTTCGGCTGCATCTGAGACGATTATCGGCTGCGATCGGTTCGCGGATGTGTGGACGCTGCTTTGCTGGAGTTTGTGCCACTTTTTTTCTCTGAACAATGAATGTTGCTCTTCTCGCAGTCAAAATAACCAACTTGAGACTTAAGTGCTTAATTCAACGGAGCGCTAACTGCAACTTTTAAATCAGGGCTGCTTTATTTCTTTTAAAAGTTTCTCGTTCTCAAAAGTGAAGAGTTTCAAAAAGTCTGGATACACCTGAAACACTCTTCTGTTGCTTTAAGCGGAAGTGGCTACCACTTAAAAAAAACACTACATAATGTTAATTATTTATTTTTTTTGTTTTGATTTATTTTTCACCCTCTTATAACAGTGTCCAGTAGTTTCCAGGAAAGATAGCCCCCTGCAAGATTTTCGATGCCAAATTTTTGTTTTCTACAGCAAACGGCCAAAGCAGACAGGAAGCAAAGCGTTCAAAATAAAAGCGTCACACTGCTTTTTTGTATGAGGCGTAAACGCGCGACCGCCGGCAGAGAGTTTTATTTTGAAAGTCTAAAACGGAAGTGGGGGAGCTTTACGTCGCGGGCTTGACGCTGGTCGTTAACTGCCACGTCTCAATCTTTGAGCCGCTGCTTCTGCTGCTGCTGCTGCTGCTTCTGCTGCTGGCCACCGTTGGCTCAGCTGCACTAAAGGCACTTTGATTTGAAGAGATTTTCCCCGCTGACACTCACAGTGAATGATTTCATTAAAAGATCTATTTGCTACACACAAAAACACTTCCATGTCCACTCGCCTGGCCTACTTTAGAGAAGTTTCAATCCGGAACCCTGGTTGTGATTAGCTACACAGCTGGTCGAGTAGAAAATAAGTAGGGGATTTCCTTCATTTATTTTTTTATTTTTTATATTATTTAGTCGTTTCGGAAAAAAATGATGACGGTGAATAACTGGTGTCTTGTTGTGCCCAAAACTGGTGCCACGGGGCCAACGGGGTCCCTCAGGACATGTCAGCTGTGCTGGTTTAAGTTCATTTTGTGCAAAATCACATTTGTTCAGCTGGGATTTTAACAAGTCTAACTCCAGACTCTTGTTTTTATCCATTTATTTTGCACATTTCTGTGATCTTTGCAGTTGTTTTTTTTTAAAAAAAGCATGTGTCGATGAATCAGTTAGGTGTCAGACAACACCTTTGACAATTTTTTAGTTTCCTTTAAAAGACAATTATTTCTGCTTTAATCTTTTTAAATGTGAAGATTAACTCTGTTTCACTGTTTTCTTTACATATATAATGAAAGTCTTTTAACCAAATCAGGCAATCTGACAATATAAAAGTGGGTTTTGTGAATTCTGATTTTGCAATTGTTTAGTTGCAAAATAATAATAATAATAATAAGTGATGATTGTTTTGCTCATCATCACATAAATGAAACAATATGAGGCATGAAATATCATCCATTACCGTACATTATTCAACGTGTGACGAGCGGTTACAGGTAGATGCCGCTTTTTATTTTGAAAGTTCCCAATATTGAGAATATTGGGGAAACACTGATCTAATCCCTTTCTTTGTGGGGATGCTAGGTGTAAAATGGTTTGGGAACCTCTGTTATCACTTACATACGCTTGGAAGAGATGCATCTCATCACACCGGATAGGTTTACCAGCAGCAAGGCTTTAGGGATTCAGTTCCCAGCTAGAAGAAGTACCTGCAGAATGACATTTATGAGAGTGTTTATTCTTATATAGGTTTATTCTTTTCATTTTTTTTAATTCAGCTATATATAGAGGTGATGAAAGACTAGCTTCTTGCATTCAGACTGGTTCATGTTGCTAATAAACTCCTGTCTAATTTCCAGGCGACAGCCAAGACGGCCATACTGTTCATACAGCCTCAGTACAACGTCACCACGCTATCACCAGGTATGAAGTGCAAGTTAAATTAAATACAGACTACTTTTTTTTTATTACAGAATACTGATTTCAGCTATCTGCCTACTCATATTTGTCTGGTACGGCTGAAATATTTGCACAGTTTCACTTCTGCTGTTCCCTCACGGTGTGATATTGCGTGACGGCCGCTGCATTGTTGTTCCAGGATGTGTAACACACCTTCAATCACAAACACGCTTCTCTGTGTTTTTCCCTCCCCTGTGTGTGTGTGTGTGTGTGCTTAGAGGGAGAGGTGACGTTCTACCATTACGGATGGAAGGACTCCGCCACCATCCTGTTCTACTTCTTCATCGCCATCATCCTCCACGCGGTCGTGCAGGAGTACCTCCTGGATGTAAGCGGCTCACGCTCGGCAGCTGTTTTGCTGTTTTTGCACGGGCTCCAGATTACGGAGCGATCCCTTCAGATGAACGAAAGTGCATCCATTTCACACTTGGTGTCGAATTACGTAGTTGTTTTCAATAAATGAGCTCTTAGTTATGGGAACCAGCAGGTGCAATGATTAACTGTAAGTATGCTATTAATATGGTGACATGCTGTGTACTGAAACCAGGATATGAGCTGTTTCACTTCATGGCCTTTATTAAACTTAGCAGGAGAGTTTCAAACACAAAAAACTGAACAATGAGTCAGTGCTCTGTGAAGTAGTGACAAGAAAACAGAGTGGTGTTTGATTCATCCACAATCCCATGTGGCCTGTTTTTTAAAAAAAAAAAAAATGGGCCGGTTTTATTTTGAGCGCCATCGCCACGGATTCCGAAGTGTCTTGAAAGGAATTCTCGTTCAGCGGCCATAAATAGCGCCCGCTGTCTTTTCTCGTCCCACTTATTTGTATGACAGTGACACCTCCTCGCGTGCGCGGGGACAATGAGTCCGCACGCCACGCGTTATTACAGGTTCCAGCCTCGCTCACACGATCTGTTTTTTTGTGCATTGTTGCAGAAAGTGAACCGGCGTCTTCACCTCTCCAAGAGCAAGAACACCAAGTTTAACGAGTCGGGTCAGCTGTGCGTGTTCCACTTGGTGTCCAGCGTGTGGAGTTTCTACGTCCTCATAACTGTGAGTGAGATTTTAGCTGCAACACCGTGGCCAAAAAAGTGGCAGCTTCCTCGTTAAGGAAATGCCACGTGCATTTTTTTAACACGGGCGCAGGCGCGTGAATGCCAGTGTCGGAGTGTTTTAAGTGTTTTCATTTCTTAACACAGGAAGGATATCTGCTGCATCCCAGCAGCCTCTGGGAGAACTACCCCCATGTGCATCTAAGGTACGGCACATATAGTTGACATTAGTTGTCTTGATTAAATATTGAGTCTAAAAACCGAAAGCAAATAGTGAGAAATACATTTATACACCGATCAGCCACAACATTAGAACCGCCATCTGGTTAAGCGATTAGCACTGATGGCCTCATTGTGATGCATCGTTTTTCCGGGGGAAAACTGGATCCTGGTATTTATCTGGAACATACTTTGACACGTAAAACCACCTGAACATTGTTGCAGACCAAGCACACGCCTAAGCCAGCGGCAACTCATGCTGTTCCTCTGTAATACACGTGTCCAGGCCATCTTCTCCCATTGCTCTATGGTCCAGTCACCCGTCTCACAGAACCAGCACATTCAACTGTTTGAGCTACATTTCAAGGCCCAGCCTCCCACTCCCCCGTGTGCATCATTGAGCTTTGGCCACACATGGTTGAGCTACAAACCGCTGCAGACCATGAACACCGACCCGGTCGTCCAGCCATCACAATTCAGCCTCTGGTCCAAGTCCTGCTTCTGAAACACAAACTTTGAGGACAGTTGTTCACTTGCTGCGTAATACACACAGATCAGCCATGACATTATCATCACTGCCAGGTGAAGTGACTACAACGGATTGTCTGGCTTTTATACCTCCCGTCTGTGGGTGGATATATGAGACAGCAGGTTGAAGCAGGTTGAACAAAGGTGGAATAAATCAAATTCAAGTGGAAGAATTTGAGAAACTTTTGACAGGGACGAAACTGTGACGTCTAGACGACTGGGTCAGAACATCTCCAGAACTGCAGCTCTTGTGGGGGTGTTCCTGGACTGCAGTGGTCCAAGAAGGGAGAAGTACTAGAGACAGGTCCGTGGACATGGATTATTGAGTAGGAAGAAGGGGAAGGAGGTGTGCTAGGTCAGTGTTCAGGTGGTGGTACGTATCGAAGTCACCTTCTGACACCTTCTGGTCCTTCTGGTTTACCAGAAGAACCAGATAATCGGAAGACAAAGAAACTAGAACACTGACGAACCTTTCCTACTGCTACCAAGAGTGAGCTATTTGTGGTGGTAATACTCCAGATTATACTTCAGTTTCAGAAACATTTATGTAAACACAG
The DNA here is from genome assembly GCF_963514085.1 of Chelon labrosus. NCBI lineage: Eukaryota > Metazoa > Chordata > Actinopteri > Mugiliformes > Mugilidae > Chelon > Chelon labrosus. The sequence goes on along the minus strand of NC_140347.1, from coordinate 14,544,817 downwards.
CAGAGGGGGATCAAGAATATCTTGCGTAACAAAGATTAACACAGCTACATCCTTAGTTTGGGGAAAAAAATGTTCAGTCGGAGGAAACGTGGCTATGACTTAAGAATTTTTTTTTTTTTATTGCTCCTCTTTTCATCTCACCTTCTGGTTCTAGGTTTCAGGTGAAGTTTTTCTACCTCACTCAGATGGCCTACTGGCTCCACGCCTTGCCGGAGCTCTACTTCCAGAAAGTACGCAAGGTCAGTAGCGAGGCCCTGGGAACCGGAGGAGGTCTGGAGCGTAACTAGATAAGCTCTGTTTATATATTTCTGTGTGTAATTTCAGGGCCTTGCCTCTATCCTGCGCTCGCGTTAGGCTAGGGTGAGAAAGAACAAACGCTTTGGCCAAAAAAAAATAACAACTGCCGTTTGTTTTTCAGGAGGAGATTTCTCGTCAGCTCCAGTACATCTGCCTGTATCTGCTGCACATCTCTGCGGCCTATTTGTTAAAGTAAGCATCCAGCAGAGGACCGTTTGATAAGCAATGAATCCTAGAGGCTTCAAAGCGAGAGGAGAATGGAAAAAATGGATTGAAAGGCTGCACGTCTCACCTGAGTTGCTTTGCTTTCTGTTATGTAACACGCTGCAATTGCTTTTATTGTTTTGTCACCTCGCGCCGTCTCTTCTTTGCTGCAGTTTGAGTCGCGTGGGGCTGGTACTCCTCTTCCTCCAGTATGTGTCAGAGCTGGGCTTCCACATCGCCAGACTCTTGTACTTCACTGACGAGAGCCATCAGAAAATGTAAGAGATCTCGTCTTTAAATAAAGTTGATTGTTTTAGTTGTGACGGCCTTGTTTGGTTTGATGATCGTCTCTTTTTTACTGACCACAGCTTTTTACCGCGTGTTCTTTCTCAGGTTTGACCTGTGGGCGGTCAGCTTCGTGTTCACGCGCATGGCCACGCTGACCCTGATGTTCCTCTCCGTGGGCTTCGGCCTGGGCCGTTCTGAGAACCAGGGCCTGGATCTGGAGATGGGCAACTTCAACACTGTACTGATAAGGTGAGGGCCTGGCCTGGTCATCGAGCAGCTTTGAGCAACGTCCAACATCTGTGGATAATGATTCATTTTCCGGTGCTGCCACCCTTTTTTTTACAGCTGCTGTAACAACTACAGAGTCTAATTACACTGTGCGCTCATAAAGAGTGGTCATTTTGCTTTGTGTTTTATTGTTTTATAACAGATTCCTGGTGGATTTAGGCACGAAGGACTTGTCAGAGAAAAATGCATTCCAATTTCAATGTAAAAACACGCTGGACTTGTTATAATGTGACATTTCAGAATAATGAATTAAGGATATCTCCGAATAAGATTTTAACTCATCATATATACCATATTTTACCGTAATATACATAATATACAAGAAAATATATAGATCTTTTCTTGTATATTATGTATATTACGGTAAACCTTTTTTGAATCCATCATCTTAATCTTATTTGATGCATAATGTCAACATAAATTTTCTAAAACACTCAGTGTCACTAATCTTCTTGCCTTGGTGCCCCCCTCAGGATGACCGTTCTACTGCTGGTGTGCTTCACCCAATCTTGGCTGCTCTGGAAGTTCATCCGCTTCCAGCTGAGGCGCTGGAGGGAGTTCAGGCTCGAACAGGCCGTTCGCAAGAAGACCGCCGCAAAACAACCGCTGCGGGCGCTAAAGAGAGACTCACGTGAGTTTAAAGACTTCACGATTCGCCGACGTCACCTGCTAAGTAGTTCTCTTATGTCTGACTTCTCGTTCTCGTCTCTCCCCGTGCCAGTTGGTCACCATGAAAACGGCGTTCTCAAAGCCGAGAATGGAACCTCGCCTCGGATGAAAAAACTCAAGTCGCCCTAAGATAACGAACACACACTGACTGGCCCGAACAGTGGCCTTAGCCCTGGCTATGGTTCCGCATCAGCACAACAGTGAAGCCCGCGGCCACCGGCCTCCAAGCTTCTGGCTGAGAATGTCCTGAGACGTCACAGGGACTCAGTCGCTACAGACTTAGGCTTGAATGCTGGAAAATGAAATCCATGGAAACCCCTCAAGCCCAACAGACATTTACTCTTCTCATCATATCAGTATTTTTTTTTTTTATACATCCACGTAGCCTGCCATAAAAGGCACACCATTGTATGCAGAGTGATTTAAAAAGTGACCCCAGCGCGCGGCACATTTGACGCGCGCGTCCCTGTTGAATGCGATTCATATCCTCATACATAAGTACTGTATTTGGTTGTAGTGTTGTCAGATCTCGCAGCTCTTGCCATTGAGCTGGCTTTGCTTGTTTTCCATTCTGGTCCACTGGAGCAGAAATGCGTTACTGATGATATGGTATGATATGAACTTACTGTCTATAATTGTACATTTGTCACTGGTCACTTAAGAGACGTACGTCAAGTATGTCGGATATTACAGCATGCCATTCCATGTTTGTTTTTTTTTCCCTTTTGTTAATTACTTTATTAAAATTATGCAATTTTCAGAAATGAGCCGTGGAATTGGCGGTTTTTCATTGTACGCACCTGTTCTGTCAGGAAAAAAACCCCCACAAACCTTTCAGGTACTGAGAACAACTTTGCATTTTTCTGTGCCCTGCAGCAACATGAGACTTGCTGGCACACCAGTCTGAAAACTGAAACAAATCTATAAACGGCAGCGGGGGCCAATTTGAATGGAAGCGGGCAGAGACTCGAGAAAGGGCGGCGCTATTGTTAGCTTAAGGTTAGCATGATAGAATTACCGTTTCAAATCAACACCTGAGCTCCTGTTTGGGGACCGTTTTGAGATAAAAATGTGTTTCAGACAGAGACACTTGCATATGCACAATACAAAAAGGGTATTTTGATATCAGCCAACCTCAAAGGGTAGTTGTAATTTATAATTTATCTTTAAATAAATAAATCAGATCTCACCAAATACTTCACATATGATGCAGAAAGTCTAATGTTTATTATGTCAAGAGATATTTTGCAATGTCTTTGATTCACTCTGGATTTCGTGCAGAGGGAGCGATGCTTAAAATTCCAGGATTTCTTCTCGACAGTTACAAATATATGGGTTTATTTGATTCAAAAGAAAACAAAGAGCTTCTGCAGCTGAAGTGATCCTCCTAGGCCTCTCCATTCAACAAGGCCCTTAATTCAGTCTTTTCAGGTGTGGCTGGTTGAGGTGATAGAGCGCGAGTCAAAGACACTTGCGCGGCCACTGGAGGTGCAGAGGAGCGTAACAGTCATGAAGACGCTTCTGCTACTTCACCTGATAAGGAAAGACAAACGTATGGGTGTCAACTGCATTTGTATGTGCCATTCTTTTTCTTAAAGTGACACCTACTGGAAGAAAGGGGTAACTGAATTCTAGCGTGTGAGTTTGAAATGTTTTGCTGAATGCCTGGTTTAAGTTTTTACCTTTTTCATCAGCTGACTGGTTATTTGCCGTCCCGACGCCCAGCTTCTGTCGCAAAGAATCCAGCGTCTGAGAAGGGATCCGGCTCGAGTTGGACTCCAGGTATGTAAGCACGTGGCGGTCGGCATCGGTCAACACAAAGCGGTGGCCGAAAACTGAAAAAAAACAAAACATATGAGAAGTTAAAAAGTTTATTTTGGAGAAAAGGGGCTGTCATTTTGGAGTGAATATTAGGCAGTCAAACTGATTATGTTACCTTCCACAGTGGCTCCAATAGCAAAGTCTGCAGGTGAGTAGAACTCTGGGTTTTCAACAGTGCAGCCCGGCTTGGGGACACGGGTCTTTTCCAAGAATTTGCCGCCGATGATGCCAGAGTTGCGAGAGGACCTTTCAAAAATGCTGATCATGTCATTGGACAGGACGTAGGACAGTATGAAACGTCTGCCTTCGTCTTCGGGATTCTGGGAGTCCTAGGATGTAACGTACCACAAAGGAGTGAAATTAAAATGTTTTTTTTTTGTTGTGTAAAGCTTTGAATTTGGTTTGGTCTACAAGCAGCCATCCTCAAACATTTCTGTTTAAAATAATTTTGTACAGTGGCTCAAATCTGGAATTTTTACCACAGAATGATCTGATGCAGCTACGTAAAATAGACACACAGTCATTCAGGGGGTTTTGATTTGAACAGACGGCACAAACACGGTCAGCGGTGTCTCACCAGCACGGCACTGTAACGCAAAAATTTGTCGTCCTTCTCTAGCATCTTTGCCTTTGTCTTAGGAGGCGCAGGAATCAGAGACAAGCAGTTCTGGAGAGAGTCTTCGAGTGAACCAAAACCATTGTAGGGAGGAATCTCCTGTAGATGAGGACGGCGTGGAGCAGAGAGGGAGCTTGATGAGTAACTATAATAATGTTCCAACAGTTTGTTCACACACACAAAGTTCAGCTTCTCACCATCTTCCTGTCCTGACGCGTGTCAGCCTTCTTTGGTACCTCTATGGGTTTCATCTCCATGTCCGGGAGGTTCTTCTGGAAATATTCTTTAGTGAAGCCATCGCAGTCATACAGCAGGAAGTGACGGCCAAGTAGCGTAATTTTTTGACCCAACTGGAAGTCTTTGGGGGAGTAATACTCATCTACCTCTTCTTTTGAGATCTCCATAACACAGCTGGGGAAAGTCACTGGAAAGTAACGGAAAGTAGCAATTAAATAATAATAAATAATAAGTGTTTTCTTTCGGCTTTGTTCACAGGAATTAGGCGATACGGCTTTGCATTTTACCCGATTTGATTTTCTTGGGTAGCCTCTGTCGCCGCATCAGAATGGGGAACGGATCACGACCACTGTTGGGTTTGTGGAGCTCTCTGACCTCCACTGTGTCGTCCGCCAGGTAATAGTGGATGGCCACAGGCCTGATCTCACCGTGCGGAGCGTCAGTATCATCCCACAGGGCCAAGAAATGAAGCACCTGGTGGAGAAAAAAGAAAAAAAAAAAGAGTTAAAACCAGCCTAAAAGAGGAACAATTATGCCAGATACAAAGTCTCAGAGCACAAACACTTGATGAGAATATTTAACAGCATCTTAAAAACAGAAAGCATTAATTGGTTTTGATTTTTGAAGTGTGTACACGTAAGAGGATTACATTGATTTAGCCAAACTGGAGATAAACAGACATGAGAAATATGACTAGATTTGGAGGACAGCGTCACAGGCAGAGATTTCTGATGAAATATCCACTTTCAGATGATGAACTATGCTGTATCAGTATGAAAGGAAGATGTGGGAGTGAAGCACTTTTGACTTTGATAAAGAAAATATTACGGCAGAACATCACTCCAAATTGTTTTAAACTTTCAGTTGTCATTTTTAAATATGTTTTAAGATTAAAGTTGTTTAAAGGCTTTTCTTCTTAAAAGTGAACATAGGCTGGTTGAGTCTGGTAAGTTGTTGCCACTGTCTGTTTTGAAAGTGGTTTGAAAAAGCTTTTTTATTCTTGCGTAAAGTGACAATCTAACATCATGACAGCTATTTAAAAACTAGACAAGCAGACCTCATTGTACCATATCATCCCAACAGGTCACTTCGGTCTGAAAGTGCAGGCCTACTTGTGGTTCCTAGAATTTCAAAAAGTAGAATGGGAGGTAGAGCTTTCAGCTATCAGGCTCCTCTCCTGTGGAACCAGCTCCCAGTTTGGGTTCGGGAAGCAGACACTCTCTCTATTTTTAAGGTCAGGCTTAAGACTTTACTTTTTGATCAAGCTTATAGTTAGGGCTGGACTGAACCATCCCTTAGTTATGCTGCTATAGGCCTAGGCTGCTGGGGGACGATGCACCAAACACATGTCCTCCTTCTTTCTTCTCTCTCCTCTCTCACATCCTCCACTTTCTTTTCTCTGGCACAGAGCTCTTGCCCTCTAATTTCCTATATACTACTAGTCATGCAATTCTGTGCTATTACTATATAGGATGTTTACTGCTGTGTGTCCCACCCCCCCTTCCCCCCCCCCCCTTCCCCCCCCCCCTTCCCCCCCCTTCCCCCCCCTTCCCCCCCTCTTCTTGTGAGTATCTCTGGCCTGGAGTGGTGTGTTTCCTGTGGAGCTCTATACTACATCTGTTGTCGTGGTCTCATCAGCCTGCCCAGTCTTCATGGAATCCTGCAGTTATCCACTCCTACCTGAATGAACAATTCTCCAACCTGCCTGTGATTCCTCTTACATTTTCAAACTGTCATGTAACATCATCAGTTTGTATCATAAGATTCCACATGTACACTTTAGTCAGATATGTGTATCTATGACAGATGTATGTTTATCTTGCTGTTCTCTTCTCTTCTCTCTTTGCTGTTCTCTTCTCTCTTTCTTCTGTCTGTACCCGGCTGGCCTTAGGCAGATGGGTCCCTCCATATGAGCTGGGTTCTGCTCAAGGTTTCTTCCTGTTAAAAGGGAGTTTTTCCTTGCCACCGTCGCCTTCAGGCTTGCTCTGGGGGTTTCAGGCCGGGTTTTTGTAAAGCGTCTTGAGACGATCTGTATTGTTATTGACGCTATATAAATAAAATTGAATTGAAAATAAAATTTAATCATTTTTCTAAATACTTCCTTCAGGAGATCTTTGTTGTCTACGTCTAGGTGTTCAGGAATGGGTATATAATGGTCGCCAACTGAGTTCGGTGAGGAGGAATTTCCATTTACCTTGCGGTCCATGGTGAGAAACTGGTACATGCTGTCGAAACTGGAGGGTGTAGTGAAGGAAGGCTGAGGGATTGTGCGACGTTTGCTGTAAGGATCCACTGGCTCTGGCTCAGGGTCATTCACGATCACGCCCTCACTTTCCATGAATTCCTGTAACGCGAAATAACACACAGCGTATATTCTCCCAGCTGCATTTTCATATGTCGGTGTCAGACGTGCAAAGAGA